>NC_071289.1:80224758-80940258 GCF_943734705.1 Anopheles coustani
CCTCCAGTGTGGATTAAAGGGTTAACCTACCACGCGATCGGGAACCTCAACTCGATCGTAGGATGCGTCACGTTAAGGCACGCTTGTAGTAGTGTTATGCTCAACCGCGCAGCTTTTGTGTACATCCGACAGTGCGTAACGGTGTTCTCTTCTTCGGCAAGCTAGAATACCGCGGTGGTATTCGTGGGCGCGTAGGCAGGCAATGTGATGGCTGCAGCGTTGCTATAGTTGTCAAACGTAGCAGGCTAAAAGCGCCCGTCAGGTGTGTCGCCTCATCTGCGATCGTGCTGCATCTCGATCTCGATGTAATTAGTGCTGACTGTGTGATCAAACCCTAGCCTCTCTACCTTTCCTTCGTTACATTCCGTTTGTGCCGATTTTGTAGAGAAAGCATGTTTATTAAAACGAATCTTCCCGGCTATTGAGAAACGTAATCTTTGATACTTAACTGTGTGCCCAGACCTGACCAGTGTGTTAACGCAAGAGCTCGAACAGTGAAAGCTTTTCATTTGACGATGGCTGCATAAATTAATGTGAGGTGCGACCACAAAGCATCAGAAAACAAAATGCCATCGCCACGGCCACGATCATCAGCCCACCGATCTGGAGTATGCTGTGTCCGGGTGCTGAGTTCTTTCCGAATCTTGCTGCTTGGGCTAACGGGATTCGCGTTGTTTGGGGCGTTAGTGGCCGCAGAAAAGCGGTCATACTTCGGTTGCTACGAGCGTGACCGTTTTGCACGGCCCGCCCTTACCACGGAAAACTTGGACGAGTGCATCGATAACTGTGAGAGCAGCTTCCAAAGGTAACGTCATCATGCAGGGACATTGCGCGTCATGCGGCCGCACGTTTGGAAGGGTGACTCATAATAATTACTCTTTTATGCCGTGTATTACCGCACCGTAGGTATGCCGTACTGTCTGGGACCCGTTGCAGCTGCACCAACGCGATCGTGACGCGCGTCGTCGAGGACCGGGAATGCGATCAGCCGTGTGGCAAACAACCGGATCAGAATTGCGGTGGTGTGAACGCCCAGGGGGTTTATGAAACGGGCGTCGAGGAAGCTGGACCCGTCCGCAACCTGCGCATCGAAGGCGAGCAGCGCGAGAGTACGATTGCGATCCGTTGGGATCTACCACCCGAAGATGGGGTGATGGTGGAAGAGTTCTTGATCGTTGCCGAGGCGTCGAGGACGTATGCAGACTTCCGCATCTATCCAGCACGCTGGACGGTGCACAATTCAACTACCTCGTTCGAAATGTCTAGCCTCAATCCGGGAACCGATTACAACGTAACGGTGGTATCTATCTCCGGCAAGGGCCGTGAGGGAGGACGGGCAAGCATTGTGGGCAGCACGGAGATCGGTCGCCCGGATCCGGAACCCGAGGAGCCCACCATATTGCGCCGACTAGAGTCCACGATACAGATACGGATTCCACGGGCAACGAACAACAATGGTCCGGTAAACTATTATCGCGTGGTGGTACACTACGTGAACAGCGAGCTGATACAGCAGATCGATGAGAGCCAGCTGAACACGTTCCAAAAGTCGAAGGAAAATAAGGTGCCGTACTACATAGCGGCAGAGTTGGAGATGAAGGAGGATGAAGAGTCGTTGTTTTTTACCGTCGGCGATGGGCGCGAGTATCGAAGCTACTTTAATCCACCGATCACGGCACGGACGCATGTGCACATCTCGATCGGGGTGGTGAGCATTCTAAACCATGTGGTGAAGGTACGGTATGCGACGACGACACATGAGCAGCATCAGTATCCGGATCATCATCATGTGAATCTAAAAACGGTTGAATTGGGTAAGTTGTTTAAGTTCCGGGGATAGTGTTCTTTGTTCAATCATGAAACAATCTCAACGATTCTATGAATTACTTCCACGATCGGTAACACAATGTTTCTTACAGAACGAAATGAAACCCTCATCACCATTCTTACCGTTGCTTGCGTGCTGTTCGGTATCGTTCTCACGGCTGCAATCGTTCTGTATGTATATCTGCATTTCAAGACACCCACCGCCAACACGCGTCCTTTCGCCGACCATCATGAGTTGACGCTACAGGGTCCTATACTGGAGGTGGAGAACAACGGGTTTATGCCGGACATCTACGAACAGCGCGGATTCGAGGCGGAACTACGTGACATCATCGAGGGGCTCGAACCTGCAAAGAACCACCCGCGGAAGTACCTTAGCTTGGATATCAATCGCATCCTTGGCAGTGGAAAATATGGGGATGTATTGCTGGGCAGCTTGCAAGCTTCACCGTCCGAGTCGGTGGGTGATCGACCGGCACAGGTGCACGTGATCACGGACGATATGGAGGGAGTAGATCAGATTGCATTCCTGAACGAATTTCGACGACTTACGGCACTGGAGGATCACGCCAACGTGATTCTGTTCTACGGCGTTTGTGTGACGCCCGATTGGTGCTATCTGCTGTTTGAGCAAATGCAAACGACGCTAAAGCAAACGCTACTGAATGCGCGCGTGCCGCCCAACGTGAGCAGTGCCAAGTTTTCCACCATCTCCGAGGAAATTGTTGTAAATATTCTCTGTCTTGTGTGTGATGGGATGCAGTTTTTGGTTGATAATGGTGTAAGTAGCTTTTGCTTACCGATGCCCCTTTTTTTGTTTCAATTCCCGCTTAACGTTATCATGTTTCATTCTGCATTCCACAGGCGGTGAGTAAAAAGTTGTGCGCTCGTACCGTGTACGTGAATACCAAATTCGAAGTGAAGGTGAGCGCTTTCGGACCACCGTTGCACACCGAGGACACGAACAAACAGATCGACATCGGACGCTGGCATGCGCCGGAAGTTATTAAATTTCAAAACCATTCCGCCAAGAGCGACGTTTGGTCGTTCGGGTTGCTGATCTGGGAATGTTGCTGCCTTGGGGCAACGCCGTTCGGGAGCACCACTACCGAGAATTTGTTCGCTGTCATCCGCGCCGGACAAAAACCGGAACGGCCACCGTTTATGTTTGAAGATTTGTACCAACTGTGCCTGAACTGCTGGGATTTGGATGCTAGCGATCGGCCCAGCTTCGACGAGCTGCGAAGCTACCTTCGGCAAACGCTGCCGATGCTGCGGTACCTGCTATCGTTCGAGCGGAAGCAAGATGTCCAGCTCCCACCTTACTTGCCCCATTTGGAAACGGTGGAGTAGAAGCGGACGGTAGGATTATCAGCATCGAAAACAGTATTTGAAACGCCACTCTTATCAATATTCCGTCCAGGTCGAAACTTTTCGGCTTTACTTTAACGACAAAGGGTTATACATTTGTATGTACTGTTCCGTTTTATAATTTAAAATAAATTACTTTTTATAAAAAAAAAATCAGAATTTCTTTTTCAAATACATACAAGGTTCTTACATCGACGAATCTTATATAGACCTTGGTTGCTGAATGTCAATATATAAATTGTCAGAAGTTTGTAAACAACGGCAAATGCCTTTGGCGCTTGTTTCGTAAAAATTCAAAATAGGCACTTCGAACAACACAAAACAGCATCGCGCAAGTATGACTAGCCATCACGGTAAACAAATTGTACTGGAAGCGGTTACAAACTTCCGCATCGTAGTGCAACAATTGATAGCGTTGCATCTGAAGTGGCAGCGTGACCACATTGTACGTTTGCGGCGGCAATTCTATACGAGGCTCTCCCGCCGGTTGCGTCGAAACATTTCCGTTTACCGTCGCCAACGGCAACAGCTGGAGAAAGATGTGCCTATTGTACGCCCCGAGCGTACACCTAAACTGGTCCGGGTTGTGCCATTGCCTAGGGAGGTGCCATTGCCCCGGGAAGGCATCGGATTAACGTCGGCTTTCGACAATGATCAGCTAAACATGTTACGTATGGATCCGGAGACCTTCGGGCTCGTATGCGAGCTGGCTAAGGGTGAGCTCCTGGCAGACTCTAAACCGCCCACGCTAGATGATCCACTGACGCTGGAGATGCAGGTCGGCATCTCGCTGTATGTGCTCGGTACCGGGGAGGATTATCGGATGGCCGGAAAAAAGTTCGACTTGCACTTCACCACGGTGCGCAAGTATGTGCATAGCTTCTGCCAGGCGCTGGTGAAAACGGCCCTTACAAGTGAAATACGGATGCCGACGGACACGGATGGGCTGGAGGGAGTTATCAAAGAGTTTGAAGATTTCGTCGGTATACCACAAATTGTAGGGATCCTTGACTGCCTTCATGTGGCCATCAATCAACCAAGTGGTGATAGCAAGGAGTATCTGAATAGCAAAGGATGGAATTCGTTGGTTTTGCAGGCCGTAGTGAATTGCAATGGAAGGTAAGCGAAAAGTAGATGAATAACATGTGACCTAAAAACTATACCACATTTTTTGTTGTTGTGCTCAACAGATTCATGGACATTTCCTGTAAGCATCCCGGCAAAGCGAATGATGAAACGGTGCTATTGCAAACCAGTCTGTATACAACGATGGAGGACCAGGTGCATGTAAGTAACGGTATTTTCGATCGCGTAGTCCCGAAAATTTACCATCTAACCCTTCCCTGATAGCCCTTCGATCAAGCTAGAATGATCGATAAAAAAGCGGTACATCCATTTCTGCTCGGAGACAAGGGATATCCTTTGCTGCCGTGGCTCATCACGCCATACTTCCCGGGCAAACTGTCCAGCGCTGAATATTCCTTCAATGTATACGCAGCGAAGGCACGGAACGTTATCGGGACAGCATTTGAGCGGCTGACTGGACGATGGAAGGTACTGGACCGCTGCCTAAATGCGAATATGTCTGTTGCACCCGATATCATAGCAACTTGTTGCATTTTGCACAACATCACCGAACGCTGTGGCTCGCAGTACAAGGAAAGCTGGAGCGACTGCCCGAGCGTGGACGATGCTACACCCACCCAACCCCAGTGGTCTTGCGGAATCGTTACGACGGAGGGCGAAGAGGTTAGGAATCATTTGGCCAAATATATGGTCAGTAATTATCCAAAGATTGAAGAGGATGAAGATTGAAAAGGTCTTGGCAAGCAGTTTTTAATAATAAAACAATAGTAATAAATATACGTAACACACAAAAACGTTATAAAATGGGTTTTTTTTATTTAAAAATGGCTTCAATTTAAGCTTCCTCTTCTATGTGATCTTCATATTCGTCTATGTAAGTAACCTGTTCAATCTGAGCATCTGAGCCAACGACTTCCTTCAGTTGGTTAAAAAATCTATCCATGTATTCTTCTATCATGCCTCTAGTCTTTTCCTGAATCTGGTCAATTAGTTCCTCTTCCTTTTGCATGTACAGATTGAATTCGTAGTCAATTAGTCGCTTCTGCGTGCGATAGAATTCGTCACTCAATTCCTGCTTGCTGGAGGCTAGGGTAGCTTCGAGCTTGCTGACGCTCGGCCGAACCTTTCGTTCCATGGTTCCACGCGTAATGAACGATCTTCGCTTTTTCAACACTTTAGTCCGCACATGCTGTACGGTGGTTCGCGGTGGCGCCCAGGTTGACGGTGCAGGTTTATCTTCTCCCGTGTCGTTCTCTTCCAACGGCATCGATACAGCACTATCGTCGGGTGCTGCAGCTTCCTGTGGCGATTTGTTTCCTTTTTCATCAACCAACTCAACCATCTCTTCGTAGTACGGAAACAGCTCCTGTTCGTTTTTGCTATTGCTCCGCTTTACCCTTAGGTACAGATTCTTCAGATTTTTCCATCGCACACAGATTTGCTCGGCGCTTTTTGTTTTGTATCCACGGGCCCACATTTGCTGCTCAATCATTCGAAAAATCTGCATGTTTTTGTTGTGCTTGTTGCTGAACTGCCGAGCAAAGTTGCCGTTTTTCATTATCAATAGCATCTCCATCGTTTCGTCGTACTTCCACAAGTTTCTTCTGTTCATAATTGCACGAGTTGAGAGAAAATTTTAGAAAAAACTAAATGAACGCTTTCCAACTTTGTTTGTTTACAAGCTTGCAGTGAAAACTGTTTCACTGATATTGGCCAAGATTATTACAATTGGGAAGAGCATATACTTAACAACCTTGATCACGATGACAAATCCCACATTTGTCATTTTTGAAAGGGAGTGTACATTGACGGTTCACAACAAAACAATTCTAGCACAACAGCAGTGCCTTACTGAATTCATTACTAACCGATAAAAATAATCAGGACTTTGCCGCTATGGTTTGCCAGTCAATGTGCATGCACATAAACTATAATAAAAAACAAGTCTGAAGCATACGTTAACAGGAACGAAGAAAATAGAAAACCAATCCGCTTATGATCGTATATGACTAAAAAAAGTATGACTAACGCATGTAGACCGTGAAGGCCTTAACGAAACGAAAATAGCGATTAGAGTTTCGGGTTCGTTTTTTGTGCGAAATGTTAAGAAAAAATATATGAAAACAACTCATTATCAGAGAAAAGTTTTTGTAACATAAAAGTTAGGGAACTTACTGAGGGGTACGAGGTATTCCTGCTCATACTCCTACGTTCAGTTCTGTGAACAAAGTTGAACGAACTCAACGGAAAGTGAAATTGATGAAACATGTCGTCGAATCGTGGTTTGTTGTTTGTGATTCTGTGCAGTTTGATGAGCTTAGGATGGACATCAGAAGGAAAAGCTACAGCCGAGATGCCAACCGTGATGGACGCGATCGTTCATGCTATGATCGATTTTCGCAAGGAAATATTGGACAATCTGCAACTGTCGTTTGAGTACCACACGAAGCAGCTGGAGGAAATCAAAGTTCATGTTGAACACAAGATGCAAGAACAAGAAAACAGAATGAAAAAACAGAATGAAGAAATTAGAAAAACACTTGGCGAGATAAGCAGCGAGTCAGTCCTTAGATCATGTGATCGGGTCAAAACTAACTACACTAGTGCTTTTTACATTAGTCCTCATGGAAACATTGAAAAGCCTTTTTTGGTGCTTTGTTACTTCGATAACAATTTTAACATGGGCGGTGGCTGGACGGTGTTCCAGCGACGGATTGATGGGTCCGTCGATTTTTACCAGAATTGGACAATGTACAAAAACGGATTCGGAGACGTAAATGGAGAGCACTGGCTTGGTTTGGAGAAGCTTCATATTATGACGAGATCGGGAAGATACGAGCTGTTGGTGCTGTTGGAAGATTTCGATGAAAACTCTACTTATGCGTTGTACGACCAATTTAAAATTGGTAGTGAGGAGGAAAAGTACGAGCTCACCGTTGGAGGATATTCGGCAGCCGTTGGTGACTCGTTGAAATACCACAACGGAAGGAAGTTTTCTACATTTGATCAAGATAATAATGAATACAGTAAAAACTGTGCAAAAGAGTTTCGAGGAGCATGGTGGTTTACATACTGTTATCACACGTACGTATACCGTTGGCACACATGTGTGTGGAGCACAATCTTATTGAAATTATTTTCTTTCTTTCTTCTTCTATTGCAGTCATTTAAACGGGCCATACTTTGAAAAAGGTCAGCATGAAAAGGATGGAATAAGTTGGTACAAATTTCGAAGAGATAATTATTCGTTGAAATCATCAACAATGATGTTTCGCAGTCGTGCCTCTAACTAGCCTTCAGATGACGTTGGAAAATCACAGAATTCTAATCTTCGTTTTTATTCACTCTCGCTGCTTTAAGTGAAGTGCAGGAATTATGATCATTTTCATGGTTTTGTAAACTAAATGTATTCATCGGACGAATCGGTGTTATCTCGATAAAAAATAGTTATCTCGAAAAAAAAAAATCATAATATTAAAACAATCCCTCTGCGACAAAGGAACATTGGAATGGAGAAACAGCTGAGCAAAACCAAAAACAATCAAATCTAATATGACGTAGCGTATGGAACGAACAAACAAACGAAATGATATTATTCAATTAATTTTCTAACATTTTCAAACATTTACTTGCTAAACTTTTTATAACAGGGATGCCAATTATTTCAGAGCTCAGAAAAACTAATCCAAGTAAAGTTTGTTGGGTTGACTAAATACAAAAAAGTGAGTAAATATAGTTGAACTACACACCAATTGAAACTGGATTCTCTCCTTTAAAAGTGGACTGACTGTCCACGTTTACCAAGAGAAAAAGTCTAGTAAGTCCTTGAACATTCATTGAGAAACTACCTAAGTCAAAGAAACAGAATTGCATTAAAATCATTACTCATGGAAAAAAAGAGTCAGGCGGAATAGAGGAGGTGAAACATTAAAAAACTATTTAAAAAATCTACAATGAAATCTGACGAGGGAGTAACTACGTTAACCCGGGTTTTTTGTACAGATGTGACCAAAATAGAAGTCTAGTTTGATGATGATCGTGTGACAAACCCATTGTAGGTTAACAAAAACTAGTAGTTTTTGGAAACAAAAGGGTGATTCAATCACTATGAAAGATGACAGTGTTGCAAAATATATAGCAAAATTAGCTCATTCTAGAATCATTATGAATGTAATGTTTTTGTGAACGTTGAAGAATGTTCAGTTGTTTGTAGAATCTTCGACGGACTCCACGTAAATTTCTGGAGTGAAGTTTGTGAAAGATGTCGATGAAAAGAGCGTTGTTTTGTGTGATTATGTGTAATTTGGTGCGCTTAGGATGGACAACAGAAAGAGAAGCTACAGCCGACTTGCCAACCGTAATGGAAGCGACCGTTCACGCTATGATCGATTTTCGGAAGGAAATATTAGACAATCTACAATTGTCGCTAAAGTACCACACGGAGCAACTAGCGGAAATCAAAGATCATGTTGAACACAAGATGCAAGAACAAGAAAACAGAATGAAAAATGAAATCAACGAAATTAAAAACACACTTGGCGAGATGAGCAGAGAACTTCATCCAAGATCATGTGATCGGGTCAAATCTAAATACACTAGTGCTGTTAATATTACTCGTCATGGAAACATTGCACAGCCTTTCTTGGTGCTCTGTTACTTCGACAACAACTTCAACCTCGGCGGTGGCTGGACGGTATTCCAGCGACGGATTGATGGGTCCGTCAATTTTTACCGCAACTGGACCATGTACAAACATGGATTCGGAGACATTAGGGGAGAGCATTGGCTTGGTTTGGAGCAACTTCATATTATGACGAGATCGGGAAGACACGAGCTATTGGTGCTGTTGCAAGATTTCGAAGGAAACTCAACCTATGCGCTATATGATGAATTCAAGATTGCGAGCGAAGAAGAAAAGTATAAGTTCACCGTGGGAAAGTATTCGGGAACCGCTGGTGACTCGTTGAAAAGCATAAGTGGATTGAACTTCTCTACATTTGATCAAAATAATGCTAACCAATGTCTCAATCTTGCTGGAAGATATAAAGGAGCATGGTGGTTTGGATACTTTTGGCAATCGTATGTATACCACATATAAAACGTAAGCACACATATCGTGTCCCAAGGCATACAAATTTTGTTCTCCTTTCTTTTCTATTGCAGCCATTTGAACGGGCCATATTTTCTAAAAGGTGACCATAAGCAATGGGGAGTGGGATGGGACACATTTCAATATTTCTACTCGTTGAAATCATCAATAATGATGTTTCGCATTCGTGCCTCTAATTAGCTCTCCGTTGACGTTGGCAAATTCTAGGATTATAATCCGTTAGTTTCTTGTTTTCAATTATTATATTGTATAAATTTTATGATTATTTTTTTTATCAACAATGTTTTGATAGAATTTCTCCTTCGTCAGATGTTTTCAAGCTGTGAAATTTCATTGAAATTGTTACCATAATCGAAATCTTGGTGGTTTAAAAAAAAGTGTGCTGCGCTTAAATTTGTAGTTTAATGTTGAAATGAAAGTTAAAATCAAAGTACGGTAACGGTCAGTTATCATTTTCTAACTGCTTCGTCAATTTGTGCATTACTTGAGTGCCTTTGAAGACAAGTAATAGTTATGAAAATAAAAATATAATACAAAAGTATATTTTTTTCCAATCGTAAACATGACTAACATTTTTGAGCGTACATTTAATTTCAGTGTTCACCAGTTATCAGTAAGAACAAGAGTTCACAGACATGTAAGAAATCAAACTAAGTCAGGATAGGGTGAACTGCTGTTTTTTTTATATGATAAGTGTTACTATGTGTAACTCATATTAATGACACGCTTTTCAAATGTGTTTACATGTTTTATTTGTACATATATTTCAGAGCTTTTATTTTAAAATTTTGCTTAGAATTGAATAGAAACAAAACTGTAACTAGGTATAAGAAAATCCGTAAAGAAACATTTCCGATGGTTCGGTCTAAAAACAATAGAAACGCCTGCACATTTCGGCCGCCCGCTTGCTATGTACAGATTGATTTATTACAACACTCTCTTCCTCCGGTTCCGCACCCGCGGATCGTTGATCCGGCGTTCGGAAGCCCATATGAGATGGTGTGGGGCGCTTGGATCACTACGTCGCCGTTGGAAGATATCCCCGCGGGAGGTGCACGTAGACAAATGATTGTAGTAGGATCAGGTTGGTGGCGGCAAACGTGGCCACCAGTAGCAGCGTACCCGCGCCGCCGGGCAGAACTCGCCCACTGGCCCCGCTGTAGGTGGCGTTGCAGCACTGGGCGGCAAAGTTGATGACACTCGGGTAGTAGTGGTTCCAGAACTTCACCGCCCCGAAGCTCATCGTCATGTGGTCGCTCATGTTGAACGACCGATCGATGATCAGCACGCCCGGCTCGGTCACGGTGAACTTCTCCCACCGGATGTAGACGCCGACTTGCGTCGGGTTGGTGAACTTGACAAAGTTGGCCCACAGTGTCATCACGATGTCGGCCACGCGCTTGTCCGCGCTGTCCCACTGCATCTGGTCGGCGAGCGCGAGCCAGTACGGAAGGCCCCAGAGGAAGACCAGCTCGAAGTTGTGCGGCACACCGACCCACTCCGGGATGTCGCGCACAGCGGCCGCCGTCCGCGGCTTTATGTCGAACCGGTACACGAACGTGTCCGCCTGCTGGCTCATGTGCATCGCCAGCTCGATCGTGGGCGCAACGTATTTGCGCTCGGTGGCGAACTCGATGTACTTCCGGCGCAGTACGAGCGGGTCGGTGGTCGGCGGGTACGGTTTGTACTGGTATTGGACGGCCTCCATCACGATGTCCATGTTGCCTCCACACAGCGTCTCGTTGAACTCCATCTCGGCGAGATCGTTCGCCACGGCGTCGCCCAGCAGCGTCTCGAACATCTCCACGCCCAACCCGTGCTCGAGCATGTCGCCCATCGTCAGCTCCAGGACCTCCTCCATGTCCGTGTGGCCGATCAGCAGCGGCACCTTGCGCAACTTCCCTTGGTGCACCAGCATGCTCGGGTGGTCCGGGATGAAGGGGGTGGTGGTGTTACTGAGACCCCGGTCCACCACCGGGCCCCAGTCGATCGGGGGCGAGTTCTCGGCCAGGATCTGCGCGTCGACCCGCCGCAAGCAATCCATCAGCTTTGTGGTCGGCCGACGGAAACACCCGAAGGCGGTCGCCAGCTCGTCCAAGGACGATGCATATTGCTTGGCGGGCCGGACGCTCGAGTCCAGCAGCAGGCTGCCGGACATTAGGATCGCCTTGTGGAACATGTCGTCCGTCCAGTCGCCGGACGTGAGGTGGAGCCCCACGCACACGGCGCCCGTGCCGTGCCCCATGATCGTCACCGAACCCTCGTTCCCGTTGAACAGCCGGATGTTGCGCTTGATCCACAGCAGGGCTGCCGACTGGTCCATCAGGCCAAAGTTGCCCAAAGTACATTGACGGTTCACAACAAAACAATTCTAGCACAACAGCAGTGCCTTACTGAATTCATTACTAACCGATAAAAATAATCAGGACTTTGCCGCTATGGTTTGCCAGTCAATGTGCATGCACATAAACTATAATAAAAAACAAATCTGAAGCATACGTTAACAGACTTAACAGGAACGAAGAAAATAGAAAACCAATTCGCTTATGATCGTATATGACTAAAAAAAGTATGACTAACGCATGTAGACCGTGAAGGCCTTAACGAAACGAAAATAGCGATTAGAGTTTCGGGTTCGTTTTTTGTGCGAAATGTTAAGAAAAAATATATGAAAACAACTCATTATCAGAGAAAAGTTTTTGTAACATAAAAGTTAGGGAACTTACTGAGGGGTACGAGGTATTCCTGCTCATACTCCTACGTTCAGTTCTGTGAACAAAGTTGAACGAACTCAACGGAAAGTGAAATTGATGAAACATGTCGTCGAATCGTGGTTTGTTGTTTGTGATTCTGTGCAGTTTGATGAGCTTAGGATGGACATCAGAAGGAAAAGCTACAGCCGACATGCCAACCGTGATGGACGCGATCGTTCATGCTATGATCGATTTTCGCAAGGAAATCTTGGACAATCTGCAACTGTCGCTTGAGTACCACACGGAGCAGCTGGAGGAAATCAAAGTTCATGTTGAACATAAGATGCAAGAACAAGAAAACAGAATGAAAAAACAGAATGAAGCAATTAGAAAAACACTAGGCGAGATAAGCAGCGAGTCAGTCCTTAGATCGTGTGATCGGGTCAAAACTAACTACACTAGTGCTTTTTACATTAGTCCTCATGGAAACATTGAAAAGCCTTTTTTGGTGCTTTGTTACTTCGATAACAATTTTAACCTGGGCGGTGGCTGGACGGTGTTCCAGCGACGGATTGATGGGTCCGTCGATTTTTACCAGAATTGGACAATGTACAAGCACGGATTCGGAGACGTAAATGGAGAGCACTGGCTTGGTTTGGAGAAGCTTCATATTATGACGAGATCGGGAAGATACGAACTGTTGGTGCTGTTGGAAGATTTCGATGAAAACTCTACTTACGCGTTGTACGACCAATTTAAAATTGGTAGTGAGGAGGAAAAGTACGAGCTCACCGTTGGAGGATATTCGGCAGCCGTTGGTGACTCGTTGAAATACCACAACGGAAGGAAGTTTTCTACATTTGATCAAGATAATAATGAATATAGTAAAAACTGTGCAAAAGAGTTTCGAGGAGCATGGTGGTTTACATACTGTTATCACACGTACGTATACCGTTGGCACACATGTGTGTGGAGCACAATCTTATTGAAATTATTTTCTTTCTTTCTTCTTCTATTGCAGTCATTTAAACGGGCCATACTTTGAAAAAGGTCAGCATGAAAAGGATGGAATAAGTTGGTACAAATTTCGAAGAGATAATTATTCGTTGAAATCATCAACAATGATGTTTCGCAGTCGTGCCTCTAACTAGCCTTCAGATGACGTTGGAAAATCACAGAATTCTAATCTTCGTTTTTATTCACCCTCGCTGCTTTAAGTGAAGTGCAGGAATTATATTCATTTTCATGGTTTTGTAAACTAAATGTATTCATCGGACGAAATAAAGTGAAAAAAAATTAAAGTTACCTCGATCCAAAAAAAAAATCATAATATTAAAACAATCCCTCTGCGACAAAGGAACATTGCAATGGAAAACAGCTGAGCAAAACCAAAAACAATCAAATCTACTACGACGTAGCGTATGGAACGAACAAACAAACGGAATGATCTTATTTAATTAATTTTCTAACATTTTCAAACAATAACTTTCAAAACTATTTAAAACAAGGATGTCAATTATATCAGAGCTCAGAAAAACTAATCCAAATAAAGTTTGTTGGGTTGACTAAACACAAAAAAGTGAGTAAATATAGCTGAGCTCCCTTATCCTATATAGCTGATAAAACTGGACACTCCCCTTTAACAGTGGACTGAATGTCCATGTTTGCCAAGAAAAAAAGTCTAGTAAGTCGTTGAACATTGTTAGAGAAACTAAGTTTCGCACAACACCAGAAAGGCATTAAAATCATGACTCATGGAAGAAAAGAGTCAGGCGGAATAGAGGAGGTGGAACATTCAAAAACTATAACAAAAACGAAAGAGTAACTACGTAAACCCCAGGTTTTTTGTACAGAAATGACCGAAATAGAAGTCCAGCTTGATGATGATCGTGTGACAAACCCGCTTTAGGTTAACAAAAACTAGTAGTTTTTGGAAACAAAAGTGTGATTCAATCACTATGAAAGATGACAGTGTTGCAAAATATATAGCAAAATTAGCTCATTCTAGAATCATTATGAATGTAATGTTTTTGTGAACGTTGAAGAATGTTCAGTTGTTTGTAGAATCTTCGACGGACTCCACGTAAAATTCTGGAGTGAAGTTTGGAAAAGATGTCGATGAAAAGAGTGTTGTTGTGTGTGATTGTGTGCAATTTGGTGCGCTTAGGATGGACAACAGGAAGAGAAGCTACAGCCGACATGCCAACCGTAATGGAAGCGATCGTTCATGCTATGATCGATTTTCGCAAGGAAATATTGGACAATCTTCAACTATCGCTCGAGTACCACACGGAGCAGCTGGAGGAAATCAAAGTTCATCTGGAACACAAGATGCAAGAACAAGAAAACAGAATGAAAAATGAAATCAACGAAATTAAAAACACACTTGGCGAGATGAGCAGAGCACTTCTTCCAAGATCATGTGATCGGGTCAAATCGAAATACACTAGTGTTGTTAATATTACTCGTCATGGAAATATTGCACAGCCTTTCTTGGTGCTCTGTCACTTCGACAACAACTTCAACCTCGGCGGTGGCTGGACGGTATTCCAGCGACGGATTGATGGGTCCGTCAATTTTTACCGCAACTGGACCATGTACAAACATGGATTCGGAGACATTAGGGGAGAGCATTGGCTTGGTTTGGAGCAACTTCATATTATGACGAGATCGGGAAGACACGAGCTATTGGTGCTGTTGCAAGATTTCGAAGGAAACTCAACCTATGCGCTATATGATGAATTCAAGATTGCGAGCGAAGAAGAAAAGTATAAGCTCACCGTGGGAAAGTATTCGGGAACCGCTGGTGACTCTTTGAAAAACCTAAATGGATTGAACTTCTCTACATTTGATCAAAATAATGCTAACCAATGTGGCAACCTTGCTGGAAGATATAAAGGAGCATGGTGGTTTGGATACTTTTGGCAATCGTATGTATACCACATGTAAAACGTAAGCACACATATCGTGTCCCAAGGCATACAAATGTTGTTTTTCCTTCTTTTCTATTGCAGCCATTTGAACGGGAAATATTTTCAATACGGTGACCATAAGAAATGGGGAGTGGGATGGGACACATTTCAATATTTCTACTCGTTGAAATCAGCAACAATGATGTTTCGCAGTCGTGCCTCTAACTAGCTATAGGTTGACATTGGCAAATTCTAGGATTATAATCTGGTAATTTCGTTGTATTGTATAAATTTTATGATTTTTTTATCATTGAATTTTTGGTAGAATTTCTCCTTCGTCAGATGTATTCAAGCTGTGAAATTTCATTGAAATTGTTACCATAATCGAAAAGGCTTCTTTTGGGATAATGTTTTCACATTTCTGTTTTTAATAAATTTGGTGCGAGAATTTATGAATAGGTGGAAAATGATGCGAACTTTTTTTTCTGTTTTGACGTGCGTGTTGAAAAATGTGGTAAGATGCATCTACATAAAACGATGGAACACAATGTTCTATAGTGCGCTGTGATATGATAGAAGAACAAGACAAAAGTATAAAAACTGAGAGTGTATCAAAATTTAAAGAACTGCGTGAGGAGATAAATTGCACATTGGACCAACTCGACATGCAACTCGACTTACGCGTTGTACGACCAATTTAAAATTGGTAGTGAGGAGGAAAAGTACGAGCTCACCGTTGGAGGATATTCGGCAGCCGTTGATGACTCTTTAAAATACCACAACGGAAGAAAGTTTTCTACATTTGGTCAAGATAATAATGAATATAGTAAACTGTGCAAAAGAGTTTAAAGGAGCTTGGTGGTTTAAAAAAAGTGTGCTGCGCTTAAATTTGTAGTTTAATGTTGAAATGAAAGTTAAAATCAAAGTACGGTAACGGTCAGTTATCATTTTCTAACTGCTTCGTCAATTTGTGCATTACTTGAGTGCCTTTGAAGACAAGTAATAGTTATGAAAATAAAAATATAATACAAAAGTATATTTTTTTCCAATCGTAAACATGACTAACATTTTTGAGCGTACATTTAATTTCAGTGTTCACCAGTTATCAGTAAGAACAAGAGTTCACAGACATGTAAGACATCAAACTAAGTCAGGATAGGGTGAACTGTTGTTTTTTTTATATGATAAGTGTTACTATGTGTAACTCATATTAATGACACGCTTTTCAAATGTGTTTACATGTTTTATTTGTACATATATTTCAGAGCTTTTATTTTAAAATTTTGCTTAGAATTGAATAGAAACAAAACTGTAACTAGGTATAAGAAAATCCGTAAAGAAACATTTCCGATGGTTCGGTCTAAAAACAATAGAAACGCCTGCACATTTCGGCCGCCCGCTTGCTATGTACAGATTGATTTATTACAACACTCTCTTCCTCCGGTTCCGCACCGGCGGATCGTTGATCCAGCGTTCGGAAGCCCATATGAGATGGTGTGGGGCGCTTGGATCACTACGTCGCCGTTGGAAGATATCCCCGCGGGAGGTGCACGTAGACAAATGATTGTAGTAGGATCAGGTTGGTGGCGGCAAACGTGGCCACCAGTAGCAGCGTACCCGCGCCGCCGGGCAGAACTCGCCCACTGGCCCCGCTGTAGGTGGCGTTGCAGCACTGGGCGGCAAAGTTGATGACACTCGGGTAGTAGTGGTTCCAGAACTTCACCGCCCCGAAGCTCATCGTCATGTGGTCGCTCATGTTGAACGACCGATCGATGATCAGCACGCCCGGCTCGGTCACGGTGAACTTCTCCCACCGGATGTAGACGCCGACTTGCGTCGGGTTGGTGAACTTGACAAAGTTGGCCCACAGTGTCATCACGATGTCGGCCACGCGCTTGTCCGCGCTGTCCCACTGCATCTGGTCGGCGAGCGCGAGCCAGTACGGAAGGCCCCAGAGGAAGACCAGCTCGAAGTTGTGCGGCACACCGACCCACTCCGGGATGTCGCGCACAGCGGCCGCCGTCCGCGGCTTTATGTCGAACCGGTACACGAACGTGTCCGCCTGCTGGCTCATGTGCATCGCCAGCTCGATCGTGGGCGCAACGTATTTGCGCTCGGTGGCGAACTCGATGTACTTCCGGCGCAGTACGAGCGGGTCGGTGGTCGGCGGGTACGGTTTGTACTGGTATTGGACGGCCTCCATCACGATGTCCATGTTGCCTCCACACAGCGTCTCGTTGAACTCCATCTCGGCGAGATCGTTCGCCACGGCGTCGCCCAGCAGCGTCTCGAACATCTCCACGCCCAACCCGTGCTCGAGCATGTCGCCCATCGTCAGCTCCAGGACCTCCTCCATGTCCGTGTGGCCGATCAGCAGCGGCACCTTGCGCAACTTCCCTTGGTGCACCAGCATGCTCGGGTGGTCCGGGATGAAGGGGGTGGTGGTGTTACTGAGACCCCGGTCCACCACCGGGCCCCAGTCGATCGGGGGCGAGTTCTCGGCCAGGATCTGCGCGTCGACCCGCCGCAAGCAATCCATCAGCTTTGTGGTCGGCCGACGGAAACACCCGAAGGCGGTCGCCAGCTCGTCCAAGGACGATGCATATTGCTTGGCGGGCCGGACGCTCGAGTCCAGCAGCAGGCTGCCGGACATTAGGATCGCCTTGTGGAACATGTCGTCCGTCCAGTCGCCGGACGTGAGGTGGAGCCCCACGCACACGGCGCCCGTGCCGTGCCCCATGATCGTCACCGAACCCTCGTTCCCGTTGAACAGCCGGATGTTGCGCTTGATCCACAGCAGGGCTGCCGACTGGTCCATCAGGCCAAAGTTGCCCGGCGCCTCGCCGTCCGTGCTGGTGAAGAAACCGAAGATACCCAACCGGTACGCCACCGTCACCACGATCAGTTTCTGCTTGAACACCATCTGGAACGGGTTCAGCGTGAACGGTGTGTCACCGTCGAAGTCTCCCGTCGGAAAGGTCACCAGCACCGAGTAGCCATCCGCTGGCATTGTTGCTGCAAAGGAGAGCGGCCCATAAATAAATAAAAAAGGGTATATTAGTTTATTTTCAATGAATGGTAGGGGCTTCAATAAGTAACTGGTGAAGAAAAACACAGATTCTTCTTAACGGCATTCCAGCTGGACGAAAAAGGACATGCTATAAAAATTCAACGAAGTAATGTCATCACATACTTTATGCGCCAAAAGGTATGCAACTGTAACTGCATAGAAAATTCAACTAAAGTTCTTGTACCTTTCAAAATGTCTTACAACGTTATGTGCCATTTAAATGAGTTTAACTGAGGTGGAAAATATTTATGATCAAAAAATGTAATCACCATAAAGAAGAAACGATCAGTCTATTAATTAACAAAGCATTTTAAGCACCAATATTGTGTGTTAATTCAATTTGATTTCAATTCAATTTCAATTTGAAATATGCTGTGGACTGTTAGCCGCAACGCTATCATACAAACTATTTGTATTGCAAAGGAGCGGTACATAATCAAGGACCACTTCCCAGACCCGGTAATTTTTGTTGTTATTTTCCATTATCATCTTCCACTTCGCCATTGTGTCGCAATTCGATACCGTCAATTATCCTTTATTCATCGAAACTGTTGAATGTTGCGATCGACGATGAATAGTGTTCCCTCAATCGATGAGTTAATTTGCTCAAACTTTCCCACAATAAAAAAAAAGGGAACCGAACGGACGCAAACGAACCGGGTCGAAATGTTTACTGGATGACTTTAATTCGTTCCACTTTGTGTTCTCCCCCTGGAGCTCGAAAATCATGCATTCTCGCCTACTTCGCGCGCTCACCGAAAGCGAAACGGATCCGATGACGTTCATGAGTTTGCAAAATCATGCCCCTTACACAAAGAACAGGAGGGAAAGAAAATAGCCAAGAGGAGTGGAGAAAGGGGAAGGATTGTAAGGACTAACCTAGTGCCCGCGCTGGGTCGGTTCGTTGAACTTGCGAGCGTTGCGAGCAGGCGGAAAACCGCAGCGTCGGCCCGTCTGTATTGGGGGGTCCCTTGGAAAACCTCCGACCCGAAGACGTGCTTCGGCCGGAGCGGTATGTGTGCGGTTTCCTTTTTCTTTCATTGCAACCGACGCCGTCACGCTTGCTGTGGCCGACTTGAAGGGGTTCCCCTAGATGCCACGTAGGCATACGTTCTTATCAGCACGAGCCGATCTTGAAATATTGATGTAGGGTTTGCTTTTGACACTGCGT
The DNA here is from genome assembly GCF_943734705.1 of Anopheles coustani. Lineage (NCBI taxonomy): Eukaryota > Metazoa > Arthropoda > Insecta > Diptera > Culicidae > Anopheles > Anopheles coustani. The sequence continues at coordinate 80,243,999 of NC_071289.1, forward strand.
TCAGCCAACTCAAGAAGTTAGGTTCCGACGCACCAATTGAAGGGCGGGAATGAAACGTGAGGTTTAGAATGTCGGACAGACGGCCAGGAATTAATGGAAGTACACTTGAGACCCTAAAGCCAACTTATTTCTTATCCATGGACTGACTTTTGAGGGAAGAATTTTAGTTTTAAACATTTTTAAACATGAAAGAAGTTGTTGTCAACCAACAAGTTATCGTATTTCTTTTTAAGCGCTTTAAAATACCTTCATAAAACGACTTATAACTGCGGGCATGTAGGCACCAGATAGGTAACGCCCTCACTGCAGTGAAACTATGACAAAACCGCCCCCGAAACCTCAGGACACCTCCCGAACAATGCGCGTGCGGTGGCGTCGGAAGGAATTTGTCGTCTTTCGTAAATATTTCACGAAAAGTCCACCCATCACGAAAACCCACACGGGTCCCGCGCTGGTGCGGTGTGTCGTGGATGGGCACAATTTTAGGGCAATTTCCGTACCTTGGGCGGTAATTATACGTCAGACGCTGGTGTGTGAGTGTGTACGCTAATGGCGGGAATTTAAAAAATGTCCATTGTCCAACAAGGCACCAAGCGCGAGTTGAGGGAGGTTTGAAATTTGATGTTTGCGTGCCGGTGTATGAAAAGTTTCTTGAGACATTTATGCGGTATGAAGCAACGATTACACTCGGTGTGCTAATGTTTTTAAGAGACGGGGATCAAAATGTCCAGCACTAGGTTATTGGTTTATGAGTAATCGGCAAACGTTATACGGGAGGGTCCAACAAGCGTGACGACGGTATAAAACCATAAACTTTTTATTGCTTAAAACCCAAATACTCACAGCACGAGCACAAAGCTTAAGTGTGTCAATATTCTCAAACTGTTAACGGCATTAAAAATAGAACAGCAATAGCCTTCGCCAAAAAAGATGTGCTTTGACGTTGTACCAGATATCAGGAACAACATAACATACATTTGCGAAGATAGCCCCTTGCTACGAAGGGGGTTTGTAAGTTGCAAAACGATCCCAGACAATGTAAGCCGAGTTCATGGGGTCATCGGGACAGTGTCGGTACCCGAAGCGGAACGAGCATTATGGTACCCGAGGGGGATGCCAGCAAAATCGCACCCTTGGTAGCGCAATTAACCTGGTCACGCAATCAGACCGACCGTTAGAAAAAGCAAAACCGAGGGAAAGAAAGGTGACACACCGTGAAGCACCTAGAGAACGGGACGGGATCGCTCCGGCCGTCGGTCGGTGTGAAAATGATGAAGAAGGAGTATATACCCTGTGAGTGATGGCTTATCGCAGATTACAATTAACTGTCATTTCATTGTCAATTAGAAAACTCGAGTCGAGTCGATCGGGCAGGTTGGGTTGCCGTTCTTTTAGCCAAAGTCGATTTGCGATCTTGCAGCGGCCGTTGAAAAGGCTGGCCGGCGATGATGGATGGTCGATTTCAGGTAGATTTATCATTTGCCTACGTTCGATCAGCAGCTGCGTGCTTTTTGATCATTTGATCCAATTATGATAACCTCGATGGTGAAGCATAATACCTTTTTTCACTTGACGGATGGCCTGGAACATTGCTATTTGTTTTAAATTATAATCCGTAATGCATGGAAAAGTAATTTTAGACCCGAAGTTGCTCAACAAATGTTCGATTATCATGTTATATCTTTCAACCAGAGGTCAGCAGTTTCAATAAAACTTACAAATTTTAAATCTATCTATGTTTAATTTTTATGCAATTAAAAACAAAACTTTGAAATCCTTCGATGTACGATCCTTTCAATGTTGGGTAATTTAAAAAAATGATACAAAAGTCTTATGACATAGAACAAACATTATAAAAGAATGTAAAGTATAAGACAACCATATCTGATATTATTTTTCATAGTTTGGCAAAATGGTATTGGTTTAAAAAAACGTAACATATGATGTAGTTGAAAACAAACTGTTATTTTAATTTAATTGAGTACAGAATAAATTTATATAATGTTTAGGAGGAGCAAAATAAGGAAACAAAACAGCAAAATTAGTACAATATCTCCTAATATGTAAAACACAACTAAGACCTCCTGGTTGGACTTCCCAGTCACCGCCAGCTTTCGTTAAGGCATGCGGCCTCGCTTTTCGTATGTTTCGTTTACCATTAAACGCTGTAATCCAGACGATTTGCATATCGATTTCAGGGAAATGGTTACCCGTTTTCTTTCCCCCGATTCCTGTACCGCTCTTTGCCTTTTTCCGTTGGCTTCTAAATCGACTGAACGGAAGTGTCGGGCCCTCTTTCTGTCGTTGTGCCTTCCCCGGCATCTTTACTATATCCTTCGGGGTAACCTTAGTATTTTTTTTTGTTTTGATCATAAGTGTTAGCAGTGGGATGGGTTTTCCCCCATGCCGGTAAGCTAGCATGAATCATCTATTGGGGCACGCAAAATTCATCCATCAAGCCGAGGGTTGGTTTCGGGTGTAGATTCGAGCGGGAAAGTGGCTTTCTATTTCGACGAAAAACACTGTTTTCCCTCTGCATAGGAATTTATTTACATCCTCTTTTTTGTTTTGTTTTCTAGTGCCATAACTCGATAATTTTGGTACATTTGAAGGTCTTCTGCCTTCGTCATAAGTGTCAGCGCCAACGAGCAGTCTTCGGAGTGAAGGTTAGGGCTCCACGTGGTGGTTTTGCATGTGAAGGCAAAATTGTACCAGTTTTTCGAAACAATTTTATTACATGTGCATATATGGCATCGGCGAGGCGCACGGCATATCGAAATTGTTGGGCAAAACCTTGAACAATTGTTTCTTCGTCATACGAATTCTTGAAAGAAAGTGTGGAAGCCCTTCAAACAGTGAAAAAATGAAGGATCAAACAGAATAGAGCTGACTAAACGTTGACCGTCGGTGCTTCTACTTCCAGAGCTCCATCGAAGCCGTAGTTCATTTTGCAGCCTTGGATAGCAAAAGTTGCTCATTCACGCATAAACAATTAAGGTTCCCTTAAACATCCGCCTTCTGACAGTGCGAGTGGTTTTAAATTCACAAGAAATTAAAAACTTCCACCAAACCGTAGCCGATTACAATCAATTACAAACACTCCCAGGAAAACACTCGATGGAAAACCTCACGCACGATCCCCGACGGAATGAATACGTCGGGAATACGCAAGTAGCAAGTAGCACACCAACTCTGCCACTTAGCAGCTCAATTATTGGAAGTTCGAAGCATGTGTATCGGCGCTTTTCCCGGGAGGGGCGTTTTCCCAACCCAAATGGTTCGATTCACACCGTTCGGCGCACCTGCTCGGCCCTCGATAAAGATTCAATTACGGGTTGGGAAAAGTTAAAGCTGCGTGTCGGTCGTGTTAAAAACCATATCTTTCGATCGTTGGACGATATTTTGGGCGAACTGTTCCGTTCTCTCCGTCGGGTTGAACTTCATGCGGGACCTTCCAAAGGGCATGCCACTTGACTGCAGGGAAAATTACGGTGACCTTCGAGGTGGATTCCTCGAAAAGTACCTATCGATCGGGAAATCTACCTGGCTTATGCTATGCGCAGTAACAACCGTTCGATTTATTTTCGTTCTGTTCGAACCTTTGTTCTTGTTGGTTTCTTCTGCTACTAATTACAATATACTATACCGGGGCAAGAAATCGTTCGTGTCGTAAATCAGGCAATCTTATTAACATTTTTATGATCCCCTTTTTCTCCGACGTCGGTGATGGCGACCATCGATGGTGAGAAAATGTAACATGAACACCTCCGTTTCTTTTCTTCTTCGGTACCGAGTCCCTCGCAAAAAGAAAAACAAACTAATTACCTCATGTCCACTTTGGAATAACTCAGCAACTTCAGACATCAGCACTCTCTTTATTCTTTGGAACTGGTAGAAATAAAACCTCCCTATGAAGGATTAAGATCCGTACCGCCCGTGGTGGAGTTCAAGGTCAAAGGAGGATTATGTAATACCACGAAGAAAAACAAACTTCAAAAAAGCTTGGTGCTGCTGATCTTTCACCCCGCCGAAGGGTTTCAATGTCAAACTGCCTATTTGTTATTCACATTGCATAAGTTTTTTTTTATTTTAGTACACCAAGGACTTTACGTAATCAGGTAATTAAAATTGAATACATAAAAATTAATGCTGATGGCGTGTGATAGATTTCGGGGAAATTGGTGTACTGCATTTATTTTTAGTGCTATAGAACGCATATGGATGAAATATACGAAACCAATTGAGACTGATAGAAGGTGTTAGTGTGATCTACGCCTTAAATTTCTTAATGTTAGTAAAATAAAACTGAAGTAAAAATAGATTTTACTACAAAATATGATACGTATTGTTTCGAACTTTGCACAAACTGTGATCAGAAAACACACGTGCTTCAAAGCGGCTCCGAAGGGAAACACACTTTCAGCACGCGGTAAAGGAAAAACAAACCATTGCTCAACACAAATCGATTGCCGCTTGCTCACAAAAATCATAGCAACGAACCCCTCGATGCACTAACTCGCTTCTCCTCGCACGTGCAAAACCGTGGATTTCGTTGCCTACTGCTTGGAAAAAGCTAGTAGAAAGGAAAGCCTACTTTTGTTTGTCCGCCGGGGTGTGCAGGGAAGCACGGGGGTAGACATTTTTGACAGTTGAATAGAATAGCGAACAAAACGGGTTTGTGTTTGTTCTCGGTCGTGCTTCAGTGTTTTGAAGCCAAAAGGATTCCGCGAAATGTAGGTTAAAATTGAATTTTTCGCACTCACACGTTCCACGTTCGCCGCTTGCACTTTGCAACCGAGTTCAATGCGACTGGGGTTCGATCGAGTGTTTGTGTGTTTTTAGTAGCTCATTGCGTGTTGTGATAAGTGTACGTAGTAGGTTAGTAAAATGGCCTATATTTAAACGCCTTCCATCCTGCTTTTCCAGGCAAGTTGTTGAAAATTAGCATAAAAAATTAAATTTGAGGGACTGTGTCAAGCGCAGCAGTTAATTTACGTTTACGAGCAACCTAATCACAGTCGACGTGTGACCTATTCAAAAGTTCATAGCTTTGGCTATTGTTAGTGTTGAGGACTCAAGACCCAATTCATTGGTTAGTGAGTAGAATAAGGTACATTTAAGCTAGTTAGCTCCCGTTAATTTTTTTTATCACTAAAAAGACGAGGTTTCGAAAAAGAAATCGCAGAATTCGTGCCTCAAAAGACTCTTTACTGATAAAAATATATCATTTCATAGAAACCACCCTTGTCTGTGAGGAAGGAAAAATCTCACCTTCCGACATTATGGATTGATGTGCTAACCATCAATCAAATGAGCAGTAATTCTGATGATAATGTTCTTGAAGTCAGAAATTACGTGCCTTAAGAAAAAAGGTACCAGGTAAACCGTAAATAGGGTCACGTGTTGACCGCAGGTGGAAAAGGGGAACAGATCGCTATCTGTGCAAGGAAAGAAAAGAAAAAATAAATAAAACGATACAGGGGAGAAAACCCTCGTCGTGAGTGCAGGATACGGCGCGACCGTGCGAAGAATGCTTTTCCAGCGTAATTGCTGGTGGTAATTAGCATTTTGTTGGATATATATTCCTGACGATGCTGATGATGGCTTGAAGATAACCGATGACGATTGGTACGCGGTATGGAAAACGTGTACCTTTTTATTCCGCTGTGAGTAGGAAGACGATCGTCGAATAGTCTACCTTTAGGCGCCACTTTTAAAGACGGTACTGCTATGCTGATGGGAATTCAAGATAATGAAATTCTTAAAGTGGAAAACTTGCAAACCTACGTACTCAAGGCATGTTCTGGAGTTGTTACATAGTTTGAAAAGCGAACATTCTGTGGAAGAGATAAGTGGGACTGAACTTTTTGGGGTACTTTCTTCTACACACTTTATCTTTGATGCGATAAACGATCACTAGATGATTCTAATGGAGGCGCCTGGTACCTTTCACGAACGCGTTGATAGTATTAGTTGGACAAAAATACAACTATTTGTTGTTGAAACTATACGTATTGATACGTAGTATACGTAGATAGATATTTTAAAACTATTCGAATTTGGTTTTGTTGCCACATTATTATACAAACAGAATCTTCTTTTTCTCAATCACTCCAATGTTCATGAATGAATTGTAAAAATTGTAAATATTTACGCATATTCAACATCGGAGTGAAGGGACGATAAATCTATTCCATTAATTCTATTTGCATATTTTTGACATATTTTGAATTGTGTTAGTGGTGTTTTGTTTTTCTGTCGCGAGTATTGAAAGGACAAATCATTGTATGCACTTTTCCACTTACTGCTCAAACGGTCTACCTGTGCATCGTTCAACGGTTGAAGAAAACATAACTAAGGGGAACGGCAACATTCTTCAGCACTGAAACAGGCAGTGGTAGTTTTTCTTTCAGACGACATTTCCCCACCAGACGGCATGGATGCCCCGCTCCCCGAGCCGGGTTTGTGATTGTTTATTTCAATCTCCGTCCACAATAAAATATTCCTTCCGCACACAAGCCCACCCTGGGGCGTTCCAATATGGCTTCGTGGGGGTGTTGAAAACATAGAACCCACACGGTGTGAGCCCTCGGACTTGAGCTCTCGCACGGAAGTCAACGGCCATAAAATGAAAATTTGACTCCGTTCAAGGGAAAAACCCCACAACTCGGGGCTGCGAGTTCGGGCTGACCCGGTCTGAGGTCCTTGTTGGCTCATGTACGGATGTCAACGTTTACGTTCGCGTCGATGGAGCAGGGATTTATGATTTTTGTGCCCTCCCGTAGCAAGTGGCTCGCTTTCCCGCCCAAGCGAGTTCAACGAAACCTAGTGTGGAATTGTAATGCATTTCATATCCACCTGAAGGAGAACCGTGAGGTCTTGGTAGCAAACAAATTGGTTTGTTTCAATGATTTCTCTCCAGTATTTTATTTCCGAAATTTGATTTCAGATAGATCGAAAGAAAATAATAACTTAAACATGCGTTCTTTGCAGCAAACGTTTTTTAAATAACAATATAATAACATGCTAACTTGATGTGAACACAAATTTGAAGGCACGTCAAAAATCAATTACCAAAATAACCTATAAACTCTTGTACATTTCTTTCGCTTTAGCAAAGGCACAAGCCAACACACTCAAAAATCCAAGCTTGTCGATACATTCAGGCCACGTGCTCGGAGCGCGAACGGTCAAGCAAAAGTTCAAAGAACTCACGAAAAGTCGACTTCATTTGAATTAGAAGCGAAGTCTACTTCAACTCCGAAGGGCTTTCGGTGGGAGAACGTCTCCGACTTACCGTCCGGGATGTAGATGTTGAGGAACAGGCAGTCCTCGTCGTACTGCTTGTCGCCTCCCCCCTCATCGCTCGACTGGATCAGCTCCATGAACAGCTGGTTGTGTCGCCGGTGCGTATCCCGCGGCATATGCCAGCAGTGCGGTCCCGGGCTGGTCGCGTTCTTGACCCCCTCCCAGCTGGGCAGGTTGTCCACGACGGGTGGCGTGAAGCGCTTCTCGTTTGTCGGCGCCTGAGCGTACGGAATGCCGAGGTACGCGACGACCCGCTGCGTCCGGAACATCTTCATGTACATGCCCATCACGGTGCCCTGATCGGGGATGGTCACGGTGGGCGGATCGCGCCCAAACCCACCCCGGCAGCACAGCACCACCAGCAGGACCAGGACATGGCCGGTCCGGCGCCGCCGATCCGATACCGATGGAGCCATTTTTCCACCTTGCTTGCTCGCCGATGGAATTTTCACTTTCTCTGTGCACCTTGCGTTTTTCTCAGGACGCGCGCCAACGAAAACCAACGCAAGAAAAACAATCGCGACACCGTCCACCGGAGTTGAAATTCCCTCGCACCGATAAACTAGCACACCAGCACCAAAACCGACGACCCGCCGAATCTAGACCATCGACGGGGTCGCTCCCCGGTACGCTGTAGCCAAGGGTTTTGGGACGGTTCCATTCACCAAACAACTCCGGGCTTCCCGGAGCGAACCAAACAAACAAACAAGCAAATCGTCGATCGAAAAATCAAAATCACGACACAATTTCACCTGGCTGACGAACAACTGGCACAGTGAAGCTTTGCATTCGACTAAATCATCCGAAAATGAATTTTAATCACACTGGTTTTCTTGATAAACTGCTAAAAACATGCACCACTATAGTAAACGTTTGTGCTCTCGAGTGATTTTTGTTTTCCTCTTTTGAGCTTCCAAATGGCACTTCCAGATTTTCTTCTTCAAAAGACTTATGTTCGAACCAAATCAAACTAAACGACCCGCCGTACCAACGACACGATCGAGGTCCTTTTGCGACGTTCGCGAGGATGTGCCGTCGCTACCGTGGCCACCGCTGGAATGAACGTTCGCCAGAAACGCCTCGTGGTTCTCGGGAGGGTCGTTCTCTCGTCGGCAGGATCTCGGCTTCAGTTAGTCACCTCCGGTTAGTTTTGCCCTCCTTTGTTTTATTCTTTTGCCATTTCTTTCCCTCGCTTCGAAGTTCGAAGCACCCCAAATCAGGAGGGTCTCACGCGATGGGCCCTCCCGTGTCGGGCTTGGACGGGGTCGGGAAGTCGAAAGTAACCCCGTTTGAACACAAACAGTGAGCCGGAGCTAAACAAATACAATCACAGCGTATCAAAGGGGTGATGCGGAGGATTAGGAACGTTAGGAGAGTTAGAAGGTACAGGGTGAACTTGTGTAGGCCAGAAGAAAAGCCAGGTGAGTTGTGCGTGAGTGGATTCTACTGCTCCGAGTGTTATTTTTCTTGGGTTGAGCTGTAAGGGGCTTGGACCTTTAGGATGGATGGATTTAAAACAAATGTAATTTGCTGTACTTCAAATATGTTCACTTAATTCAGAACAAGTTTATTACTTTGGTGGATAAAATACTTGTCTAATTATTTATTTCATTTCGTTTTTGCAAATTTAAAAACTGTTAAACAAAAAGATCTTGGCGAGAAGCTCAAATTTACTCCGGTTTTTATTTTAGTTTTTGTTTTCGTTTGATAATTAATTTAATTTATTTTCCCTTAATGTTTTCTAATTCACATTGTATGGAGGAAATCCTGTTTATTCATTATTGTCTTTGCGTGGAAACAACTGTACCATTCACCTACTCTTACTCAACATTTCTTTACACTCGCGACTCTACACAAACAGTGTCTACTCACGCTTTTCAGATCGTTCGGGAAAATTTCTTCGGGGTTTTAAGTGAGTTGCCCTCTGTTTGTATTCGTTTGTGAGAGCGATTCGGTACCCTTGCCGAAAGGACCCCAAGATGTGGGGGAAAGAAAACGATTAACGTTCGAATACATGGCGTGAGGGTTCCTAACAGCACCGGGTGTATGTGTGTTTGTGGTAGCAAAATGCAAATCGCGTTTGCCACCCTTCGGGAAAAAATGGACACCCTTCCACCACGCGTCTGGACCGAAAACAAGGGAACCCGAACGGTCAAATTTGATCAGGGATTTTTGTCTGATGCTTTCTCAAGACGTCGCTTTTTGTCATTTTGTGCTATCGATATATTGTTTATTTTAAATAATTCGAACAACTAATTGATAGATTACAATCATGTTTTTGTCAATGAATAAATCAAAAATATGGCAAAGAAAATTTCCTTCCCTTTTATTGAGACGTTCGGTTGTCGCGGATAATTTTACCGGAAAGTAAACGTTCGCCAAGGGTTTCCGCCGGAATGAGGTCACTGGAAGAAATAGTCGGCAAACGCGTACCCAGGCACGCCAACGGCTGAAAGCGAATTTGCTCCGGGCGTTTCTTTACGTGGAAAGGATGTGTTTTGGTTTTCGGAGTGTAGGTGTTTCCATTAGGGATGATGGAAAACATAGGGTAGGGAAATACACCACCAATGTTATGTGTTGTTGCCGTTTCCGTTCGCCGGCGAGAATATGCACCGGGCGTTTTGCGTAATGCGCCTTACCGTTTGCCTCCCCCTGCCCCGGTCAAAGGACATCAAATGCACGGGTATGAAAAAATACACACAAGGGACCAGGGAGCTTTCCCGACCCGGGAGTGGAATGAAAATTAGCACGAACGTGGACATCCACTTTGGCACACCTTAATTGCTAGCCATATGTGGAACGGCTTGTTTTTGTTTGTGTATGAGTTTGCCTTTGTTTGTGAGCGAGTTTTTGTCATCAAACACAAAAACCAAACAAATTAACGAAGGTGGAGCTTGATGAAGAGTGCAAGTCGAGTATGAAGAATGAAGCATTTCTTAAAGTGTTCCCTCACGACACCGGTGACCGATTCGGGGACTTTATGCTGGTCGTTTCGGCTTTCCATCGTGGAAAGCCAGCCGAACGTGCGGGTTTGGCGTGAATTATGGTTTTCGTTCAGCTTGTATGAGGTCATTGTTCCAATTGCGACCGGTGACCGGTGCCGTGCTACAGCTCGTTCTGGCGTCCGGTCAATGTAAGAAATGGGAAAATAGGGCCGAAGAAATTCTGTGTTTCGCAAACAAACACAAAGCGATGTAGGTACGGCACCGGCAACATAATCATGCGTGATCAAGCGTGTTTTTTGATGGTTTAATTAAATAGCTGACGCTCGGAAATGTTGCCGGTACGTTTTAATTTAGGAGATTGGATTTTTTGTTTGCTAAATATTAGACCACGAGCGGCTCAAGTGTGATGTTCATAATTTGATAATGTGAAAGTACATTTATCTATGGTATATCTTCACAAGTAATCTAATTTCATTTTGTAATTGAAACATTCCAAATGAGGTCATCCAACATGGATAAGAACCTAGTTTTTTTTACTAATGCCATTTTTACAACCTCTCACGCAACATTTCGGAAATTTGTTTTTTATGTTAAATAGTGCAAAATATGCGTGTTACATCTTCATTCGATTTATTACTATTTCGGGTAATACGTAATTTGAACACTCCGAACTGGCTTCATATGACGTAATACACCGTGATTAAATTTGTTTATTATTTTTTGAATTATGATTTTTAACAAGACTTTAGTCCAAGCATTGACCGTTTATTTTTAAAATATTTAAATAAAATGGGAGAACAGGAAATTAAACAGAATCAAAACATATTTATGGGATTGCACTAATATATTGAAAGATAGAATATAAAGTACACATGATTCATTTGAAGTTTTTGATGGCTAAAATGAGAAAAAATCATCAAACGTAGACTCAATTCCAGCGAGATTTTTTCTGTTGAGTCGTATCTACACAAGTTTTGGAGAGTATATGTGAGGAACGAAACAGTCCCAATTCATATCGTTGTTTAATATTCAAATGATGTGATGTTTCATAATGTAATTTGTGTCCGTTTTGCGCCATTGATTGATGGTTGAGGGTTTCAAATTTCCTGAACCAAATTATACACTTCCCAAAACATCCCTGATTTGCTAGAACTTGAAAGCAATAATTCTATTCAATTATTTTTTCCAATTTTTCATAGCACTACAGCGTCGTTTGGTCCTCTGGAAGTGTTTTCTACCATAAATCCATGCTTTTCCTTTGAAACCCCACAAACGGACACTTTGAAAATGCTCGGTAGTGCGCACGCTCGGAAGAGTCCTTCCAGCTCCAGCAGTGTCATCCTGACGGAAGGATGAACACCCTGCCAGGTCCTTGTTCATTTTTCCGTCAACGCTACTGCACGGGGTCAGGCTGCCCCGCAGCAGTGCATATGTGCGGATGTAAATCTTGCCACACTCTGCACACAGTCGGTTTCGCTGGCAGTCCTGCGTTCGGTCGCTCGTTCGGAACAAATCGCTGCTTCCAGCTAGGTGTCCAGCTGGACGAAACGGGTTGCAAAGGAACGATGGTGGCTCCAACAGGATCAAAGTAATTGTAGGAGGCGGAACGATTCGCTGTGGGGTTGTGTTTATTAGCGAAGGCAGCAAACCGTGCACCCGTGGCTGGTGTGTGTTTGTTTGTGTGTTTGAACGTGAGGATTTGAAAAAAGGGGACATCCCCCTCGCACCTCTCCGGAAGTATCAAGCAAACGAAGGAATTGCTTGCTCGTGGGTGTTCTTCCTCTCCTGCTTCACGCATCGTTATGTGATCCAAGGAATGTTTGTAGTCGCCATCATTACACAATCTACGCGAAGCACAGCGTATCCTTCCTATGCAGTGTGAACAAAGGGAGCGAACGCTGTCAGTTTGATCTTCCTCAGCGAATCCCGAAGCCCCCGCGGCCCTGCTGGCACTGGAATAGTAAACGTTAGTGCGCTGGGAGCAACAAGCATTGCTTGGCATACATTCAGGCGCATTCCTGCACGTGAAAGGAAAGACGACAATCGAGGCATCATTTTCGAAACCGAGGAGACGTCGTGGCTCTTCATTCAAAGGAGCTTTTTTACAGTAGGAGTGGTGGTGGTGGTGACGGTGTGGAGGTTTAGGAAACATCATTTGCAGCCTATGTGGGCAGCACTGCGCGACACGGCAGTCGGTTTGCTTGCCGAAATTCACTCACTGCAGAATGAAGCAAAAATGTCAATTATAATAGCAATTGTCTTTATGGGATTGCTTGAGTTAGGTAAGTCGTGTCCTGCGGCAATATCTCCCCCTGCTGCACCTTCGCATGCACACCCTCCTCGGTTTCCCTTCCCAGTTGTTCGGGTAGTTTACGTGCTGTCAAAATACGGTCTTCTAATGTGGTGTCGTTTGTAACTCTCTCCCTCTGTCTCTCGCTCTCTCCCCGCCACCCGTACAGGCCGATCGCAGTACCTAACGAACACTGTACATAAGACATCAGCTGCAACGGAGAAGATTAATGATCTCTGGTGCTACTCGTGCAACGCCACCGACGATGGCGAGGCGTGTATCGAGCTGTCGTCCGGAAATAATGCGTCCTACGTTAAAAAGTGTAACACGGAGGAATTTATCTGCATGGTAAGTCTGAATTCTGTCGAAGCCACCAACCATCCCGATTTTAATGGTGGTTACGCTATCAGGTTCGTTCGACGCATCAGGATCATAAATGTCAAAGATAGTATGTGAAAGCACGTGTACGTGTATGTGTTCGAATATAGGGCAATGGGCAACCGCGTGTAACATCATCAGCATGGTACAGGTTGACAACCACCGAGAGCCGGAGGTGAATAGAACAGGACAGTGGAGGGTTGAGGGAAAAAAGTGGGAGAGTTTCGCGATTTGACAAACGGTTTCGTATGACACGACACAGTAAACAGTGCAACAACGTCCCATCGCTGCAGCGGAGCCTGCTAGGATCGTCCCAATGGAAACACAAACCCGCTGAGACTGTCTGACAACATTGGCGAGGCGGTACGGTATCGGGTTATTTTTGGAATGTTTCATCCACACTTACTTACTGCCATAAATTTTGCACTTACTGTGCGACGACTGGCGAGCGAGTTCTATTTACTGTCCCTCCGGTACATAAACACAAACACACAAACACAATGTTCAGGATAACGCTAGGAAGCTTCCGGCAAACGGGGAGCATTTTTGGGGGGAACGTTCCGTCACAGGAGAGATAAATTAAAACCCGAATCGATAAGGTCAACCAGAGGACCATCTATCCTTCCCGCGCGATTCTCATATATTTTGATGGAGTGTTATTGACAAACGTGTTGGGCCTGGAAGCGCTACTGTTTGCCGGGTTAATTTTGGGCTACGAATGACGTCAGTTGCGAGCGGTAAATTAAAGGATCATAATTGAATTATGATAAGATTTAGGTTTGACGGTAGACAGTTCTATGAATGGCATGGAAGATAGATCTTATAACATAGAGCAGTGAAATATTAGGGAAAAAGTAAGGTTTATTCGAATTATTATATGATAAGAAATTAAAATTGGTGATAAGCCAAATGAGGCTTAACTCGTTTTTGTCATGCTTTTTGTGGCCAAAAATATTATATAAATAATCTAAAATGTAATTTTGATCAGCTTTCACTGAGTAACAAATTTCCTTCCCATCCTTTTCAGGTCAAGCAGTTTTCCTACACGACCAGCACGGAAAACTCTACCTCGACGCCGAAGCTGTGGTCGCTCGAGCGTCGCTGCATCAGCAGCTGCGAGGCGGGTTGCATAATCATAGGCGAACGGACGAAGCTGTACGCGTGCACGAGCTGCTGCGAGAAGTCGCTTTGCAACACCGGCAAGGCGCGCTCGACGAACCTGATCGGTCACTTCCGGCGCCCACCGGTGGCCCTGGCGTTCGGTGCTCTAGTGTTCTTTAGTGTAACGAAACCCTTCTGGCCCGGGGTGCTCTAGTCGGGTGGGCGTAGTAATCGTAACATATTCTAAAATCTCTCAATCCCCCTCACTTTCATCCCGATCGAACTCCCCCGTTACTAATCACAATTTTCAAATGGACAAATTACTCGTAATTTTGCAAATGGACAATTTCTTTCTGTCCCTCTTCACCAAACCCTAGTGGGAGTGTTCTGTATCGGCACGGCGACGGCCGCTGTGAAGGAGTTTGTTGCGTAGAACGTTGTCATCTTGGGACCTTTCGAAGTAAAGTTAGCTATAAGGACATGTTGCTGAAAATCACAAATTGTAGTACTTTTTAAAAAACCATACCAAATGCCCTTTGACTTCGGGCTGAAATGTCATAAAAAGCTTAGAAAAATGGCACTCACCCTTTTTCCAAACCACCTCATCCCTAAATCTCTTTCTCACACACCCGCACACCCAACCTGCACCACCCCGCGTTTTCATTCAATACATTCTAATCTATGTCGTTCGTTCCATTTAGATAGAATTTGAAAAACAAAACAAAAACAGACGAATATTCTCGAATTATTTCGATTAAATTAAACATATTGTTAAAACAAAACAAAAAAATATCTTAGTGCACAAGTGGAACAAAGTTGTTTCGAGGTATAGGATTTAAAGAGTGAATTTTTATTCCAATTTCAAACACAATTCTCATCTACACGCGCCATAAACGGGCCCGGAAAGGGCGAACACAAATATGACACACAAAGAAAACCTCGTGCCACACACCGGACACACACGCCACACTAGAAATGGATCTTACACAAATTTGATAGTAGATATAAGAAACTAGCAAACATAAGCCGCAGTGAAGCAAATGAGTAGAGTAGGTATCACAACACGGAAAAGTGAGTGACATCTTGCAATGAATCGATTTTTAAAGACATGCGAACAAGATTCTTTTAAACAGAAAACCAAGCAAAAACCATCGGTTTCTCGATGATCTTTTTTTAATCTTTAAACATTTATTTTGCATTAAACCATGTTCGAGGGGCAAAAGAAGTGGTTTTAAATAGAAACAGAACATTATGATTTATTCGATATGTTCGAAACAATTGTATGACAAACGTATGCTTTGTGGATTGGTTTAGTTTAGTGTGAAAAGTTTTTTTTTTCTACTAGAACCTATTATAGGGTAAGGGCAAAAACAACACACTTATTCGAGAACCGATTGACACACGCAGCCACATACCTACTTAAACAGAAAAGCGAATGCCAATGGTCCAACTGGACAGCCAAAAGATTTAAAGCAAAGTAAACCAAACGAAACATATAACCATACACAAAAGCTAAGAAGCACAAGAAACCACAAACAAACGTAACGGAAAGAAGTGTCAAAGTAACGGGAAAAGTAAAAGTAAATATCATTTTATCATGTTTTCGTCTTGTTTAATGTGAGAATTGTTTTCCAATAATACGCATAGATTTGATGCAATAAAAATTTTAATGATACTAGTAAATATAGTTTAATTTTTTTTCAGTTTTCAATACATTTCACTGAAAAGTTTTCCATACGCTCTCCTGATACTAAACTTATTTGAATGATAAAAAAAAAAACATTAAATATCCTTGAGTCAAATGACCTAATATTCTTACTACGAATGTAATCATTTTTATTGCGTAGTTTCATGATCTAAAATCTTGTATCATAACCTGTTCTTTTTAATTTTGAAACTATATTGTCTGTTTTTGATTTTACTTTTAACTCTAAATATGTTCAAGCAGTTTGCCGATCCTCGTTAAGTTATCTTTTAAAATTAAATAGATGTGTCAAGATCTCGCAAATATTTTTCTAATGTATCAACAACCTGTTTGTTGCTTGATACGCTAGCATTAAATCAACCCAACATCTAAGATCTTTATGCTTTAACCTTGAAACATTTGTGTATCTGCAGAAGTATAACATCAACGAACCAACCCTTCAATTATTCATCCTCCTCTGTCCCGATTCATAAGTCCACTCCATTTTGGGTGACGAATGCATGCGTTAAATATTAAATCAATGTTCAACCGGCAACGACAAACAAACCGTGCACGCGGATGATATAACATCGGCACCTCAGATTCCCGAAGGCCGCACGGCGTGTGACTTGGGCGCGTTGATCGCGATCCGATGAACAATGTGTGTATGCGTCGAAGTTGATGATGATACGAGTAGTGCGATAGCGTGACCATCGACCGCACCGAAAACGTGCTCGTTACCAGCGCCACGGTTCAATTGAGGCCACCGTGCGGTACGTGCACGGTTTTGCAGCCGGCATTGCGCAGACAATTGGCGGGATTTCCAGCGGAGCAGAATTTCTTGGACCCCGCGTTCCGAGAGGAACCTTGGGGAAATGGCCACAATGCGAACCTCCTACCACACGGATCTGAAGGAAACCAAAAGTAACGCACCCTCGCGTAAATCCGAGACCTTTCGTCTTGTTTCTAGGAACTACGTATGGAAATGGCGCAGCGGACCCATCCAACACACCCCAAAGCGTCAGCCGGCAGAAGCAGTGAAGTGGATTTATGAATGAATCGAGTAGATCCGTGTTATGCAATCGCTGCTCGGCCGCATCGAAGCTCGGTAGTACACGAAAGATGTTGCTGAACGCGGGAAAAACCCAGACGCTCCGGCAAGAAACCTTCTTACAAACCACAACAATCATCGACTCGTCCGGGTGGCATTAGGTCGCGTGCCGTTGGAGGGGTTTTGGAGTTCGAGTTCGATGCCGGTACAAACACCGAGATTGGCGAATTGCTTTGGGGTGCAATAGAAAACTCGCCGGGAAAACCCCGGCGTTGTGCGACCTCAACGAAACGAAATCCATCGAGCTGCAGCTGTCCAGCGAGTGTTTCGGTTACGACAAACCCACCAACGTCATCAGCTGGTGAGGTGAGCTAGTTTTTCAACTAAAGCAATGAGCTTTTCGCACGGGGGTAGTGAACCGTGCCGGTTATGCCCTCGATTTGAGTTTTGTGTCCGGTTCGTATAGGTCTCCAGGATTTGAAACGGAACGAGCCTTCATTTGTTAGGTGATACACCTTGAATTAAATTATTAAAAATTATGTTGCATTGACAAACGATTTTCGTGTGTTGTAAACGATTAACGTGTTGTAAATTTGGTTTTATTTTTACTATTATCATTGTCAAACTCATAAAAGAATTTCTCTATGCATTTGATAAACTACCTAACATTTAATTTTGTTCACTTCTAACGTGGAACGTTAGGTTAACGTGGAACGTCAGATTTCAAAATGAACAAAATTTATTTAAATAGTTAAAATAAATTTATTTTTTTAAGTTTATCTTGTTAAGTACACAAATTTTTGATTTTGAAAAATGATATGTTTTCAAATCAAGCTAAAAAACGCTTGTTATCAGCAAAAATGGGTTTAAAACACGGCGTAAAAAGTTGTAGTCCGCTATTTACAAACATTCACTAGGACAATTCTTAAAATACATTTCCGTCCGGCCTTCATGACGCCGTCAACAAAAGGGAGATACGATTGCATTAACGCAAAGGAATCCTCTCGACCGAGCCGGCGTCGTGTCATGGTCAAAAGGCACCGGAGAAGCACAAATCGCTACCATAAAGCTATCCATCTGGCGAAACTCTCACTACCTTTACCTTTCTTTCGCTTCCAGCATGGGACAGTCGGGTTGACGCACACCGCCACCGTCTGCGGACCGTAGGGCGAATTGCATAATCTTTCTCCACACGGCTTTAAGCTGTATTGCAATGGGGATCCTTGCCGGCGAAACAAATCCCGGATCGTGTAGCACGTTTCGTTACGAGCCCGAGTGAACGATTGGGGGCAAACTATTAAACATGTTATTACATTTGCTCGTTGCATTCTGAAATGCAGCACGGTGGTTTGCGTTTTAAATTGTGCAGACACGCAGGGACATTGATGTCTGGATGGCGAAATTGCAAACCAACATCCGGGACTGAAGGTGACGCTAGCTGTTGGTGGAAGACCCGGGCTCAGATCACAGAGCGAATGCTAATGGGACAGATTCCAGGAAGGTTGGAGCTGTTTTTTGCAAAGATTGCTAAATGCCATAACACAGGATCATCTATATCAAATTATGTTTAGTAACAAAATTATGAATATCCAATTTAATGCATTAACAACACTAATTGCAATTTGGAATCAATACACTATGATGAAGGTGCCTTTAAACTTTCTCAGATTTTTTTTTCATTTTATAACATTTTATCATTTTTCCAAAATTTTTGATGAAAAGCATTTATTTTATTTAAAAAGTATTTATTTTCAAACAACAACAACCAATGTATACATGAAACAATGCAAAAATGTGACACAGTAAAGCTAAAAAATCAAACTAAAACACAGCATTTTATCTACTTACTCTGAAACCGATATGACAGAAAAACAAAGAAAAAGGGATAAGAAAAGTGCCATCGGCCTTTGTAGGTCAGTTTCCGAAGAAAGCACAAAAAATCAAAGCAGTCCGACGGGCCTGTTTATCGATCGCGTACGAAAGACTTCAACGCTTCGTAGAGCGAGGAACCCGAAAAGCGACGCTGAAGTCATCCGCTACCAGCAGTTCAGCTATCGGTCGAAATTTCGGAAGTGGCTCATTTTATGTGTTTTTTTTTCTCTCAATTTGTTTTCTCCATTCAATCACGATGATTCATCTGCTCATGTAATGCCTGCTCACGCGGTCAACATGTTCGATGCGGTTGCGATTCGGTTTAGGCAAAATGTAGCGTAATCTTTCTCCCCACCCCCGGGAAGGAGCAGCCTTCGCCACGAAAGTCGGCTGCTCATGATGTCAATAAACCATTCCCTCCCAAACCCCCCACCGATCCCAGCCTACACTTGGTTTCCCCCCTCATGCTCGGGTTGTGCCGTTCTTCCTTTCCGGCGACAACCCGGCGTGCACCCGGGAAGGCGGGAGAAGTGTTGACGAACGGCGTCATCTTGGCGTCAGCGTCTTTGTCTCGCGAAGGAGGTAGTGAAAGAGAAAGTACTCACACATACGCCCTCGATGGTAAAGATCTCCCGGAGGCCAGCCCGTTCCTGGAAACGTTTGGGGCTTACGTTCGGGGCACGTTTCGCTCCAGCTCCCAACGGTTCCCAAATAAAAAAGGAAAACATGGACCACTGTCTTACGTTTGTGTGTGTGTATGCGGGTAATCGAGACGCTTTTCCTTTCGTTTCACTCCCCTTCGTCTGCTTCACTCGCTCAATTCGGTTACGGTAATTTCTTGAATCCGACGTCTCGGCTTCGGATGCGGATCTTGTAACCGGGTTTTCGTGGTGAGTGTTCCGTGGCGAAAAACCGCCGACCGGCACCGCCCGTAGCAAGCGAGAAAGAAAGACGTGGCTCGATCGGAATCGAAGCGGGGGAACCGTAAGAGCGGGAAAGGTAAACAAATGAAGCTCGGTTTTGGAACGCCGCGGATCGGCAAGGTTTTTTACCCTTTTTTCTCGCCGCTTCGCCGTGGCGCGGTGGGGTTCTATAAAACAATCCGGTTGCCGTTGGCCGAAGTCAGTTCGAGTAGTGCAGCCGACCAGGTGCAGTGGCAGCAAATGGTAGTCCGATCGCCACAGTGAAAGCCCAGGATTATTGGGTACGTTGGTTTAGCGAGGAAGAAATTGCGAACCTTTCGAGCCGAGTGAATGTGAATATATAAAGTGAAAACATACCGAAATCGCATCCGTGACCAAGTGTGACAAAGTGAAAAACGGTTCGAAAACTGCAGTGACACGCCTGAGCGAGGAAACATTTCCCCAAGAAGGCGTCGAGCTTCTGGCAGGAAAAGCGAAACAAAAAGGTTTGTGGCAAAAAGTTATTGAAAGCTAAATCAAAACACGATCATCAAACCGTGCAAGTGGCTGGTAAAAGCATCGTGAGTTCAACCGCCTGAGAATGGTTTCATTCGGTACCGCAAACTGATGTTCGCCCAGCCTCCACCGTTGATCGATGTTCGAAGAAACGAAAAAATTGGTATAACGGTGCTTAGCTTACAGAACGAAAGAATTATGATCGTACACAAAACGTGGAAACGATTAACGGCCGGTTTCGTTTGGAAGATGCAATCAAAACTCTCGTCCAAGACGAAAGGGAAAGGTTTCGTTACCCCGTGCGCCGATGATGTCATCTGGCAGCGCACGGCGAGGGAAAGTTTCATAACTGTTCTCTTTGCCGTACGTGGTTGGGCTTTGTTGTGCCCGGTGTGAGTTCTTTGAACTTTGGAGAATTTTAATCCATACTAAGAGGATGATTTGCTCGAAGCTCGAACCCATTCATTTTAATCTCATTTGTAACGGCAACATTCTGGTTCGTGTTTGGTTTCTTCAAGATTGATTAGGATATTTTTATTAAACCGTTATGCTTTTGCAAGAGTTGAATGTATAAAGGGTATATGTGTCGAATGCTATATGTTTATTTATTTGAATGTAGAGGAAGTTACTCTAAAAATTGCTTATTAAGTCAACATGTTTCCGGGAAAGTTTTATAATCGACCATAAAATCATTAAAAAATTAAGAGCGACATCATTGTATGTAAATCTGTTGGAGTAAAGTTAAAAAATTCAAGAAATTGTAAAAAAAATACCATTTGACTGTCTACCATGAGAAATGCTACCTTCTTTGTCCCACAAGTAGAAACGTGACCTGCTCCATGTTCCGCAATTGTTTGACTAGCCGTTGGTTGTTGTACAATCCTCCCACGCTCAAGATTTACCATCCACAATCTCGAACCCGACGTGGTTCTCCCAAAAAAGGGGTGGATAAGGAAATTATTCAATTTCACTTTTCCATATCCTCAACACCACCAGGCCATCGCCAGTTCACCGTTTTCGTCCGGATCCGGGCAAAATCTCACGCAAATAAACGCACCCACGAGCAGCCACAAGTTGCACCATTCGCCAAATGGACAGAAACGGCCATTGACGCTCGTCAGCGGGATCGCGTAGGTGTATACCTTCGCATCGTACGCAAAATTACTAGAAGTTAACACTAGGAGAGGGTAGGGAAATAAATAAAAACCACAAGAAATACACACACACTCGAAAGCGAAAAAGTTGAGTTAACGCAATCATCTGCGCGGGACAGCGGTTTGCGTCGACGGGTTATGCAACCCAGACGACATCGGAACGGTAAATGTAATATACAGGGACGAACCAAGCCGGGACGGCCGGGAGGTGCGAGGGTCCGTGGGCGAGGACACGACCTCATTTCAGAGGTGACGACGAACTCCGCCTGCGAAAGTGCGACTACCTTCCTTAGAAGGGAGTCAGGATGAACCGACATTCGGACGGGAAGTTTGTGCCAATCTGCAATAAACTTGGATAACACATTTTTCTGTAGCTTCCGGTTCCGTTTCAGCAAGAGAGAGGACACAACATTTTTTTTAAAAGGAGACTTTGACCTTTTACATAAACTTTAAAATTAGGGCATTTGCATTGATCATAGTTATCTTCATGATCATGATGATGGCTACATTGACGCACTTAACCCCTTTTAGTTGATGATCTTGATTCATTAAAAAATAAAAAATCTCTCCCAATTGTTTACAGACGATGTTTTAATCTCATCTCGTGAGTGCAAGCAAATAGGTTTTCTTGAAATAGTGTTCCAAGAACAATAGCGCGCGATCTCTCGGATTAATTCATGCTCAAGATCAACTCTTTTAGCGAAGGTTCACCACTCATCCTCTTTGTTTCTCGAGAGGAACAGTGTATCTGCACTGAAGTTCCTGCACGCGATCATAAAACGATCGCTTTCGCAGCCTTCTACTATCGTCTTCGTTTCATCTTGGCTCGCGTAAAAGTAAAAGTTTTACGGCACCCACCGCAACCGTCTGGCACGCTTTTCCGGAGCATTTAACGATTCTTCCTGCTTTCAAGTGCATTATCTAAGCGCTTGATAGTTGGCGCCTCCTTACCGGAGCAACCGGTTCGTTGATGTTGTTGCTAAAGGGGTACCATTTTGCCAAAAAACCTTCACATACACCAAGTCTTGTTTCGTTTTCCCACATGCCATTGTGTTGTGGATTTTCTTTATTAACATTTTCGAGGCCACCATCCACCGGGAAGGGCGGATGCATAAGATTTTAAAACTCCACACAACATATCTTCCCCCCCCCCCCCCCTCTCTCCCCGCTCGGTGGGGCGAAAGGTTATTGTTTGCCGTTACCTCAACCGTCGCTGAATGCACGAGTGAACGAACGGGATCAAAACTAAAAGGTCTCGGGCTTTGTGTTTTATGCTAATGTTTCCATTTTCTTTCTGGTTCGCTGGGCCGAGATGCCGAGATCCCGAGACCAATTTTCCTTGCAAACGACCATTGGCGGTACGGTGCCATGTTTATCTTGCAAGTGATGCACCGGGCAGGTCAAAGAGACCACTTTTCACCGTTCTTGTTACTTCCGCAAACAAGCACCCAAATTGCCTTCCCTCGGGTTATAACAAACGAAGCATTAAATTGTGACAACGATGTTTTGTTTTCTTCCACTTAGTGAAAGTGTTTCTTTGGCGGTACATTGTATTTGATAAAATGGTCAACTTAGCTGAATGGATGGTTCATCCAGAAAACAATGTCATGTTCTTGTAGGCAAGTTGATAATGAAACACACAGATAAACAACTTTACCTCTCTAGGGGTATAGATCGTCACGCAAGTTCAACTTCTTCCATCGGTACTTCTTTATATTTTTCACACGTCGAACAAAGCGGCAGATAATTTAATCATCGTCCATACCGAACTCAACCCGCGGTGAAGATCACTTTCGCCTTCACATTTATCACTTCACAGCCAACCTTCCGTTCGTTTGAGAAAGAGACAACGAAGCGTGAGTTATGAGATGTGAGTGTTATTACAACATCGCAGTTGGCCACTGTGTTCGTTAGGTAATAGGAGAAGGTTGGCAAAAGCCCCCCCGAGCAACAAAGTCCCCATTGAAGCACGCGTCCGAGTACGGATTCCCAGTGTGTCCGGTGGTCAACTTCCGCGGTGTTTGGTCGCTGGTCGGAACATGGAAGTGAGGCGCTGGTGGCGCACAAAACACTTCCGGTGCGTAGTGGCGATTAGCAACTGTTGATATTTATGTTTCTTTTTCTCTCTTTCTCCACTTGCGTTGTTTTTTTACAGTCGTAAACTGAACCGAACGAAGATGCGATTGGTAATATCCGCAGCACTGCTGCTAGTGCTGTCGACGGTGGCCGTCAGCGGCGCAGATGAGTGGGGTTGGTTGCCACTGGAGGATGGGCTGCAGGGTGCGGAAAAGGTGCGTGAGAAGCGCCAGGATGAGGGAGTCCTTCCCGCTTCGCAGCAAAACGTGACGGAGGTTGGCGACGAGGACATACTGAACTTCATTCTGGAAGGCGGCCGCCAGGGCCGTAGCCTCGAAGGGTTCGACGAGGTGTACAGCGATCCGTCTGTTCAAGAGGCCATCCAGAATGCGGACGACTCGCAGGCACGGAACGTCATCAAGGAGAAGCTCTGCGAACTTGGCCTGATGCAGTGCGAGTCGGTTCAGGGCAAGCGCCCATACTATCCAATCTACGCCCAACAGCAACCACCCCGTCCGAGACCCCCAGTCCGTGGACCTCCTCCGCCACTGCCCCCGCAGCAGTACCCACAGCAGTACCCACAGCGTCCTCCACTGCCACCTCCGCAGCAAGGTGGTCTGCCCCCGAAACCGCAACATCAGGGTCCCTATGGACCGCCTCAGCCGATGCCCGTCCCTAACCAGGCGCAACACAAGGTTGGCTTCGCTGCACCCCAGCAGCGACCACCATTCGGGGGACCTCCGAACTCGTTCGCTGGCCCCAGCTACGCCTCGGCCTATCCGTCGAAGCCGCTCGGTCCGATCTACGAAACCGATTCGCCACCCTTCGAGTTCGAGCACATCGGAGCGGGTGAGAAGGTGTACGAGAGTCACCAGTTCTCCAAGCCTGGCATCGTCATCAACGAGGGACCACTGGTGAAACCGGTTGAGCAGCACATTCACCACCATTACCACCATATCGATGGCGCCGCCGACTCGAAGACGGTCGTCGTGAACAATCCCGTTCCGGTGGCCGCTTCGGTTCTGAGTGGATCAGCCGTTGTCGGAGGATCAAGTGGTTCCAGTGGTGGCGTCTATTCTGCTGGCGGTGTCTACGGCACAACGTCCGGCATTTCCAGTGGCAACGGATTCTCTCCCCTTTCCGGGGTGGACTTTGACTACAAGGAGCTGAAGGGTGTCAACAGTAACAACGGTTTCGGTCAATCACCGGTGTACGCGTCTCAGACGAAGCCGGTCTTTGAAGGACCTTCTGGAACCTCGTTTAGCCAGGGTGGCGGTAGTCAGAGCCTATACAACCAGGCACCGGCACAGTTCTCCAGCAACTCGCTGTACAGTGGAGAATCTACTGGTTCGGCTTACCAGGGTGTCAACAGTGGCGGATTCCACTCGTCCAACCCAGCGCTGTACAAGAAGGAACTGAACGTTAAGGGTCCGGCGGCATCGAACGGATTGGGAACTTTCGCCGGCAACAACTACAGCAAGTACAGCAGCCAGTACAACAATGGCCAGTACGCGTCAAACGGAGGACAGTTTGGATCGAATGGAGGTCAGCTTGGGTCTACTGGAGGTCAATTTGGATCGAATGGAGGTCAGTTTGGATCGAATGGAGGTCAGTTCGGTTCGAATGGTGGTCAGTTCGGATCGAATGGAGGTCAGTTCGGCTCCAACGCTGGTGGCCAGTATAGCCAGTTCGCCAACAACGGCATCGAAGACTGCGTGTGCGTCCCGTACGATCAATGTCCGGCGCAGGATGTGATCGGTCGCAAAGACGATTTGATTCTTCCGCTCGATCCCCGTAACTTGAAGACCGATATCGAGGCTGCCACCGCCGATGAGGTGGTCATTACCGATGGCAATGGCACGATGACGGTGGTTCGTGTACCGAAAAATGCCACGACCGACTCGTCCAGCACAGCGACCAAGAAGATCAGCAAGCGTGAGGCCGCTGCCGAGAGCAAATCGAGCGACAACGCCAAGGACAAGGCTAACATCGAACCGGTAAGTAGGAAGAACACAAGAATGGAGTTCTGGTACTGTTAACCCCGTTACTGATCTGATTGAAGACAAAATTTCATGCTAACCCTGTTCCGTTCGGCTTGCAATACACTAAACAGAAAACCAAATCGAAACCAACCGGAGGGAGGGTCCACTGTTTTAACCCTCCCCGAACACTAACCACACCCTAATTCCTAACCTCCTTCCTAACTCCTTAACTGCCTGGGACAACACCAAATGGACCACCAAATAAAGGGGGAGATGTTGTTTCTTGCTTATGGCAAAGAGACGATTTTTTGGAGAACAAGGTTCTATCGCGGGTAAGCTTGGAGGGTTGGGAAAAAACTCGCCCTGGATGCTTAGAATAGGGGAGACTACAAGATTTGACCATCACAGCAGCTCCACCTCGTTTGAAGATCGATTCCACCCACCCCAACCAAAGGACATCACTAAAACGGTACACAAAGACAGAATGACTGCTAGTCAGCGGATCTCTTCGGAATTCGGAATTTTGTGGAGTGGCCGCTTTAGGAGGCACTCCTGGCCACCCAGAAAAGGGGGGAAAGGACTTGTCTCACCTGTACAGTCACAACATCACAACAAACGGAAACACACATCCGGAACCAAACAACGCCTTCGCATTCATAGACGCCGTGCGGCACGGGTTCTTAATGGGAGACCACGCTTGCCTATTATTAACACGGTCGACGGAACAGCCTATGCATGTGGTGCGTGTGTTGTATGTGTGCCTTTTCTGTGCGTGTGTGTGTGTGTGTGAGCTTGTGTGTGTGAGACGGAGGTTTTTTTTTTTTAAAATAGTGTCAACTGTCTACCTTTGTACCCAATTGTATTGTTTTAGCGTCTGCTGGGAGGTGGTGGTGGTGGTGGTGGGGACAAGAAGGTGGTCCCCACCTTTGGCGTGTCGTTCGGTTTGCCGTACCCCTCCGGCTACCCGCTCAACCCGTACGGGCCCCATCCGGCACCGAATCCGTACTTCGGTTCGATCGGTGCGAACGGTCTGAATCTCGGGCTGCTGAACGTTAACCCGCTCGTGTCGCTGCAAGTGACCAAGGACGAGTATGGGGACAAGGTACTGAAACCGCTCGTGAACCTACACGTCACTCCAACGGAGAACATTGTGCACAAGATCGGCGGTCTGCTGGCCGCGAAGAAGCAAAACATATTCCACGTGTTCAACCAGCACGAACATTACCATGCGCACCATGGATACCCACGGCCTCCACCGATATATCATCCGCACCACGTGCATGGGCCACCACCGCCGCCATACATCGATGGTCCGATTTTGTCCCGCCCGCCCCCGTTCGGTCCCCACCACGGTCATGGTGGACCGGAGCTTATTTACACCAAGCCTCCGGGACCGGTTTACGGTGGAGGAGCTGGCTTTAATGGGCCACCACCGTTCGTCGGTGGTCCGGGACCATTCGTTCCGCCCGGCGGACCTGGAGCTTTCGGACCCCCTCCGTTCGGTGGGGTCGGACCACGGCCACCGTTCTTCCGCGATGCTTCCTCGGTCGCACCGGAATACGATGGCGTGGAGCTGGGCCGCAGCACCAATGTGACGTTCCAGGGTGAAAGCAACGCGTACCGTCCGGCTGGGAACTTCAAGTACCAGTCCGTCTATCCGCAGAACGCACCGAACGATATCAATCAGAACAGGGCGCAGTACGGTCGGCAGTACCAGAACTATCAGAACGTTGCGCAGGATGTGGCAAGTAACGGCGGTTTTTCAACTCCCACGCAGAACGTACCCACGCCCGCTCCGGGATATGCCGAGGGAAGTCCCATGGTTAGCTTCCCGAACAGTCGACGTCGTCGTGCGACTGACGTTAGCGTACCGGAGTCGCTGGAAACGAGCGAATCGGCTAGCGCCCTCAAAGAGGTCCAAGAAACGGACGCTGGCGGGGCGGCCTCGGTGCAGGAAAAGTCTTTCTCCACCGAAAAGGTAGGTACTTGGAGGGTGGGCGCGCACTTTACGCAGGACGAAATGGCAAAAGAGTCTAAGGTGTTGTGTGGTCTGATAAGGAACTTTGGAAGGAAGAGGATAATATCGCTCTCTTAAGTATCCGTTTGAACGATGTTTATACCAACAATATCTTTCACGTTTTGATAATAGCGACAAGCCTACTATGGACCACGCCCCGGACAACAGCAGCAACAGCAATGCAGTGGACGTCAGGTGTGTTGCCGCCGTCCGGTGTACCGTAATCCTCCGAACCAGAACCTGGGCAAGTGCGGTGTTCGCAACGCGCAGGGCATCAATGGACGTATCAAGAATCCGGTCTACATCGATGGTGACAGTGAGTTCGGCGAATACCCATGGCAGGTGGCCATCCTGAAGAAGGACCCGAAAGAATCGGTTTACGTCTGTGGTGGAACTCTCATCGATAACCTGTACATTATTACCGCTGCTCATTGTGTGAAGACGTAAGTATCACTGGAATATGGTGGATTTATCGATTGCCTGCTAATAATAACCTATTGTCTTCTCGCACATTAGTTACAACGGGTTTGATCTTCGAGTTCGACTCGGCGAATGGGATGTGAACCATGACGTCGAATTCTATCCGTACATCGAGCGGGATGTCATCTCGGTGCAAGTGCATCCTGAATACTACGCCGGCACGCTGGATAACGATTTGGCAATCCTCAAGATGGACCGACCGGTAGATCTTACGAGCGCCCCGCACATTGCACCGGCCTGTCTGCCGGATAAGTTTACCGACTTCTCGGGCCAACGCTGCTGGACGACCGGTTGGGGCAAGGACGCGTTCGGTGACTACGGCAAGTACCAGAACATCCTGAAGGAGGTGGACGTTCCGATCGTCAACCATTACCAGTGCCAGAATCAGCTTCGCCAGACTCGCCTCGGCCACTCGTACAATCTGAACCAGGGCTTCCTTTGCGCGGGAGGTGAAGAGGGCAAGGATGCGTGCAAGGGTGACGGTGGTGGTCCGCTGGTGTGCGAACGAAACGGCGTCTGGCAGGTGGTCGGAGTGGTTTCGTGGGGTATTGGATGCGGTCAAGCCAACGTGCCCGGAGTGTACGTTAAGGTGGCCCACTACCTGGACTGGATCAATCAGGTCCGTGGACGGTTCTAATCTGCGATGGTTAGCCTAGGTTTATTTATTTCATCGAACCAGCGTGTAGTAGCTTAGTGTAAGAGGAAGATATCCACGCGGTGATGGCGAAGGTCGCACGATCACGTGGTAGTAGAGTGCGATTGTTTCCGTAACAACTAAATACTGTCTACTTCTTCAGCTGGACAAGAATACAGAGAGCGTATCCAGCTGGAGTTAAAGTGTACGATGCTGTGCAGGCATTCGAATTGTAAGAACGACTTTGACGAGCTATATTATGTACATTGTGGTAGTAGTAACGAAGAATACCTACTCATGAATAAATTATTTTATTTATTCGTATCTTTGTAATACATGTGTGTTATTTATTTTCTTTTATTTTATTTTTTTGCAAAATTCACGAGAGGCAATCTCGTGAAAATACTAAAAACGCTTACTAAAACCAAAGAAAGATAAATTTTAGTATTTAAAAATTTAGAGTGAAAAATACTGTAATTACACAGCTCCATCTACGGTGAATCTAAGAAACTAACGTAGTTTAATGTCTTGTTTTCCTAGATGACGCTAGTGAGCCCACCAGATGGCGCTAGGAGTATTTACGGCTTAACCGGTTCGTTCGGTGATTTATGACCTTTGAAGGTCATTTCAGAGAACCGGTTGTTGCGAGAAAAAGGGGAAAATTGCAGAAGAGGGGAAAATTGTGAATTCTCGAATTAGAAGATATTTAAAAATAAGTCGTTTGTTATGCTCCATGAGCATATTGATCATTTTTTCATGTTTTTCACTTGTTTCAATTTTTAGCTTGACTACAAGTGCAAATTTAACTTCAACAGCACCTTTCTACCCATCCTTTTTCCTTCCCTTTTTACTCTCCAATTCAATCCAAGCAAGTTTTAGGTCCTAAGTACAACTCTTGACTCAAACTCAACTCAACTTGACTAAATACAACTCATGACATGTTTACGTTTGCCGGGCGGTATTGTTGTTGTCCTACAGTTTACATAATTTCTGTACAGAAAATTGGTACACATTTCTGTGAAATCACACCATAATCATGGCAACGATAAAATACATCGGTCGGACGAACGATTTCCGTGGTAAAACGCTGTGGGAAATCGTGGGTAATCTTAAAAACTTTGGAGTTGGTCGCATCGTGGTGCGTAGCATGTTCGAGCGTTATCCGGAGCCGAGTTTTATGAAAATAGTGAAAGTGGAAGCCCTACCGAATGAGGTGAGAAACAAACAGCAATTGAGACAATTATTGTTCGAATGAAATGAATGTTTGTCTTTGCTTTCTAGGAACCCGCCCGAAAAGTGCGAGTAACGGTGGAGAAAACATTCCGTGGGCAAAAGAGTCCAAATCTGGTGCAGATCGAAAGTGTATCCTACAAGGCGGACTACCGCTTATTGGCGAAACACGAAGAAGAGTCGTACTGCAAACTGGTAGAACGTCAGGAGAAGATATTCCCTCGGGAAATCGACTTGCCACCACTGCTGAAAGAATTCGTCGCACGTGAAACTGGAAAGCCTGCTCCCAAGGTTCCAATCAAACTGAAAGTTGGCCGCGAGAGCAGATACCGTGTGGCGGAAGGTAACGAACAGCCGACGGTTCAAGTTACGATGAACATCGGTAAACCGGCCAGCCCCAGTTTATACGCGAATTGTGAAATCTAATGTGCATTAAATAGTAGTTTATCCTGTGAATCAATCGTTTTAGTTTATTGTTTTCGTTAATCATCTCGCCATGTGACTTCCACCTCGTCCGTGCGGAAGCGTTGCGTTATTGTCGCATCATTCCAGGCCATCCGCGTTCCGCTACGAAACATTTCCCAACCGGCGTGGGCAATCATCACTCCATTGTCGATACAGAACCGTTCATCGGTGGCGAAAATCTTTGCACCCCGTTCCTCACACATTATTCCCATCATTTCCTGCAACCGCACATTGCATCCTACGCCACCGACAATCAGTACCTCATTCGATCCCGTGTGGGCCATGGCACGCTCCGTCGTCTCAACCAGCATCGCAAATAACGTCTCCTGGAGGGAAAAGCAAAGGTCCTCATCGGTCCACTTTTCCTCCTCGGCATTGGCCTGCTTTTTAGCTTGCTTTCCCTTCGGTCGGGCTTTCTGCTCGATGAAAGAAAGTATGCCCGAGAAGCTCATATCCATACCCTTCACCGAGTACGGCAACGGGACGTAGTTCTTTCCCTTTTTAGCCATCTGCTCAATGTTGTACCCGGGGCTCGGATCGTTGGACAGGTGAATGATGCGAGCAAATCGATCCAAACAATTTCCGATCGCAATATCGATGGTTTCCCCGAAGATTCGATACCGTTTGCAGGCGTAGGATATAATTTGCGTGTTTCCCCCGCTCACGTACAGTACCGTCGGGTTTACGGCTTTCGTTATCAATCGCCCCATCTCAATGTGGCCTATACAATGGTTGACCCCCAGGATAGGCTTGTTCCATATTTGCGCAATGGTTCGCGCTACGATTGCCACCGCCAGCAACGGTGGAGCCATACCCGGCCCTTTGGTGTAACACACGACATCGATATCCTCCGGCGAGAGCTTGGAAACATCCAGAGCCCGTCTCAGGATAGCAAGCACTCGAGAACGATGGTGTTGAGCCGTTTCCTTAGGTAAGAATCCTACAATATCAGAAACGTAAACACATGGTTGTTTCTGAAAGTTCGGGATGCATTCCTTCACTTGCCTTCACCAGGTGGGGTTATGTACGTTTCACGTTCGTTGGCGAGTACTTCCCCATCTCGAACGATGCCTACGCCGATTTTATTTGCACTTCCTTCGAATCCTATGGCAATAACCATCGTCGTGTCGTAAAATAGGAACCGGCGATGGGAAAACAAAACTTTCTTGTTGTGATATTTTGATACGATGTCGCCTACTTGAAATGACAGCCGGTTCTGTCTGTCAACAAACTCGAGTTCCTGTGGATTCCAATGGTTTTTTTTCTCGAAAATGTAGGAAATTGATTCAACGCTTGGGATTAGAGCAGGCAAGTTTATTTGCACGTGGATACATCGGTTAACGTTAATATTGATTGATTTACCTACTATTCATGCTTACCTACTTGGGAAAAATTGATATCATATTTTCAAGAACTCTTATGCACTGTCGTATTTACTACGACACTCGTGACGGCTTTGTGCACTGGCTCTTCCACGGGGCCAACCACAGAATCGGGTGCGTGGAAAAAGTAGAGCATGAAACCCGCCGCCAGAGCGAAGTGAGCTACTTCGATCGCTAGCACCACGAATAGTGAATATTTGGATTTTTTTATCGCCGGCATCAGTATCGTGAGAAGTGCGAAGCCGGACAGAAACGCTCCGGTAATAACCAACAGCCATTGGAAAAGAGAAACCTGCAAACATAAAAGTTAGTCCATTATTCACCACAAAGGATATTAAGGAAGTGTTATTTACGTACTTGGATGGTCCACAGCACAGAAACTGGAATGTAGATAGCCAACGAGTAACCGTATATGCAGACCAACGATAAAAGGCTGGGCGTAAGCGGTTCGTCTTCTTCGTCATCGAGTTCGGTTGGCCGTGTGCTCCACTTCAAAAATGCCCACAAAGCGCAGGGCACCACTAACGTGTAGAGAAGGATGGCCGTAGCGGAATAGGATACGAGATGGAAATTGTATCGCCAATGATGATCTCCTGTGTTCTGAAGGTAGCTAGCCATATTCCCAGAGATGGCGATGGCAAAAATCTATTGTAAAACAATACTTTCGTTAGCATCATTCAAATGCACAATGGGTATTTTTCGACCTACCAGAGTCAAAACAATCCATACTGGTCCATACAGATCCGGATTTGTCGCTATTTTCAGCTGCAAATAGTTCGATGGGGCTCGTTTCGGAATCATGGATGTGGCGATCCGATCAACCACAATCATGGTATCAACGTCGAAGAACTTTTGGTAATATTCAAAACTGAAAATAGATGACGATTTTGCTGAGGTGTCGCCTTATCCGATACCCCCACGTAGAACAGGTCGAACGTTAGCTGAGTTGATGGTATGGCTTGATCTTAAACACGTACCGTTGGGAGTGTCTTCATCTTGTCTATCGATGCTGCCTAAAGTCCGTTGCGGCGAGTTAATGTTTATTTGTGCGCTGGTTCCACTTGTTTCCTGTATGAGCGGAAATTCTTTAAACGACAACAAATCGTCCGCAGTCGTCTCCATTTTTGCGACCGTGTTTCACTAGAGTTGTGCGAATAGGAATGGGATTTGTGAATCCGAACCGAAGGGTCTGGTTCAGACTCAAGCTCAAAGCATCGCAATGTTTGTAACAACTCAAATATATCACGCAGTAAGCAGCAGCATCGATATTCGTAAGAATGTTGTATTTATTCCGAAACAAACGAATAATTCGTATTAAAGAATAGAAAACTATTAAGCTCCGGATCGTGAGTCTCGCTGCTGTGTAACGCTTTAACGTTACAACTATACTGTGGTATTGCATTAAAACGAAATGTTCACAATTAATGAAAATTAAATTAAATTTCTTTCTCTAAGGCGAGCTTAGAATCAAATATAAAAGTTACGCAAAAATATTTATTAATAAATTTTTGTCGACATTTAAACATCATTGCTGATAACAAAAATTTTGAACAAACATTACCGATCGGGGATTGGTTCAGTTAAGTACAGGTTTGACTATGAGAAACGACACCACGTAAAACTAAGAATGTTACCATCTGAGGCTTTACCTAAACAATATCCATTGTTAGTGGAATCATAAGACAATTGTTGAGCATTTTACTGTTTGCCAATGCGGGCAGATTATCAACTTTTTTGTACTTGATGTACAGCTTTAGCATCCGTACTTTCCAGTTGTTATTTTCCATCGGATCCCGCCGGAGTGCGATCAGCGTGTCGAATTCGCCAAGGCACGCAAATCGATTGTCCGGTCCAGGTTGATTGTTGTACACCACGCCACACGACAGTGCCAGCACTTCCGAGTCCATAATACGCCCCTGGCAGCCGTCGAACATAATGTTCGGAACCAGTTGAAAGCTGTACTGAAACTTTAAACTTAGGATCAAGTTAATGATGTCCTGAGGCCCACAAACTTGCTCCGTGCCCTGCTGCGTTTCGCTGATTTCGAGCATCACCGTGCAGGTGGCATCAATCCAGAAGGCTGTTTCATCCAATGAATTGCGATTCCACTTCAGGAAAAACCAAACCGTATAGTCTAGCGCCAACAAATTCACCGGATACTGCTCCAGGCCAGGCGGTTCATCTTCAGGTTCGCCGGGACCGTTGGTATTTTCACTGAAAAATACGCCATTTGAAGCGGCTGCCAGGGCATTATAGTTGTCGATGTGATTCTGAAGCGTAGTACCACTGGATGAACTCGAATCGGCCGAGGTTGAAGGAAACGCATATGAAGTAGACGATGGTCCCGGTAGGTCGGTGGAAGATGGAACATTTGAAACGTCCGCAGGATTGCCATACTTTCGTCTCCATAGTTGCAAGCAGTGCTCTATGAGCATCGCTTTTGTACTGTCCTGAGGTAAATTGATGTTGTAGCTTTGAAGGTATTTGTAGAGGTACTCTGCTTTAACAATATTTTTCGCCAGCAACGTCCCGGCATCTCGGCAATGCTCCATCATAACATTCAGTGATTCTGCAAGAACGAAAAAAATCGCATAATCATTATAGAGATAAGAACATTTGTCCGTGTATGCTCGAAGCGAAAGTGACAGTACATGTCTTATCGAAGGAAGTCATGAGGTGTTTTAATCCTTCCAATTAGCTACCAAATCCTTCGATCATAAATCAAATGCTCCCAATAACTGCCTCGTTTCGCTAACTATACACCAAATTATTCAGAGATAAGCATGATATCAAGCCAGTCGCATGTGCAACGCGATTACACGTATCGCCAACTTACTTTCCAACGTGATCTCTTTGATTGAGTTTTTCGAGATGATGTTTCCGATGGCGAGCGTTACTTTTCGCACTTCAGGGTCAACTTGCGTAAAGAAGTCGGCGATCCCGTTACGCTCATGGTCTGCTGATATCACCATTCTTCTGTAAGGGCACTTGGGCAATCCTTGCGGTGTGATAAAGCTGATAGCTTTCGGGTCTCCTCCAACTGAAACAGGCACTCGTTGGGTCAACAATTACATCCGCCACAGGTGGCTATGCGAAGTGTGTTGTATAGTTGCTACCTAGAGGCACATTTCAACGCATAACTAAACGCGAGAGTTGGTGTTTTTGGCTAATAACAAACTATTGTTGTGATGAGTTTACGGAACTGACACTTTGCGCACTATTTTCGTACCATGCCTCATTGGTGTTTTTCACTTTGACTATTTCCAATCACTTTTGTGCAATTCCCTTTTGCACTCTGCTTCGTAACATATGACTCGAAGATAACAAAGACAGTGTTGCCAGAAAATAACTAAAATAAAAGTGAAATAAAAACATTTAAATTAGTAAAAAGGTGTTAAAAATAAAATATGTTCTCTAGTTGACTTAGAGTAGAGCAAAAACACAATTGTTTAGGATGTGGTTACTATTGAATGTAAATCAAAAATATTTTCTTTAGCCGTGTATAAATGACTGTGAATGCTTTTACTAATCGATCAAAAGCTAGTTTAGAATCCCCCAAGGGCATCATGGACAATTTTTTAAGAGCGCCACATGAATTTAAACTTAACAAGTCTTCGTGAGTACTGAAATAAATTTCTAAATCTTTTGGCATCACGGACTGATGTGTGCACCGGCTGTCAGTGGACTGTTATGACACCAATGTCAGCCATGGCAAAGCTCACACACACAGTGTGAGAATTTTCATCATCATTGATACGCACGAAACTGGTGGACCGAATTTCATCAACACGCATCGTTCACGAAAGATTGCTAAGATTGTGTAATAAAGTGTATTATGTTTAAGCGAACGCTACCGTTCAATTAAGTAATAGAAATTGTATGAGTGGTGTATAGTATATAAATCGTACTTTTACAATGGCTTACCGTTTGTTAACGACGGCCAAGAAGCTCGAATCCGTGCTGATCGGATTGAATAGACCACACCGTACGGTCAGTGGAACCGACTGTGAACAGGTAAGAATTCATCACAGGACAACTGACCAACGGTGGCCACTAACATGATCCACTCCACTCGCAGATTATCCGGAGCTTAAGTTACCTTGAGTCGAGAAGCAATAAAACGTGGAACGAATTCATCCACCGCATACAACTGTTCTGCGAGAAACCACCGAAAGGGTTCGAAAAGTACTACAAACCTCCCGGTGCGAGTTCCTCCAAGCAGGCAAGCAACGCCGAACAAAGCGCCGCCAGCGATGGGAAAGCACCGGAGCAAGCACCACCGTCCAGTCAACAACCCAGTCAACCTCCACCCGGGGCGACGTCTCAGAAGAACGATTGGAATTTGGGCATGTTTTCGCCACAGCCGGCTCGGGGCAAGGGCGGCTCGAGTGGGAGCGGCGGTTCCGGTCGCCCGATCGGCGGTGGAGAAGATGGGGATAAGGAAAAAATGCTGATATTCGGGGCTCTGGCCGGTGTGGCATTTATATCGGCCATCGCTTTCTTTGAGATGGGCTACAAGGAAATTGCCTGGAAAGAGTTCGTTAATAAGTGAGTGGAAATTGTCGGGAAAGGCACAAACAGTGAGGATAACATTTTCTTCATTCATAGCTACCTCGCACGTGGCATCGTCGATAAGCTGGAAGTAGTCAACAAGAAATGGGTGCGAGTAAAGCTTACTCCCGGCAATGCATCAGATTCTTCGGTAATAATCTATTCCATCGGCCACTTTCTCTCGAACAATCTGAAGATAATAGACTTTATTTCCTTTCTTTCAAATCCTTTTAGGGTGTCCTATGGTTCAACATCGGAAGCGTGGATTCTTTCGAAAGAAACCTGGAAAACGCACAGACCGACATGAACATTGAGCCTGTAAACTTTGTGCCCGTCATCTATCGGAGTGAACTGGAGGCATCCAGCCTTACGGGTCTCTTACCAACGCTGCTGATAATCGGTTTCCTGGTGTACATGATGCGACGATCGTCGGAGATGATGGGCGGTCGAGGAGGACGACGAGGAGGTGGCCTTTTCGGTGGAGTAATGCAGTCGACCGCGAAGCTAATTAATGCTAATGAAATCAACGTCGGATTCAAGTAAGTGTTGTGAGGTGGTTAAACACAAAATGAATATTTGCTGTTATCTTATTATTTTTACTTTTCTAGGGACGTTGCTGGATGTGAAGAGGCAAAGATCGAAATTATGGAGTTTGTGAATTTCCTTAAGAACCCCCAACAGTACATCGATCTTGGTGCGAAAATTCCCAAAGGTGCCATGCTCACTGGCCCACCCGGTACCGGAAAGACGCTTCTCGCCAAGGCGACCGCCGGTGAAGCGAACGTACCGTTCATCACCGTGTCAGGATCGGAGTTTTTGGAAATGTTTGTCGGTGTGGGTCCGTCGCGTGTGCGTGATATGTTTGCAATGGCGCGCAAAAACGCACCCTGCATCCTGTTCATCGATGAAATCGACGCCGTCGGCCGAAAGCGTGGCGGGAAAAGCTTCGGTGGACACTCCGAGCAGGAAAACACGCTCAACCAACTGCTCGTCGAGATGGACGGATTCAACACGACGACAAATGTGGTCGTGCTGGCAGCAACGAATCGAGTGGACATCCTAGACAAGGCACTCCTTCGCCCCGGTCGCTTCGATCGGCAGATCTATGTACCCGCGCCCGATATTAAGGGTCGGGCAAGTATTTTCAAAGTGCATTTGGGCCCGCTGAAGACAGGTCTGGACAAGATGGATCTGGCCCGCAAGATGGCTGCGCTGACGCCGGGTTTTACCGGTGCGGATATAGCCAACGTTTGCAACGAAGCGGCCCTGATCGCAGCACGTGATCTGAACGAAACGATCATCATGAAACACTTCGAGCAGGCAATCGAGCGTGTCATCGCGGGTATGGAGAAGAAAACAAACGTCCTGTCTCCGGAAGAGAAGCGTACCGTGGCGTATCACGAGGCTGGGCATGCCGTTTGCGGCTGGTTCCTCGAACACTCGGACCCCCTGCTGAAGGTTTCGATTATTCCCCGTGGCAAAGGGCTCGGTTACGCCCAGTACTTGCCGAAGGATCAGTATCTGCTGACTACGGAGCAGTTGTACGATCGCATGTGCATGACGCTTGGTGGGCGCGTCTCGGAAGAGATCTTTTTCGAGCGCATTACGACGGGCGCTCAGGATGACCTGAAGAAAATCACCGACAGTGCGTACGCGCAAATTACACGCTTCGGTATGAACAAGAAGGTCGGTAACGTTAGCTTCGATAGCTCGCAGCCGGGCGATCCGATGTTCACGAAGCCGTACTCGGAGCAGACGGCTCAGCTGATCGACGAAGAAGTGCGGGCACTTATTGACCGGGCGTACGTGCGGACAACGGAGTTGCTCAAGAAGCACAGGGCCGACGTTGAGAAGGTCGCCGAGCGTCTGCTGAAGAACGAAGTGCTCAGCCGGGACGACATGATCGAGCTGCTTGGTAAGCGGCCGTTCCCCGAAAAGTCCACTTACGAGGAGTTCGTGGAGGGCACGGGCTCATTCGAGGAGGACACTACTCTACCGGAAGGCCTGACCAGTTGGAACAAGGAGAAGGTGGGTGAAAGCAAGGAGGACAGTGCAAAGCAAGACGACGACAGCAAAGCGAAAGTATAAATTGTTTGCTAAATCCGTATGCGTATTTCTCATCAACTCCAGAGTAGCCGGATCACGAAATTTACAGTGGAATAATGTCAAAGTGGAAAATTTAATAAAATGTACGAATAATGAGGTATCTGTTGCGAGATTGTAGCTGAAAACGTTTATATTGTTAGTCTATTTTGTTGCTTTTGAAGTAATAGTGTCATTAGATTAAGAATGACTCACGCAAAAAGAAAGTCGGTAACACGAACCGAAAGGCAGATGGAAATGAATAAAACTTATGAAATTTCAAACGAACAAAAATCGTTGACAACAAATCTCGCGAGCTTCACATCGGGTCACGACGTTCCTCAGAATTCTCTCCCGCGAGAAAAAATCATAGCATCCCAGCGCAACAACGCGATGTTGTGCGAGCGTTTACAACCCCCCGCCGAACGTGAAAAACCCACAATCCCCCCACCACACGTTGGAGTGTGCAGCAGTTGACGTTATCTTTCCCTCCGAGCTGGTAGTTAGTAAGGGCTACGGCTTGCTACGACGGGTTGGAGATTCCAGTCTCGCGCGCGCAGTGCTGCGGTTAGTTCGCTGTTTCTCGGATTGCGGAAAATACGGTCCCTGTGCGGGGTTTGAAGATAGAATTTCCGTTGGCTAAACTCGTGTCGGTTCTGGTGAACGTGAAATTGATTCCATTTGTGTGGCCACATTCGTCACAAATTTGTATTGCTACGACGTAGATTGAGGTAAATTGCAAAACGGCCCAACTTGTAGTAGGTCCTTTAAAAGCTATACTAGCTATCTGAAATTCAACAGGATAAAGTAGTGTGGAATGAGGAAAATAAAAGTAAAATCACCCCATTCCATCACGCTCATGCTTGGCAGTGAATTTCGGTTGGCAATTGGCCAAAAACAAGTGAAAACTCCCACGGTACAATAATACGAGATTCATCTCGCACAAGTGGCATCAGTTTGCGAGATTCTGTGATTCGATGATGATGATGACGACGTTAGTGATGAATCCTAGTAGGCAGAGCTGCGGATCAATAATTGTTCATGCGCAATGTCGCACTTTTCTTCGTTTGGTAGAAAATCAAAAATGTAGAATATAAAACGTTCTTCCTAGCTTGAGATACAAACGGACTCTATATTCTTACCCACTAGTCAATTACGGAAAAGGATTCTAAATTATGCCATACATCATCTTCCATATCGTTTGCTTTCCATGTGCACAATCGAGCACATTTTTCAAACGCAAACCAACAGCAAAACGTGCTCGCCAAGCCTGCTCCAAAAAGTAGCACAACGCGACCATCCACTGCATTCTACGATTAAAATAATCGGAACGACCAAGGCAAACGTAATGGGACAGATTAACGCCACCGAGTTTTACCCGCGGTTTTCCACGCGCTCCGTTTGCGTGTTTTGATTTCTTTTTACGACTCCTCCCTTGGTGGTCAGAAAATGGAGAATTCCGGCGGGAATCCGAAGGGAATGATGGAGCTTCCGGTTGGACGATGGGGGTTCTGATGGCCGTGCCTCTTCTTCTACCATTCCTAGGTAGAAACAAAACACTCCCTTTTTCTTTCCATCGCTCAACATGCTCAGCTCCTATGGGGACGCCGTGCCTTTGTTTACGTTCAACCGATATGTTCAGGATATGCGCGCAGGAAAGGGAAAGTGCGCGCCACAACGCGTTGGAAACGTAAAAGGATACGTACCATTGGTTCGCGGACAAGAGCGCGCGCGAAAGGTCAGTGTAGGCAAATGGCACAGGGGGGGGGGGGGGGCATTCTGCAGATTATTTGCTGCCATAAGTTGTCCTTGTGTGGCACACGAACACACCTAGAGAAA
Organism: Anopheles coustani; assembly: GCF_943734705.1. Lineage (NCBI taxonomy): Eukaryota > Metazoa > Arthropoda > Insecta > Diptera > Culicidae > Anopheles > Anopheles coustani. The sequence goes on from NC_071289.1 coordinate 80,283,938, forward strand.
TTCACTTCCCAAACCGTTTCTTACGATGTTCCTTCGGTACTCTTTGTTAGATTTTTTTCCTCTTCCTGAGGTGACTCATGTTCCGGAAGATATTTTTAGCCTTAGCCTTACAGGATACACTTTGCACTTGGAGGAATGGGAGCTTTGCCAAGTGGATAGGTAATGCGTGACTTTTATCAATTTCTTAAATGTGCCGAGTACGTCATCATGTGTGGAGCAAAGGTAGAGCTCTGAGAAACTCATTCTATCACATAAGATAAATTAAATTAAATACAAAGCAAGTTTATTACGCGCAATCAATGCCAATAGCCTGATCATTTGTCTGGATCCACAATTAAGCCGACGGCGTCCACTAACAACAAAATTGGAATTTAATGCCGCCCGGTGCCATTTTTATCGGACATCTCTCCATGCAACGGTGTGACTTCCTTCACTCACTTGACCTACAACTCGCGTTATCTATTGCGATCGACATTGTCGGCAGGCAAACTTATCTTTCTGTTTTTTTTTTTATTAACCTCTTGTTGAACCTCGGACGTTTAGTGACGACGATGAAAAGCCAAGACGCCATGTCGTTCGTTGTTGTTTGTTGTCTGTCCATTCGCGAGAATCACAAAATTGTGTGTCGATATTTTCTATATCTGTCCTTCTTGGCATGACCTCATCCGATAGCTGGTGTTGAAAATGAGGTGGCAAAAACCACATGAATCTCGTTTGCGGAATAGAAAAGTGTTGGAAGAGTGGGTTAGAAATTCTTCAAAAAATCTGGTAGTTTTATTTAATATTTAATTTGTGCATTTAGAGCCAGATCCGGCCTTCATTCACTCATCGATGCGCTGGAACCAAGGATGTTGCAATAGGAATCATTTGTGAAACCATTAAAAAGCTATAAATCTTTAAGTTTCAAACCTCATTCGATCGGTTCGTTTTTATCTCGCGCGTACGAAACCGCCTTCCTCCAGCCTCTCTCATATTCCACGAAACCGTGTAGTTGTTCTCGCATAATTTACCATGACCGTGTCCAACACCACGGAGGCATCATGAAGTAATATCTAAATTTATATTGTTTGCTTTGGTGACTCCGCCTAAAACGTGCCCCTCGACATGAGGTCGACCACGTGGGGGGAGGGCGATCGCTGGTGGATGCTTTGGAGAGGCGCAATTTCGGCGACGAGCATAGATGAGAAGTTGGAAACATGCACCTACTCACCCCTCAGGGTCGGCAAAAGGACGGATGATGATGTAATGGAGTTAGTTATCGTCGAACGCATCCATCACCAAATGGATAAACGGAGTAGCAGGGCGTCCCCGAAGGGGTAGAAGTAGCAGCAGCATCACCGTTGTGTACATATTTAATTTTTCGCATCTCGTGTCCTCCACTGCGAGTGGCGATACTACGATTGAATTCTCCCATGATTGTTTAGGGGTGAGTTTTATTTACACACAAGAGCTGTTGGACCAAGTCAGCCGGTTGTTGGAAAAGAGATAAACATTATTTTAAGCTGTCTGCTCTTGGTAATTCGAGATGAGAGTTTTGATGAACGGCTAACAGCATCTGTCTTTCAACATTGCCATTCATGAAACAGATGTGATTTAAGGCACACTTGGATGGACATGAAATTCATCAACCGCATACTACGATGTTTTGAATGCATTCCTTATCTTGTGAGTCGATCTCACAGACAGGGTGTTGTTACTAACGGAAACAATGGATATCTGATGCTTATCTAAATGATTCGCTTAAGGATTAATTTCTTATCAAACGGTGTGTTCGTCCAAAAAGACTTCGTCAAGCGTAGATCAAAAAGAAATAACGGAAACCCTCCTGGTCGGTATGAATCAACAAGTACGCGTTAAACTGTTAAATTGAACATCCAACAAACCGGGATCGTAGTAGTCGGTTAGCTCGATTCGAAATTGGTGCACCGCACGCTATTTGACGCTTGTTCGTACTAACAACAAACACCGCCTAAACACTGTACTTAGTGTCGGTGCTAATTGGCCAACATCGGTGCGCTAGCGGTCCCCGTAAAGAGCACCAACCCGCAGTCAGGGTGCCAGTGATGATAGAGTGCCACACATATGGGACGCGTCCGTTGATGTTGATGAACACCCTTTGGTTGTCCGGCTCAACAGAGTGTTCATGGGAACTTGTTAGCTTATTGCTTCATAAATATATTTTTGGACTTGGGAGAGGAAGTACCTGTTTGGTTCCAGTCATCACACCTGGGACGGACTGCGGCACTCCAATTAAGGCGTTGAACGGTGTGCATACACATCTTTGGCGCCATTCGTAGCATAAACAAGGGATCGCGAAGGAAAAGTATTGCATCGTTGCTTCCGGTAATAAAAATGAATTAGGAAGCAAAACACTGAAGCATGAACTGAATCATGTTAAAATCAGAAGCTTATTTTACACATTAGTCGATCTAGTACTGAGATGATCTTCGGGCATTCGAGTATTGGCAAATTATTTCACAAATTGCTACTGGTGACTAGGATCTTAAATTCAGTAAAACGATAGCGAAAAGAAATAAAAGAACGTGGTGACATAAGCAAGTCGCAACTGAAATGCTGCCTATTTGCAATCTTGTCAACGCGCGAGTGCTAATAAGGCTCTTTGGTCGCAACGGCTGTGTGAAGACGTTCACAAAGATGTGAGCGAGGGCAAGCGAACAGTACGTCTTCAACTACTTGTCTGGCCAGAGGCAATAAAGTGAGGCACTTTTGGAGCGAAACTGTATTTTTTTTTCTTTTTGGCAAGCATTAAACAATAAATACCACAGATAAGATGTACACACATGTTGCTGTTCACCGGTTGGTTTTGGCTTGTTTTCCATTTTTAGGGAACCGATGCCGGCATGCATAATAATAATTGAGTATTTGAACTGCATTTTTTTTTTCAAATTTCCAACAGATCTCATACTATGGCCGACGAAAATCAATCAAACGGAACGGATGTCGTGGACAAGGTAGCCGTTGAGGTGGCGGAAATGACACTCGATCCGAAGGATACACCGGCAGTCGATCCGAAAACGCCCGAGCCTGCCGCCGCCGAAGGGGAAACAAATGGAGCCACCGGTAAATCCACATCCAGTGCAGCCTTTAAGGAACAGTTTAAGGCTTTTTCCAAGTTTGGTGATACGAAGTCGGATGGTAAACATTTGACGCTCTCGCAGAGCGACAAATGGATGAAGCAAGCGAAGGTAAGTAGTTTGGCGACGACGGTACGGATGCCGCTGCGAAATTATTGGAAGCGTCATAGCAATCGCATGCATTTTGCAGGTTATCGACAAGAAGATAACAACCACCGACACGGGAATACACTTCAAGAAACTGAAATCGATGAAGCTAACGTACGACGACTACAACAAGTTCCTGGATGATTTGGCCAAAACGAAAAAGGTGGAGCTGGAGGAAATTAAGAGCAAAATGGCCGACTGTGGTGCACCGGGCGTGCACAATGCCACTGTATGTCGCACCAGTGCAGAACTCTTCTGCATTAAATAATCGTTACCTAACGTCGTCGTTTTCTTATTCTAGCCCGGAAAAGCAGCAGATACGGTCGCACGCTTAACGGACACTTCCAAGTACACCGGCTCGCACAAACAACGTTTCGACGAGACCGGCAAGGGCAAGGGCATCGCCGGCCGAAAGGACATGGTGGACAAGTCCGGGTACGTGTCCGGGTATGGGCACAAAAACACCTACGATAAAACCCACTGAACCCGCGTTACTATCGTCGTGAAGTTAGTTTTCCCGTGTGGTGCTTGTGGTTGCGTCTGCGCCTAGAAGATATTTAAACACTCAACTAAAATCGAAACCAATATTTAAGTGAACCAAGCGAAACCGGTAGATAACTCTCCGAGATAATGGTGTAATCGTTTGCTACAGTAACAGCCTTTGCCCTGAGTCACGAGTGCAAAACAAAAGAAACAATCAAAATCAATTCATTATTAAAATCATCGTTAAGTTGTTTGTTACAAAAGCCCGTTTCGAATGTTTCTTTAACGCAATCCAAGTGTTTGAAGTTGTTCCATTCAGCGCAGACTCCATCTAGTATTTGTTCTAGTCCTTAAGATTATGATCATTAGGCTAAGCCATCGTGGGCCAGCTGAATTTGTTTGTTATGGTTTATGTCTAATATTTTGTCATCGGGCAAAGTTAAGAAACGGAAGCGTAAACTATTTTTTTTCAAATCTTTCATTACATAGACTCCAGAAAGCAAGTTAGACGATCGATCAGCATTTTTTACCAGTAAAATTGTGTATCTTCTTAAACGTATTTAATATGGATGAATATACATTTAAAATGAATCGAAAATGACTATTTGTGTTTTGTGTTTTACATATTCTTTAGACCTGTACTACGATTAAGACATTACAAAAACATATGCTTCGTTTAAACTAAATCGTACTGGCTTTCGTTATTCTAGCACACGTCCGTTTCACTTACCATAAATTACAAATCAGCCACATTTCATTTCACTTAAATATAACGTACCTTCCATGTCGAGAAACCTAGTCTTCGACACAGCAGAGTATATTGATGCCACTTCGGCCGAGATTGATCCCTTCGAGTGAACTTTCGTTGTGGGTTTTCATGTAGATCAAAAACTGAATGATTACGTAGAAAAGATTATTTCGATCCTATCAAGGGGAAGAAAGGTATCTTTAAGTTACATTGGTTTGTGAGGCCTCGACACAACCTAGAAGAGGAATTACTTACGTAGGCACAACTATGAATCTTATCATCCGATACAAAGTTGAACTTCGGTTTGAGCGGATTGGAGTAGAGGATCGCACATTTGGCTTTATTTTTACAGCGCACTTCTGCCAGGGTTTCCTTTGTACTTTTCTTGTCGCCCACTACAACGTAACGGTTATAGAATGGGCGTCCACCCGGTTGGGGCAGTGGACGTAACTGGCTATCCATGTACGTGCAGAAGAGGTGAAATATTATCTATCCGAGGAAAACAGGATTGAAATAAAAAGGGGGGTTTTTATGTTGAAATTATTTAAACGGTGTCACTTACAGCGGAATCAGTTGGTAAATGTTCGTCCCAGGAAGAACCCTTGTAGGAAGAGCCGGAGTTCCATCGGTAGTCCGCCAGGCAGCTGCCCTTGGCAAGATCTTTTATACGCTGCACCAGATACTCCTGGTTGCTGGATAGTTCTAGAAACGGAATGAGCAGTGGCAAGCGAGGAATATACAGCGAAACAAGCTGCTGATTTTCCGTCGTTTTCTTCAACCGCTCCAGCCCAATGCTACCGATCTGGATGTCGGTGAAACCGCGGCTTTTAAATGCCTGATCGGCAAGCGCCATTTCCTCCTCGATCCGGTGTAAAATTGTGAGCGAGATCCACTTGCGCAAGTTGCCGACGTAGTTGGACAGCTGCATGGCGGATACCTTCTTCAGCCCCTCAGGGCTGCCATCGATGAACGCGTTGTACTGGCCCGCCTCGTGCTCCTTTTGCATCTGCTTGCTCGGTGTGGTGGACGACGACAGCTGGTAGAGCGTGTTTTTCAGCATATGCGGAATGTCATTGAATCGATAGCGGGAGGACAAATTCATCGTATTGTCGGATGTGTTCACTTCACGCTCGGCAAAAGAACGGTTCCCTTTGTCCATTGATACTTCCCTGGATGGAATCGGATCGAACGCATAAATAATCGAAAAGTCGATACTTAATTGATAGATAATTACCGTAGGAAACATTCCAATTGCTTCTCGTCGTCAATAATATCACTTGGGTGACCCAGTTTCCGGAGCGAGGGGGAGAACTTTGCCGACCCGGTGCTAACGTTCGGCGAGGCCTCGTACGAGCAGTTACGATCGTACGGCTGAGGCTTGGTGGATGTTTCCAGTGGCGGACTGCCGCGATTGTACACCCAGCCGGGCGACTGTGCTGCATAGTTTGAGTCATTGAAGGAGCGTAACAGAGAGGTCGATACGTTCAACGGTGTCACATCCGCCTTGGACAATGGTTTTGCCTGCGGTGAAGTGGTGATAAAGGAGCTATCGTTCGCATCGAACTTCAGTATTCGACGTTGCTGCTCCGTGCCCTCTATGGGTTCCGCGCTGAACAGGTAGTAAAAATAGCGGGAGAAATAGTACACCATACTTGTGCCAAGGATGGCAGCAGCGGCATACTCCACGTAGTACCAGTGTGAAAACGCGTACGGACACTTATTAGAGATGTCGAACAGAAGCACCGAAAGCAGGACCACGTTTACCGTTCCCCAGCGAAGGCATTCTTTGGAGAGTTTTTTGTTTAAATTCAGCTCAAGCGTACGGGTCAGGATCGGGCTACACTGCACCGGTGAACCTGGACTGTGGAAGTATACGATACAGAGAAAGGTTAATAGTCTGTACAGAAAGCTCCAACATTTTACTTACTTGCTAGACATGGTTGAGTGTAGTGTAATGCAGGATTATTGCCACGATAGAAACACTAAGAGCAAGTCAAAAATGCATGCCGGCTGAGGAACGAAGTGCAGCTTTACTTGAGTTGTCAAATTCTCCAACGCCATTGAAGAAAAGCGCGAAAAAGAAAGCACAAGCTACATATAGTGCAAGATATTCGATACCAAGGACTATTGAGGACAAGGATGGTCAAACATGATTTTCGCTTCATTGTTCCGGCGCAATTGGTTGCTTTATTAACAGTAAAATATTGCTTGAGCTCAGCTGAACTGAGGTCCATGTGATATTTTTAATCTTTCGAAGGAAATAACAAATTTTTAACACAGAAGGAATTGAAAAATCGACTGGGTATGTAAGTATCTTGATGCGGCAGGCACTGACAGATGACAGATGTCATGAAAAGTCAACCCTATTCGATTACGCTACCTGCTACTGCATGCACCTTCGTGTACGTAAGAAGTCGAGAAAAGGCGAATGGTGATTCTTTGCTGCTTGCCTGCGTGCGGAATTTCACAGTGAACCGTGTAGTGTCTCTCGGTGCAGCGCACGGGCCAGTTCGCGGCACCGTTTCTAATCGTGGAAACAATTCTCCGTTCCAGACTAGGACCTACGGTGTGTAAAGTGTGTTCCAAGGCACATTACCACTGCCTTACGCTTGCGGCGGAAAGCAGAGCTGCGTCGCATTTCATCCATCGTCGTGCTATCTTTCGGTACCACCGTACTTGTCGTGTTGTGTTGGAAGTACATTTTATTAACCACCAGCAAAAGCGAAACGACATTATGGGTTTGGTCGAACGAAGTAATATGTCGGAATCTACTCACTAACGTCCCGGGTCGGATGCTAAAGAGCTAGCTTTACATGAAGCTGGATTTTAATTTGTGCATTAAAAAAATCAAGCAACTCAGCGGAAACAGTGGCTGTACGGTATTTAACCATCGTGTGTGCGCTTGTGTGTGACCGAGCAAGTGCAGTGTTTTCTTCCTCACGCTTCCGTCGATTATTGCTTTAAATACCCACCTGATGGAAAGAAAATAAAGTGTGCTAGCGAATTTTCGATTCATTCTGCACCGGAACGCAGCGGAAGCTTAATCATTCGATAGGAGCCGTGGATGTGCGAGAAGGTGGGAATACCATCACCGGTGCGGGCAAAAGGTTTACCGTGACGCGTTCTGTTCAGTGTTTGACCCCGTGTGTACCGCCCGTTCCTCACCCTCTTGCCCTTCGTTGTACCGTTGCTTTTTTCGTTGTTGCTTTGGTGGACGTGTGCGCCATCTGTCGGCAGCAACTCGTAGTGTGCGAAGACAACACGGCGGCGGAATGCGAAACGGAGTATGCTATTGCTAGCAGCAGCGCATTTAAAAGGCATTCGTGAAACACTGTGAATTGAAGCAGCATAGTATGCCCTGTTGAAACGTTGCATTCGCAAATTCGCACTGAATTCGTTAAACGAGACAGAAAGTCCACGGGACGACGACGACGACAATATTGCAAAGCTGGTGATTTGTGACTATCGATCCGCCGAAACGCACCAAAAGTTTTGGAACACGCTACGCCACAAAAGTGAATCAGAAACGGGAAATACTATCCCTACGCCGTAACAGCACATCCCACGCCGCGCCGGAGGAAACCCTGTGGTGGAAGGCAGGCTGAGAATCAGCACAGAAAAAGGGAATAGGAAAACCGGATAGCCAGGCAAAAGGAAAAAGCCGTGCAGCGGCCAGCAATAAAAAACGATGAGTTCAAGCAACACAGCTGTGGACGATGGCGGAGGTGGTGGCAGCAGCGGGAGCGGGAGTAGCATCGAGGTCGAGTACAACGAAATCGTGTCCCAGGGCGGCTGGAATAGCGTGTTCCAGGTAGGTTCTAACCTTCGTCCCTATCCCTTCGAGATCCCTTCTTAAAGCTCAAGTTCACCGAATCGTTCAATGCCGGTTCCGTATTGTTTTAGGTACTTTTCTCCTTCTAGCTTTAGTATCTGTGTGGTTGATTACCGAATCAACTACGTGCGGAGTTTTCCAGTTTCCCGATGTTTCCGACTCGACGGCCTTTTAACGGATGACAATTTTTTCCCGGAAAAGGTTGTAAACTGCTGATGGTTTTGGCTCTGCCTTTGGATGCGCCTATGTTTCAAGAGGCGCATTGGAAGAAACCAAAATCAACTAGGGAATGATATGTTTGACTCGTTTTCAGCATTCTCAGAGACGTCTAGGTCTTCCGGCCCTGGAGTTACCCAACCCAACGTCCGTGCGTCCGGTTTTGAATTGCGCATGGGGAAGTGACGGAAGATTTATTCATTCCGTACGTGACTTCCAAAGATTTAGCCGGGCTGCTTTGATTTTTTTCTCCAGTTCTCGGAATTTCGTTCCAATTTGGAACGAAAATGTACATCACAGCAGCATCCCCAAGTGGGGTGGACGGCATCAACCCACCTCCACGCAGCACTGAAGTGGTTGGTCGCTCAACTCCTCGCCCTTCCGTCTTCTAAAATAACTTGGCGTTTTCTGCCTGTCCCGTTCCTCTCGTGTGTGGGTTACCTACGCCTACTGGGGTGGTGTGTGGTGCGTTGTTGTTTGGAAAATAGACCGGCAATTACCCCCGCGGCCTACTAATCGATCGCAACACAGGAATTGTAAACAGTACTCCACAACCCGCTTCGGTTATTTACGAGCAAAACTCGGTGGGTCCGGTTCACGCCGCTGCCTCAGAGGGGAACGCGACACGCGCGAGATAACCCGCGACCCTTCGGCGACCAACTTTCAATCATTCATTGATTCGATCGACCCCCCGACAACAATCGAATCGAACCAACCCGGCTATTCCATACCGATCACTTCGGGGAAAAATGAGTAACACAACTGGAATACCATACCTGCAACTCTTTGGCGCCTAAAACTAAACTAAACGATTATATTTGTAACCCAAACAAGGCGAGTGTTGTGCGCTACGGATTCATGAGTTTATTTTCTGGGAACCTGCCTCTCTGTGTGGTATGCTGTGTCAATTCCAAGTGAGGTTGACTTTCGGACATATTCCCGGAACGGCTTTATCCTATCAGGAGTATTTGCTAACACCATCGAACGTTTCGATGATTTCGTCCAAAATGTTTTACTGTTAATGTTTAGAAGATTTAAGTTTTCTTATTTTAAGTTTTTTTTCCACTGTAAACATTAAGGGAAGGATGAACCGTAAAACTTAGTGTTATAAGGTTTCTTTCTCGCCTTTCAAGGCTCCCAAAATACGATCGATTCTCATCGATAAGTGACTTTCTTCTAATTTATAGAAAAATAAAACCATCAGATAGTACTTATGCAATCGCGCTCTGATAAAGCTAAAACAGCAAAAGTCAGACAGAGCTGATGCCCCAACGGTGGTGGTGGCATAACCGTTTTGTTATCGATTGGAAATAGTTATTTTAAGCCTCCCTTGCTTTCTTGCCAGGCCTAGCTAGGCCACGTTCGCAGCGATCGATCGTTTCATGGGGAAATGTGGAAAAATATCAAAATTATCAGAAAACGACTGTATGATCGAAAAAACCACTGACAGCAGAAGGGCGGTTGGGGATTTTTTTTGTTTTCATGAGCATCAAAAGGAATGTGATTCAGAGAAATTTCATGATCACTTCCCGTGACGAACGCCCTTTTCGCGGTTGGCCGCGATTGAACTCATTCCGGCGATGCGGATGCGTTTTAGTGTGGTTGTTGTTGTTGTGATGCGCGCGCGCCTTCGTTTCCATAATTCCCCCCGGAGACGGAAAGAACGTCCGCGTATGCATCCTTGACACCGATCTGTTGTGCCTTTGTAAAGTGCATCAGACAGTGCGGCTCGTCGACTTCTCGCGGCCCAATGGTGCACTGCCCAATGAACCCCATCCCCCCGTCCTTGCGCATGTGTGTGTCATGCAAAATTTAACCCAAAGGGGGTCCGTTTCGCGAGGGTGAATAGGTTTCTTTTTTATTATTATTATGGTGATGACATATCATTCATTACATCCCCGCGAAGAAAGAAACGACGAACCTGACGTGTTGGGGTAGGTCCGATCGTCGTCCGATGGTTTCGTAGGAATGGAAAGGAGCGTGAATGTTGGGTGTGGAGGGAGGGAGGGTGGAGAGGGGGGGGGGGGGGGGGGAGAGATGCTATTTTTATTTTATCTTGCCGTATCCGTCCCGGTGAGTTGGCTCGATGTTCCTGCTTCCACGAACCGATTGTCTGAGTGAGTGTTTTTTTTTCTATTTCTCCTCTCGTCCATATCATTCTGCGATATGTGTTTCGTTGATTGATACGATGGATAGCTTCGAGAAGGCTTTGTACTTATGGCCGTTGTTGTTGTTGTTGCGGTGGTGCCACTTGGTTGCGCCTAGTCATTCCAACATGAAACAACATGTACAACACGTGAGTTGCAATGCGATACAAACAGGGCAATGGAAGAAAAATGGGAGAATGTTTGAAAAAATACGAAGGGAAATATCGAAAACGGAACTATTGCTGATTATATTGCTTGATATTGGTTGGTTGGTGACTGTTGATCACACGTTTTTTTTCCAGTGACTCGAGGCATGAGTTGAAAAAGTTAACCAGTTAACACTTCTTTATACCATATTTTGCATCTAGAAAATTATTAGTTTGGATCGACATATTGTGTTAATAGTACTTCCAATAATCTGTTATGTTTAACATAGTTTGGGATTGAATGAACCACGTGTGTACACTTACTGTGTTTGTGCTTCAACCACAAGCACGAACAAGATGATTCAGCTGGTGCGTCGCTGGGATGCGTGGAAAAGGCTCAAATCTTCTACCACCTCTACCATATTCAAATGATCAAGTTCGCGATTTCGCATTGGGTTAGCACCATCTTCTGTGCAGCGGCACTGCCTCTGCCTGCCTGTCTGTCTGCCTGTCTGCCCGGAAACGCAAGACAAGACGCACGCAGTTCTTCGAAGAAGGCACCTACAATTTGTTTACACTGTCATCTTCATTCCAATCCACTTTGCCTGCCTCTGCTCGCTTGGGCCGCTCGCTGTATCATCATCTCCCCATTGCAGACTCTCGAACGGTTCATCTTTGGGGCGGTCGCGTGCGTCGTTCATGGGCCTCCCTCCCCATCAATTCCCCGAAGTTCGCGCAATTTCTTGGAAATCGTTAAATAACCGGGAACGAACGAAATAAAGAGGAGCAGCAACGAACGAATGAAATAAAAAAAAAAACATGGCCTCAAATCTAGCCGAGGTGGACGGTGGACCCGTTGTAGATGGGCGGGGGGGTGGAACGTTCGGGACGGACGAATGGGTCGTGCCAACCTACCATCATGATCAGATTTTCGGCCTGGTACGCGTTCTGGTGCCGGTGGGGTGATGGTGACTTTCCTATGATCCGGTTGAGATGATTGCTTCCGTTATTTCGCGGACAGTCGATGGTGTCTCGTGGGTGAATGCTCTCACAATGGAAACAAAGAAATTATGCATGCTTTGCAGGGCTCTTTCGCACTTGAAGAAAGATAATTTCATCAAAATCTCAAGTTCACGTGCTCGTTTGTCCAACTATTGGTCGATGATTTAAATGTACTCCCATTTGCGAAATTCAAATTCTACCGAAGGAAAGTGGGAAACATTGTCACGATTGTTAATAACGCTATAAAATTGTTTTTATTTCTAACATTGCCCCAGAATGTGTTGCTGCTGTAATTTTATTCCTTTCGCTCTAAAAACGGCACTCCTTCTCCTCAGTCAGTGTCCGCTAATTTCCGGCGTTTTTTGGGGACAACCGCGATTCCCGCCTGCTGCCGGGGTGGTGGACCGGTCGCCCCTTCTCGGAAACAGTTATCCCCTTGGCGTGGTTGGTTGCTGATGGGAGGGCTCTATATTTCCCCCGAATAGGCTTATCGAAATTTTATGTAAGAAAAACAAAACCAAAAAATACTCCCTTGCGCTCTTGCGCCCTCGGCACTCCACCGCTTGATGTGTTACACCTTTGCTTCCGAGAAGCATAAGAAACCACCATTGTAACAGGAGTCTGCGAATCCGGGTCGATCCCGCGGGATGGTGGGGGAGATGGTCGGATGGTAATGAAAATGCTTGATGACAAATGACTATTTTCACAGTTTCACAAGAAAATAATGGCAACCGTTGGTCGCCGTCGTCATCGTCGTCATCCGCGATGTGTGTTTGTCGGGAATACGTGAGTCAACCTGCGCGCGCGGTTCGGTGAAATCGCGGCGAATAATTCCCTCGCGCAAAAGAAAGGGTTTACAGAGGGGCGGTTAGGTGAGGTCAGAAGCGTACCCCGGGCATGGAGGCTGGTTTCAGCAGCTGCTGCTTGTGGCAGGTGAGGCTTTGCCGTTAACAACTCAACCCCTGGACGGTGGTTCTGCGAAACAGTGATCATTTTAAGACTGCACCCCATTTCCTGTAGTTTCATTGTAAATTCTCGAAAATGTTGCATTTGATTGTTTTTCTTTTTATCTTCTTTCTACGCCAAACAGCTCTATTACTCACCTCCCCGTGGGGGGGGGGGGGGGGGGGGGGGGGGGTGTATTTGTTACAAAATTTCCCCGGTGACTTTTTATATTTCTCTATCAAGCGATTGCTAGTTGGATAACAATTTCCACCGAAACATGTTGACGCTTCCGCGCGTCGATGATATTCGGAAGGTGAAACGAAACTCATTTCCCGCCCAATAGACGAAACAAAAATAAAAACCATGACGATTAAAAACCTATTTCAAACATTAATTATCACTCACCAAGCGGCGCGTGCGTGTGTGCTGGTTTTTGGTGGTCATCGATGTGTGTAGTAATAAATATTCGAAGGTCGCCGAACACTAATGGATCGATTAAAATGCATTCGGCTGTTTACACTGGGCTGGGCTGGGAAGAGAAATCACCACGCACTGCAGCCAACTCGTGGAACGGGCGTGGAAAAGTGTTCCGTGTGCAGCGGAGGAACATACATTTCCTATCACCGAAAAGGCGACCGGAAGTAACGCGGGGCGTGGAATGCGGACGCCGCCCGCCGTCGTCCACCTGTTGCGTTCGGTTGCATGTTCGTTTTTTGGGCTCTATAATTTGCTCTCAACAATATGAAACACCCGGTGGACGGATTTCACGTTGTTCCGAGTCGAGTGTCTGCTTGCTGTCCCCAAAAGGAAACGGCTAGGAATGCTGACTCGAGTCGCGGCCAAAAAAATTTGGTCCACTCACCAATTGTCACCGTTGACGCACCGGTTTGCGGAAGTGCGGTTGCGAATGCGGTTGTTGTATGCGCATCGTTTGTCCACCGAGCCGGATTTCACTTGCCGATCGCAACGTTCTCTGGCGTTTTTCACCTTCCCATTAATTGTGTAGCGGAAGTTTACCCCCGTGAGCCTTTTTTTATGCCATTGCCTTCAAACACTTCCACAGGAAGTTTACCGAAAATAAATTCAGCAAAATACTTGAGGATGAGAAAAATAATGGGTGCTGGTTTCTGTCCACGCTGTTTACCCCTCCACGTTGGATTAAGCTAGTCGGAAACTTCCTGTTTTCCTGTGCTGTTTCTTATCGCGCACTGCCCATTTCGAAACAACGGGTCTGTTCGGATTTTTCGGATATGCGTGAATGATGATGGTTTCTGCACACCTCGTTAATTTATCAAGATTTCACACCGATGCTGCCGCGAGGGCCACTAGCGCGCTATCGTGTATCTTATGTTTTAACGGCTCGTTTGTTTTCTTCTACACCACCCAGCCTAAGGTTTGGTTATCTATGCGGACCAAGGTTATTTGCAAGTGCAGTTATCACTGGGTTATCTTGGGCGCGATTTACGATGCTAATAAATTGTACCGAAAGAGCAGGAAGCGCCAAAGTGGGTGGGGATGGGAGAGTGTTTGTTTATTACCAGAGTTCGCAGAATATGGGTTACTAAACATATCATAAACGAATACCTGCTACTATATTCACCATGTGCAATTAACAATTTTAACTGGGAAGGTTTCTTGAAATTTATGAAAGATTAGTTTCAGGGAGTAAGATTAATTTTAAAATTAAATTAGGACACCAGCTGGAGTAACCAAGCGGAGGGGATGGTAATTATGTTATTTGATGCACCTTCGTGCTGTAAAATTGTCATTCACAGTTCAATTGCATCTCAACGGATACTAACGAAGGGAGGAACTTTTGCGGTTTGTCCACGAACTGCATTCGCCCGTGATAGCAGCGTGTTCCTAGTTTCCTTAGTTTGGATGATATGGCACTGCAACCATCGGCCCCTTGTCGGAGCTGATTCTCGCAAAAAAATTCCAATCTACCTTTCGCCAAACCCCTTCGATAAGGAAGAGGAGATACCTCCACGGTCGTCTCTACCGCCTCAAGTTACTGCCTTGTACCGGCTGCTGCAAAACTAAACTAATTAGTCAGGATCACGCGGCGTAACCACCACCTGGCTCCTCCGAATCTCCTGGAAAATGCTGGAAAATTATGATTCCATTGAAATTTAATTTGCAATCAGATTCTTCTCGCCTTTCTCTTTCGCCGTTTGACGATCCTCGCAACCACGCCAGGGGGGAGGAAAGCCAAAGTTGTATGTAGAAGAAGTGTGCTCTGATGAAGCACTGGTGCTGGACAGTTTCCCGACGCTTTTCGCAACACCACTTATCGTGTGGTAATACGAAAAATCAATGATAAAAAACCATGCGCTCGCGATTCAGGAGGATTTCGGAAATTATTCTTTGCCATTCGCTTAGTCTGCAAAATGTGGGTTGTTCAAACACAACAACCGGGCGAATAAAAAAAAAATGCATCAAACCATGGAAAAAAGTATCGATTGTATCGTCGAGTTCTACGAAATGGACCACAGTTGTGCTTTTTCCGTCCGCATACGTTACGTGTCGCGCCCGCGAGGCATTCCGTGGAAAGCGGAAAGAATCAATAGTGAGCCGCCATTCGTTGGTTGTTCAATCGTCGGGAGATTATTTTTTTGCGTCCTACATGCAGATTCGCCGCTTCGCACGCGAAACAGCTGGCACCACATAACGACGTTTCTCAATCCTTGATACTTTTTTTGGCGTTCATTGGTTATTTATTCGAATTAGAAGTAGGTGTTAGGCCAATTTTGACTGACATTCTGAAGCAAGGCATGCCATAGTCGTTAAAAATTCACGCTTCCATTCACTTGCACAACACACGGAAACAGAAAAAATATTAAAGATAAGAAAATTATTCAAAATTTTGGTTTGCTTGTTTTAACGTGGTTCATTATATACTTTAAAACAACATATGCCCATGCCGTACAAGGTGATTGGAACATGTTTTATTTAAGGATTGTTTCTCGGTTTTTCTTCCCCAAATGATCTTTTGCAGGACATTCGCCAACGGAGCGAGCGGCAGGCGCAGGCAAAGGACTTTTCCACCAATGAGTCGAAAAAGCTGGACAACCGGCGCCTCAACCGGTACCGGGACGTGCTGCCGTACGATCACTCTCGGGTGGCGCTGAAGCGCGGTGAGAATGACTACATCAACGCAAACCTGGTCAAGGTACGTACGAGGAAAAAGTCCCCCAGCTCTGCCACGCTGTTTGGGCCATTTATTTATCTGTCCCTCTTTTTCGTAGATGGAACGAGCCAGCAGAAAGTACATCCTCTGCCAGGGTCCGCTGCCGCTCACGATTGGACACTTCTGGCTGATGGTGTGGGAGCACGACTCCCGCGCCATCCTGATGTTAAACAAGCTGATCGAGCAGACGACGGTCAAGTGTCACCAGTACTGGCCGAGCAAGATCGGCGAGAAGCACCGGCTCGAGCTGACCGACGTCAAGCTGTCGGTGGTGTATCTGAAGTGTGTGGAGTATAAAAACTTTTGCCGGAGGACTTTTAGGTAAGTTAAAGCGTTTAACAAATATGATCACGTTTCAGTTGCGTTTGAAGGGTTCAAAAGCAAGCAAAGACCGGAGCAGGTTTTTCTGTATCCACATTTCTCACTTGCTGCTGTTTTGCCATGTGTGCATGTTGCGAAGCGAAATGTTTACAGGCTAAAGTTTGAAGATAACATCAGCAAGAAATGAAAACTTCGAGCCGTTGATATGGGATATAGAAATATTATTTCATGTTCTAATCGCAATGTTTTCGTTTTTGTGTTTTTATTAATTTTCTATTTACTTTCTGATTCTCAGACTGACTGATACCGAGTCGGGCAAGAGCCGCGAGGTGATCCAGTTCCACTACATGACGTGGCCCGACTTTGGCATTCCGAGCTCGCCAGTGGCGTTCCTGCAGTTTCTAAAGGAAGTGCGCGGCTCCGGAACGCTGGACAGCGACGTTGGTCCACCGATCATTCACTGCAGTGCCGGCATTGGGCGCTCGGGGACGTTCTGCCTGGTAGACTGCTGCCTTGTTCTGGTAAGGTTCTGGCATGCCTAGCTTGGGAAACAGTTTGCCGAACGGAATGGTTCATAATTTTGGGTGTTTATTTAATGTGCTGCAGATCGACAAGGAGGGCGAGGATCGCGTGTCGGTGCAGGACGTGTTGCTCGAGCTGCGCCAGTATCGAATGGGTCTGATTCAGACGGCGGACCAGCTGTACTTCTCATATCAGGCCATAATTGAGGGCATGAAGCGCATGAACAACTCCGTAAGTTCCGTGGTTGGGAAGGGAAATGTCAAATGGAGAGCAACAGTGTTGATTGATGAGTTATTTTGCATTTTTCATTTAACGCGCACAGTCGTTCGAGGACTTCGAGGAGCTGTCCGTGATATCCTCATCCAGCCAACCAAACAGCGACCACGACACGGAGGAGAACGAGGACACACCGCCACCGCTACCGCCGCCTCGCACGTTTTCGCTCAAGCCATTGCCCACCATACCGACCAGCGAAAGTGTCCACGAGGATTTCCTGCTGATGAACAACGGCGATCGGGAGAAGTTTACCAACATGATCAACCTGGAGAAGAGTAAGCAGTTCGAGTCGGGGGGTGTCGTCGATGAAAGCAACAACCACCACCATCACAGCAACAATCACCGGAACAGCCAGCGCCACAGCAGCAACCATTACCATCCATACAGCAACCGTCCGTTGCCGCCGGTAGTCCGCGAAAAGCCGCTCTGCAAGGTGAATGAGTCGGACAGTGACGGTGGTGGTGGTGGCGGTGGCCGCGGAAGTGAATCGAATGGGGCCAGCGGTAGCAACAGCAGCGGCAACAGCAGTGCCGATGAGGAGCTGATCGAGGAGAACGATAGCGACCTCAACGGGGACGAGGAGGATGAGGAGCAGAACAACAAGGAGCTAATCCTTGACGGCATTCCGTCCGATGGCCACAGTGATACCGTTAAGAGCTCGCTGTTGGATGACAGCAGCACGGCCACAACGACGACCTCGTCGAGCACGACGACCACCTCGTCGACGGGAGGAGGGGGAGGCACATCGAGCAGCACCAGCAAGGCAGCGACGACGACCGGCATGATGTCCTCGACGTCGTACTCCACGTCTTCGTCCACCACTGCCAGTGCTATCGGGTCGAACAACTCGACGCTCGAGTCGAACCGGGGAGGGGGAGGAGGCGCCTCCGCCGAGGTGTTCAATGCTAACTCGAGTTTGCCACCGCTGCCGAACGGAGCCGTGGACGATGGCGACGAGATGATCTCCAGCCCGGAGAGGGAATTGTAAGTGAATGCAATAATGACCCTTTCCATCGCCGCTACTCCAAAAGTTGTCTAACTCTAACGCTTATCGGCACACTTATTACAGGTCACCGAACGCCTCGGAGCTACGCCGCCGGAAGCGCACCGAGCGTCACACGGCCATGGAGGAGAAGATACGCGAGATCAAGCGCAAGCAGAAGGAGGTGGAAAGCAAGGGATCGCCGAAAAAGCGCAGGTTAATACTGTTTTCCATTGCAGCTGGTGTTTGTTTCAGTGTTCTGTGCGTGTATTTTTACACCAGGCAAATGTAAAAAACAATCTAGAGAGAGAAGGAGAGAGACGGAGGTGTCATCGATACAAACATCGAAATATGCAGAGCATGATTGGGTTAAGATTTATTAAATCGGAGAATGGAGCAGCGAAGATCATTCCCTATGCAGCCCTTCAATTCGAAGAAGAAAAACAAAACACAGAACAGAAACAAACATACATTCGCTCGCTCCGCTATCCCTTTTCCATTTATTTTCGCGCGCCGAAGAATCGTCCGGCTGGCGATGACGAGCCCCGAGGGCAATCATTTCGCTGAAGCAACGTTGTACCGTTCGTTCGGTGGTAACGATTGCGACAGGACGAAAGGAAGCGACTGGAAATCGCCCGTGCGCCTCGTTTGTTTAGGTGCTTTGTGTGTTGACATGAAAAGGATTTAGTTCGATAACGCGTCGTAAGGCGGTGTTCCCACGTACGGTTAACCAAGGCTGTGGCGAGAATGTGACGAATAACCGAATGCATATGAATGCTAGGTCCGTCACTTTTACTACCATTTTGTATGCATAAGACCGTTGGTCGAGACAGAGAGAGAGAGAGGGAGAGAGAGAGAAAAAAAAACAGGGAAAGCGATCAAGTAAGCATACCAACCTACCCGTGATCATCCATCCTGTCCAATTTGTTGAGCACATTTTTTCGTCTTCGTGCTAGGCAAGAATCTCTGTAAATGAATGGAAAAACAGCTACAGATTCCCGCAGTAGCGTTAGAATCTTACTCGGGAAACTTTAGAATTGGTGGACGAAAAAAGAAGAAAGGACGAACGAGCAAAATGCTTAGATAAATGTGAGAATGAGAATATTGTAAAATAGAAATTAATTTAATTATTTCCAGCTGTGGGGTTGTGGGTGGTTTTCGGAAGTGAAGGGACGAAGATATGGAGCAAATGGAAACGAAATGTAAATTAGTGCACAACACATAAACCTACGGAGTGCTATTTGTTGATTTTCCCTCATTGCATGCAAAAGTTCATTTAAAGTGATCCATCCTTTTTTTCCTTTTTAAACACCCGCGATTCGCGTATGTGTGTGTATTTTGAAAATGAAGTTAATCTTTTCGGACAATATGGTGGCAAATCGCAATCTTTCGACTGAATAGAGCTTCAATAGAAAATTTTCAAAGTGTATGTAGTAGTTGGGGTGTATCGAGACACTGTTGAACACAATGCTTCAACAATAGTATGGCTGAAAACTGTATTAGAAAATGGAAGAATTTGATGGAACTTCTTTAATTTTCTCATTTTTGCTTGACCGTTCGTTATCAACATGCTGTATATTCGTCATATTTAGAGATTTATTAGATCTTTATATAGCTGCACTTACTGACTTTCTGTTGGAGGTTTTTTTTATACATACATGTTTTTCATTTCCATCACTACGCTTAGTTGCGGTAACTAATCAAAAATGCATAAAAAGTCTGCGCAGTCAATCATATTGTTGGTTTGTAATTTTCGACCCTATTTTCTTATTTTCCTGTTGTTGTCCTCATTTTCTTATGTGGCTCGGGTGTTTGTGTTCAAATTTCCCAATGAAATATTTTTTTAACTGATCAATTCAAAGCATAAAATGTCATCATCAAAACATAAAAATTTCAAAAAACGGTTAAAGAAATCCAAACAGTGTAGGAACAGTCGCAAGGACTTGAACAATCATGGAAGATGACGAAATATCGTCACTAGTAATTTTCTTTAGGTGTCTCGTATTAGTAGACGCTGAAGTAATGGAAAGGTTTTCAAGTGTTACCACCATGAGAACCCGCACCGTTTCAACCAAGTGCGAGCAAAAGGAACCTTTTTTGATGGACAGAATGCAATCTGTCTTTATGTGAAAGGGGTTGATTCATTTCACCTATTGATTTTTTAAAATTTTGTAGCTTCGTTTTTGTTATTGTGGTCGCTTGTATCGAAGATAGTTAAGAGGTTAATTTATCACTGGCCAGACGTAAGCATTGATCAGATGATTCGCACATCGAAATCGCGCAGATATAAAAGCCATTTGGGGCGAGGCATTCTTCAAGAAATGGCACGTTTTCATTTCTTTTTACGTTCATGGTAGTTGTTCGTTCATTGGAGATAAAAGTTAATAACGTAATATTTAATCGAAGGCACCTTTAGACGCAGTACTACCCTTATAACCCTACATGTTAGTTGATCTAAACAACCGATTCGATAAGGCATGGACGTTTCCTGGACTCCCGTATGGGCTTGCGGTAACCAGTGTGTGATCGTTAAAAGGAACGTTTACCATCGGAATGGTTTTACCCAACAGCCGACATATTTTTGAGCTCGCCGATAAAATTGTTGTCCACAGAACTGACTGAATGATTTCTTGCGAGTGCTGCATGCATGCTCTGGACCGTTTGTTGACGGCATTTAATAACTGTGTTTGAGTATAATTGCAATGGATGGTTGTAGAAACAAAATAGTGCATGTTATGGATAGCGATGCTTTGAGAGGGTGCAGGGAGATTAAGGGAGTAGTGCGAAAAAATGAGCAGTAAATAAACAGTTTTGAAGGTTAAACACGTGAGATTAGCAAAAGGTAGATATCATTCAGAAGGACGAAAACGCTTTTATAGGGCAAAACTAACGGTGAAGCAAAAGAGGTTCATATATATACATTTCTATATATATGTATATGTATATCGTCCATGTTTTCTAAAAATATTAAAACGTTTATTTTTTTAAACCATTTTCCTTTTTCAAACAAATCATCTATTGTTAGTGGAGGAAAACTGTAGGAATATTTTATAATTAACGTAAACCATCCACAAATGCCTCTGCATGAAACAACCATTTAAACAAACCATAACTAATGCGTACCGAGAGGCAACACAAGTACGAATGGCTGCGATATACGAGAGCAAATCGGGCGAGTAAAACCAGACGAAATCCATAAAGATGAGAAGCATAAACCGCACCGACCGTAAACTTACACTTAGAGACAGTTTTAGATACACGTCTGATAACTCTTGTTTTATTAACATTGAAGATTGTATAAAGACCATGTACGGTAAATGTACGGGAAAGGAAAATTTACGTTTTTGTTGTGCTGTAGCAGTTGGAAGAAAGAAAACTGATGCTTTGCGGCAGCAGAGAGTGTGTGTAAAGTGTGCTATCTAGGAAATCCCAGAATTTACGGAGCAGGTTGTGGCAGATGTGGCTGGAGAAACAGAGCAAACAGGACGATGATGAAGCTCCACCGAGCAATTGCGGCTTTGCAACTAACTGACCGAGATAAGTAGAAGAAGTAAGAGACCCATAGTAGTATCATCCCATTCGATGCGCGTTGCACGCAAATGGTACATAAATGTTGTTTTTAATTTTATGTTTCTTCTATTTATCGTTTTAGAATGCAAAGTGGTGCAAAAATGTCCGTAAAGGCTCGTTCGTTCTCTTGAAAGTCGTCCGTCTTGGATTTTGTTAACTTTAGAATCTATTGACGGCAACGCGGATGGTATTGTCTGATTTTGCCAAACAGACAAACAGACTTAAAAACTGAAACGAAAACAATAATCCTCGTAAATCACTCCCGACTGCATACCGTGAATTCGATGAGGATCAAATTGTTTGCGAAGAAGACACAACAAGCCTGATGGAGGACCCTAGGTGCGCGTGTCAGAATGTTGACAATGGTGAGTGGACATATATTCCAGCGCCAATGCTTTTGCTAAAACAACACTGCTGTAACGTGAAAATCACTAAATTCACTGGCAAGAAAAAAAAACAACAAACAACTAGATTTTACTCACGCTCAAGACAATCTGCTATCAGCCATTATATAACACGCACAGGATGCCATTTAGAAAACCGAAGAGCACGTAGCCTTAATTCACACAATCTTCGAAAGTTATGTTACTTTCAGTTTCTGGTTGTTTACACCGCTATAACGGGGTCGGAAATGGAAAATAGCGATAGAGTGGACAGGTATGCTACTAATGGGTTCAGTTAGCTGTAGTTTAACGATGTTCAATGTTTATCTTTTCAGTTTTAGTGTTGTCGTTTAATTCTGATAGTATGTTCGAAGTATGTAGTAGTTCGAAAGCGGTTATGATATGGTGTTGGATATATTAGTGTAGCTTCAAATTTCAATTGTTTCTGGCCCGTTCGAAAATGCATAACCACTGCGGGCCGATGTTTCTTGAGAACAACGTATCGGGCTGGTAGAATGAATGTGTTGGCACGTTGCTGATTTTCCCATTACCCAGACGATACACGCACAGAACACAAATGAAAAACAAATGCATGAATGTTTGTTGATAGTGTTTTTTTATGTTTTATTCGCCAAATTTCCAATATCAATAGATCTAATATTTCCTTCACTTTC
The DNA here is from genome assembly GCF_943734705.1 of Anopheles coustani. Lineage (NCBI taxonomy): Eukaryota > Metazoa > Arthropoda > Insecta > Diptera > Culicidae > Anopheles > Anopheles coustani. The sequence continues at coordinate 80,306,617 of NC_071289.1, forward strand.
ATTACATTACAGGAAACAAAAAGAGTCGGAGAAATGATATTTGGAAATTCCGTGGAAGGTATACTTCATCTGCTATATTTAGAGGCACCAAACACACACACACGACCCCCCCCCCCCCCCCCCCCCCCCCCCCCCCATCGTAGACGAATGGACAAATGGTAAAAAAGGCAGAAGTAACGTAGCCGCCAAGCATAACTTTTGAATACGAGGTAGGCACAATGGACTAAATTGAGTCAAAATACTCAACACATGTAGCATTGAGATAAAGATGGATCCAACAATTATGACGGCCGATTGGGAAAATGCATTTCGTGTGTCAATTTAAAATCTACGATAAGAAAAGAGAATATTTTCAAAGGCTCTTCTCTTTTTTTGCGATACCATTTGAAGAATGGAAACAGAGTTGTTTAGTTCCGGACAGATAGGGAAAAGAAGAACAGGAAAAGTAGAAATGGAACGAAAGAAAAGAATCATATACGTACTTGACATACAATAATTAATCGTTTATAAGGGAGAAACAATATTGGGTCATACTGTTTAAATGGGATGATTTTGTACCGTTATTTAAACCGGTATCTCTGTTTAGCTATGTTTCTTTTCGCATCCTGAACAAGGATCTGCAATATGTTTTATTGAACACATTGGGCACCATCAGCCAAATTGTACAATCGTTTGTATTAAGTTTTTGGAGATTTGTGTGGTTTTACAGCACAATGGTCAACTATAATCCACTGTTTCCTAATCATCATGAAGCATGGCAATAAGCGCCGTAGTAGAGATAGCATTAGTGATTTGAAACTTAACAAAAACAGATACCAACGGAGATGATGGTGGCACGCTAGCAGGGCACGATGTCCGCCAACGAAATTTGTAATAAAACTATTCATAATAATTACGGAGTTTTCTTTCTACGTTCATAAGAGATTGTTGACGGTAAGTTGTAAAATTTAATGTGTATTCTAACACTTCTTCGAATACTTTTATACTAAGTAGTTATTTCCATATTTTACATTATTTGAACGAAGAATTGTAATTTAAAATGATAAACGGATAATCAAGCACGTGTTCAGCTAATTTTAGAACATTTTTATGTGCCAACGATCAAATGTTCTAAAACCATGCTTGTCAGTCGCCACTTTGACTACGAATTTTTGTTGACGTTTCAAAGATCTGTCAAAATCTCTTTCCCCAAAACAATTGTTTCTGTTTGCTGCTGTTCAGCGGTGATTCGGTCTATCCATTCTAAATAAGATTCCGGTTGTAGTGCGCAAAACATCTTAAAAGTAAAGAATGTTTACGCTCTGGTCGTTGGTGGAAGCGTCGCTACTGTTCCTGAATGCAGTTTGTGTTTTGAGTGAAGAAAGATTCCTGTCCAAATGTAAGCGCAAAAACCACTGGGGAAATATGCTGCTGAACGAGATGTTTTGAATATTACAGATGGTTGGGGTATGTCGGCACAGGTGCAAGGATTTGGGGAGCCCACATCCACCAAAGCCCAGATTTTACTGCTAGTACGATCCATACGCACAGTGGCCAAAAGTGAGTGTGTTTAATTTAGTGAAACAGTGAATTGGCAACCGATGGTATTTATGTTCTTTCATCTATTTCCAGTTCCATTGATATTTTTAAACATAATAGCAATAATATTTAAATTACTCCTTGGCTGACGTCACCGCATCGATCACTTTATGCACTTTACTGATGAATAAATGTATCAATTAACGAAATGCTTGCGCCTATGCCTTTGCTTTGAGTGACTTGAATTTATTCTCCAACCGGATGGTGTACGAGTCGAGCTGGTAGGCTGCCGCTTCAAGTTTGTCGACCGTCGATTCGATGTCATCGATCCGCTGCAGAAGGGGTTTCTGTAAACGTGGGTAGTAAATCGAGAAAGTTAAACATCTAAAACAAGGTTAGAACTATTTAACTCTTTACCAGCTCGTCATATTTTCTGTTCAGTTCGCTGTTCTTTGCTGCGATCGCTTGCGACATATCACGCATATCGGCCACCTTTCCCATCATCGCACTGTTCATGTTTTCGATTAGCTTGTAGTCGTCCACTGTAGAGGCCAGCTCGTGCGTGATATAGTCGCCAGTCTTTTGGAACATCTTAGTTGCCAAACGCGACAGATTCGGATCGTGTGCATCGAACGGTTCGAAGCTTGAGGTGGATGTTGAAAGTGTGGGTCCTTTTCTGGGAGAATCCGTTACACCGTATTCTTCTTCCATTCTGTTATTACCGCAGTGTAATCTTGTTTTATCAGATTAACCCTAGGAGTGATGAATACGCGCTTGGTATGAAAGCTTATTTTGTTTACGTTAAATTAGAAAACCAAGATCTTTAGGCTCGCAGGTAGCGTTCAGCTACTTGACGTTTCAGTATGTGTCACATGGACGCAGCGGGCATTTGATAAACCGATTGTTTTGCGAATTCTGTTTGCTTCCCAACGCACTTGCTGCAAAAAGAAAATTAAGCCCTTATACTGTTGTGCACTCTGTGGAAAAAGCTATAGTAAACCAACCCGTCACCTTATCTGATTCTTGGATTTAGTGTTATGATTTATTAAATTCCTAGATCATGTGCTGCATGACCAATCAAGAGCTGGTCTACAACGAGGAGACAAGTACGGCGATGCGAAAGAGATCCTTGATAAACAACGAGTTCCTTGCAGACGTGGTATTCATTGTCGGGCCGGACCAGAAGCGAATCTTTGCCCACAAGCTGTTGCTGGTGATGTCTTCCGAGTATTTTTACATTATGTTCAACGGCAGCTTTGCAGAGTCGCAAACCCGCGAAGTGGTGCTCAAGGAAGACGACCCGGATTTGTTTCTCATCATCCTGCGCTACATCTATACTGATGAGATTAATCTCACATTGGAAAACATTCGGGATATTTTCAACTCGGCCCAGAAATTCAGACTGACTGAGTTAATTGCCTTGGTTAAGGAATACATGATGAATCACGTTGTGCCAGATAGTGTACTGCGTATTCTAAACGAGAATCTACACTACGGTTTCCCCTGCGTGAACACCAAGTGCCTCGAGATGATTAGTGAAAATCCATTGTTATACTTCAAGCATGAAGATTTTCAAAATATAGATAGGCCAGCGTTGGAGATGATACTAAATTTGAAACAGATCAACTGTTCCGACGATAACCTACAAAACGCACTCGAAATTTGGGGAGGCTGTGGTGAATCAAATGATGAGATTAAAAATCTATCAAAGATAATCCATGAGCAGAAGCGGTCCTATAACTGCAGCAAGCTTCGATTGTTCGGTCAGTGCCGTATCGTAAACGAGGAAGATTCGGAATATCCGGAAGATCTGGAGTTCACACTGGTTTCTCAAAGGCCAGTGTCTCTGTACGGGCTCGGAATGTTTATCGCATCACCGTCAAGCATAGTCTCGGTCGAACTGAAGATTTTTGATGGTGAGGATATAGTCGTTGCCAACAAGTACGACATCATCAATAAGTCCGTCGATGTCACGCATGTGGCGAATCTGTTCTTCGAGAAGGTCATGTTGTTTCCAGATCACGATTATAAGATCAGCCTAACGAACTCAGAAAGCAATGATTCTTTCGTTTGTTCTGAGGCAATAATTTATGACAAGACTATCAAGTTCGAATTCCATGTAGAAAGTGATGATGTAAACCCAACTGTAGCCTTCGCACACTTTTTATGCAAGGAGGACATGTGTTGAACTATTTCAACTACACATTCGCAACATGTATTTTTCTTAAATTATCTGTTCATGTAATAAAACAACCTTTCAACAAATTAGCATTGAGCAATCAACTTCGGCTTACAGTCTGTTCCCGAGTTACGCGGATAATGGGGACCAGAGAAATCCGCGTATCTCGAATTTCCGCGTATCTCGAATATTGCTTGACACATAGTTTATACTAGGAGTTAAGAGATCGAGCTCTTGTGTACATGTATCATAGAATATTCAAAATTTTTCTTTGATCATTAATATGAATGCAATGCAAGCGTATTCAAACAACATAAATTGCAACAAAAGAAATAAAAAGCGTAAGTTATGCAAATGTGTAATTTACATATTTATTCGCGTGGTTGTACATCTCAGGAATTTAAATCGATGTAATAAACCCAATCTACTGTCAAATTTTGAAAACCGCGTATCTCCGAATCCGCGTAAGTCGAGAACCGCGTAACTCGAGAACAGACTGTATTTAAAGAAAATACATTGCTTCGTACTTTTATGTATCTGCGTTTTTAAAATACAAATCTATTAAGGCCACGTGGTCTGGATAGAGGGAGGCAATAGTGAAATGAAAATGACTTTTGATACTACTCAGAGGGTCAGTTCACAGGTGAAGCACCTAGACGTTATGCGGTGGTCACGGTAGTGGATCATCAAGAATTTGTTAAAACGTTTTTCAAGGGTTCCAGGAAAACACTTGAGTGTTCTTCATCATACCGTTGTCGCTTGGTTTTTCATAATCGCTGGTCGGTGTACGAAATACAGAGCTATGCAATTTCATTGCCACCAGGCACCAGGTCTTTCCCTCTTTTGATACTACTGATTTTGCGCATAGGGAGGCAAAAGTGATTGTATCGAAACAGGATGTGAGTTAAGACACAATGAGTTTTTTTCCTACGTTGCGTTTTATTTGGTAGAAGGGAAAAACGTGCTTGCCGTGTTACTATCCGAACGCAATAGAGAGTGCCGAGAAAAGCAACCAAGCCTACTGCTTTTGCCGAAGAACGTACACTTGGAACGCAGAGTCTGTTCGCGTCGAGAAACGCATACTTGAACTTCCATTCCGTTCTGAACAGAGATAGAAAAACGGAATAGGTACACATTCTGGAAAAACAATGTACATATTGATAACGATGGTACTAATGTTCTTCGTAATTTTAGTTATTTCTGGTTCCATTGAAATTTTTAAGTACATACGTATAATAGAAAAAACTGTTTTCGTTGCACGATGTGATGCACTCGCCAGCGTTTTGGAACATTTTCGATGCCAAATGCGACAGATTCGGATCGCGTGCATCGAAAGGTTCGAAACTTGAGGTTCGCAGTGAGTATCTTTAGATTTAAAACAAGCCTTTTTTTAAATATTAAAATATTCTCGAGATATCAAATACGAAAATTGCGTAGCGGTTAAATTAACCGCTGTTTGGATTCAAGTGTGAAATTCGCAGGTTCATTCAGCCAATTGACGTTTCAGCATTTGACATATAGACGCAACGGGCATTGCATACCTTCGTTTCCGTCTGCTGTGCTCACTTCCGTTTCGTTTAGGTGCTGCAACTCGCATATTGGGACGCTGTAGTGTACTTACTTTTAGAGAACGAATAGCCAACCAACTCGACGCATTTACGAAGAAAGATACTGGTAATACATCGTTCAAGCGTTAATAGTGCCTTATTGTGCTGTTGGATGTGACGGTGCTTCTTCAACATACAATTTTCTTTTGTTCAAACTGTTAACCGATTTCCTAGGTTAGTCATGGAGGAAACCAGCAATAGTAAAGTCGATCAAGAGCTGAACTCCAACGAGAAGACAAGTACGGCGATGCGAAAGAGATCCATGATAAACAACGAGTTCCTTGCAGACGTGGTATTCATTGTCGGGCCGGACAAGAAGCGAATCTTTGCCCACAAGCTGTTGCTGGTGATGTCTTCAGAGTATTTTAACATTCTATTTAACGGCGGCTTTGCAGAGTCGCAAACCCGCGAAGTGGTGCTCAAGGAAGACGACCCGGATTTGTTTCTCATCATCCTGCGCTACATCTATACAGATGAGGTTAATCTCACATTGGAAAACATTCGGGATATTTTCAACTCGGCCCAGAAATTCAGACTGACTGAGTTAATTGCCTTGGTTAAGGAATACATGATGAATCACGTTGTGTCAGATAGTGTACTGCGTATACTAAACGAGAATCTACACTACGGTTTCCCCTGCGTGAACACTAAGTGCCTCGAGATGATTAGTGAAAATCCATTGTTCTACTTCAAGCATGAAGATTTTCAGAATATAGATAGGCCAGCGTTGGAGATGATACTTAAGTTGAAACAGATCAACTGTTCCGACGATAACCTACAAAACGCGCTGGAAATTTGGGGAGGCTGTAGTGAATCCGATGATGAGATAAAAAATCTTTCGAAGATAATCCATGAGCAGAAGCGGTCCTATAGCTGCAGCGAGCTCCGATTGTTCGGTCAGTCTCGTTTCTGTCAACAAGAATATTCGCCAGTTCTAAAGTTCAAACTGGTTTCTCAAAAGCCAGTGTCTCTTTGCGGGCTCGGGATGTTTATTAAATCATCTTCAAACATTGTGTCGCTCGAGCTGAACATTTTGCTAGGTGAGAATATACTTGTTGCCAACAAGTTCGACATCATTAATCAATTTGTTGATGTCGCGCATGTGGTGAACCAGTTTTTCGAGAAGGTTGTATTGCTACCAAATGAGCTATATCAGATCAGCCTAACGAACCCTAAAGGCAATGATACTTTCGTTTTTTCTCAGCCCGTTACTTATCACAAGAGCATCAAGTTTAAATTTTTGGATAGTATTCATTACGATCGTTATGGTTATCAGAAGGTTCTGCCTAAAATAGCCTTTGCGCATTTTTTATGCAAGGAGGACATTGACAAATTTGAGAATATCTGTTAACAACGGCGTATCAAATAAGCCATGGATGTTTAGGGTACAAGAAAAGAATTAACTGTATGAACTACCAATTCACCTCATATGTTTGTCTGTTTAACTTTATTTATTTCTTTTATTTAATCAATAAAACTATCATTCAACAATTTAGAATTACCTTCCGCATAAAATTGCCTAACGCATAAAATGAAAGAAAGGCTTCATACGTTTATGTATCTGCGTTATTAGATTAAAAATGCAGCTTGGCCACGTGGTTTGTTAGGAAAAAGCAATGATAGTCAAATGAAAACGACTTGGGAGGAATCAAAAAACAAAAACTCGGTGGACGTATACGGGTTTCACCGGATATGGTCAGATATCTGATATCACATTCGAACAACTTAGGGGTTATGCGGGGACCACAGTAGTAGATTATCAAGGATTTGTTTGACATTTTTCAAGGGTTCTAAGAAAACATTTCAGTGTACTTCATCATACCGTTGTCTTTTTTGTAATCGATCGTTCCTTCTTTTGACACTGTTACCTTTACGATCCATACGCATAGTAGGCAAAAGTGAGAACGGAAGCGGTGCATATTCTGGAAAAGCAATGTGGTACTAATGTTCTGCGTTCCATTGACATTTTGAAGCATAACAGAAAACTGTTTTCGACCCGCTTTTACCCGTCCATGTTGAGTCCAGCTCGTGCGTAATGTATACCCAACGAGAAATTTTGGCGTTATTTTGGGGTAAAAGAATTCTCTTGAGAACTGATCGCTCTTCTTTTGAGAATTCTTTTATCCCTTCTTTTGCAGCAGATTTCCTATGCAATCTTGGATGTAAAACGACTTCTGAAAAGAAGGGTAAAACAATTCTCTTATTACTTGCGGGACACCGCAAAAGAGAACAGTTTTGGCAACGTGACTGTGCAACGTGTTTATAACACCTATTTCTGACTATACGCGCAAAAAACTTATACCCATTCGTAGTAGATTATATTAGCTGGGTTCAGGATATCTTTTCTTTCCCAAAATAATTATTTTCATGCAGGAAAATATTTTTGATTGTTTTATTATTTTGATACATCGATAATATTACATACATATCGTCCGGTTCGGAAGGCAATCAGGGGAAATGTGCAGAAACCCCTCCGACGCCTCCTCTGGTTCGTGCTGGCAAACAGCGACCACGGATCGTAGCAGGCTCCTTCGATGGACGATGTGCAGCACCACTCTATCATGGCCAGTGAAAACACGTAGAACGCGTTGATGTTCACTTTAAGCCGCTTCTTCCTCCTTGACGAGACACTGAAATGTGTGAAAAGCGCGGATAAATCATCATCAGTAAGAACTCTGCTGTGGGTTCTTACACACGTACTTACTGTCTGGTGCGAGCCCGGCCCCGATTGACCACCCCGAGTTGGTCGATCCAAGCGCTGCTATCGAACACTGGCCACCGATACTATGTTCCACCCGGTAACAACCGATGATCGCCGCGATGTCCAACCCGACCAACTATTAACGCTGAGTTGCAGTTTCGGCGCTTGTCGCTAAGAGTCATCGTCTCATCCTGCTTCCTTTCCTGCCCTTTTCCTACCATGCTCCATGATGTTGTTTCAAAACTTGTTCTATAAACTTCACTCCTATTCCGACACTCAAACCCGCGAAAGCGTTATTCTTAACTTGCTGCTAGTTGGCCAGACTTGCACAGTCAACAGTAAACAGTAAACAAATAAAGTTTGATAGCCAGTACCTCTTTCCACTGCGGTGCCTCCCAAAAAAAAATTATTGGTAGGTTATGAGGGGTACATGCCTACCAAAAAAACACTTGGCAAGGTTCTTTTTGGTAGGCATGTATACCTTTGGTAGGAAAGTGCAGCAAGGTTCTCCTTGGGTAGTTCTCGTTGCACAAATGCGGCAGATTCGGAACGTGTGCATCAAAAAGTTCAAAGGTTGAGGTCAAGGTTCACAGTGTGGGTTATTTCTGGCGCATCCACTACAATGTTTTTTTCTCAATTTAGACTTTTCATGTAAATGATGTTCCACCGATCTTTTTTCCTTTTCACCGAGCTAGCGAGAATGGAGAAGTGCATAAAAAATCCCACAATTCCAAAAATTAGTTTAGAAATATACTAGAAACAAGTTGTTAACGAATTCGAAAAATCTTCAGAGATGATGAAGGTGAATCCTGTTGAAACAGAGCGATCAAATTAACCGCTCGAAAGCATTCGGGAGTTTGCAAGTTTATTTTCGGCACTGAGTGCTACAGAGAAATGAAAAGTTTGTTTCTTCTGTATCGCTTTAGGTTTAAAACAAGCCTTTTTTTTAAATATTAAAATATTCTCGAGATATCAAATACGAAAATAGCGTAGCGGTTAAATTAACCGCTGTTTGGATTCAAGTGTGAAATTCGCAGGTAAAGCATTCAGCCAATTGACGTTTCAGCATTTGACATATAGACGCAGCGGGCATTGCATACCTTCGTTTCCGTCTGCTGTGCTCACTTCCGTTTCGTTTAGGTGCTGCAACTCGCATATTGGGACGCTGTAGTGTACTTACTTTTAGAGAACGAATAGCCAACCAACTCGACGCATTTACGAAGAAAGATACTGGTAATACATCGTTCAAACGTTAATAGTGCCTTATTGTGCTGTTGGATGTGACGGTGCTCCTTCAACATACTATTTTATTTTGTTCAAACTGTTAACCGATTTCCTAGGTTAGTCATGGAGGAAACCAGCAACAGTAAAGTCAATCAAGAGCTGAACTACAATGAGGAAACAAGTACGGTGATGCGAAAGAGATCCATGATAAACAACGAGTTCCTTGCAGACGTGGTATTCATTGTCGGGCCGGACAAGAAGCGAATCTTTGCCCACAAGCTGTTGCTGGTGATGTCTTCAGAGTATTTTTACATTATGTTCAACGGCAGCTTTGCAGAGTCGCAAACCCGCGAAGTAGTGCTCAAGGAAGATGACCCGGATTTGTTTCTCATCATCCTGCGCTACATCTATACAGATGAGGTTAATCTCACATTGGAAAACATTCGGGATATTTTCAACTCGGCCCAGAAATTCAGACTGACTGAGTTAATTGCCTTGGTTAAGGAATACATGATGAATCACGTTGTGTCAGATAGTGTACTGCGTATACTAAACGAGAATCTACACTACGGTTTCCCCTGCGTGAACACTAAGTGCCTCGAGATGATTAGTGAAAATCCATTGTTCTACTTCAAGCATGAAGATTTTCAGAATATAGATAGGCCAGCGTTGGAGATGATACTAAATTTGAAACAGATCAACTGTTCCGACGATAACCTACAAAACGCACTCGAAATTTGGGGAGGCTGTGGTGAATCAAATGATGAGATTAAAAATCTATCAAAGATAATCCATGAGCAGAAGCGGTCCTATAACTGCAGCAAGCTTCGATTGTTCGGTCAGTGCCGTATCGTAAACGAGGAAGATTCGGAATATCCGGAAGATCTGGAGTTCACACTGGTTTCTCAAAGGCCAGTGTCTCTGTACGGGCTCGGAATGTTTATCGCATCACCGTCAAGCATAGTCTCGGTCGAAATGAAGATTTTTGATGGTGAGGATATAGTCGTTGCCAACAAGTACGACATCATCAATAAGTCCGTCGATGTCACGCATGTGGCGAATCTGTTCTTCGAGAAGGTTATGTTGTTTCCAGATCACGATTATAAGATCAGCCTAACGAACTCAGAAAGCAATGATTCTTTCGTTTGTTCTGAGGCAATAATTTATGACAAGACTATCAAGTTCGAATTCCATGTAGATAGTGATGATGTAAACCCAACTGTAGCCTTCGCACACTTTCTATGCAAGGAGGACATGTGTTGAACTATTTCAACTACACATTCGCAACATGTATTTTTCTTAAATTATCTGTTCATGTACTAAAACAACCTTTCGACAAATTAGCATTGAGCAATCAACTTCGGCTTATTTAAAGAAAATACATTGCTTCGTACTTTTATGTATCTGCGTTTTTAAAATACAAATCTATTAAGGCCACGTGGTCTGGATAGAGGGAGGCAATAGTGAAATGAAAATGACTTTTGATACTACTCAGAGGGTCAGTTCACAGGTGAAGCACCTAGACGTTATGCGGTGGTCACGGTAGTGGATCATCAAGAATTTGTTAAAACGTTTTTCAAGGGTTCCAGGAAAACACTTGAGTGTTCTTCATCATACCGTTGTCGCTTGGTTTTTCATAATCGCTGGTCGGTGTACGAAATACAGAGCTATGCAATTTCATTGCCACCAGGCACCAGGTCTTTCCCTCTTCTGATACTACTGATTTTGCGCATAGGGAGGCAAAAGTGATTGTATCGAAACAGGATGTGAGTTAAGACACAATGAGTTTTTTTCCTACCTTGCGTTTTATTTGGTAGAAGGGAAAAACGTGCTTGCCGTGTTACTATCCAAACGCAATAGAGAGTGCCGAGAAAAGCAACCAAGCCTACTGCTTTTGCCGAAGAACGTACACTTGGAACGCAGAGTATGTTCGCGTCGAGAAACGCATACTTGAACTTCCGTTCCGTTCTGAACAGAGATAGAAAAACGGAATAGGTACACATTCTGGAAAAACAATGTACATATTGATAACGATAGTACTAATGTTCTTCGTAATTTTAGTTATTTCTGGTTCCATTGAAATTTTTACATATACATACATTTTTACAGTACATACATATAATAGAAAAAACTGTTTTCGATGCACGATGTGATGCACTCGCCAGTGTTTTGGAACATTTTCGATGCAAAATGCGACAGATTCGGATCGCGTGCATCGAAAGGTTCGAAACTTGAGGTTCGCAGTGTATATCTTTAGATTTAAAACAAGCCTTTTTTTAAATATTAAAATATTCTCGAGATATCAAAAACGAAAATTGCGTATCGGTTAAATTAACCGCTGTTTGGATTCAAGTGTGAAATTCGCAGGTACAGCATTCAGCTAATTGACGTTTCAGCATTTGACATATAGACGTAGCGGGCATTGCATACCTTCGTTTCCGTCTGCTGTGCTAACTTCCGTTTCGTTTAGGTGCTGCAACTGGCATATCGGGACGCTGTAGTGTACTTACTTTTAGAGAACGAATAGCCAACCAACTCGACGCATTTACGAAGAAAGATACTGGTAATACATCGTTCAAGCGTTAATAGTGCCTTATTGTGCTGTTGGATGTGACGGTGCTTCTTCAACATACAATTTTCTTTTGTTCAAACTGTTAACCGATTTCCTAGGTTAGTCATGGAGGAAACCAGCAATAGTAAAGTCGATCAAGAGCTGAACTCCAACGAGAAGACAAGTACGGCGATGCGAAAGAGATCCATGATAAACAACGAGTTCCTTGCAGACGTGGTATTCATTGTCGGGCCGGACAAGAAGCGAATCTTTGCCCACAAGCTGTTGCTGGTGATGTCTTCAGAGTATTTTTACATTATGTTCAACGGCAGCTTTGCAGAGTCGCAAACCCGCGAAGTAGTGCTCAAGGAAGATGACCCGGATTTGTTTCTCATCATCCTGCGCTACATCTATACTGATGAGATTAATCTCACATTGGAAAACATTCGGGATATTTTCAACTCGGCCCAGAAATTCATGCTAACAAAATTGATTGGGTTGATCAAGGAGGACATGATGAATCACGTTGTGTCAGATAGTGTACTGCGTATACTCAACGAGAATCTACACTACGGTTTCCCCTGCGTGAACACCAAGTGCCTCGAGATGATTAGTGAAAATCCATTGTTCTACTTCAAGCATGAAGATTTTCAGAATATTGATAGGCCAGTATTGGAGATGATACTAAATTTGAAACAGATCAACTGTTCCGACGATATCCTTCAAAACGCACTCGAAATTTGGGGAGGCTGTGGTGAATCCGATGATGAGATAAAAAATCTTTCGAAGATAATCCATGAGCAGAAGCGGTCCTATAACTGCAGCCAGCTCCGATTGTTCGGTCAGCGCCCTATCAATGGACTCGAAGAGCCTGGAGATCTGGTGTTCACACTGGTTTCTCAAAGGCCAGTGTCTCTGTACGGGCTCGGAATGTTTATCGCATCACCGTCGAGCATAGTCTCGGTCGTACTGAAGATTTTTGATGGTGAGGATATAGTGGTTGCCAACAAGTACGACATCATCAATAAGTCCGTCGATGTCACGCATGTGGCGAATCTGTTCTTCGAGGAGGTTGTGTTGTTTCCAGATCACAAGTATAAGATCAGCCTAACGAACTCAGAAAGCAATGATTCTTTCGTTTGTTCTGAGCCAACAATTTATGACAAGACCATCAAGTTCAAATTCCATGTAGAAAAAAGATACAACGGTTGCTCTCATCGTTATGATGTAAGGTCAACTGTAGCCTTCGCACACTTTTTATGCAAGGAGAACATTCCAACGAGAAATTTTGATAATAATCAGGTGTATAAAGAATTATCTTCAGAACTGCCCGGTATTCTTTTCAGAATTCTTTTTACACCTATTTTGCAGCAGTTTTTCTATGCAATCTGGGTGTAAAGCAAGATATAAACACTATATAAGGTACCGGAAGTTCAAGCTGGTTTCTCAAAAGCCAGTGTCTCTTTGCGGGCTCGGGATGTTTATCAAATCATCTTCAAACATTGTGTCGCTCGAGCTGAACATTTTGAAAGGTGAGAATATACTTGTTGCCAACAAGTTCGACATCATTAATAAATTCGTTGATGTCGCACACGTGGTGAACCAGTTTTTCGAGAAGGTTGTATTGCTACCAAATGAGCTATATCAGATCAGCCTAACGAACCCTAAAGGCAATGATACTTTCGTTTTTTCTCAGCCCGTTACTTATCACAAGAGCATCAAGTTTGAATTTTTGGATAGTATTCCGTACGATCATTATGGTTATCAGAAGGTTCTGCCTAAAATAGTCTTTGCGCATTTTTTATGCAAGGAGGACATTGATAAATTTAAGAATATCTGTTAACAACGGCGTATCAAATAAGCTATGGATGTTTAGGGTACAAGAAGAATGAACTGTATGAACTACCAATTCGCCTCATATGTTTGTCTGTTTAATTTTCTTTAATTCAATAAAACAATCTTAACAATGTAGAATTGCCTTCCGTTTAACTATTCAGCAGACATTTTTAAATGAAAGTATGCTTTCTTAAGTGCATGTATTCACGATTTGAAATTTAAAATTCAGCTTGGCCACGTGGTTTGTTAGGAAATAGCAACGATAGTCAACTAAAAACGTCTCGGAAGGACTCGAATGAACCCGGTGAACGTGTTCGGTTTTCATTCGGTTAGAACCAGACGCACGAATGGAGGCGTCCAGCCTGTGGAGATGAACAACCTAGGCGTCAGGCAGTGGATCGGTCGGGACCTGATGAACATTTTACATGGGTTTTACGAAACCACTTGTACGTCCTTCGCCCTACCGCCGTCGCACGTGTACATCGTTCGTATGGCCCTAGCCATCGATGCCATTTCCGTTTCACCCGGCGCTAGATCTTTCCTGCTCTTGGGCGTTCGTCCCCGTTGGCTGGATGTTGGTCATTTTCCCTGGATGCATATACAGCACACGAACACATGTAAACGGCGTGCCCTTCTCGCACACATCGGTCGGGTAGCATTCGCTTTTCCCGGTGCACCCGTCCACGTGCAGTTTGCAAAACCCGCACTCTCGGTGCATCGTCGTTTACAGCCGAACGGTGAATGTCTAGGTCGTTTCGTCGGGACGGGAAGAGCGTACCCGACCCATGCGCTTCCGTTTCCCGTTGGCACGCGGATCGCAGCAGGCTGGGCACGGGTAGGGAAACGGGAAATTTATATATAAACGATGTGCAGTAAGCGCACCGCCAGTCAGTCATACTTTGTAATGCAGTGTTGCAGCACCGGACGCATCCCGGCTGCGTGCTGCAGTTTTGCGAACATTTCTCGGTGTCTCGGGAATGTCGGTGAGCTGGACCGGTGCATGTGCGCGTGTGTCGATGTGAACCGTTGTGAATGGCGCTGGTGAGATTGTGTCAAGATAACTCAAATGCTGGAACTAGCAGCGTGCCGGCCTAGTGCTTCAACCAACGTCAAGCTTTCTTGTAACTCTTGGGCAACGCGTTGGCACCTCCATTACATTGATGGCATCTCTCGTGGTGCGATGGGACGGCGATAGAGCACACACATTTAGGTGGTGATTAAAACTCGTTCGAGGAGGCTCGAGCTAATGGTGTTGAAGATTGCGCTGAAGTTGAAAGGATGCTGCCTGATACGAGGTATCTATCACCGAACGGAGTAAAGTAGTAAATTAGCCGTACGTTTCGCCCGAAGACTGATTGAATAAGTGCCACCAAAATCCCATGTGCCTAGTTCGGGGACAGGAAACCCGTAGAAGAAACCGAATCGACGGGCATGGGCCCTTAACTTCCACCCGGGCACCATCCAACAATCCTTTACGGAGTCCCACGTTCGTGATGAGTCAATGGGTTGGTAAATGTGCAGTATTTAAAATTCATGAACAGTTCGGAAGGTAACCCTCCCGCTGAGCCACTTGAGCTGAAGTCTAGCGTCTGGCATTTGGATGAATGCGGGTTAGTTTCTTTTCTCCGAGGCCGGAAAGTTCATCAAGCAGATCAAGCAGATCCGCAGGGGGATTAGATAATTTACGATCCTCTTCGTGCTTTAGGTAGACTTTTCACGCGCGTTTCCGCCTTGTCTGCTGTTTTTCTCGGGAAAGTGCTAGGATTGATTGGCAATGATTCCCCCTGGGTGGAACTGCAGCAAATCAAGCGAGCTAATGTGTGGCCGGAAGTGTAATTCGCTTGCCAGAATTGCACTAAAGGTCGATTGTTCTTTATTGCATTTTCAAGTATAATGATCGGAATAAGAATTTCTTGATTCTGCTATCATGGATGAAAAAATGTTAGTTAAAACAAGGATAATAGAAAAAAGTTAGCGATAAAATAGGAAATTTATAAACTGAACGGTAATAACAGAAAATCAGAGAGGGTCATAAGGATCACAAATAACCTATCGTAAGAAAAGTAAATAGCACACGTGAATATGAAAGGTTTAACGAGGGACCAATGTTGTGCAGTATGATAAAAAACAAACAAAACACAATTTCGAAGCCTTTATGGCACATTTGTGAATATAAAACAAATGATAAAACTAGAAAGCAATTTGGGATTTAAAAAAAAAACGCGAAAGGAAAAATATGAGCGAATAGAAAGAAAAAAAACCAAAAGTAAAAGCTACGACCTTTAGCCCTAATGATACATAAATTTAACTTCCATTGTCTTTCTTGCTCACTTGCTCTTCCCCAGGTCGCATGGTGGGATGATTTAATAGATTCACTTGCGCTTGCCTACGAGAAATCGTCCACTCCGTCGGCCCTATGCAGTTTTTTTTACCCTCCCCCCTCAGTCTGCTTCACTTCCCTTTTGTGTGCCGTTTTTTTCGGCCCAAATTTCCCACTTCCAAGCGAAACACAGAAAAATGTCGGCCAAACTGCATCCGGCGTGCCATCGCGTCTCCCCGCCGTCCTCGTTGCGGCGCGAATATGAAAAGCAAAGCCGCCGAGCGAAAAGAAAATATGAACTTTGAAGCCGACCGAAAGGGGGTTTCCGCGGGGCACAAACGCCATCATCATCATGATCATTATCATCATCACGGTGCTCATAGTCGGTGCCATGCGGTGTGGATTCCACTACACAAGCCGAAACACAGACATGGAGGACCTTGGTTGCGTCTGCTAGGCGAGGTCTAGCTCGGCCGTGCAGGTTCGCCAAAGTTTTGATTCCCACTTTACTGCCGTTACAAGGGGTGGGGGAGAGGGTGGATCGTTTTGTTTTTCAATTTTCTCCTGTGGACAAAAGAAGAGAAAAAAAACCAAAGACCTGAGCAGGACGATCAAACCGGTGGTAGATCGTGGTTCCATTTTCTTCCGTGGCCGCGCAGATCCTTGTTAGTGCTCGCGAGTGAAGTGGTTTGTTTTGCTTCCGTTAAGCTCGTGCAAAGAGAAACCAAAAGCGGGTGGAAACGCAGGGAAGAACGCAGTTCCCGTTTTGTGCAATGCGGATTGCCCGGTGGGATTGAAAGCGTCCTGCTCGGAGTGGGAGCGCGCGATTGGCATTGCAGGGATTTTCTGGCAAGACGGAGGAAAACACACACTGGTACAAGGCACCATCCGTGTATTGAGAGTTCTCATTACATTTGATTGAAGGATGTTTTCAAGTTTTCAATTGATGCTGGAAGAACAAGCGCGCAAACCGGAAAACAAAAGCAGTTTTGTGATGCGAAAACGAAAGGATTACGTCTTCATGCGTCCAAAGTGTGTACCCTTGTGCAAAGCTTAAACCCTTCCGCTTCCCCGTCGTTTCCTTCCGAGTTCGAGTAACACTTGAGACGGTGGGGCCATCCATCCCCCTCACAGAATGGGAGGAAACGTACAGGATGAGAAGGAAAATCCAACGCCAGGCGAATTGGTCACGTTCCAAGAACCCGAAGGACCGTCGGTTTAACGCTGGCGTGAAGCGTGAAACGGTGCACGTCCCGCTAACGGTGCGTGTCCCATTAGCATCGACGCGCGGCACTCTGGAGTTATTTATCTCGGTGCAGATGGTGCCATAAAACACAGAAACACACACACACACACACACGCACACTTTCCGCCCTGGAGTGAAAAGGAAATCAAGGAAAACTAAATATAAAACACACTTGCCGACAATGGGTGACGATGTCATATGCATCGACTCGGACGACGATGACGAGGATGATGTATCACACGCTGGAAGGACACTCGGAACACGTGCTTCCGCTGGTCGACGGTCCGGCGGTCGAGGATACTGGCAGCAACGGCGCAAAGGTGAGTGAGATATTATATGTGTTCTTAAACCCAAACTCTTACTTACACAAACCCCAAAAAAAGAACGTGTCTGAAACGTTGATCGCTTAAATGGATTTGATAGTAATTGGGAAATTTTGTTATTCTTTAGCTATTTTAGATACAAAATAGAATGAAGAGGGGATGGTTTCCTCTTGCCTTACTACAATTTAAATACATTATTAAAGCGGAATCTTTCGATGTATAAATATAAAAATAATTTTAATTCACATATTATATTTTAATGAATCAACATTATGCTAATTAAAACTGGTTTAATATGAAACTCCAGTTGGCGTTACGCAAATCATCTCAAAATGTTTAATATATTCAAATATTATGTTTGTTCACTAAAGGGTTAACAGGATTGCGAATGCATTTCCCATCCCGTCCCCGATTTTACGGTAGTTCGTTTTTACTCGGCGTGACCTTCACACTACGCGACTTTATTACCAACCCGCACACACACACACACTCCCCCAAATTCGATGTTCACACATGCAAGTCCTTGAGTTCCTTTCGCATCGACGCCAGCGTGGCGCGATGGATTCCCGTCACACAAACACACTCCCTTTTAACCGAACCTCTCGAACGCCTTCCGGAAGTTGTCGGTGCAACTTTAAACGCCAACGTCGTCGTCGTCCTCGTCGTCGTGAGGTTTCGCAGCAAGGAAGACCGGTTCCTCCGTCGGGCACGTCTTGCCATGCTGGCGCGTTTTTCCCGGCAATGGACTCGGGACTGTCTTACATAACCTCAAAGTTGTGCAGGCCCTGGAAGCGCCAGCAGTCGGATTGAAAGATGAAAATCGTTGCCTCGTCCCAGGAAGAAAATGGTTATTTTTTGTCAATTACAATTTCCTCGACCGCCGGCTCGGGTTTTTCCGGAAAAGTGGAAAACCTCACCCATCCCGTTCATGCTCTCCGTTCACACTCTTCGCCGCCGGCACAGATACTATCGCGATAACCGCTGGGACTTTTTTTTTCGGAAGACGACTTTTCTCTTTTTCCCGTCTCTCAGTACCCGAAACTTGACTGCAGAAAATGCACCTCTAACGAAGTATTTCTATGTTTGTGGTCCCGTTTCTGGGCGTGCTCGAATTGTTGTGTATCGAAACCGGGAATCCCCACTCCGGGAAATGAACGATGCTTGATGTACGTTGGAAAATATTTGGTGTTTTTTTTTCAATTGAATTTTTATTCTGTTTAGGTGCTTTGTAAAATTATCACTTCAATCACGGTTCGACTCGCAGGAAATCAATCAAGCTTTTATTATTGAACAAGCATAAATATCACCAGGGAAGGGCCAAAAAGTATGTTCTGTAGACGAAGAAATACACATAATGTGTTTAGGAACATGTTTAAACTAATTTTGAATTGCGTGTAAAAATGAAGTGTTATTTTTTCTATACAAAACCATAACACATCTGACATTCATTGAAAATTTATTAAACACATTGCTAGTTAAATGCTGCATACCGCTAAATAATTGAATTATAAAGGTATACAGATATTTCAAGAGTTTTTAAATTTTAGAGAGTTGGATATTTGTGATTTAATTGTTGAATGATTAACATTTTTTCCAATCTTTTTTCCTTCTCTTTATCGTTGAAAATGATTCGATGATTAAGTGTGTTAACTTTACAAGTTCTAAAAAAAAATCTGATCCATAATGGGGATTTTAGATTCATATTTATAAGCTAAAAAAAGATACTTAATGTACCTGCTAAATGAATGCTCAAGGTACACCTTTTAAAGCAGAACATTTTTCCTTTTACAATGTTCATAGACTAGTGAAGAAAGCCCTCATACTTTTTGTAAAATATGTTCATTGTAATAGTATAAGTTTGAGATTTTATTTAGCTACTTAGGACGAAGGGCATTTTTATCGTTGTTCCGGTAGGTCACGTGAAATGCTTGCTCGTCCTTGCGTGCACCGTGGCCACATCCTTTTCCATGTGTCACAACATGTTCGCACGTACCGTTTACACAAGAACAACGAAGGGGTCGGTCGCATTATAATGTGGCCCAACGGAAATACACTCGATTGCAAACGGTCCGCGCTGTCGTCGTGTGTCCTGTTCTCCCCCACCGGTTGACAATCGCTTGTGCATCAGGAATCTAATACGCACTGCACCGCGCTCGAGGTCCCCGTTTTTTAAAGCAGCACGCCATCCATTAGTGGCCTGTTTGTACAAGCCCTTGTTTGAACATCCGACTGATGCGTCGTTTCGGAGCACGAAACGGGCCAGCAAAAACGAACTGGGCACATTAGGAAACTACTAAATCCACCGCAAACAGCTGAACGCGAACGGGGTAATATAATAAGTGGGAGGGAAAAAAAACTTCAATCATCGGCGTCAAGGAGGGGGGAGGGAGTTTTGTGCTTTTGCGTGGTATTTGCCGCTGAGGAATGTCACTCGAAGGAAATTGCAATTGATTGTGAGCGTGTCCGGACGTTTTTCTGCGCCCATCTTCGTTGTCGCTCCGTTTCGATGATATGACTTTCGGGCGGATCGGGGGGGGGGGAGGGTTTCGGCTGGCTTTGTGCCGTTGTGCGTTGTGCACGGTCATGCAACATAAATCAGCATCAGTGAGCGCTGAATGGTTGACGTGAACGCGTTCGGGAAGAAAGATTTTAGATGCCTTCCCCCGGCAGCCCCGACACTTCCAAAATGTGACCGCATAAAGTTTTCCCCCAAAGTGCTTGTTTTAATGGCGCTGCGAACTAATGTGTCTTCCGCCGGTCGGTGAGGGATTACACCCGGGGCACACCAACCCCGACCATAACGAGCATTCCGCTCACAACTGTCAAGCTCGGCTGTAAATAGTGGAAGTCATCGGTTCCGGTGACCGGTGGTGGTTGTATTTGATTTTCCCACCTCATCGTCATTAGGGTGAAACTCGTCTTTTTCTCTGCCAGTTTTATTCCTCCCGACGGTTGAAAAGGTGCTTACTTTAAAGCGCTGTCCATCTTTTCCATCCCGTCGACCGATGTGACGACAAAGAACTCGGTTGAGGTTAGGTCTTGATGAGCGAACCGGCGCATCATTGCATCACGATCGTTGTGATAGCTATTTCCGGTCGGTGTCGGTTCCGGTTGCCGTGCGGAATGAGTTTTCGTTTGTGTGCAAGAATCACCCCCCCCCCCCCCCCCCAGCACATTCGATTTAGCCAGCACCCGTACAAGGCACCAGGCGCCTCCATCCAGTGACGAACCCGATTTCGATCAATAATACCAGGATAATAGAATGGGGGAACTTCCCCTGGCTCCTCGCCACCGACAATGCTTTATGGGCTGTCGTCTTGAGCGATGGTGATTTATGGACAAGTTTATGTGCAACCATCACCACCACCACCACACACTGTGTGACCTTCCCTGTCTTTCCTTTCTCCCGCAGCGATATATTAAATATTAATGGCTTGTCGAATGCATTTTCTTCGGAGCAGTTTTTTTTGCGCCCGCTTTCTCCTCCCTTATCTCTCGCTGCGTGTCACCACGTGGGTCTCCCTTTTTGGATGCAGTTTTAGAATAGTCAGCATTTTTGACCGCCCCCAGCATACAGAAAGGGCCTTCTTTTTGTGGTTTCACCCGGAGCGACCGGGCGGGATCGATGCTAACGACGACCACCAACAAAATAAAAAAAACGGGCCAGAAAGCGTTTTGTGTGCTTACATACTCCACTTTGCATTCTTCTTAGTTCCTTCATGTAGTATGGGGCTTTACCCCCCGATGTTGCACTTGCACTCTTGCCCAATGCAGATTTTATGTGCGATACAAATAAATCATTGGGGTGGATAGGTTGAAACCTTTTTTTTCGTTCAAGTTTGACGTTTTGCATTTTCCCGTTTTTTTTTGCATATCTCATTTAAAAGCATTGAGCAAAGCTAATGATATATTCTAGCATTTTTTTTTTGTTCAACTTCACCCGTTCTATTTATGTGATTGCTTCGGCTATTGGCAGAGGGTGGCGGTCTTTTGGTCAAGAGTTGCAAGCGCACTGGACCTTAACTTTTCAAATTCATTTATCACGACAAACCGCTGCCCTGCCCTGCCCTACGGTGATCCCGGATTCGTGATACTGCAATTAAATATGCGATATTTAAATACAAAGGCACGAAGGTTTGCAATGGGAAGCGTTTCCCTTTTCGGTGACCTTTGTGTATTCTTTGTTGCGCTTTATTTTCTGTTTACATTTAATTAGCTGATGTGGCGTAAAGTGGTTTCATTAAATGCAGTTGAATGCTTTCGCTAGCACGAAACCAGAAACGTATTACTTGAAGTTGCTGAAAAAAGCTAGAAACTAAATGAAGAAATGATTTTCAGCGATTTCAAATGAAAGTTTTATGCTTACCAGAGTACAAATTACACTTCAAATTGATTTATGCCATCGAATCGAATGTTTTTAACTGTCCTTTTCCATGCATTCGCTATTAAATATCGCGTGCCGCCTTTCGTACATTACAACCACTTCTCTCTTATGCATAATTTGATGCAGTTTAATTAAAAACACGCCGTAACTCTGGCATCAAAAGGATCTCATTTGTCCATTTTGAAATTTTAATAAACGTTTAATTACATACGAGAAGGTATTTAAAACGGATTTTTTCCGCAAACAGAGTATAAAATTATTTGCATAAAGTGAGACTTTGCTCGAGTCCAAGAAAAAAGCGGCAATGGATCACTCTTTTATACCTGTCATGTTTTTTTGTGCTATTTTACATCAATTTAAGAACTTTCAACCAATAAACCACTTTTTAGTTTAAACCAAAAGAGTTTTCAAATCAAATTCCGTTCGGGTGATAGTGTAACTGCAAGGAAAGTGTAAAAAACTCTTCATAAACTTTCTAGCTTTACTCATGTTGTATGC
Source organism: Anopheles coustani (assembly GCF_943734705.1). Taxonomy (NCBI): domain Eukaryota; kingdom Metazoa; phylum Arthropoda; class Insecta; order Diptera; family Culicidae; genus Anopheles; species Anopheles coustani. The sequence goes on from NC_071289.1 coordinate 80,329,004, forward strand.
TAAAAAAAGAAAATTTTACCTCAATTTCGTTTTTGCCTTTGAAGAAACCCATTCGGTTGAACGTGACTAATGGACTCCAGAAAAGTTCGGTAATAGTTGCAAGAACACACGAACCGTAGCAATCAGTTTCCGGTTTAATAGTTAGCACGTATCATCCTTTCGCGCACGTTTCCGAAACAATCCCTATTGTGCCTTTTTTTTTTTTGGTACACGATTTCTCATTGTACCACAGCGTACTTAACCTCGCCGGGACTAAATACACTTCCGGTGGACTGGGCTGAAACACCGTAGCTAAACGAGCCGACAATAACGCGGCACCGAAAAGCGATGTGAAATGTGGGTTCGGTGGAGGGAAAGGAGGAAAACATCCACCGACTCGGTTGCACTTCCGGTCTGATCGTGGGCAATAAATGGAGCTCGCCGATGTCAACTAAATAGTTTCCGGTTGCATCAAGAAATATTTCCCTGTGTGTCACTTTATCCTGCGGTCGTTGTGCTGTCCTTTTCTTTTTTTTTTGCGCTTTCCGTCTCCCTCCCGTCTCCGTTTATGTATCGTGAATTTCGAATTTGTTGCCGTTGCTTTCTGCCGCCGGGGGGAACTCGGGAATGGAGGTAAATAAAAGTAATCGACACGCCGGTCACATTCCGACGGGTAGTGTTATTATGCCGTAGAAAACCGTCCGACGGGTCGCGAACTGAAATCGAAATCTCCGTGATGGGGGAAGAAACCTGGAATGCGCTCCGGGAACCGGCAGGGTGGCAGCCGACTCAACTAAATTAGAAGCAATACACAGTTGCACACTACCCCGACATCATCGTGCCGGAATGCCGGGCTGGAATTCGGCCAACACATAAAACCGCGGTATTTCATTATCGGTGAGTTTATTTTGAAAGTATTCGAGTGAGTTCTCTGCACGCTTACGTAATTCTGCACTATCTCTTGGGTTGATCTTCGTCCTCGTCCGGTTACAATTTGCGTGATTAAGATACATCTTTTTTCGTGTAAAATCAAAACTTATTTGTTGAAGTACATACAAGAACACATTTTCATTCGTTGTTTCGTGAATAAGCTATGTGTTCAGGTTTACTTTATGCAGTTACATAGAATGTTTTTATGACTTTGAGAAATTTCAACTAGTAAAGATTTTTTTTTCAAAGTCCTAACTTCGCGCATTGGTGCTACTTTAAAACTAAGAATAAGGATATGAGCTTGATTACATGAAAGTGTTCATATTTTAATCTTGGAAGGAGAAAAAAAACCCGCTCAAACGACGTGCTAGTTGGAAGCACAATTTCGAAGCATGGTTGTAGTTGGTTTTTCCGAGTACGATACTCTGTAAACTATTCGTCACACATTGGCTAATACATTGTGATTAAAAAAAGTGCACAGATATGAATCTGGCGATAAAAAAATTTAACAATATGTGCCAATATCATACGCGGGTTAGTTTGAAACACGACTTCGAAACATCATTGTTGCTGATTTTATCTTATGTACTAGAAATGTGCGCCATTTCACACCCTCGGCAGTTGGAAAATATCGCCCGTTCAAATGACTGCAATAGGAAAAGGGAGGAAGAAATCAATTGAATAAAATGGGACACGGTATGTGTGCCTAAGTTTTATATATGGTATACGTACGCATCAAAACAGCTGGCAAACCACCATGCTCCCCGAAAAATTGTCGCACAACTATTGTCATCTACGTGATCAAATGTAGAGAACTCCATTCCATTATGGTTGTACAATGAGTCACCAGCGGTTCCTGAATACTTTCTCACGGTGAGCTTGTATTTTTCCACCTCGCTCGCAATCTTGAATTCATCATAAAGCGCATAGGCTGAGTTTCCTTCGAAATCTTCCAACAGCACCAACAGCTCGTGTCTTCCTGATCTCGTCATAATATGAAGCTTCTCCAAACCAAGCCAGTGCTCTCCATTAATGTCTCCGAATCCATGCTTGTACATCGTCCAATTTTTATAAAAATCGACGGACCCATCCATCCGTCGCTGGAACACGGTCCAGCCGCCGTCGAGGTTGAATTTTTTATCGAAGTAACAAAGCACCAAGAAAGGCTTTGAAATGTTCCCATGAGGACTAATGTAAAAAGTATCGGTGGAGTTAGATTTGACCCGATCACATGATTTTGGCAGCAGCTCGCTGCTCATCGCGCCAAGTGTTTTTCTAATGTCTTCATTCTGTTTTTCCATTCTGTTTTCTTGTTCTTGCATCTTTTGTTCAACATGAACTTTAATTTCCTCCAGCTGTTCCGTATGGTACTCAAGCGACAGTTGCAGATTGTCCAAGATTTCCTTGCGAAAATTGATCATAGCATGAACGATCGCTTCCATCACGGTTGGCATGTCGGCTGTAGCTTTTCCTTCTGATGTCCATCCTAAGCACATCAAACTGCACAGAATCACACACAACAACGCTCTTTTTATCGACATATTTCACAAACTTCACTCCAGAATTTTCCGTGGAGTCTGTCGAAGATTCTACAAACAACTAAATTTTTAAAGAAACCTTGCTCGAGAAACAGACTATCGAAATTGTGCGTTCATTTACATCAACGTTCACAAAAACTATCCATTGATAATGATCGAACGAGCAAATTTTGCTATGGGTTTCACGAAGTTGTTCTCAAAAAAACTTGTTTGTTGTTCATAACCGATATAGATATACTTATAGTTTGTTTCGCTTGTATGTTTCTTATCGTTTCAATTATACTTTTGTTTCCAAAACAAATTAGTTTTTGTTAATCTAAAATAGGTTAGTCACACGATCATAATCAAAACTGGATTTCCATTCGCCTCATTTCTGTACAAAAAACAGGGGCTTATGTACGTTACCACTTCGTCAGATTTCCTTGTAGATTTTTTATAGCTTTTTTTTATCTCCACTTTGCCGTCTTACTAATTTATTTCATGAGTAATGGTTTGAATGACTTTCTGCTGCTGTGCGAGAAGTGGTTCATCAGGTATCTTTTCTTATGCGTTGGTGTATTGACCGTCTTCGGTCATTCCCTGGCTGTTAACACCTTGCCGTCCGGATACACGCTACGATTGAATGAATCCTCATCGGTTTTCATCCGATCACATCATTTTGGTGTGCTGTCAACGCTTCCACCTGACACGCGCCACAGCTTACTGGACGTAAACAAACATCAAATGGAATATAAAAAAAAATCACTGGACGCGTTGCTGTACGTACGTAAATTCGTGTAAAGAAAGAAAAAGAATGATTAAACAGGACGGCCGGATACAGAGGACCTGGTGCAAACGGGCCGGTCGTAATGCGTTGCGACACCGTGAATTGTGCGGACGTCAAGGTGTTAAGGATTTACTATATTTTTTCGTACGAGATAAATATTTATTTCACTTTATTTTGACCAGACTCTTAGGTAACAAAACAAATAAATTCCACTTAATTAGAAGCAGCGAGGGCTGATAAAATTCGAAGATTTGAATCCTACGGTTTGCAAATGCCATCCGAGAGTTAGTTAAAGGGACGACTTCGAAACATCATTGATACTAATTTCAACGAATGATGATGTCCTCGAAATGTGCTCCAGTTCACATCATTTTGTTTATGGTAACCGTTTTGAAAATAAGTTTGTTCATCAATTTTGTTTGTTCGTTCCATACGCTACGTGATAATGATCGAACGAGCAAATTATGCTATGGGCTTCGCGCAGTTGTTCTCAAAAAAACTTGTTTGTTGTTCACAACCTAGTAGCTTTGTTTGTTTGGTTTGGCTCAGCTGTTTTGCCATTGCATAATTTTCTATAATAACATTCATGTAATCTAGAATAATACAAATACACATTTTGCAGGTGATAGGTGATCCACAATGTTCTTTTATCCCAGAGGGATTGTTTCAATCATATTATGAGACGTTTTTTTTTTCGATCGAGACATCTATTTATTTCACTTTATTTCGTCTGGTAGATACATTTAGTTTACAGAACAGAGCTAGCAAAGAAAAACGAAGGTATAATACTGCGATTTGCCAAAGACAGAGTGTTAGTTAGAGGCACGACTGCGAAACATCATCGTTGCTGATTTCAACGAGTACGAATGTTGAAATGTGGCCCAACTCACTCCCCATTGCTTATGGTCACCTTTTATAAAATATGGCCCGTTCAAATGGCTGCAATAGAAAAGAATGAAAAACACATTTGTATGAGTTGGGATACGATATGTGAGCATACGTATTACATGTGCTTTACATACGATTTCCAAGCGGATCCAAACCACCATGCTCCTTTATATCTTCTAGCAAGGTTGCCACTGTTGTTATCATTATCTTGATCAAATGTTGTAAACTTCCTACCATTATAGTATTCTAACGAATCACCAGCAGTTCCCGAATACTTTCCCACGGTGAGCATGTACTTTTCCACTTCGCTCGCAATCTTGAATCTTTATTTTTATAAATCTCAGTTTCAAAGTCCCGTGATGAGATGAGGCAATAAACCCTACATTATTACAGTGCACGTGAAGCATGCTTTTTACAATCTGACTCTAAGTGGAAACGGGACTCGAACACGGGTTTACCAAGAGCGAAGCCGTAGTCTTGCCGAGGAACCATAGCACAAGTTAGAAATAGTGAGGAAATATCGCTACTTGAATGGCAAACGTAGATATTGAAGAAAAATTTTATTTCGTACTATAAAAGATTTCCCCATCCGGGATTCGAACACCAAACCTCTGATGCAAGGCTCGAGCACCACTACCAGTACACCAGTTGTACGAGTGGATAGCATAGGGAAAATACAGGTATATATGGCTATGTGAATAAATTGAACCACCAAGCTGTTAATTTAATAGTGGTTATGATAATTTGAAATCTATGTAACAAAATATGATCAGATTTGAAAAAGTACATTAAATATTCAAAAAAAATCATGAAAAAAATTTTTTAAAACCGTCAACAAAATAGTTTTTCCTAGCCTAGATTCGAACTCCGATCCTCCGGAACAACACCCATGCACTTTGCCCCCTAGACTATTGATGAAAGAAAATTTCCGTGTGATATCACAGCTACTAATATGTCTGCAGGCAATCTGAATGTAGCACTGAAAATGAACCAAGAATAAAAACTTTAGTCACATTTTTCCTCCCCGAGCTTCGCCGGGGCTTCGAGCTAGTTGATCATAAAGCGCATAGGCTGAGTTTCCTTCGAAATCTTCCACCAGCACCAACAGCTCGTGTCTTCCTGATCTCGTCATAATATGAAGCTGCTCCAAACCAAGCCAGTGTTCTCCATTGACATCTCCGAACCCATGTTTGTACATCGTCCAGTTGCGGAAAAAATCGACGGACCCATCAATCCGTCGATGGAAGACGGTCCAGCCTCCGCCGTAAAGGGACCTGATGTTTATCGCATTAAGTGTTTTCCCAAATTCCTGCATTTGTGCGTTACATTTATCAAGAAGGGTTTTTGTCTCCTCCTGGAGCATTTTGTTAGACTCTCGAAGTTCTTTAAACCTTGATTCACTCTCGGTTTTCATCCATTTTTCTTGATCTTGCACCGCTTGTTCAACATGAACTTTGATTTCCTCCTTGTGGTACGCAAGCAACTCTTTTGCTGTTTGCAACAATTTTGCTGTTGATTTAATTTGCGATTTATCTCATCGCGAAGTTCTATCAGCTTATATTCCGTATGCTGTTTTATTTCCTCCAGCTGCTCCGTGTGGTACTCGAGTGACAATTGCAGATTGTCCAATATTTCCTTCCGAAAATCAATCATTGCGCGAACGATCGCTTCCATTACGGTTGGCAGTAGCTTCTCCTTCTGCAGTCCATCCTAAGCGCACCAAATTGCACAGAATCACAAATAACAACCCTCTTTTCATCGACATGTTTCACCAATGTCACTCCAAAATTTTCCGTAGAGTCCGTCGAAGGTTCTACAAACAACTGAACATAGCATTTTGAACAAAATATTGTTTGAGTAACGAACGATCGTGCCCTTTGGTGCGTTCATTTACATCAATGTTCACAAAAACTCCATTGATAATGATTCTAAAATGAGCTAATTTTTCAATGGGTTTCGATCAGTTGTTCTCACAAAATTTGTTTGTTGTTCACAGCCGACATGTTTTTTTTTATATTTTATTTTGCTCTTATTTTTCATAGTGTTGAATCATACTTTTGTTTGCAAAAATTAAAAGTAGTAATCATGGTTCATTGCAAATATTTTTATAGGTTTTGAATGTTTCACCTCTTTTATTTATTCCATGAATAATGATTTTAATGCCTTTCTGCTGATGTACGAGAACTGATTTCTCAAAGAATGTTCACCGGGTATTTTTTCTTATTCTTTAGTTTAACGATAGTCTTTGGTCATTTCCTTGCTGTTAAGGATTTACTAGACTTTTTCTCTTCGCAAACGTGGACAGTCAGCCATCTCTTATAGGGGAAAATCCAGTTTCAGTTGGTGTGCAGATAAGCTATAGTTCCTTACTTGTTTGTGATTTCCACCCAACAAGCTTTACTTGGATTAGCTTTTCTGAACTTTGATATAATTGGCATTCTTTTTATCAATAGGTTTGTAAGTAAATGTTTAAAAGTATTTGAAAAAAAATTTACCACAAACCATATCATTCCGTTTGTTTGTTCGTTCCATACGCTACGTCATAGTTATGTTTGATTTTGCTCAGCTGTTTTTCCATTGCATAATTTTCTGCAATGTTACATGAATGTTATCTTGAATTATAGAAATACAAATTGTGCAGGTCATGGTTGATCCACAATGTTCCTTTAACGTAGAGGGATTGTTTCAATCATACTATGAGATGTTGTTTTTTAATTGCGATAATTATTTATTTCACTTTATTTAGTTTACAATACAATGAAATTGAGTAAAATTTCGGCACTTAACTAGAAACAGTGAGGGCAAAGAAAAACGAAGATTTTAATCCAACGATTTGCAAATGCCATCCGAGAGCTAGTTAGAGCCACGACTGCGAAACATCATTGTTGAAGATTTCAACGAGTAGAAACATCGAAACGAGTTCCAACTCACTCCCCATTGCTTATGGTCACCGTTTAAAAAATATGGCGCGTTCAAATGGCTACAATAGAAAAAAAACATTTGCATGAGTTAGGACACGATATGTGTGGCTACGTTTCAAATGTGGTATACATACGATTCCCACATGAGTTTAAACCACCATGCTCCTGATAGTTCGCTAGCAATGTTGTAGTTTAATTTATCATTATCTTGATCAAATGTTGAGAACTTCATTCCATTATGGCCTTTCAACGAGTCACCAGCGGTTCCAGAATAGTTTCCCACGGTGAGCTTATACTTTTCCTCCTCGCTCGCAATCTTAAAATCATCATAAAGCGCATAGGCTGAGTTTCCTTCGAAATCTTCCAACAGCACCAACAGCTCGTGTCTTCTGGATCTCGTCATAATATGTAGCTTCTCCAAACCAAGCCAGTGCTCTCCATTGACGTCTCCGAACCCATGTTTGTACATCGTCCAGTTGCGGTAAAATTCCACGGACCCATTAATCCGTCGCTGGAACACGGTCCAGCCGCCGCCGAGGTTGAAATTGTTATCGAAGTAACAGAGCACCAAGAAAGGCTGTGTAATTTTTCCAAGACGAGTAATATTTAAAGCACTAGTGTATTTAGATTTGACCCGATCACATGTTCTTGGAAGCAGCTCTCTGCTCATCGCGCCAAGTATGTTTCTAATTTCGTTGATTTCATTGTTCATTCTGTTTTCTTGTCCTTGCATCTTGTGTCCTACATTGACTTTGATTTCCTCCAACTGCTCCGTGTGGTACTCGAGCGACAGTTGAAGCTTGTCCAAGATTTCCTTGCGAAAATCGATCATTGCGTTAATGATCGCTTCCATCACGGTTGGCATGTCGGCAGTAGCTTCTCCTTCTGCTGTCCATCCCAAGCGCACCAAATTGCACAGAATCACATACAAAAACACTCTTTTTATCGACATATTTCACAAACTTGCTGTTATAGCAGTAACACAAGCACACTTCTAAGTTTAAGATTGTGGGTTGGGTTTTGCCACTAGTATGACTTAAGACTGTTTTGTGCAACCTTCTACAAAGAACTGAACTTGTTAAATTGAAGAAGTATCGCTTGAGTAACTAACGATTGTACCCTTTGGTGCGATCATTTGCTTCAACGTTCACAACAAATTTCCATTAATAATTTTCCTAGAATGAGCTCGTTTTGCTATGGGTTTTTAGTAGTTGTTCTCACAAAAATTTGTTCACAGTCAATATGGATGTATTTATATTTAGCTACGCTTTCATCTTTCATAGCGTTTGAATCATACTTCTCATTATAAAAAATGCAAAATGTCACGCTAAAAATCTGACGCTGCAATGATGACGCTTGTTGGGTGATCGTCGAAACCGAGCTGAAGCGAATGCTCACAGCTACGGTGCGGAACGGCAAAGTAGGCAAGATAATTCCGTAGTAGAAGTTCTGTAAACAACTGATTTGTATTTTCTGCTTTCTCTGGATCACTGTGTTCACTCGTTGGTGGTTTCCTAGGTTGTGTTTTTTCCTTTGAAGGAAACACTCTTTTCATGCTAAACTAGCCGAGTTGCGCCTGAGGCGAGTTAGACCAAGCTACTTCGAGTACCCTATCTTTCCCCGGGCGAGCTATGAGTCCCTTCCTCCCTGAGACGTTTTCCTTGCTAGCTTTCAACACTCATGTACCATTCAACAACGCTCCTACTTGGATAATCTGACGCATTAAAATTTATGCAATGTATGGACATTCTTGATACGCTCATCCCATTGCATTGCATTGTCCGCCATAGCAATCACCTTCCTTGGGGAAAATGGGAGGATCACTATCGCATCCACAGTTAACCTGAGCAAATCTGCTCGATCGGAGAAAAGGAAAACCGGTTTTTCGAACTAGTAAACGGTTTTCTCAATTGCTCTGCTATGGTAAAGCCATAAGTCAGCCGTTAGACCAATATTGTATCAGAATACACTGGATAAGAATTAGAAACTTCGGGCCTTTTAATCCAGTTTGTTTCGAAAAACTAATAGTTTTATTTATGGTTCATAATAGATTTTTTATATTTTTTTTATGTTTCACATTACTCATTTCTTTCATGATTAATGATTTTTATGCCTTTCTGCTGCTGTGCGAGAAGTGGTTTCTCAAAAAATATTTATCTGGTATCTTTTTTTATTCTTTGGTTCAACCACCGTCTTCGGTCACTCCCTGGCTGTTAATGACTGACTAGACTTTTTCTCTTCGCACATGTGGACGGTCAGCCATCTCTTACAGGGAAAAGTCCAGTTTCAGTTTTTTTCAGTTCAGCTTTTTTGTGATTTCCACCCAATAAGCTTTACTTGGATTATTTTTTCTTAACTTTGATATAATTAGCGTTGATGTTATAAATAGGTTTGTAAGAAAATTAAAAGTATTAGAAAAATAATTTACGACAAACCGTATCATTCCGTTTGTTTGTTCGTTCCATACGCTACGTCATAGTTGTGTTTGATTTTGCTCAGCTGTTTTTCCATTGCATAATTTTTTACAATAATATTCATGTAATCTAGTATTATAGAAATACACATTTTGCAGGTCATGGTTGATGCAATGTTCCGTTTGCGTAAAGCAGCAGTTATCAGATGTTTGTTTTTCTCAATTGGAATAACTATTTATTTCGCTTTATTTCGTCCGATAAATACATTTCGTTTATAAAGAATGAAATTGAATCAAATTACTGCACTTATCTAGAAACAGTGAGGGAAAAGAAAAACGAAGATTAGAATCCTACGATTTGCCAAAGGCATCCAAGAGCTAGTTAGATGCACGATTACGAAACATCATTGTTGCTGATTTCAACGAGTACTTATAACGAAATGAGTCCCAAGCCACTCCCCATTGCTTATGGTCACCTTGTATAAAATATGGCCCGTTCAAATGACTGCAATAGAAAGGAAAGAAAAAAAAAACAAAAAGAAAGATTTCTATGAGTTAGGATACGATAGGTGTGTCTACGTTTTACATGTGGTATACGTACGGTATCGAAGAGTTTTGAAACCACCATGCTCCATTCCTGCTTCTAGCATAGTTGCCACTGAAGTTATCATTATCTTGATCAAATGTAGAGAACTCCATTCCATTATGGTATTTCAGTGAGTCACGAGCGGTTCCTGAATACTTTCCCACGGTGAGCTTATACTTTTCCACCTCACTTCCGATTTCAAATTCATCATAAAGCGCATAGGCTGAGTTTTCTTCGAAATCTTCCAACAGCACCAACAGCTCGTGTCTTCCTGATCTCGTCATAATATGAAGCTTCTCCAAACCAAGCCAGTGCTCTCCATTTACGTCTCCGAATCCGTGCTTGTACATCGTCCAGTTGCGGTGAAATTCGACGGAACCATCAACCCGTCGCTGGAACACCGTCCAGCCACCGCCGAGATTGAAGTTGTTATCGAAGTAACAAAGCACCAAGAAAGGTTTTTCAATGTTTCCATGAGGACTAATGTAAAAAGTATCAGTGTAGTTAGATTTGACCCGATCACATGATCTAAGGACTAACTCGCTGGTTATCTTATTTAGTGCTTTTTCAATATTTGTGATTTGTTGGGAAGTTTTGTTCGAGTCTCGTAGATCCTTGCATTTTGATTCATTTTCAATTTTCATTCGTTTTTCTTGTTCTTCCATCTTCTGTTCAATATGAACCTTGATTTCCTCCAGCTGCTCCGTGTGGTACTCGAGCGACAGTTGAAGATTGTCCAAGATTTCCTTGCGAAAATCGATCATAGCGTTAATGATCGCTTCCATCACGGTTGGCATGTCGGCTGTAGCTTTTCCTTCTGCTGTCCATCCTAAGCTCACTAAATTGCACAGAATCACACACAACAGCACACTTTTTAACAGCATGTTTTACAAACTTCACTCCAGAATTTTCCGTGGAGTCCGTCGAAGGGTCTACAAACAACTGAACGTGGCATTTTGAAGAAACATTGCTCGAGCAATAAACGATCGTTCTCTTTGGTGCGTTTTTTTACTTCAACGTTAACAAAAACTTTCCTATGATAATGATCCCAGAATGGGCAAAGTTTGTTACAGATTTTGAGCAGTTGTTCTCACAAAAACTCGTTTGTTGCTCACTGCCGAAATGAATATATTTACATTTTGCTATGCTTTATCTTTCATGGCGTGTGAGTCATACTTTTGTTTCCTAAAGCTACTATAGTTTAAACTATAGTTATTGCTATCAAAAATGGGTTAGTCACAAACTTGATTTCCATTTGGGTGATTTATGTACAAAAAAACCGAGGTTTACATATTTTACTCATTCGTCAGATTTCATAGTAGATGTTGTACAGGTTTTGATGTTTTACCTCCTTTTTTTAGCCTGACTTTCCTCCCGAGTTCTTCCATGAGTAATGATTTGAATGCCTTGCTGCTGCTGTGCGCGAAGTGGTTTCTCAAAAAATGTTCATCAGGTATCTTTTCTTATTCGTTTTTCGTGTTTGTCATGTGTGCTACAAGTTATTCTTAACTATGGTATGTTTAAACTAAGCAATATATCAGAAACTCTTTCACTCCCCATCGTAAGCACAACAAAACATACTGTGCGCCATTAAATATGTTATAAGCACATTTACGATCATTCAAACTAAAGTAAATTGCAGCCCCTATTCTGGGCCCGAACTTTCATCGTCGTGTTGTGGCAAATTCAATTGTCTCTTTTTATTGTACAGTGCAGGAAAATAAGGCTATAAAAATAATTAAACGGCCACCGTTGGAAGCAGTTGAACACAGGTGTACTCGAAGAACTGAGCGAGCATGAAGCATGTGAAAAATATGTTTCGTTAAGTTCGAGACGCTACGGAACGTGTTGCGCAGCTAAGCTATAGTTACTACTTTACTTGGAATAGCTTTTAGGATGTGTTTAAGATGATCGGATGATCGATTTATTACGTCCGTTCTCCTTGACGATCCAGTAGGAAGAGACCGTTTCATCTTCGTGATCTCTAATGACAAGTGCTGACGGAGAGTAGATGTCAAATACTCGGGTCACACCTGACCTTACCCGTTATACCAGTTATAACTAAAAGTTTAAAAATGTTAGAAAATTATTTTAATCAAAACCATACCTTTTCGTTTTTTCCATTCCATACGCTTCGTCATAGTAGATTGTTTTTGTTTTAATCAGCTGTTTTCCCATTTTGTAGTTGTCTACATTAATATTTATTGCACGAATTCTTTCAAAAATCATTGGATGATAACTATTTATTTCGCTTTATTTCGTCCGATAAATACATTTCGTTTACAAAACAATAAAATTGAATCAAATTACTGCATTTAACTAGCAACAGTGAGGGCAAAGAAAAACGAAGATAAGAATCCTGCGATATCCCAAAATTATCCGAGAGCTAGTTAGAGGCACGATTACGAAACATCATTGTTGCTGATTTCAACGAGTACTTATAACGAAATGAATCCCAACCTACTCCCCTTTGCTTATGGTTACCTTTTAGAAAATATAGCCCGTTCAAATGGCTGCAATAGAAAAGAAAGAAAAAAACATTTGTATGAGTTAGGACACGATATGTGTGACTACGCTTTACATGTGATATACATACGATTCCCAACCGACTCCAAACCACCATGCTCCTTTCCAGTATCTAGCAAGGTTGTCAATGGATTCATCATGATCTTGATCAAATGTAGAGAACTTCATTCCATTATGGTATGTCAACGAGTCACCAGCGGTTCCAGAATAGTTTCCCACGGTGAGCTTATACTTTTCCTCCTCGCTCGCAATCTTGAATTCATCATAAAGCGCATAGGCTGAGTTTCCTTCGAAATCTTCCAACAGCACCAACAGCTCGTGTCTTCCTGAACTCGTCATAATATGAAGCTGCTCCAAACCCAGCCAATGCTCTCCGTTGATGTCTCCGAATCCGTGTTTGTACATTGTCCAGTTACGGAAAAAATCGACGGACCCATCAATCCGTCGCTGGAACACAGTCCAGCTACCGCCGTAAAAGGACCTAATGTTTATCATATCGACTAGTTTTCCAACTTCTTTCATTCGCTTCTCTTGTTCTTGCATCTTGTGTTCCACATGAACTTTGATTTCCTCCAGCTGCTCCGTGTGGTACTCGAGCGACAGTTGCAGGTTGTCCAAGATTTCCTTCCGAAAATCGATCATAGCATGAACGATCGCTTCCATGACGGTTGGCATGTTGGCAGTAGCTTCTCCTTCTGCTGTCCATCCTAAGCGCACCACATTGGACATAATCACACACAACAGCGCACTTTTCATCGACATCTTTCACAAACTTTCATACTCCAGAATTTTGCGTGTAGTCCGTCGAAGATTCTAAAAAAACTACTGAAAGTAGCATTTTGAAGAAACATTGCTCGAGTAATGAACGTTCGAAATGGTACGCCTATTTACTTCAGCGTTCACAAAAACTTTCCATTGATAATGATCTTTGAATGAGTTATTTTTGCTATGGGTTGGTGGGCAGGGCCTTGTTTAATGTACACAGCCGATATAAATGTTCTTATATTTTGTTACGCTCTTATTTTTCAAAGCGTTTGAATCATACTTTTCTTTCTAAAACTACTAGTGTTTTTTCACCTGCAATGGGTTAGTCACACGATCATCATCAAACTGGATTTCCTTTTGCGTCATTTCTGTACCAAAAACCAGGGGTTTATGTACGTTACTCATTCGTTAGTTTTAATAAATTTTGTTATAGTTTTTGTCTGTTCTACCTCCTTTATTCTGCCTTACTCATTTATTCCGTGAAGTGATTTCTCAAAAAAATTGTACCAGGTCTTCTTCTTCTTCTTCACTGGCCCGCTCGCAGTTGAGCACGTCGTGCTGACATGGCCTGGTCACCAATCGCTTTCCAGGTCGCTCGGTCCATGGCTGCAGCCCTCCAACCCCGGTCGCATCCGATGTCCCGCAGGTTCTGCTCCACTTGGTCCATCCACCGAGCTCGCTGAGCTCCTCGTCGTCTCGTGCCGGGCGGGTCGCTGGTGAGCACCTTCTTGGTGGGGCATGAGTCCGGCATCCTCATGACATGCCCCAACCAACGAATCCTGCCGGCCTTCGCCACCGTCAGGATGTCCGGCTCGCCATACAGCTCAGCTAGCTCGTGGTTCATCCTTCTCCTCCACACGCCCTGCTCATACACGCCGCCAAAGATAGACCGGAGCACGCGCCGCTCGAAGACTGCGAGAGCGTTAGCGTCCTCCGTGAGCAGAGTCCAAGATTCATGCCCATAAAGGACGACCGGTCTAATCAGCGTGCGGTATATGGCACACTTAGTGCGTGGGAGAAGCCATCTGGACCTCAGGAGTTTGTGGAGCCCATAGTAGGCACGATTCCCCTGAACAATGCGCCTCCGGATTTCGCAGCTTACGTTGTTGTCCGGAGTTACGACAGTGCCAAGGTAGCAAAACTCCTCTACTACCTCGAGTTCGTCGCCGTCTACTGATACACTGCTCCCCAGCCTGGCTCTGTCACTGTCAGAGCCTCCGACGAGCAGGTACTTTGTTTTCGTCGCATTGATCATTAGTCCAATCCTTGCGGCCTCGCGTTTCAGTCGGGTGTACGCCTCGCACACCGTCCTTGTGTTCCGCCCGATGATGTCGATGTCATCCGCGAAGCCGAGGAATTGGAGAGAGCTGGTGAAAATTGTGCCACGGATGTCGAAGCCCGCGCTCCTCATGACACCTTCCAGAGCGATGTTGAATAGAAGGCAGGAGAGTCCATCACCTTGCCTCAGACCCCGATGAGATTCGAACGGATCCGACAGCATGTTCGAAATCCTCACCTTACACTGCACCCCCTCCATTGTGGCCTCTAGCAGTCGAACCAACTTCTCGGGGAAGCTGTACTGCCGCATGGTCTTCCATAGCTCCTTCCTATCTATGGTATCGTAGGCCGCCTTGAAGTCGATGAAGAGGTGGTGCGTCGGGATCTGGTGCTCCCTGCACTTCTGGAGGATCTGCCGTAGAGTGAATATCTGGTCGGTGGTGGATTTGCCTCCAACAAACCCAGCTTGGTAGCTTCCGACGAAATCTGTAGCAAGGGGCGCGAGTCTGCAGAAGAGTATCTGGGATAGGATTTTGTAGGCGGCATTGAGGACTGTGATGGCTCGAAAGTTGGCACAGTCCATTCTGTCACCCTTCTTGTACACTGGGTGGATGACACCCAGCTTCCAGTCATCCGGTATCCTTTCCTGCTCCCAGATTTTCACAATTAGCTGGTGCATACTGACGGCAAGCTCTACCGAACCCATCTTGAATAGTTCTGCCACCAGCCCATCGCTGCCAGCTGCTTTGTTCTGTTTCAGCTGCTTGATGACACTAGTGACTTCGTCCAAGGATGGTGGGAGCACTAAAGTGATATCGTAATGAAAAACACGTGTGGTTTCGTTGGCGGTAGAACACAGAATGAATTCATAATGTATTTCAGTATTGACAAATGTGTCAAACTGACACATAGGGTTTATACACAAAGTTTGTTTCTCCAACACGCCCGCTCAAACCTTGTAGTCCCAAAAACGCCCGCTCAAACCTTAGAATCGGACAATCCTAGACATGTACGCAATCTCGTGAAAGCTGGTGCAGGTAGACCTTTTGTCAATATATCCGCTTCCTGTTCTACTGTTGGAACATACTGCAACTTTATGGTACCCTTTTCTACTAGGTCTCTTACAAAGAAATACTTTACATCCACGTGTTTCATGCGCACTGAATCCTTTTGATTTGTTATTAACATAGGACAAAGCATTAAGAGCAAAACTGGCATTAACTTGATAATCTTTATGCCACACAGGAGCATTTCGTTCTCGAACAGGCCTGGTATTAGAATTTTCTTCACCTTCAATTATTTCCTCTTCACCAGTGTCGTAGTTTCCTTCGCTTCCTGTGCTCTCCTGATCATTCATAACCTCTATGTTATGATCATTGCCTTCATTTGTTTGCTCTGCTTCCTCTTGATCTAAAACAACTACATCAATATTATCGTAGCTTCTGGAACACTCACTCCTTTCGACGTTCTTCAGAGTTTCCATTTCCAGAAAATCAACATCTCGCGCTACAACGATGGACTTTTGTTCAGGATTCCATATTCTGTAGCCTGCCGGTGCGTATCCGACAAATACGCCTTTCCATGCCTTAGCATCTAGCTTCTTGCGATTTTCTTTCGGTATATGGACGAACGCCGGACAGCCAAAAACACGCAACTTAGACAAATCAGGTTTGGTACTTTCCCATAACTCAGCTGGACTTTTGTCATCGTCATTCGCTCTTGTTGGACAACGATTAACCACATATCCTGCTGTTTCGACCGCTTGTACCCAAAAACATTTGTCGATCTTTGCACCTTCCAACATTGCCCTAGCTCGCTCTACAAGTGTGCGATTCATTCTTTCACTAGTGCCATTTTGTTGTGGGGTGTATGGTATTGTGTACTCTATTTGAATTCCTTGCCGACGACAAAAGGCTTCAAAATGGCGGTTTTTAAATTCTCCTCCATTGTCGCACCTTAAACGCGATATTCTTGTAGAGAATTTTGCTGTCACTAACGCCTCATATTTTACAAAAAGTTCAAACACCTCATCCTTACGTTTCATGGGGTAAACCATGACAAAATGACTCCAGTCGTCAATAAACGTCACGAAATAACGTTCACCATTTGGACCCACTGGTGTAATTGGTCCGCATACATCCGAGTGGATCATTTCCAGTATACGTGTTGAGCGTTTTCCTTCGAATGTTGTAAAAGGTTGACGAGTCTGTTTACTCATTACGCACGTTTCACACACGGTAGTAATTTTATCCGAATCGTCACACTTCACAGAATCTAGGCCTTTCACAAAGTTATGTCTAATCAACTTTTCTAGTGTTCGATTATTCACATGACCAAACCTACGATGCCACAAATCAAGGTTTTTCGTGATTCGTCCGCATGCCACCAAAGATTTCTTTTCATTGCATTTTTCACTGACTGCATCCAGTTCATACAGCTGTCCCCGACGCGAACCTGTGGCAACAAGCCTTGTGTCTTTCCATATGCACACTTTTCCATCCTCGAACACTACTTTCATACCTTTCTGTTCAACTTTCAATACCGAGAACAGATTGAAGCGTAGTGCGGGAACAAAAAGAACGTCGTTTACCGTACACGGAATACACACACCATTTACTATTGAAACGAGCCGTATTGTTCCAATGTGCCGAGCTTCGATCGACGCGCCATCTTTTGCAACTGCTATTTTTATAGGAACTGGTAACGGAGACAATGATTCAAAAAAACTTTTGTCTTTCACTAGGTGGTCTGAACACCCCGAATCAATAACCCATTGCACCTTCTCCTGTTTTTCCAATAACTCATTGCTACTGACCAAACTGACGAACGAAACACTGCCGTTGCTTGCCAAATTCGCCTTTGGCTTTCTATTGGGACATTTTGAAAGTTTGTGGCCTTCTTGTTGGCACCCGTAGCACTTGAACATTTTCTTCGTCTTAAACACTTTCTTCGTACTCACAAAAGCCGGTGATCCGCTTTCAACTAAAGCCGGTTCCATACCTGAGCCTCGTTGTTTAATCTCTTCGTCCAGTAGACGACATTTTACGAATTCTAGATTCAGGTTCTCTTCGGGCATGGTTTCCAACGCGGTCACTACCGTTGAGTACGCGGATCCAAGAGTCAAAAGTAAGTGGCAAACTACATCCAAGTCCTCGATCACTGGGTGGTATCCCTACTACCAATTTTGAATGAACTCAGGCCTATCCCCGTGGATCGGAGCGAGACGCAGCGACTGACTTATGCTCCGTCGCATTCGCGCTGCAGGGCCGACAATTTTCGACCCGCCCGCGAGCGTAACTTATATGAAGAGTGAGCAAAACTTGTATGAAGCCTGAGCACGCGTGGATACAAACAAGTGCGAAGCCCTCAAAGAGCGCAATTCGCTCCATACAATTACACGCTCTCCACCGTACGGCAGTGCAGAGAGTGTACGCGAAGACCCCGCGAGAGCCTTAAATGGCCTGCTCTTGGTTGAGGCCTACGCTAGCGATCGCTAACGATGCATGCAAACGCATGTAGCTAGATATATATTGTACATTTAGCGCGCCATTCTCAAGCAAGAGCGCCGGTCTAGTGGATAGCGTACACAGACCGGAGTTGGAGAGGTTGGGTTCGAATCCCGCTGTGTGCTCGAAGCATGAGAGTGTTGTAGAAGGCAGAAGAGAGAAGGGGGCCCATCAGGGCTCTCCTCTTTTTGTTTTTGCCGGCTTTGCTCCGAATGAATTATCCCGGTTTAACTGGACGATCGTTGAGAGAACCGTTGACAAAACCGGGACCCATTTTGTATGGAGAAATGTTCATTTTGTGTTGGATGGGATCGCGAACGGTTTCGATTTCGATCGACTGCATGAACCTGTCGAAAAGTGTTCATTTTTTGTTCATTTGCTTCATCGGAATGACTAAGACCTATCGCGATCGAAACGTAGAAGCAAACGATCTATAAATTTTCAAGCAGTCAACAGTTGACTCGATTTCGATCGAGAATTCCTATCGCATACGCCTTTTCTCGATCGAAATGATTTAGACAGGTCGAGAGCTATCGAGAGCGGTCGCATAAGCATTTTCAAACATGTTTCCTTTAAATAAACAGATTCAACGAAGGCGTATAAAAGTTATTTTTGATGTTTTTATAAATTGGGTTCAATTATTCGGATTCATAAAAATTATTGGTACCCTATGTGATCCGAAATATACTGAGAAAATTGAGCTGGGTGCGACGATGGCTAATACCCCATGACCGGTGCAGCTGCGTGGTGCACAACAAATTCGTAAAAAAATATTGGTACCCTATACTCTTCAAACACACATCAACAGATTCTTCTTTGCAGTGTTTGTCACTTACGCTATCTCCGACAAATGCAAAGGATTAATTTCCTTCCGTAATTTCCTACGATGTTTCGCCAGGTCGATTGCATCCGCTTCAACATCGTTTATAAAAAACGTCGAAGAAATCATGTTTAATTTCCATATCAATCAACTTTTGACTCACTTAATTTCACAAAACACAGCAGCGTTGCGTGATACCACAAACGTAAACAACATCGATCTGACTGCTCGCTTGCTGCTCGACTTTACGAACGCCCATAGTTCATCGATCGAAACAGAAATCCCGTTGCCGATAGCTATTTCGAGCAGATTTAGATTTCGTTCGACTAATTCTTTTGATCGAAATCGTCTCGATCGATTCGTTCGCGATACCAGCCACTGCCCCTGTTGCACGGTATTCCCGCACTAAGCGATCAAATACTAGGAAATGATCCTGCAGTGTTCCGCTCTCAAAACGCAATGAGAGCATTCGTCGCTTGAGGTGCATTCGGCTGGCGATACTTTTCCGCTCGAAAATGCGAGACAAAGCGTCCCAAATAGCTTTTGGTGTAGGTTTATCCTGTACATATTCCAGCTGGGAATCGTGTATCCTTGACACCAACAAGCTTTTGCACTTTTTGTCCATTTTAATCCTTTTCTCGCGCGCCATAGCCTTTTCTCTACTTTTCTCTGCTGTATCACCAGGAGCATCACGCAGCTCCTCGATATCCGCCGATTCTGTTTCTACACACGTTAAAAGATCACGCTCTTCCAATAACACACGCATACGGAATTTCCAGGCATTGTAATTAGAGCCATTAAACAATGGGAGCAGAAAACGATCATTTTTCTCATCCTCCATTTTGTTACACTGGGACCATAACCTAAAGTGATATCGTAATGAAAAACACGTGTGGTTTCGTTGGCGGTAGAACACAGAATGAATTCATAATGTATTTCAGTATTGACAAATGTGTCAAACTGACACATAGGGTTTATACACAAAGTTTGTTTCTCCAACAAGCACATCGTCATCTACCTCCTGGCTAATGTGCTGCTCAATTCTGCCTGCGCCGCTGCTGGACTCCCCTAATTCCGCTCCGTTCAGGTGTCCGTTGTAGTAGCACTTCCACCTTTCGATCACCTCTCGCTCGTCCGTAAGAATGTTGCCCTCCTCGTCACGACACATTGCGACGTTTGGCGTGTAGCCGCCTCGTGTCTTCTTCAACATCCTGTAGAACTGGCGAGTTTCCCCCGACTGAGTTAGCTGCTGCATCAGTTGTTCATCCGACTCCTCGAAGCGGCGCATCTTGCTCTCGAAGAGCCGGGTTTGCTGTGTCCTCAGTCGTTTGTAGTGTTCCACGTTCTGACGGGTTTCGCGCTGCAGCATTCGGGCGCGCGCTGCGTTCTTCTCGGATAGTGCCCGCCTGCACTCGTCATCGAACCACTCTTTCCTCTGGTTACGTGGCTTATGGCCCAGTGTCTGCTCGGCTGTGCTGCTGATGACTCGCTCCACCATACGCCAGTGGTCATCGAGGGACATCGTGGCGGTCGCGTTGTTGTCCGGTAGCGCTTCCCCAAGCGCTGACGCGTAGCCCTCGGCAACAGCAGGTATTCGCAGCCGATCCGTGTTTAGGCGTGGGGTAGGCCGGTGACGCAGTGTATTGACAGCGCAGAGCTTCTGCCTTAGCTTCACCATAACCAGGAAGTGGTCCGAGTCGACGTTTGCGCCCCTGTACGTACGTACGTCGATGATGTCCGAGAAGTGCCTTCCGTCTATGAGAACGTGGTCTATTTGGGAATATGTCTGCTGTGGTGATCTCCAGGTGTAGCTGAAACGAGGTTTGTGCTGGAAGAAGGTGCTACGGATGTTCATGTGCCTCGAGGATGCGAAGTTGATGAGCCGGAGGCCGTTGTCGTTGGTTAGCTGGTGGACGCTAAAGCTACCAATCGTAGGTTTATAGGCCTCCTCTCGCCCGACCTGAGCATTTAGATCTCCGATGACTATCTTCACATCATGTTGTGGGCAGCGGTCGTACTCCCTTTCCAGCTGCGTATAAAACGCGTCTTTGTCGTCATCGCTGCTCCCAAGGTGCGGGCTGTGCACATTTATAATGCTCAGGTTGAAGAAGCGTCCACGTATCCTCAACCTGCACATCCTGTCGTTGATCGGCCACCATCCGATCACACGCTTCCTCATAGCACCCATAACAAGGAACGCCGTACCGAGCTCGTGCTTATCTCCACCACTCTGGTAGATCATGCAATCGCTGCGGTAGCGGCGCTCCGAAACTCCCTTCCAGCGAACCTCTTGAAGTGCTACTATCTCGAAGCCGCGAGCTCTCACTTCCTCTGTGAGTATTAAAGTATTGTACCAGGTATCTTTTCTTATTCTTTGGTGTAATGACCGGCTTCAGCCATTCTTTGGCTGTTAAGGACTTACTAGACTTTTTCACTTCGCAAAAGTGGACAGTCAGCCCTCTCTTACAGTGGATAGTCAAGTTTCCGTTGGCTATAGTTGCTCACTTGTTTGTCATTTTCACCCAACAAGCTTTTCTTGGATTAGTTTTTCTAAGGCTTGATATAATGTTTAATACTTTAGACAATGAATTTACGCAAAACCATGTCATTCCGTGTTCGTTCCACATGCTACGTCGTAGTAGTTTTGCTCAGCTGTTTTTCCATTGCAAAATTTTCTACAATAACATTCATGCTATTTGGGATTATACAAATAAACATTTTGTAGGTGATAGTAGTAGTAAGTATAGTTTATAGAGGCTTTCGACCGTGTGGCTTCTTTCGCCTCTTAAATTGTTGATGATAGGTGATCCACAATATTCCTTTATTCCGAAGGGATTTGTTTCAATTCTATTATGAGTTTTTTTTTGTCAATCGAGATAACTATTTATTTCACTTTATTTCATCCGATAAATATAAATTACTACTAAACAATGAAATTGAATAAAATTCATGCTCTTCATTAGAAGCAGCGAGGGCGAAGATAAACGAAAATTAGCATTTTGCGATTTTCCAACGTCATCTGAGAGCTAGTTAGAGGCACGACTGCGAAACATCATTGCTGATGATTTCAACGAGTACTTATATCGAAATGAGTCCCAAGCTACTCCCAATTGGTTATGGTCACCGTTTGAAAAATATAGCCCGTTCAAATGACTGCAATAGAAAAGAAAGAAAAACACATTTGTACGAGTTAGGACACGATATGTGTGACTACGTTTTACATGTGGTATACATACGATACCCAACCGGCTCCAAACCACCATGCTCCTTTCCAGTGTTTAGCAAGGTTGCCACTGAAGTTATCATGATCTTGATCAAATGAAGAGAACTCCATTCCATTATGGTATGTCAACGAGTCACCAGCGGTTCCAGAATACATTCCCACGGTGAGCTTGTACTTTTCCGCCTCGCTTGCAATTTTGAATTCATCATAAAGCGCATAGGCTGAGTTTCCTTCGAAATCTTCCAACAGCACCAACAGCTCGTGTCTTCCTGATCTCGTCATAATATGAAGCTTCTCCAAACCAAGCCAGTGCTCTCCATTTGCGTCTCCGAATCCATGTTTGTACATCGTCCAGTTGCGGTGAAATTCGACGGACCCATCAATCCGTCGCTGGAACACCGTCCAGCCACCGCCGAGATTGAAGTTGTTATCGAAGTAACAGAGCACCAAGAAAGACTTTAGAATGTTTCCATGAAGATTAATGTAAAAAGTATCAGTGTAGTTTGATTTGACCCGATCACATGATCTAAGGACTAACTCGCTGCTTATCTCGACAAGTGTTTTTCTAATTTCTTCATTTTGGTTTTTCATTCTGTTTTCTAGTTCTTGCATCTCATGTCCCACATGAACTTTAATTTCCTCCAGCTGCTCCGTGTGGTACTCGAGCGACAGTTGCAGATTGTCCAAGATTTCCTTGCGAAAATCGATCATAGCGTGAACGATCGCTTGCATCACGGTTGGCATGTCGGCTGTAGCTTCTCCTTCTGCTGTCCATCCCAAGTGCACCAAATTGCACAGAATCACACACAACAGCACACTTTTTAACAGCATGTTTCACAAACTTACACTTATAACAGAAACATAAGCACACAGTTTAAGATTGTGCCTTGGGTTTTGTCACTAGTATGACTTAAGACTGTTTTGTGCAACCTTCTACAAAGAACTGAACTTGTTAAATTGAAGAAATATCGCTTGAGTAACTAACGATTGTACCCTTTGGTGCGTTTATATACTTCAACGTTCACAAAAACGTTCCATTGATAATGATCCTAGAATGAAATTGATTTGCTATGGGTTTTTAGCAGTTGTTTTCATAAAAACTTGTTTCTTGTTCAAAGCCGATATGGATATATTTATATTTTGTCACGCATAGCGTTTGAATCATACGATAACTAAGTGGTTCTAAACCACCATGTTGCTTTTCATTGTCTAGCAAGGTTATCAATGGATTTGTCATTAGGTTGATCAAATGTAGAGAATTTCATTCCATTATGGTATTCCAAAGAGGTCCCGAAAACTTTCCCACGGTGAGCTTTTACTTTTCCACCTCGCTCGTAATCTTGAATTCAATATAAAGCGTATAGGTTGATTTCCTTCGAAATCTTCCACCAGCACCAACAGCTCGTGTCTTCCCGATGACAATATAATAATATGTTATAATATGAAGCTCCTCCAAACCCAACTTCCATCACGTTATCCATCCCACGCCCATTATATAGCACACAACCACACACAACAACCCTCGTTATGACGACAGTTTTTACTGTAATGTATTGTATTACTTTCACATGAAAACTACAGTTAAATCAAGATTTCCGTATTGATTATTATTTGTTTGTTTACTCTCAGTATAATCGGTTCAGAATACTGTTTAGAATTTAATGTAAAGTCCAGTTTTCATTACTCATAATTACTTTTAACGTTTGGGAAAATTGTTATTATTTAAAGTGAAATAATGTTTTTTGATTTCCTAACCTTTATTTCGATGGTTTTTCGTGTGTGTGTTAATGTGATATTTCATTGTTGGCGTAACAGATGGATTTCATTTCACGTGTCTCAAAGATTATATTGCCCAATTCAATCGTGAATTGGTTTGGTTGTAGTTATCCGATGATATTTCTTATCTGAATGCAAAGAAACAAAAAATAGTTGCAATTATCACTCTTAAATTGATTACTTAGTAAGTGTTTAA
The DNA here is from genome assembly GCF_943734705.1 of Anopheles coustani. Taxonomy (NCBI): domain Eukaryota; kingdom Metazoa; phylum Arthropoda; class Insecta; order Diptera; family Culicidae; genus Anopheles; species Anopheles coustani. The sequence goes on from NC_071289.1 coordinate 80,353,115, forward strand.
AACTGAGAGGTGGTATATGTACACAGTGTTCAAAACTGCAGTAATTTGTCATGGCATCAAAATTGGAGTTACATTTCTCAATTATTTTATTTTATTAGTAGGAGCTAGAAAACCTAAGCTTATTAAACAGCTTGCAAGGAAAAGAACGCTTAATGGTTACGCTTAACAAAAACAAAAACTTAGCAATACCCCATCACTTCGAAAACATTCTAACATAGACGAAGTGCATCCTTTAATCTTTTCAATGGGAAATTGGAATTAAAACAGATCTGGTTTTTATTGTATTTAGTAATTGTAATACCAAGCTGTTCGTTGGAGATTTTAGCTGTTAGTAGTGAAGCAATCTATTTTTCAAACAACCGACAATTCATTGCTAATGACAATTGTGCGGGTACGAATGGCCGGGCAGTCTCGATAACCACGATCTCGTCCCTGGGTGGGTGATACCAAGAGTTTCAGGACGGAAGAAACCCTTTACTAGGGAACAACTTGCGGTTTGTGGTTTTTGGTGACGTTGGGGAGCCGTCAAACCGGGTGACTTTAACCTGCTTTCGCTGGAAAATGGCGAACAATCGACAAAAGGATGTCATTTTGGGGGCTGCGGTACTCCGTCCCATCACCCTCACTGCCCTCCGATTCGTTTGTTCGGTGCAAAAGATGCACCTCCCCCAGCCAAGCGCCAGCATGATCCATTCACTAGACACGCTGGAGTGCTTATCTCATTCACCGATGATTGAACGGGCAATTGCCGAACCACAAAGATGCAACACACACACACACACATAGAGAAGCGCACCGGATGACCGGAAATGAGAAAAGTTCGAAGAAGTGATAAACACACATACACGAACAAGTGTGGTGGCCGAGTGAAAGCATCACAAGCGGCGATAAAATTGTTTGCTCGATTTCAATGAGAGAAACAAATCGGTGTTCGTAAAGTAAATGGAGACGATAGAAGGGTATGTTCCTACAAATTAATTATCGATTTTTATTCTGTTTGAGAACATTTATCATATTTCCTGACTGCAAACCGTATTGTATTTCCTTGCGACTTTGAGATCCAAAAACGAATCTACTTGAATGTTTTTAAATCAATTTGCATAAACGCCACAGAAAGAGCTCTAAGTGGAACGAGTTTCACATAAATGTTGTAATATTTTATAATACTTTTTTGAAAATCGTCACGCTTTCATCATATAATGAAAAGGTCCATATAAGCGTGTTTGTTGTGTGTATTCCTAGAAGGAATTTCCTACCCATACAGCCATTCCCGTCTACGACGCAGAGGGCATGTTCGCTAAAGAACGTTAGAACATGGCGAAAAATCCTTTTCTCGATTTCGCTAATGAGAAAAGGCAAGAAAGCCATCACAAAAGAAAAAAAACCATGGTCCATTTCTGAGTACGTTTTAATTGTGCCTCCGTACCCTGTTAATGGCACTCTGGCGTGGTACGATGGTGTTTAGGGGATGTTTGCGACCGTCGGTACCCTCGGAGGAGCCCGGCAAGACATGACTTTTGTTTTCGCCACATCTGCTCGGTCTTGGGTTCTCTTGGCTCTTCCGGACCATTTTCCGGAAGAAGACCAAGAGGCAATTCAAACCGACGAAACCACCGTTAACGCCTCGAGGGTCATGATGCGTGCACCGGGAACGTTTGTCGGAATGCAGCAGCATGCCCAAAGGTGCCAAAACAATGTCTTTATAGCGCTCACAGGTTGATAATTGTAATGGAGTGATTATTATTTAGAATCTATCTTTAATTTAATGGGCGTGGGACGGAAGGTTTTTCGCATGGCGGTATGGTTTTTCTGTTGTGTTTTATCTACTTTACTTTTTTTTTAAAAAACACATGTTAAATTTAGTGACGCTCGTTTTAATCATACAACCACATTCATTAGGAAACCCGTTTGCTGCATTTACAGTTTTCCTATTAAATTTTCACGGTAGTTTTATAAATTTATATTTACCACTTTAACTTTTTTAGTAACTTTTTTTTCTATTTTTTTTAAAAGTAATTCCTCTTCTACACCGTCAAAATGTTAGTACTTCTTTAACCCTTTCAGGACCATAAGCTATTCAAGACTAAAACTGTCAATACAACACAATATTTTGGCTATTTGTGGTGTAAAATAAGAAAACATCACCAGAAAAACCTAGCAATCTGTGTAGGTTTTTTATAATTTCATGATAAATATTTTTCCCTATGAACCATAAAAGTAAATAAATGACGAGTATAGTTATGACATCGGAATTTCTTTTATTTGCTTTTCCAACACAAATTGCATATTAAAAATTCTAAAAAAAAGATCTTAGCCATTTCTATGAAAAAATAATAAATTCATCAAGTCTAATAAACTTTCCAAACACTAAATTGTTGTTGTTGGTTGATCGCACGAATGGTTTGGTTTTGGGGCAATTAATTTTGATAGTTCTTTTTTGTTTATTCATGCAGAAAGACATTTGCCGCCTTTGACATAATGTTTTCTTTGATGTTTCGTTTCAAAAGTATCATTTTGATAAAAGTGGAACAAACAGTAACGAGTTTTGTCCGGGAAAAATATTTCCCTTGGTCGTGAAAGGGTTAACTGGATCTAGTACTTTTCATTTCAGTTCTTAGTGGTTGTAATGTGTGGTATAAATTTCAAATGAACGTACCTTTCAGGCTGTCATGCTAGTCTTATGTTGGTCAAACGTTAACATTGCTGCACACCTCCACATCCACAGCAACATACCTACATCCCACACTGAAAGAAACCCGGGTGGAAAGGAATCTATGCGGTGGCGCTTAGGTGGGGTCAGTTTTATACATATTCCTATCGCCGGATGCCATTTGCATTAACACTTGTCACACTATTGCAGCGCATGCAGGTGTCAGGCTGTCATAAAGGTACGTTGTTACCTCCTTCCCCAAACGCTTCCCGTTGCCATTCGTATCCGGAGCCAAGGGATGTGGATGAGGACGAGAAGTCAAAACGAAAAAAAAAAAAATGAAAGAGGCAATGATAAATCGTAAACAGACCGGGTGACACGCAGGGATGTCGAAAGAGGCGGTTCGGGTGGTCCGCCAGCGAGGAAAGTCAAGAGATGTGTTGGCGTTTGGAATGTAAATGAGGGACACGATCGATCCGACCCTCCCAGTGCTTATCGGACCATTTTGGTTCACGTAATCTGCTGCACAATTATGCGTTTGGTATCGCGTGGTGAACGGTAAACGCAGATAACCGAATGCAGCTTTAATGGTTTAAGCACCCGCGTGTTGAAGGGTCTCTTCACAAAACCGACCTGAGACCACGAGCAAGTTTTCCACGAACGATTCTGTGGCGAAGTGACCGATCCGAATGGGAAGCTGCAAAACTAGTTACCCATCGAGCGGCTCCCGGGAAGCCAGATCCTAACGAGATTATGATTATTATAATTTTAACCAAGTTTTAATAAAACTCAGCCCCGTTTCCCCTCGGTGTTCGATCGACCGACGGCCGATGGATGGACAAACACGCCAACTGGAAAAGTAACACGGTTCAGTGTTTTCTGGTAAACTGAAGCACAACATCGAATATACATACACCCCTTTGGGGTGGACATTTCCCGGCCCGATGCGCACTAAACTCTTCAACGCGTCGAGTAACGAGCGAAAGTTTATCCCCTTCCCGATTTGCCGTGCCAATTGAAGTGAATAAAACTGGTTTTTCCTATCGGTCCGCTTTTCAACGGATATTTTCGAAACTCACTAAAGGAAAGGCCAAAGTTTTTCCTTCCTTTCCATAGGGTGGGGCGGGGCGTGCGGGCAGGGTTGCAGTATTGTAGTGTAGTGGCGATCGGCGTTCCATTTTCCATTCCCCTTTTTGCTTTCGTTTCACACTGAGTGGAGGAAAGTTTTCAGGCTTTGTGTCGGAAAAGTACATTACCTGGATAAGATTTGTAAGAAATTTTCGCTCCCAGCGGGAGGAAAGGAGAGGTGGGGTTTGTGAGGATAATTATAAGCTTCCTTTCCGTTTTTTCTTGCATATCTTTACCAGCAAGGATTTTTGTGTGTCCCCACCTAGGGAAGTTGTGAAAAGGCAAGTTATTTTCACGACGGGGCCTTACTCTGTTACAAAAACTTTAAAGTTTACTCTCTCTGTCACGCTGGAGCGAACTAATGACAACGTTAATTGGCTCCGGTGTACGGTGTGGATGGCATTTTGTGAAACTTCGTTGGCTGCACCGGAGCCGGAATGGTCGTCGCCGGAAGCGCTGACACTTTCTCACCCCCTTCTCCGGGGCCCCAAAAAACGACGACCTCACGTAGGCTCTCGAGGTTGTGACAAATCACGTCGGCTTTCTGGCGCGGTTTTCCGACTCAGACGCAAACCACGTGCAAGTTTGTCACACACTTGACGTAACATTTCACTTGCCGAAGTCAGCCATCCTGCTGGTGTCTCGGGACGGATTCCCAGTGGGACGATCAGTCGCCCGGAGTCCCTCCCCAAGGGAGAGATCGGACGTGAAACACCACACGCTCGGAGATAGTCGTTTGAGTTTCACTCTGGGACTTTTCTGGCTGATGCACGAGGCTGGCCGTGTGGTTGCAATATAGAATGCAACTCTATGTTTGTTATTTACGACCACACACACACACACACACTCAAAATCACACACAGAAACACGTAATTTGCCCTCGGAAAACGGGCTTTGCAAAGTGTTTTTCCCGGGAATGCACGTTCAAACGTTCGGTGGGAGCGTGAGTCTCCGGATGTCCTGCCTTGGTCGGATGGCCATCTAGCACTCATACAACACAAACACACGCACACGCTTACACACAGCCAATGCTGGCCATAAACATTCTCCGTTCGTCCATGCTCATAAATTCCGTCATCGTTAAGTTATGAGCTTTGGTGCGCACGGCTTTATGGGCTTCCGGAGCTTCTGGCGACCGCCAGCCGTTGCTCCGAGGTACAAACGGTGCACGAGGCCGTTCCGGCCGTGCGTGGTGCAATTATAATTTTTGCTACCTGCGAAAAGCGCACAGGTATGGGCTGCTGCATTGCATCGAAATTGGGCTATTGCTAATCTCATTACCATAATCATAATCATCAACCCGTTTCGTTGTAATGGTTGCAACCAAGGGACACATTTTTGATACAGACGGCGCACAGTGTCCACATTAGCGCCAATTTTCAGTGTTTAGTGTTGATGCAAAATGTTGCTACAGCTGGTGGAGGCGGTGAAAAAATTAGTGATCATTTTATGCAAATTATAATAGGAAATTTCATAAGCAAAAAACAATCCCAAATTGACTCTATCGTTAAACGATGTATTAGTCAACACCAAAAGAAAGGCAATACACTTAAAAACACTCTCCACTAGTGAAGTAAATATGTAAATCAAACTGAACAAACTAGCAAAAGAATCAGATACGAGTAAAAAACACTCGATAGCATATTGCACATAGGTATTATCGCTACTGCCGTTAATGTGTAAATAACATGTTATGGTTATGTTAAAAAAAAACGAAGAAAGTGGAGTATTAATCACTTTCGCATGAGAAACGCCCGATGGTTGGTGATAACTGAAGAAATAGGAAAAAAACATATGCAAAGTTCAAAATGCACATACCAACTTCTAACATTAATCATTATTTGATACTTTTTTCAACATAAAATCAATCATTATCAACGTTAGATGTGGTGAACTAACGATAATTAACGTCGGGCGAATATTCTTCTATTCGTTGGCAAAGAACATGGGTAGTGGAACACAGAAACCAATGTTTCTGATGGGCGTAGTTCGTTATCATTAGTGATTCGAGATGCTCATTATAATGACATAGAATCCGTTCGTACGTTTTTGAGGTCCTGCTAGTTGGTCCACATTGAAACGATGTGTAACTAAATGGGCGACGGAAAGAAAATTAGAACATTGCATTATGGGTTTAGTATATCATTGTAGTTAATGATGTTCATGACCCTTTTTGTTTAGTTGGTGATTCCATGTTGCTTAATTATAAAGCGTGGACAAGGAATGCTAGCTTCAAACAAACTTTATTCAAATCAATCGAGATGACGTTTCAATATCAAGTTAGCATCTATGTATTGTTCTACGGGTTCGTAGTTGTAAGATTAAATATAACTATAAGAAATCGCCTTTGAAATGTAAAGCTGCCCCTTTCTACTTTTGATTAGTTGTTCACTACAATATATAATGGCATTGTACGTGGATCTAAAAAAGCTGTTCTGCTTGTTTAACAAGACTTGCTTTATTTAACAAGAACCCAACTGATGTCTACGAGATCAGTTATATACGATGTCGTATATAAAAAAAAACTAGCCAGATTCCAAGTGGTTTTGAATTTACTTGAATTTGTTGTTCGTTTTAAACTTGTAAAGACACAAAATAGAGATCAAACGTAAACACATGCTTGATTTTTGCATCACTAAACAGTACGGGATTTTAAAGCATTACCAGACTTCTTTTCCTCTGCTATATTATAAAAATTTTGATTTGAACTATTCGATTTATTTGCAGTATTAGTGAATGATGCTCTCATATGGAGATGGAGAAATATTTAATAATATTAATATTTGGTGTAATATAATTGTACTTCTGTTTTGTGTCAAGAAGTGCAGTAAGTGGCTTTACTATTTGGTTTTATTGTGTTTCAATAGACTAGTTTTAAGGGAATGCTGATATTTTTCATGAAAATTAGCAGACATCAAACTAAATGTTTGATAAGTTTGGAAGGGATAGACAAGCGGATATAACAGTTTTATCATACAAGTAAATTGCTACATTTTGCACAAACGATTGCCAGTTGGTTCCAATCAAGATAATTGATTTTGATTATTTCATTTGTTCATAAACATTTCCTATATGAAAATGGTTCTTTACCTTCGTGTGCTTTTAGTTAAACTCACTGTTGCGCTGCATGTATCGATGTAAAATCCATGAGGCTAAATTTAATATTTCTAATGGCCAAAACGTCCTGCACGAGCCCGGACGAAGCCGACAGGATGTGACCACCGGTGATACTATGCTTTGGATGCTGCCAGGGGAGGGTTGCGGGAGATGTTGGCCAAGGTTACAAAAGTGTCGGTCGACCCGCGAGGCATATTTAATGCAGCTCATCGGATACACCAACGGCTCAGCCGGATGTGAAGTGACGGGAAATGATTTTCCTGGCTTCGTATTCGTTTTTCCTCTCTATATCTCTCTCTCTCTCTCTTTTGTTTTGCTATGTCGTTTCCTTGCGACCGGCGAGACACCAAGGGATGAGTTGTTTTTCCCAGCTTTTCACAACCGGCCGACAGCGACAGGGCTTGATCGTACTGAGCCCAGCTTAAAATGCCTCCACCTTACCTTCCCACCTATAACCGAACGGAGCAAAAAGTATGCAGCCATAAACATGTTGACACGTTCTGCTTGAAATTTAATTAACATTCGTTCATTCGTCCGGGACCGAGCAGATCACAGTGTGCATCGTACCGGAAAGATGCGGAAAGCTGTCAAAGGAACCCAAGGAAGTCGGTGAGCAAAACAGAAGGAAGAGACAGAGAGAGAAAGAGTGAGGAAAAGTGCACATTCGGATGTACTGCGCGGTGGCACAGCCTGCTTTTCCGACATCTGAACTTTTGAAAGGTGCAACGACGTGCAAGATATTTGCCTGCATTTCCTCACCTTTTGACACATTTCACGTACGGTTGGTAGTGTTTTGTTTTGTTTTGTTTCACTGGCTTATTTTGTTCTGTTTTATTTCAGCTTGCTGTACCACGCAACTGACTGCTGCTGTCCGGAAGATAAGATACTTTTTTATCAGTACTTTTTACTTCCGCCACGGTTTGGTGAAAATAAATTGCATGGTGTTGGGGTTCCTTTGATCCGCATAAATGGATAGAGTTTGCGCGGCTTGCTGTGTAATATTTAACTCACTAGCATTCAGGACAGCATTGAGGTGGTTGCGATATGAGTTTGTCCGTTAGTTGGAAATTACGATAATCTTTTTTTAATCCTCATCCCACGCATTGGTTTCTACTTATCACAAAAAGCTCATCGCAGTACTATTAATTATTTATATTTTCTATCCCAAAGTATATCTATCCCAATGAAACGATCAGAGGAAGCAACCAAGGGTACGATTGAAAATGCAAGTTAGAACAACAGAGCCAGAAGGTTTTCTTTAGTAACACTCATCGAGCAATGGCCAGCATTCTAGAAAGGTTTACTGCGTTTTGCGTGTGAAACTTCGTGGCAAAAGAGCAGCGAGGTTTCCTTTATATATGCACATTTCAATGGTGATTTTCCGATCGTTCGAAAAAAATGTTCCCTTAAAAAACACAATACTAATTTTGCTGCAAGTTTTCCGATCTGCTAACGTCGTTAACATTTTTTGTCTGTTCACTTTTCCCCGTGTAAGAATATTGTGGTTTTTATTTTCATTCGTTCTTCCCCCTAGAAGCAGACGGGGTTTTCTTTCGCTGTTGACATGTCGGAGATTCAATAGAATTTTCCGATCCATTTATCGATTCTATCGATATCCGTCCATCAATCTTGCCCGGGGACAGAAGTAGGTTATAAAGCGGTCACATCGCACCGTCTGCAGCTACTTTCGGCTGTTCAGGAGACCCCTTTTTATCATCCCATTTCCCGTCAAATCGGGTTTTCAGCTGTCAAGTTTGCGGTAACGAACCGGAAATACCGACAAACATCTACAAAAGTCGCTGTGCACAAAAGCACCGCTGCTGCACGCAAAAATGCAACACTAGCACCGGCTCGCCAGTACCAGTTGCAGCAAGAAACGAGAGCTTTTTAACAAATAAATCAATCATTTACCATTTTTCCCAAACCAAAACATGTCACACAAGGACAAGCCGGGTTTACCCCACGGGGCACATGGCAAAATTGCTACAAAGACGAGTTAAAATAAAGAACAAGCAGCGAGCACTGGTTTTGACGGGTCGGCAAAGGGGTAGATGTAGCGAATTCCTGTCGCTGATCACTCGCAACATGTGTGGGAATATTATTAATATTGCATCAATTTGTGGACTGCATGTTTCTGTCAGTAATCCGCTTCTGGCAGTCAGCTCTCACGGCTCTCTTCTACCTCTGATTGTAGCTTTAGTGATACACATTTACTAAACAAAAACCTATGAACATTTTTTCTTCGCTTTACAACGTTTCTCTTGCAGATATCAAAAAATGTATATAAAAACCTTCCCGTACTGCTGTTTTTTTTTTCAACTCTTTAACATGATTAATAGCTGTGGTTTGTACAAGCCCGTTTGAGGGGTTCTTTTCATTACCGTAAAAATTGTTCTGACAAAGTTAATGATGTTGGTTGGTAAGTATTTAAGTGTAGTGGTTATATTAATTGCTGGTTGAATGTATTGAAACAAGGAATAAATGATTCACTAGCATAAAAAGGGTAAACGTGTGTACAGCAAAGCGAGTGGTTTCATACGAGAAAGTACAGATTACTCTCCACTCCATCAAATAAGTTATCGAATAGACGAGCAAAAAAATTGAAAAAGTCATTCGTTTCTTTCATTTCCGCTAGTTGTTGCGAATAACTCGAATAAATATTAAAACTATTTTGCTTTAGTTGTCGTTTAATTAGTTTTAAGTCCTTGAAACAATCCTTAAATTATAGCGAGTACGGTTACTTCAAAATGTAACAGAATTTGAAATGCGCTTTTACAAGAAAATAAAAATAAAAGGTTGTTTCAGAATTTTCTATACACGAACAGCAGTTGCTCGTACACTCACCCTACTTATTACACTCATTAGTTTGTGTTCGAATGCAAAGCTCCTTATCAACGATGGTTTGCGGTTCGTTCGTTTTTTTTCTAACGTAGCGATAGATCGGTTGAATCATTTTGATGCTAGAAAAACACATCGAAAGTTTAATTTAGTGTTGAATCATTTTATAACTTGTACCTCGCATCGAAATAATTCAATCAAAAAGAACGCTTCGCCTTAACGGACTGCACTCGATGTGCTGTGAAAAACGGGTAACAAATAACGACTCCCGGGGAAACGATGTAATTGTACGGCTGCATCCACCTGGTTTCATCGACACCGGAGTGCAACCATCGACACCGACAATTATATTTGAGGTGAAAAAATATTAACGATCCGAATCAAAAAGGAAAAAGTATGACCCACCATAATGTGTTTAATAGTGTGCAAAAATCAATGCATCATGCGCACAATCGTTCGTGGTACAATTAATTTAATTGGGAAAGTTTGGCCCGAAATCCGTACCATACGGGTTTAACCAGCTTTAAGGGAAGTTAATGTTTTCCCATTGGCTGGGTTTGCTGCAATTCCGGGCTATAGGGTGTGGAAAATTGGGATTTTCCATCGAAAAGCGATGAAAAATGTTCCGTACCTAAGTAGTTTTCGATCAGTGTTTACTTTCGGATAGCAATGAAATTAAGTTAAAGATAGGTCTTTCTAGCAGCAAATCCTTCGAATAAAAAAGATAAGTTAAGGATGCAAGTGGAAATACATTGCAGTCGTATGTATGCGGGAACAATGATGAAACGAATAAATATAACAGACAAAAATATAAATCAAACCCCGCAGCGTCGAGTGTTGCACGGCTCGGTGCACCGACGTTCCAAATGATGATGATAATCTAAAATTGGAAAATGCATTAGCACGATTTGGCCAGCAATCGACATGGTGGAGGATGGTGTAAAAGAATAGGAAAAATCCCATCATCACCCATCACCGGCATTTTTCTACGCTGGGACGTGTTTATGTCCGTAAAGCTGCTTACTCCGGCTGCCATTTCTCCGGCTTTGAGCATTCTTCTTTCAACCGCCGCTCTTTTCTGCTTCGTCCTTCGAAAGGACTCCACATCTGAAGAACTCTCGATCGATTCTGTGCGAGTGTGTGTTTTCCGTTTTGCACTCGTATTTGTTGTCGGTGCGGCCAGCAATTGCTGGCTCGTTCGCTTTATCCCCGGCCAGCTTACCGGAACAAATTCGATTTCCCCTTACGGTGGGAAGGATTTTTGCAGCAAAATACTTCCGAAAAAAATAGGGAAAACAACAAAACACTCAAAGGGGGAAGGCAAGTTGGGATTGGTGTCGCTGAACGGACCACTTGAATGCTGGCTGCAGCCGTTTGTTGGTTGCCGGGGACACGCTCGCTCCGACCGTTCGGGATCGTTTGAATGATAACTTCGCTCACCGTATTCATTTGTATCCTTCCATGAGCGTGCCCCGTCGGTTGTCGTTCCGTTTGCCCGTTAATTTCCGCATCCTCTCCTCACTTTTTTCGTCCCCCATTTCACCGCATGCCTTAGCAATGTGGGAATGTGGTTTCCTGTTTTCCTTTGCCTATCTTGCATTTTTCCTGTTTTGCTGCATGTCACCAAAGCATTCTTTGGCCGATGCATTCCAGGATGATTCTTTTGCAGTTCGTCCATTCCAGTTACGGTAACGTTTCATACTTTCCGATTCTTACCAAGAATGAGTAGGTGGGTTTTATTTTTCGTTTCCTTTACCACACGGGACACATGGCGCTCACGAGCGATCGGTTAGTCGTTTGAAGGAATGTACTACGGAGGGCATTGATAAGCAACAAAAAATGCGACACTGTACCGGCGACGAATGTTGCAAATGTAGTATGATTAACGATAAAAGAATGCAACAATATGTTCGTTTGCTTCGACTGTGTACCGTGGAAAGTTTCCCACAAAAATAAATTGAAAAAAAAAAACAAGAATTGCACCAAACGATACTAATAGTAATGGTTAGGATAAGCATAACAATATAGTGTTCCCTTGCGGGGAAAAAACTATTTGAAACACAACTCAATTTTTTCTATATTTTTTTCTGTCTCTGTTTTCTGTTGAAATTTCAGAGCATTTTCATCGTATAACTGATAGTCATGGTATACAGTTTGTAGTTGACATGCAAAGAGTTTTAGTTGTTGATTTTAGTGTGACAAATAAGTGGTTTGAGTCATGTTTGAACGCTTTACTTATTGTTCAAACGGCCGATTTAAAGCCGAAACGTTTTTTGCTAAGTTTTTATAACGACAACCACATGTTTTTATTAGTTATGGTAGTTTTACAAGAAATAAATTAACATAACCTTTCGCATTCCGGTAAAGGAAAAATAATCGCACCACGAACTTCACCAACCTCATCTTTCTGACACTTTTCCTACTGCATTTTGTAATCTTGTTTTTGTGATAATCGTCGCGGCACTTTTCGTGAATATAATAAATATATGTCATGCTGTTCACGAAGGAACCGCCATTCATCTGTCTTATTCTACCACGAATAGCAGCACATTCGAAAGGGAATATAAATTACCATTGTGGGAAGAAACTTTTGGTTGGGATTGTTAAAATAAACTCCCGGTGACAAATGGTAATTCGCTTGATGCGAACAATTTTGACGACTCCATCTCTCACCTTCCAGCGGGATTTCATTTACAATCCATTTTCTTTCGTTTTCCCTGTGCCGTTTTAACAGAATCAAGTCAACAATTTCAACGAGCAAATTCTTCTCCCCTTGTAAGTGAAGCCAAAGTTTAACAATATAACTTGAGTTTCACAAGGCGTGAAGTTCCAGTGAAACTTCAGCGAGTTCAACATTATTTGAAATAATTTCTACCGCTTCTTAGAAAGATACAAAGAAAGAAACCTTAAGAAAATTTAAGAAATAGTTTTTTGAATTTACCATCCGCATTCTACTGTCGCATAACAAGATTGACTAAAATGATTTTTAAACCATCCCAACGTGTAATGTTATTCAATTAAATTTCTCACCTTACGATAAAGTTTTCCGGAAGAACTTACAAACTCCTTAATGATGTCTCATGAAGTAGCAAAGAAAAATCTTAAAATTCTCTTCATTTCCATCAACTAATATTGAATAAATCGTATGTGAAGAGCTAGCATTTCCGTACGCGGATTATTTTGAAGGGTTTTGGTTTTGTTTATTGGTCGTTTTCAATGGTTTAATTGACGGCTTGCCACGAAAATCCCATGAATGTCCTTAACACAACGAGTTCGTTCGGGAGGTTTTTGTTATTGAATTTAAGCCACCCCTAGGGGATGCATTTTATTAGTCTCGGCTGACAATAAACTTATCTAATGAATTTCAAGTATCCCAGGAAAGAGCGTCCAGCCAAACAAACCGTGAACACCAACGGCAATAAATTACGATTGCGTTTGTACATAAACCGGAACATGGTAGGAAAAAGGATTGTTTATCTAAAATATGCGCATCCGTAACATACACCTCGCTATTGGGCGATCGCGGCCGGCCATGATTAATTTTATCATCTCTCTTTTTTGTGGTTTATTTTGCATGACTTGCTCGCGCACTCGTGAACAATCGAAAACGTTGCCCGTGAACGAAGAAACAATGGTGCGTAAAGATAATCATGCGTTTCAAAAGCCCATAAACAACGGGTAGCGATGTAACGGTAGGCCGATACTTTGTCCTGTTTTCTTGTTTCAAATAAGCCCTATCTATTGTTTCGAAAGTTGAACAATGACGGGACAAACAGTAAGCAACCAATCATTACCGTAGATTGCAAAATTTACCCAACATGGATAAAAACATTTTCTTAACTTGAAGCATTAAAAATAGGAAGAGTAAAAAGCACAAAATAGTTACGCCAATCATAAGAAGTATGAGTAACGAAAAATGAACAATTTTTTCCGCACCATTCTGAGTAATCGTAATGTAATTTACTGACAAGGATATCAGATTCATGTTTTTGTGAACCTTAAATTAATCAAATGTATTTAATGGTACGACCAACACAATGCTCAAACTGCTACGTTCAGTTTTACGTACAAAGTTGGACGAACACAACGGAAAGTGAAATTGGTGAAAAATGTTGATGAATCTAAAATTGGTGTTCGTTATTCTGTGCAATTTGGTGCGCTTAGGATGGACAGCAGAAGGAGAACCTACAGCCGACATGCCGACCGTAATGGAAGCGATCGTTCACGCTATGATCGATTTTCGGAAGGAAATATTGAACAATCTTCAACTGTCGCTCGAGTATCACACGGAGCAGTTGGAGGAAATCAAGGCTTACGTGGAGCATAAGATGGAAGAACAAGAGAAACGAATCAAAGAAGTTGGAAAAATAGTCAATGTGACGGCTGATGCGATGGAGCATAAGATGGAAGAACAAGAGAAACGAATCAAAGAAGTTGGAAAAATAGTCAATGTGACGGCTGATGCGATGGAGCATAAGATGGAAGAACAAGAGAAACGAATGAAAAATGAAAATGAGTTAAACTTCAAGGAAATATTATCAAAATTTCAACAATTTGAAAAAACAGTTGATACAATTAACCTCCAGACGCTTCACGGCGGTAGCTGGACGGTGTTCCAGCGACGGATTGATGGGTTCGTCGGTTTTTACCACAGCTGGACAATGTACAAACACGGATTCGGAGTCATCAACGGAGAGCATTGGCTGGGTTTGGAGCAGCTTCATATTATGACGAGATCAGGAAGGCACGAGCTGTTGGTGCTGTTGGAAGATTTCGAAGGAAACTCAACCTATGCGCTTTATGATGAATTCAAGATTGCGAGCGAGGAGGAAAAGTATAAGCTCACCGTGGGAAACTATTCTGGAACCGCTGGAGACTCGTTGACATACCATAATGGAATGGAGTTCTCTACATTTGATCAAGATAATGATGAATCCATTGACAACCTTGCTAGATACTGGAAAGGAGCATGGTGGTTTGGAGTCGGTTGGGAATCGTATGTATACCATTTGTAAAACGTAGACACATATATCGTGTCCTAACTCATACATTTTTTTCATTCTTTTCTATTGCAGCCATTTGAACGGGCCATATTTTCTAAAAGGTGACCATAAGCAAAAGGGAGTGACTTGGGACTCATTTCGTTATAAGTACTCGTTGAAATCAGCAACAATGATGTTTCGCAGTCATGGCTCTAACTAGGTCCCGCATGACTTTGGAAAATCGCAGGATTCTAATCTTCGTTTTTCTTTGCCCTCACTGTTCCTAGTTAAATGCAGTAATTTGATTGAATTTCATCGTTTTGTAAACGAAATGTATTTATCGTACGAAATAAAGCGAAATAAATAGTTATCTCGATCGAAAAAAAAATCATCGCATGATTTTTGAAAGAATTCGTGCAATAAATATTAATGTAGACAACTATGCAATGGGAAAACAGTTGATTAAAACAAGAACAATCTACTATGACGTAGCGTATGGAATGTAAAAACCGAAAAGGTATGGTTTTGATTAAAATAATTTTCTAACATTTTCAAACATTTAGTTATAACTGATATAACGGGTAAGGTCAGGTGTGACCCGAGTATTTGACATCTACTCTCCGTCAGCACTTGTCATTAGAGATCACGAAGATGAAACGGTCTCTTCCAACTGGATCGTCAAGGAGAGAGAACGGACGTAATAAATCAATCATCCGATCATCTTAAACACAACACATTATTATTTACTTGCAAAACTATTCATAACAAGGGTGTCAATTATATCAAAGCGCAGAAAAACTATTCCAAGTAAAGTAGTAACTATAGCTTAGCTGCACATCACGTTTCCATAGTGTCTCGAAATTAACGAAACATATTTTTCACATGCTTCATGCTCGCTCAGTTCTTCAAGTACACCTGAGTTCAACTGCTTCCAACGGTGGCAGTTTAATTACGTTTATAGCCTTATTTTCCTGCACTGTATACTAAAAAGAGACAATTTGCCACAACACGACGATGAAAGTTCGGGCCCAGAATAGGGGCTGAAATTTACTTTAGTTTGAATGATCGTAAATGTGCTTATAACATATTTAATGGCGCACAGTAAGTTTTGATGTGCTTACGATGGGGAGTGAAAGTGTTTCTGATATATTGCTTAGTTTAAACAAAAAAGAATAACTTGTAGCACACATGACAAACACGAAAAACGAATAAGAAAAGATACCTGATGAACATTCTTTGAGAAACCACATCGCGCACAGCAGCAGCAAGGCATTCAAATCATTACTCATGGAAGAACTCGGGAGGAAAGTCAGGCTAAAAAGTAAAGGTAAAACATCGAAATCTGTACAATATCTACCATGAAATCTGACAAATGAGTAATGTACGTAAACTCCGGGTTTTTTGTACATAAATCACCCAAATGGAAATCCAGTTTGTGACTAACCCATTTTTGGTTAACAACAACTATACTTTAAACTATAGTAGCTTTCGGAAACGAAAGTATGATTCAAACACCATGAAAGATAAAGCGTAGCAAAATGTAAATATATTCATTTCGACAGTGAACAACAAACAAGTTTTTGTGAGAACAACTGCTCAAAACCCATAGAAACATTAGCTCATTCTAGGATCATTATCAATGGAATGTTTTTATGAACGTTAAAGTAACTGCACGCACCAAAGGGAACGATCTTAAATTGCTCGAGCAATATTTCTTCGTTTTTGTGAACGTTAAAGTAACTGATTGCACCAATGGGTACGATCGTTCATTACTTGAGCAATGTTTCTTCGCAATGGTACATTCAGTTTGTTTGTAGAACCTTCGATGGACTCCACGGAAAATTTTGGAGTGGAGTTTTAAAACATGCTGTTTAAAAGTGCATTATTGTGTGTGATTATGTGCAATTTGGTGCGCTTAGGCTGGACAGCAGAAGGAGAAGCTACTGCCGACATGCCAACCGTGATGGAAGCGATCATTAACGCTATGATCGATTTTCGGAAGGAAATATTGGACAATCTTCAACTGTCGCTCGAGTACCACACGGAGCAGCTGGAGGAAATCAAAGTTCATGTGGGACATGAGATGCAAGAACTAGAAAACAGAATGAAAATCCAGAGTGAATCAAAATTTAAAGAACTTCGTGAAGAGATAAATAGCAAAATTGACCGACAACAAAATGGCTTATCCTTTCAAATGCAAAACCTGAAAAATCAAAGTATCGAAAACTTTGAAATGCTTTACGAGGATACCAACAGACTAAGCATTGAAACATCCAAATCAACAACATTCAAAAAGTACTAGGCGAGATAAGCAGCGAGTTAGTCCTTAGATCATGTGATCGGGTCAAATCAAACTCCACTGACACTTTTTACATGAATCCTCATGGAAATATTGCAAAGCCTTTCTTGGTGCATTGTTACTTCGATGACAACTTTAACCTCGGCGGTGGCTCGGACCGTGTTCCAGCGGCGGATTGATGGGTCCGTAGAATTTCATCGCAACTGGACGATGTACAAACATGGATTCGGAGACGTAAATGGAGAGCACTGGCTTGGTTTGGAGAAGCTTCATATTATGACGAGATCAGGAAGACACGAGCTGTTGGTGCTTTTGGAAGATTTCGAAGAAAACTCAGCCTATGCGCTTTATGATGAATTTGAAATCGGAAGTGAGGTGGAAAAGTATAAGCTCACCGTGGGAAAGTATTCAGGAACCGCTCGTGACTCACTGAAATACCATAATGGAATGGAGTTCTCTACATTTGATCAAGATAATGATAACTTCAGTGGCAACTATGCTAGAAGCAGGAATGGAGCATGGTGGTTTCAAAACTCTTCGATACCGTACGTATACCACATGTAAAACGTAGTCACATATCGTGTCCTAACTCATACAAATCTTGTTTTCTTTCCTTTCTATTGCAGTCATTTGAACGGGCCATATGTTCATGGTAGTCAACATGAGAAATTTGGAGTGAGTAGGGACACATTTCGAAAACAATGATGTTTCGCAGCCGCGAACACCGCGGGGTGTCCGCGACAGCCGAGCGGTAGCGCCGGTTAGAAAATCGGCCCATGAGCGCCGGGGCTCACCACCTCGACGGCGTGGGTTCGAATCCCAACCGAGACCGGACCCTCCCCTGTACGAGAGGACTGACTATCCACGTACAACAGGGAAACAAGTCTCGTAAGCCCTTAACGGGCCCTCATGACCAAGAGGTCGTTACGCCAAGAAGAAGAAGATGTTTCGCAGTCTTGCCTCTAACTAGCTCTCGGCTTACGTTGTCAAATCGTAGGACTATAATCTGTAAGGTTCTTGTTTTTAATCGTTATATTCTATCAAATTTACATAGATTTTTTGATAGAATTTCTCTTTCATCAGAATCCTTCTGTATTCAAGTTGTGAAATGTCATTGAAATTGTTGCCATAATCAAAAAGGCTTCTTTTAGTATAATCAAAATAAAGTCTTTACGTTAAATGAAAGTGTCTTGCAAAATATTTATTTCTGTTTTAAATAAATTTGGTGAGCGAATTTATGAATATAGGGAAAATGATGCGTAGAAAAATTAATATTTCTGTTTGAACGACTTGAAAATTGAGGAAAGAAATATTAATTGTAGCTTCCACATAAAACGGCGAAACACACGTTTTGGAGCACAGAAAAATCTCCCGAATACTAACTACATCCCATCACATTGGGCTAGGAAGAGTTTATGGGCTTTTGCTTCATTGGAGATTATTCTATTAAAATTTGAAGTAGGACCGTGTTTAACTAAACAACTTCAAACGCTGCAAATTCAGATTTTAAACACGTTAACCGCCATGTCAGTCCCTGGGTACTGACGGTGAAGTTTCCGTTCACGCCACGTCGGTTTCTAGGGATTGATTGTGTGCATCATTTTCATGCAGTCTCTTCGTTTCTTTCTTTCCACTTCGTTTCGTTTCACCGTTGCTTATCGTGCCAGTGACTAACATCGAACGAAATTGGAGACCGAGTGGCGTAAACGGAAAGTGCCACAAAATAGGCCGGACGGTTAACGTGTTAAATGGGCAAATGCTGGATTCCCGAAAATTTCCCACCGAAGCCAGAGATAAGTAAAACTGGAAAATTATCGTGAACCAATTCCAGATAAAATGTTATTTATAGCCTTTGAGCAATATTTCTCAAACTTGACAAGTTCAGTGCTTTGTATAAGGTTGGACGGAGCAGTCTAGAGTTAAACTGCTGGCAAAACCCATTAAACTTGGAAGTGTACTCGGGTTTCGGTCATAAGTGTAAGTTTGTGAAACATGCTGTTTAAAAGTGCATTATTGTGTGTGATTATGTGCAATTTGGTGCGCTCAGGATGGACAGCAGAAGGAGAAGCTACTGCCGACATGCCAACCGTAATGGAAGCGATCATTAACGCTATGATCGATTTTCGAAAAGAAATATTGGACAACCTGCAACTGTCGCTCGAGTACCACACGGAGCAGCTGGAGGAACTCAAAGTTCATGTGGGAAATGAGATGCAAGAACTAGAAAACAGAATGAAAAACAAAAATGAAGAAATTAAAAAAACACTTGGCGAGATAAGCAGCGAGTTAGTCCTTAGATCATGTGATCGGGTCAAATCTAACTCCACTGATACTTTTTACATTAGTCCTCATGGAAACATTGCACAGCCTTTCTTGGTGCTTTGTTACTTCGATGACAACTTTAACCTGGGCGGTGGCTGGACCGTGTTCCAGCGGCGGATTGATGGGTCCGTCGATTTTTATCAGAATTGGACAATGTACAAGCACGGATTCGGAGACGTTGATGGAGAGCATTGGCTTGGTTTGGAGAAGCTTCATGCTATGACGAGATCGGGAAGACACGAGCTGTTGGTGTTGTTGGAAGATTTCGAAGGAAACTCAACCTTTGCGCTTTATGATGAATTCAAGATTGCGAGCGAGGCGGACAAGTACAAGCTCACGGTGGGAGAGTATTCGGGAACCGCTGGTGACTCGTTGAAAATCCATGATGAAATGAAGTTCTCTACATTTGATCAAGATAATGATGAATCCGGAGGCAACCTTTCTAACCACTGGAAAGGAGCATGGTGGTTTGGAGCAGGTTGGGTATCGTATGTATACCACATGTAAAACATAGACACACGTATCGTGTCCCAACTCATACACATGTTTTCTTCTCTCTTTTCTATTGCAGTCATTTGAACGGGCGATATTTTGAAAAAAACGGTGACCATAAACAAGATGGAGTGAGTTGGGACTCATTTCGATATCCCTATTCGTTGAAATCATCAACAATGATGTTTCGTAGTCGTATCTCTAACTAGCTCTCGGATGTCTTTGAAAAATCGTAGGATTTGCAATGAATTTTTGAAAGAATTTCTCCTTCAACAGATGTATTCAAGCAGTGAAAGCTGTGGTTTCTTTGAGTGTAATCAAAATAATGTCTTCACGTCAAATGAAAACTTCTTGCAAAATGTTTATTTCTACATTTAGTTTTAAGTAAATTTGGTGAGACAAAATGATGCATTAACATTTTTTTCTGTTTTGACGTGTTGAAAATTGTGGAAAGAATCATAAATCGTGGCAAACACATAAAACGGTGAAACACAAGCTTTCGAGCGCTGAGAAATCTCCCGAATAATAACTACATTCCATCACATTGCGCTAGTAAGCAGCAGCGGCTCTAACGGTAAGCGAACTAAGCGGTCGCGCGGGGGCCCGAGCTGTCTGGGGGCCCTGAGGGCAATGTGGATCACAAAAATAATAGCAGCATTCAAAGCAGGATTTCAGCAAATCAAGGAAGCGTTAAATAAAATAGTTACTGAAGAAAATGAAAAAAAGGGGACAATTCAGGAAGCAAAATTATTGTTAATTAAAATGTCTAAATTAGAAATTTATTTAATAACCATAATCTGGAATAGAATTTTGCAAAGAATGAATGCGACCAATAAGTCACTACAATCAGTAGAATGCGAAATAATAAAAGCGTCAATTTTACTTCGATCTCTCACACATTTTGCAAATAATTTCAGAAATAATTTTGATGAAATCGAAATGAGTGAATTCGAAAAGGAACAAACAAAAATCTGAATGATTTCAGAGTCAATACTTTCTACAGCATTTGCGATAATGTAACTGCCCAAATAGCTCAAAGACAAATACGAACAAACCATTGAACCGTTTAAAATATTTGTTGACTTGAATTTATTAAAAGAACAAAACTACAATGCTTCGAAAAATTAAAAGAAGTTTACGCAAATTACATTGATGTAAATTATTTGGAGGATAAAATCGAACAATATTTATTGTTTATTAAAGAAACTAATGTAGCAGTTGGTTTCCAAAATGTACAAGAAAAATTAAACGAGCTTCTTCCTGAAAATAATATAAATTTATCAAATTTATGACGTGTGAGAGAAGAAATGTCCTGCTATTTTCCAAACATTGAGGTAATTCTAAAAATTTTATTAACAATACCAATTCGAATTCCTCTGGAGAAAGATCGTTTTCTGTTTTGAAAAGGGTCAAAACCTATTTGCGAAATTCCATGGGCGAAACAAAATTGAATAGTTCAGCAATACTTTATATCGAACGGGAAGTTTTGGATAATATTGATGCAACAGACATCATAAATGGCTTTGCCAGGAAGAAATATTGAAAAAAATTATTCAGAACTTTAGGATGTACTAGCGATTGATGTTTTGTTTATTTGAATATATTAATACCTGAATTTTCATCCTGCCTGTACCATAGTTTCTATTTTATGTTTGCATTATTTGTAAATTTTGTAAATACACACCTCAATCTTGTATAAATGATCAAAAAATTTCAGAAAATTGCAAGGACTAGGCGGCCGATGCATCGCTTAAATATAATATTTGTAAAAATCAAAACCTAAAGATTGATTAAAGGGGGCCCCGTTTGATTTCCCGTGTGGGGCCTCCTAATTTGTTAATCCGCCACTGATAGTAAGAGTTTATGGGCTATTGCTTTATTAGCGATTATTCCATTAGAAACAAGGATTAGGACCTAGTTTAACCAAACAAATTTTAACGCTGCAAATTCAGATTTTTGAAATGGGTAAATTTAAACATCACAAATATATTTCTAATGCAAATTGTTGTTTTCAGAACATTTCAATCGAAGCCAGAGATAAGTAAAACTGGAAAATTATCGTGAACCAATTCCAGATAAAATGTTATTCATACCCTTTGAACATTATTTCTCAAATTTTACAAGTTCAGTCGTTCGTAGAAGGTTGGACGGAGCAGTCTAAAGTCTAAAACTGCTGGCAAAACCCAAAGCACAGTATTAAACTTGAAAGTGTGCTTGGGTTTGTGTCATAACTGTAAGTTTGTGAAACATGCTGTTTAAAAGTGCATTATTGTGTGTGATTATGTGCAATTTGGTGCGCTCAGGATGGACAGCAGAAGGAGAAGCTACTGCCGACATGCCAACCGTAATGGAAGCGATCATTCACGCTATGATCGATTTTCGGAAGGAAATATTGGACAATCTTCGACTGTCGCTCGAGTACCACACGGAGCAGCTGGAGGAAATCAAAGTTCATGCGGGACATGAGATGCAAGAACTAGAAAACAGAATGGAAAAACAGAATGAAGACATTAGAAAAACACTTGTCGAGATAAGCAGCGAGTTAGTCCTTAGATCATGTGATCGGGTCAAATCAAACTCCACTGATACTTTTTACATTAGTCCTCATGGAAACATTGCACAGCCTTTCTTGGTGCTTTGTTATTTCGACAAAAACTTCAATCTCGGCGGTGGCTGGACTGTGTTCCAGCGGCGGATTGATGGGACCGTCGAATTTCACCGCAACTGGACGATGTACAAACATGGATTCGGAGACGTAAATGGAGAGCACTGGCTTGGTTTGGAGAAGCTTCATATTATGACGAGATCAGGAAGACACGAGCTGTTGATGCTTTTGGAAGATTTCGAAGAAAACTCAGCCTATGCGCTTTATGATGAATTTGAAATCGGAAGTGAGGTGGAAAAGTACAAGCTCACCGTGGGAAAGTATTCAGGAACCGCTGGAGACTCGTTGACATACCATAATGGAATGACGTTCTCTACATTTGATCAAGATAATGATAACTTCAGTGGCAACTATGCTAGAAGCAGGAATGGAGCATGGTGGTTTCAAAACTCTTCGATACCGTACGTATACCACATGTAAAACGTAGACACACCTATCGTATCCTAACTCATACAAATGTGTTTTTCATTCTTTTCTATTGCAGTCATTTGAACGGGCCATATTTTATAAAAGGTGACCATAAGCAATGGGGAGTGGCTTGGGACTCTTTTCGTTATAAGTACTCGTTGAAATCTTCAACAATGATGTTTCGCAGTCGGGAATCGAACTAGGTCGCGCATGGCTTTGGCAAATCGTAGGATTCTAATCTTCGTTTTTCTTTGCCCTCACTATTCTTAGTTAAGTGCAGTAATTTGATTCAATTTCATTGTTTTGCAAACGAAATGTATTTATCGGAAGAAATAAAGCGAAATAAATAGTTATCTCGATCGAAAAAAAACATCTCATAACTGCTGCTTTACGCAAAAGGAACATTGTGCATCAACCATGACTTGCAAAATGTGTATTTTTATGATTCTAGATTTTTTGAATATTATTGTAAAAAATTATGCATTCGAATAACAGTAAATGTGTAAATCAATTTTCTTACATTTTTAACCTTTACTTGCAAAACTATTTATAACAACGGTGTAAATTATATCAAAGCTCAGAAAAACTTATCTTACTAAAGCTTGTTGGGTGGAAATCACAAAAAAGTAAGTAACTATAGCCAACGGAAACTTGACTATCCACTGTAAGAGAGGGCTGACTGTCCACTTTTGCGAAGTGAAAAAGTCTAGTAAGTCCTTAACAGCCAAAGACTGGCTGAAGCCGGTCATTACTCCAAAGAATAAGAAAAGATAACTGATACAAATTCTTTGAGAAATCGCTTCTCGCATGTAGAAAGGCATTAAAATCATTGCTCACGGAATAAATGAGTAAGGCAGAATAGAGGAGGTAAAACAGTCAAAAACTATAAAAAAAATCTATTAGAACTGACGAATGAGTGACGTACCTGGTAAACCCCTGGTTTTTGGTACAGAAATGACGCAAATGGAAATCCAGTTTGATGATGATCGTGTGACTAACCCATTGCAGGTGAACAAACACTAGTAGTTATAGAAAGAAAAGTATGATTCAAACGCTATGAAAGATAAGAGTGTAACAAAATATAAAAACATTTATATCGGGTGTGTACATAAAACAAGGTTAAAAGAATACCTGCTCACCAACCCATAGCAAAATGAACTCATTCTAAGATCATTATCAATCGAAAGTTTTTGTGAACGCTGAAGTACATAAGCGTACCATTTCGATCGCTCATTACTCGAGCAATGTTTCTTGAAAATGCTACTTTCAGTTGTTTGTAGAATCTTCGACGGACTACACGCAAAATTCTGGAGTGTGAAAGTTTGTGAAAGATGTCGATGAAAAGTGCGCTGTTGTGTGTGATTCTGTGCAATTTGGTGCGCTTAGGATGGAAATCAAAGTATACGTGGACCATAAGATGGAAGAACAAGAAAACAGAATGACAAAAGCACTTGGCGAGATAAGCAGTGAATTAGTCCTTAGATCATGTGATCGGGTCAAATCTAACTCTACTGACACTTTTTACATGAATCCTCATGGAAATATTGAAAAGCCTTTCTTGGTGCTTTGCTACTTCGACAAAAACTTCAATCTCGGCGGTGGCTGGACGGTGGTCCAGCGGCGGATTGATGGGTCCGTCGATTTTTATCAGAATTGGACAATGTACAAGCAGGGATTCGGAGACGTTGATGGAGAGCATTGGCTGGGTTTAGAAAAGCTCCATATTATGACGAGTTCAGGAAGACACGAGCTGTTGGTGCTGGTTGAAGATTTCGAAGGAAACTCGAAATATGCGCTTTATGATGAATTTAAGATTGCGAGCGAGGTGAAAAAGTACAAGCTCGCCGTGGGAAAGTATTCGGGAACCGCTGGAGACTCGTTGACATACCATAATGGAATGACGTTCTCTACATTTGATCAAAATAATGATAACTTCAGTGGCAACTATGCTAAAAGCAGGAAAGGAGCATGGTGGTTTAAAAACTCTTGGGTACCGTACGTATACCACATGTAAAACGTAGACACACATATCGTGTCTCAACTCATACAAATCTTGTTTTCTTTCCTTTCTATTGCAGTCATTTGAACGGGCCATATTTTATAAAAGGTGACCATAGGCAATTGGGAGTGGCTTGGGACTCTTTTCGTTATAAGTACTAGTTGAAATCAGCAACAATGATGTTTCGCAGTCGGGTATCTAACTAGGTCGCGCATGGCTTTGGCAAATCCTAGGATTCAAGTCTCCGTTTTTCTTCGCCTTCGCTGCTTCGAATTAAGAGCAGGAATTTTATTCAATTAAATTGTATTGTAAAATAAACGTATTCACCGAATAAAATGAAGTAAAATTAATAGTTATCTCGATCGAAAAAAAATCATCCCATAATATGGATTGAAGCAATTCGTGCAAAAAAATTTATTGTAGACAATAATGCAATGAAAAAGCTGAGCGCAGAAAAATTATTCCAAGTAAAGCTTGTTAAGTGGAAATCATAAACAAGTGAGTAATTATAGCTTAGCTGCGTGCCTACTGAAACTTGATTTTGCCCGTAAGAGAGGGCTTACTCTCCACATGTGCGAAGTCTAGTAAGTCCTTAGTAGCCATGAAATGACCGAAGACGGTCGTTTTTTGAGAAACCACTTTTCGCACATGCAGCAGAAAAGCATTAAAACCATAGCACATGGAATAAATGGATGAGGCGGAAAAGTGAAGGTAAACAAAAATTGTAAAAAATCTACAATGTAATCTGACGAATGGTTAACGTATTTAAACCGCTGGTTGTTGTACAGAAATGACGCAAATGGAAATCCATGTTTGATAATGATCGTGCGATTAACCCATTTTAGGCTAACAAAAACTGGTAGTTTTTGGAAACAAAAGTATGATTCAAATGCTATGAAAGATAAGAGCGAAACAATGTATAAATATATCCATACCGGTTTTGAACAACAAACAAGTTTTTGTAAGAACAACTGCTCACCAACCCATAGCAAAATTAGCTCATTCTAGGATCATTATCGCTGTTGGGGCTGGTGGAAGATTTCGATGGAAACTCGAAATTTGCACTGTATGATGAAATTAAAGTCAGAAATGAGACGGAAAAGTACATGCTCACCGTGGAAAGGTATTCCGGACCGCTGGAGACTCTGGAGCTGGGTCGCTTCAATTGGCATACCACAAAGGTGGTATGGTTGAATACATTGGCATACCACAAAGGTGGTATGGTGCGTGCTGGTTCAAAAATACATTTTTCAGGTACTTCAGTTTGGGTTGTGTTGTATTTGGTTCTAACTTCTTTTCTTCTGTTTTATTTGTGCTGTATTTCATTCAAACTTATTTTCCGTTGTTTCTACTAGGGTAACTGTACCAATAGTGGTGCACTTAGTACTGTAAATACCAATTAGGTGTAATTTATGAGTGTTAAGAACACAATATTCTACATATTTGAATCAATTATGATCGAAACATGACTTTTCTTCTGAAAAACGTCTATTTTCACCGTAAACCATACAAAAATCACGAAAAAAAAACGTATTTTTCTTCCTAATCGGTTGCTCCTATTATGGTGGTATGGTTCCAATAGTTGTGGTATCGTGTTCCTATAGTGGTGGTAGTACGAAAAACTTGAATATATTTTGACTATTACTGATTTTTGAAGCATATTTCAAACAGAACGGTAAAATACTCCTCGACTAATGCGTTGTAATTGAAAATACTGTATTGTTTTACCGAAATATGTCCAATTTTAATTCATTAAAAAAATGCTCTGAATATTACAGCTAAAACTATAGTAGGGTAACTGTACCAATAGTGGTGCACTTAGTACTGTAAATACCAAATAGGTGTAATTTATGAGTGTTAAGAACACAATATTCTACATATTTGAATCAATTATGATCGAAACATGACTTTTCTTCTGAAAAACATCTATTTTCACCGTAAACCATACAAAATACACGAAAAAAAACGTATTTTTCTTCCTAGTCGGTTGCTCCTATTATGGTGGTATGGTTCCTATAGTTGTGGTATCGTGTTCCTTTAGTGGTGGTAGTACAAAAAATTTGAATATATTTTGACTATAGCTTATTTTTGAAGCATATTTCAAACAGAACGGTAAAATACTCCTTGCCTAATGCGTTGTCATTGAAAAGACTGTTCTGTTTTACCGTAATATGTCCAATTTTAATTCATAAAAAATGCTCTGAATATTACAGCTAAAACTATAGCATATGCTTTATAGCGTATCCTTCGCCCGCTTTCTTTTTTCTTTCCTCTGCTTCTTTTGCTGAGCCTTCTCCCCAGTTCCGCTTTGTTTATTTTGTAGAAACAGAATAAAATCACTAAATTTACCTGATTAAATTGGCCAAAACCGGAATAAAACTAAAATATACTTGTGAAAAAATCTGTGGCTACTATAGGAACAACTTGGGTTTTTGTGCCTATAGTGGCACTATAGTAAAAACTATAAAAATATAATAAAATTATGCTAAAATGCACTAAGATCGTATAAATCAATTATATTTGAGTATGTAAGTAGCGAAATCATATGGTTTTAATGATTTTGTAGTGATTTCTACCTTTAAGAAAATCATGATATCCGTTATAGATTCTTAAGGAATGCAGCATGTTGGGACAACCTGTTTAGAAAATATGAATTTTGGAGCTTATATATTACGGAATGAGATGGTTCATCTTTTTAACACTCCGCAGAAGATCAAAGAACTTTTCATAGAAGAACAAATAACTACATTGTATATATATCGGCGTAGAGCTAGAATTTTATTCCACTACAACCACTATTGGTACTAGCTCCACTATGGGTGCACTTACCCTATATGCTTTATAGCGTATCCTTCGTCCGCTTTCTTTTTTCTTTCCTCTGCTTCTTTTGCTGAGCCTTCTCTCCAGTTCCGGTTTGTTTATTTTGTAGAAACAGAATAAAATCACTAAATTTACCTGATTATATTGGCCAAAACCGGAATAAAACTAAAATATACTTGTGAAAAAATCTATGGCTACTATAGGAACAACTCTGGTTTTTGTGCCTATAGTGGCACTATGGTAAAAACTATGAAAATATAATAAAATTAAGCTAAAATGCACTTATTTCGTGTAAATCAATTATATTGGAGTATGTTAGTAGCGAAATCATATGGTTTTAATGATTTTGTAGTGATTTATAGCCTTAAGGAAATCATGATATTCGTTATAGATTCTTAAGGAATGCAGCATGTTGGGACAACCTGTTTAAAAAATATGAATTTTGGAGCTTCTATATTACGGAATGGGATGGTTCATCTTTTGAACACTCCGCAGAAGATCAAAGAACTTTTCATAGAAGAACAAATAAGTCCATTGTATATATATCGGCGTAGAGCTAGGATTTTATTCCACTACAACCACTATTGGTACTAGCTCCACTATGGGTGCACTTACCCTATTGCAGTCATTTGAACGGGGTGTATCATCAAAACGGAAGTCGGATACAGACTATGGAGTGATTTGGGTAACATTTCGAGGTCTCAGTTACTCATTGAAATCAGCTACAATGATGTTTCAATCTCATACTTCGAAGAACGACGTGGGCGCGTAGTGTCCGCATTTTTTCTGAGATGCAAATATGTCAATCAATTCTCTATAGTTAATTGCATGTATGTTCTAAAGTTGAATAGGTAAATTTTTTTTAAGTACAGCGATGCACGTAACTTCAGCTTAATCAATTTACTACCATTTCACACATGGCACTAGAAAATAGAAAACGTTATACCTTCATATCTATTGCGTGATTATTATACTTTAACCCTTTGCTAGTTTCTTTAAATTTATTGTGAAAAACATACTTTAACCCCAAGTGGGACATACAACGGTAGCAGTATGATGGTTTCGAGTATGAAAAATGGAAGTTTCTTCTTTGACTAAATGAAATAAAAGAACCAAACGTAAATCCTTTCCGATGTTCGGATGTTTCCGAACTAATCCTGAGCTGTCAGATGATACGGATTGCCATTCAGTTTTTGCGCATCCGTAACGACCAACAACTAAGGAAACAAACTCCATATGAAGACACGCACTAGTTTCCTTGTCCTGAACTCATCGTCATCGTTTCCATATGAATATGAAGATCCTCAGGGGGAGGATTTGTGTAAATGCGTCTCGTTTGCCGAAACCCCTCGGTTTGTAAAGAAATCTCAGAAAGATGATGAGCCTATGCCCTTCCCGGAGGGCGTATGTTATCGTTGAGTAAACGGAACGACCCTAGCGGTTGCTATGGAAATAGTTATTTGTGGAGATGAATTCGTTTTAATAACCAGATGACGAGGAAGTGATGATCTTGAAGGATGAAAACACATTTTGTTTATTTACTGTGTGGAGTTTTGGGGGAGGATACCCCATCATGGAGACTGTAGAACTCATGTGAAATATCGTAATCGTTCTATTTGGACCAAAGTCTTTATCAGCATAACTGTGCCTCTCGATTGGTTCTAGAATATAATGTACTTGAGAGCAACAAGATTAAGGACCAGGAAAGACATCACAGCTTCCCGATGCTCACAAACGGGCGTGATTTTCGCGCTAATTTCCAAAGGGCATGTGAGCCGCGTGTCCATTAATTAACTTCCCATTAACGCCACCCTGAACGAAGCAGTTATCTTACCCAAAGGCGTAATTTGCGACTCACGAGATGGCGAATGCTGTTCGGTTTCCCGCCGGAGGTGGTTTGAGAGCTTATTCGGATCGTTCCACCGTGTCGTTGGTGCAGCAAACAAACAGTGCACCGGTGCAGCGGCATTCATCAGCAAATTGGATGCATCACCAGCGATGAAGCGTGAATGCATTATTTATCCCCATCGGGTAAATTGCGTTGCCTTCGATGCCGATGCAGCAGAATCCGGATCGAGAACCGGTGTGTCGAGGTGTACCTCTAAACTTACGACCTAGCTTACCTCGGTCCGGTTGCCATGCAAACAACCCGCACCGCCCTGCAGCGTTTTCCAAGTCCCTTGGTCTCCGGTGTAACGCTACACCAACATCCATACCCGAGTATGTTGCCCGCAATCCGTTGGTCTGAAGCGAACGTCAAAAGTTGCAATCGAACGCGCCGCATGATCGGAACAACCGTCGTCGTACCTTTGCAGTATCTCTGAGGATTCCCCGGGTTGACCCAGGACTCGAGGACCCCAAGCACTTCGTCCCAGCGTATTGTCGTGTGTTGTCCGACATGTCGGATTTATCGAAAATACCTTGCTTTCATTAGGATGCACTGCTGCATCCCGGTGAGTCGCCAGAGGGGGCCAATCTTTGCGACGGATGATGGCATCCAATTGGAGTATCTGTTTATTAGAGTCACAAGTTCGCTACAAGTGCTTGGCGGTTGGCGTGTCTCAAGCATGTAAGTATGCTGGGTGCGGTATGAGAGTAAGAAACTAATTGAACGGCCAACGTATGTGTTGAATCTATTGCCACTATTCTCCAGTCCTTTCTTTGCAGAAAAAAGTGTCCAACTGATCAAAATTGTTATAAGCAATAAGCCTCGTCTCGTTAAACAACTTTCCTATCAGCATGAGCATTAAAGTTGAAATTGTTTGCCAGTTATCAAATACCTTGTTTTTTCTGTGGTTACTCATTTTTCAATATCAACTGTTGGCTCATAAAACCCTTCATTCATTTTTAATTGGAAGTAGTAATGTGAAAAAATGGAATAAACATTGTGTTTGCGAATGTAGAGTTTTCAATAAATTTCAAATTATTCACAAAACCGAAGAAAGGAAGTGTATTTCGATTCGCTATTCTCCAGCCCATTCTTTGAAAAAACAAGTATTGAATAGCCTAAAATTGTCAAAACAAGCTTTATCTAGTTAAACAACCTAGAAATTAAACAACTTTCCACCCAGCATGAGCATTAAAGTTGAAGTTATGTTTCAGTTTTCAAATATATATATATATTTTTTTGTGGTTAGTCATTATTCAGTATCAAGTATTGGCGTGTAAAACCCTTTAATGGAGATTATTTTTACTTGCAATTAGTAATGTGAAAAAATGGAATTAAAATTGTGTTTGTGAATGTAGGGTTTCCAATAAATTTTAGATTATTCACCGAACAAAGGGAGCGTAAACGACTAAAACTATTGCAAAATTTCGCTGGCTTCCCTTCCAGCTCCAGCGGAATAAAAAGTTCTAGACCAACTGGATAAATTGGCCGGTTTCGTGGGAGCTGGGAAGACATAGAAGAAACACTAACCTGACACCTATTACACTATTTTGTTGGAAGCTATTTTTTCGCTATATTCCATTCAAAAGTCACACTAAAGCACGTTAACTGATGCTCAACCATTAAGCTCCGATTAGTCGCTACATTGAACAGTAAAATCGCAAATGAGCAACATCAAGGGTGAGTTTGGAGTAGAAAAACCGCTGGCAAAATAAAGCCCCCACCCGGTTAGAGTTAATGCCACACAAAATGGAAACCTTTAAAACCAATAATCTACCAGTTTTCGCTTCTAGATCAGAATCACTATTTATGGTCCCTTCGTACTTCGAGCACTTTTCACATTTTCCACCCACTTCACCAAGCAGTGTGGGCTCGTGAGTTCCACTCAAGGATCAAATAGTCTACCAAACATGCAACGTAAATACACCCAGCGCAGCACCTGGTGGATGGCAAAAGCATAAGCTAAACATTTTCCGCTTTGAAATGGTTTGTTTTTCGTCGGGTTTTCCATTGCCGGTTGGGAAATGGGAAGAAGCGTGCAATGTGGTTTGAACACGTGCGCACATGCGATGTTCGGCTGAAAAGGTTTAAAAAGCTATTTTCGGTTGCCAGACTTACCTTTTTTCCGTAAACCCGGTTTTTTCCAGCGTTCTGCAGGTCGGGATTTCCCGAACCAAAACTTCCCACGAGCAGTTTGATTTGGATTCTGTTTTACCCAATTCGAATGAATGAGCAACGAAGGAGATTCGAGTTTCGAGTGTTTCGATTACTGTAGCTTAATGTTTGATTCCTTTTCTTTTCTATTTTTATCTTTTCTCTACGCCTTCCCGCCCGCATCACAGCTCTACGGGAAAGAAAGAAACGCGACTTGCAGACCGTTTGCAGACCGCTGGTGGGCCTTTTGGATGGTTTGAGACGGTTGAACAGCGAGCTGTCCCTCGGTGGAGTTCCCAATCATTCCGTGGCGCAGCGGGCTCAGCGGCTGGTGGCGGACTTCGGACGACACTTGATGCCGGCATCGGACCGGCAGGAAGGCTGGCGACAAGTGTTGAGATTTCTGTTGGTTCTCCGCACGTTCGGAGGAAGGTTCGAGTCGGCCGACGGTGAAGCAGACGGTCACGGGAAGGACCATTCCAGAAGCAGCAAGGTAAGTGTGGCTCGATGGCACTCCACTCGGGCTTGATTATTTTCACCAGAACGACGAGAAGCTGTGAAATGATCCGGCCGTTCGGATGTGAGTGTGCATACAACATTGACAAACTTCTTTGCCGAGAGTGGCAATCGGAAAAATGCAACACCAGACACAAGGCTCGGGAAATGGATAAGTTGCACGGGCATGCCCGCACCGTTTTCCATTCCAGCCACGTGGGGGGGAAAAGTTTTAATTAGTTGCCGTTTGCATATGCTCGCAGCGCCGGATCAGAAGGAGAAAGCATGCTTGAATGTGTGATTTCCCCCTTCTAGTTGTCTCGCTCGTTCGATCGAACGCCACCGGATGTCACGTTCACGCGTGCGAACGGGGGACGGAGGGTTCCATTAGAATAAATGAAATAGTTTGTAGCTCGTTGGCGTATAATCGTTTTAATACAGTTAGCTCGTAAAAAGAGAGTGGGATGATGAAAAGTTATATTCAGCACGGAAGGGATATTCGGTGTACTACTTGGTTAATCCGGACTATCCGGAACTCAAAGTGTTACTGAGGGTCGTGAGGTTGCAACAGTTCCGTGGAGTGGAATTTCTACATTTTAATTAAATAGAGAACACGCCTGGAGTCACATGAATGGACAAACGTATGCATATTTTGTATAGAAAATAGTGTCTATTAAAAAAAAAATTGACGGGCACGGGGAAAACCATGCTCATGTTATGCGGATTTATTGTGGAGCATTTTTATTGGCTCTGGAGTGACTCTTAATTACACTGCTACAATGTCTATTGATATCCAATATGTCAAGTTTGGCTCATTTCAATTTTACTTCAAATGAAAATTAGCTTATTTCCTAATTTAAATTACATTATTTTAATTATAATTCAGAAACTCCTTTTTAGAATGTGTTTTAAATGTGCTATTGTAAATTTATGACCGAAATGGAGCTTATTAAACAAAAATGTATGTTTGGTCCTAAACTTTGGACCTGTGGAGGAAGAAATTAAAAATGAAATACAAAAGCCCAAAATTACAAACAAGTAAATGTATAAACGGTGCATTTTAAAACAGTTCTTTGTAATGATGATTAAAGTGTGTTACACAACCCTAGAACTCAGATGTTTGTGGGAAAAAAGCGGTAATACGTTGTCTCTAAATAAAACACTAAATAAAAATATCTAAAACATTTACACTCTGCACCAACATAATGTTTTCTGGAGCATTCGGAAAACCTGCCACATTTTGCTATGTTTCCTTACTTGCAGGATCCCCCTTCTCTCTCCACTCCCTCCCAACCCCTCCACAAACACACAAGGGCGACACCATTAGGTTGATTTGAACTGGGACCATCCCGCATCCACTTGCACCAGAAAATCATGCACCCGTTTCGAAATTGATCACATTTAATCCTCTTTCCACATGGTGTTCGAGGATTGGAATTGAGTGCCGTATGGACGTGCGGAAAAGCATCGCCCTTGGCCAGTGCACTGTTTGGCCGTTGGTGTGCAAGGAAACGTCTCACAATCCACCCCAAGTTCCTTACAACATCTCACCCAGGCGAATGAGATCAATTACGCTTAATTGGTTGTCATGAATTCGAGCTTGAAATTTTAATGATGTACGATCCGGCTGTCTCCACCGGATCAGTGAAGGTGGTAGCTTCAGGAGTTTCTTCATTGTTTGCCGTAGCTAGTGTTATAATTGCAACACTTTCCCTTTTCCCTTTCCGACGTCCCGGCACGTCTCACTAACGCCTTGGCATTATTCGAGCAAGTGTGAAGTTGTGAGGCAGGTCTTTTCAACAACTTGCGCACAAACATAAGCGAACAAGGAAAAAAGCACTTTGCTTGTTGAGCGAGGATGGTGTGGGATCGAAAGGAATCTCTTCCTTTTTTAATTCTACGAAGAGTGAGAGACAAGGGGATTGAAATGTTTCAATTAAACTGATTAACAACGGGTGAGCGAATAGCAAAGGACGCACTTTACCGTAAACTCGTAAGCAAATCAATGGTAGCTTAAGCCCTCCCCCTCCAGGTACCAGATGCAGCGGAGACAGGGACAGTCGGTTAATAAATAGAAGTGCACTCACTTGTAGCTGCGTGGTGCAACGAGACCCCGACATCGACAAAGGACACGAACAATCTCTCGTTTGGTGGACAAACAGGACGAAACGTTGTGTTGTGTGCGAATTGACAGTTGCGCCACACGGAAGACACGGTCGTCCGCTTCGGGAAAGGGAAATGAATGAAAAACCGTCCAAGAAGGTGGAGCACTAACTGTGGCTCCAGTGAAATGGGACCGGCGAGGATCCGTGTCTCGGTGTTATTGTTTCTCTCCGCACCGCACAGGGTTTGTTGGCAAAAGTTTTCCCGTTCGTGAGTTCGAACTCGGGCATTCGCGTTGTCATAATTGTTCGGGACGTACGGTCGAAGGATCGGAACCTGTACGGAAGCGGATGGCATACTGGTTTTATCAAAGCGCACTTCCACATTGGCGCCCAACCCCGATCGGTATTGGGAAGATGAATTTCAATAGAAAATAAATAAGTACGACAGGAAAAGCAACCACGCCGGCGTTCCTAAGCGTCTGTGACAGCTTACCGCTTCCGCCGGGAATCCCGGTATTTGTGTTTGTATTTGGACGATTGTATGTGCGATTTGGGAAGGGGTATGTTTTCACTTTGCGACCAACAACGACAAGTTGCAACCCGGTCCTAGATCAGAACGTGAATGGTTTGAGTATCGTGGGAATTTTTGTCCCCATATAAATTGCACGTCTGTACATTCGCTCGCTGGTATTAGCATTGGAAAATATGTCCTGGATGCATGGACGATGGTTTTCCCAGCTGAATCGTGAAATGTTGTTAGGAATAAATAATGAAAAATTAAAAAATGATCGTTGTTACGGAATAAAATAGCCAAAGCTATTGTGAAAGTTATTTCATTTATGGTAATATTATTATTTACGTTCTATGTATCGAATTAATTTAATTGGATTAAATTTAATTTTATGCTCACATTTCAGTTCAAGTATTTCCCTAAGAGATTCTTATTAGTGTTGTGCCTTATGAATCTTTTGGAGAGATTCATTCATATGAATCTTTCACCTAAGATTCATTCAGATGTATTGATGAATCTTTTGGGATTGTAATCTTTATGAATCTTTGGAAACCTTAATGAATCTTTTATGGATCTTTGACGAATCTCCATGATTCTTTCATTAGCGTGGATCATGCGACCTAAAAAATGGGTCCCTCTACCCATTCTCATAAGTTTCCGTTGATTAATCTCTAAAACGCAAAGAACTATTCAGATTTATCAATTTAAATCTGAATTATATAACTCTAGTTGTTATGAATGATAAAATGTTTATTTTGGATAAAACAATTGGAAAAAAATAAAACAAAACCTCATGATTGCCTCATGATATTCAAGCCGGCGCAACGAAGAGAGTGAAAAGGCACTAAATTAATAACAATAGGCAACTAGTGCACTCGACTAGGCGTACAAGAAAGAGGCACGGACTTTAAACCAATAAAGGCACCGAATGTTCCGTACGGTTGAAACACATGCGTGCATCATCTTATGAACTACTTTTCCATTCTCCGTACGAAACGGCACGCTGACTTAATTGCCATTTCCTTGCTTAATTACAACATCCTTCCGACAGTGAGCGAGCGATGCCATGCAGTTCCACCACAACCCTCGGCGCTTATCGTTATCTCGTCTCGAAAATGCGCAACCAAAATGCAATTGCATCTTGAGAAAGCGTGGAACGCCGGCTTTCTTGTCCCACTTTGGAAAACAAATGGAATGGAGTCGACTTCAACTGACTCGGTTCAACTAAATTCTGCTAGCAAGAAACAAACCGCAATTAAAATGTTGATTTATCAATGTTAGGGGTAATTTATTTCCTGCTCACAACGTATTTTCTTCTGCCTATCAATAAACAAACGGGCGTGGGCGTGGGAATTCGTACTCTCTTCGCCTCGGTAAGTGCATCTGATAGCTTTTGGAAAGCCTTACTTTACCGTTTGGTGAATGTTTTCCAGATGTTCGGCTTTTAAAACGGACAGGAAGCACGAAAGGGGGTTGGTTTATTGATTGCGTATAACTGCACAGGTAATTGAAGAGCATTCTCCATAGATTCGACTAACGATCAGCTGTAAACCTACACTGCATCTTACTTCGCCGCATGACTTTTAATTGGATAAAAAATGTGTTGTTAAATTCTCATTCATTACCGACACGATGGAGGGCATCTGCGTGCCAGCAGATCCAATTCCTGGCAGTGGATCGTTTTCCGACGATACAGTTCCCATGTCTTATCGTTTGTCGGCTGCATTAGTCCATCCTAGCTTCTTGCATTTGGACACATCGTACCTGCAGTTTAGGATCCCCCGGAACAGGGTCATGGCTTGCCGGGACGAGAAGGGCAGGTTGGCTAATGAATTACATCGTTTGGCCATTTATTGGGACTTCGAGACATCTGTTCGTAGGAAAAACCTCATATCATACTGGATACTATTTTAAGTGTAAGGAAAACCTTTCTAAGCATTTTTGTTTCCTCTCCACTCACGTCTCCGGCACGAAAGTGGAGTTGGGGCTGCGACCATAAGGACATCGCCAAGAGTTGCAATGAATCTAAAGTTGAAATGAAATTAAAAATTTATCGTCCATGTCGGCATACGGCCATCCGTGTCTAGTTCCGTAAGTTCATGCCACTTGGAAACGATCCAGATAGCCACGAGGTACGTTTATGTGTGTGTGTGTGTCTGTCTGCGTGGTCGAATAACTATACCCTACGCTTCCGTTAAGCCTTTGCCAGTGAGTAAATCTCGTTGACAATCTAGCGTTACCCATTACTAACGTACCGAGTAACGGAACCATGCCTCAAAATCCTACCGAGTGCGGAACGAAAGTCCCGTAACTTACCATCCTGCTTGACTCTCGACCCAATGCAGATGATCAACGGCATACGCTGGCCGCTGGAAGAGAAAAAAAACACCTTCGACTATAGGGAATGTACGATCCGGGTCCTGTGATTCCTGGTTCATGGCTATCCGATCGCAAATCCGTGACCTAGCCGTGACGTGGTGGGATGTTCACGGTAAAACCCCTCGGCATACGTCACTACGAAGGCATGGAAATGTGCTACCGAAAATAGCGAAACCCGAATGGCACACAGTCGGACGGCGTTCCCTGGCAGTTTCTAGCCTTAAGTCCTCGCGAGTGTGTGTTACTTTTTCCTTCACTAACAAGAATGGCAACGGGAAGCTCTTGGGATATGAATGAATTAGAATATGCAAAATATGGCCCACTGCAACTCGGCTGCCATTGCACCGTGGGCTCTCTCGCTCTCTTTCGGCCGCGAAGGCAAACTATGAATCTTGTACACTAGAACCACACACGGAACTGCCACTCCACCCCACCGGTTCAGCCGGTTCCGTAATTAGTGATTCCACTGTCTTCGTTCCTCGGGTTCGGTTTTACATGCGGTACACTCGGTGCAAGGCAGCTCGGGCGGCTTAGCAGAGGAAAGCAAAAATTTCAGACCGGTATCACGTAAGCTCCAACAACTTGCGAGACCCTGCAAGAATAAATCATCCCACTTTACCCCGTTCACTTCGTGTAGCCCACAGTTGTGTACATAGTTCCTGTAGTTTCGTGGAACAAAAAAGGACCGGTAGACGGAGAGTGCACACAGGAACAGAAAAATAATGATTTTATAGGCTTCTGCGGGTTGTCTTTCGTTCGTTGGCAAAAGGCACAGTGTGTGTGTGTGGCACGAACAAGGGCTTGTACAACAGCGACCGTTACCACCTAGAACACGGGTTATATCGATGAACCTAAGTGCTTATGGGCTCGTTTGCCTTTGGAAGCACATGCACAAGAGCGCCACATTGCTGATGTTTGTCTTGCTGTTGAGCACTTTTCTCTACGGAAGGAAAATGACCGAGAATGAAGAAAATTGAAAATTGATTCTACTCTTATTTTAATTAATTACAAATACAATTTTCAACGGCAACAAACGGAAATCTTTTTTTTTATGGTTTGTGTACTAAGTTGAGTATGATTTTCTCGTGTTCTGCTGAAACATTTTGGAATGCAAATGAAATAACGGAACGCAAAGATTCGAAATAACTTTCACAGGAAAGTGGAATATGATTTGGCCCGTATGTCGCTCTAAGAATTTGGAAGACAAATTCTATAATGAGACGCAAAGATTCGGAATCACTTTCACAGGCAAATTGATGTAGAACTGTTTGCTTAAATATATTTAACAACACGCATCCCCGGTTTATGTAATCATATTCGGCACATTCAAATTGAATCATCTTTGCATATTCAAATTGAAAGAAAACTCATCCTAACGCATACTCATAATTAGCGTGCGATGAACGTTATTTACATTATTTACATTGCAATTCGTAGGTTTACCAATTAATGCTCATTACCGCATTCCATCCGAAGCGGCATTGTGTCGTGTTCGTAAATGCATTCCATTAGCTGGCAAGTTCATTCCGTGGCTTACATCTTCATCATCGCTTTCGGCGATTGAGGGTGAACGTCCAATCAGATGAAATCAATGATTTATCGAAAGGCAACTGGGAGGGTAAATAAAGGCGGATGAGCCCGAGGGAATGTAATAATTAACGTGGTCAATTCGTCTGGAATAAAGTATCGATTAAGAGCTGTCGGCAAATTAAATGTTTCCCTCCATATCAATACGTATGGGCGTTGAGAATGTTTCCAAATTTGGAAATGTGTATAAATTATTCATGAATTCCCATCACCTTTCCTTCCGAACTCCATTTATCCAAGGAACGAGACATGCATGCGGCAAGGAGCAAGGTTGTAGCATTTCAAAAGAATGATAAATAAATTATCGTCTCGAAAACCGCCGCATTGTGTTCCCATCTCCGTAGAATGCTGCAAGCGCAATGCAATAACAGCGACATATCAGTCTGGATGAGAAATGGATATAAAATTACCCTGACAGGGATTTTCCCGAACCACCCTCCTCCCAAAGACCTGCTCCGAGCTGTAAATGATTTCGAAATCTCTGCTTAGCCACTATCTATCATTCAACAAATTTCTGGAAGGACGGCAGAGAGGCCAGAGGGTAGGAGGAGGAAGGGGGCCGCATAAGAATAAGTGGGAGGCCACACTTCGTAGACATCCCCTCGGCGAACGTCGGGATGCTCGATTGTAGAACCGGGACCATTAATCATAATTATTACATGCATTTGCTTCGGGTCGCTTATTTTCTTGCCACAGTGCCATAAGTACATTTCTCTCTCGCTCTCACACACTTTCTCCTGCCTCTTTTTCTCGTCCTTCCTTTCGCTGCCACAATCTATGCATCGTGACGGGATGCGCTGGATCATCTGGGTCACAAACTGTCTCGTACCGCACCGTGAACCTTTTTTTTTTGGTGTCGCCCCGAAAACTCACCTGAAACAGCGACGACAAAGCTACTCCCGCTACCAGCTGACAGTGATCGATATACTGGTGGACTACATCCGGTTCCGGTGCGAGACGCTGACCGCTCGGCAGCCACCGGCCACCCCGAGCGTCCTGCTGCACGAGTGCAACCGGATCGTCACCAATCTGTTTGCAATCTTTGACGGAAGCGTAGAGCTGGTGACGTTGACGCTGCTCCGCACGCCACCGGAACCACGCTACACGATGCTGCTGTATCCGGTGTTCGAGGCCATCCTTACGGACCGGTCGGGACGGTGCGGTGGGGTGGCTGGAACGATCCCATCCTACGTCCGGATGCTGCTCTGCTTCAAACGCTGGCGTTCGCTGGCCGTCGGTCGGACGGATAAGGCTGTCATCGATGCACAGGCTGGCCACTTCCTGCCCGCACGTTGCCCCACGGTGCTAAACGCTTCCGATGTGCCGTTTCTTCGCCTGCTCCCAGCAGTACCGGCTGCTCAACGTGTCAACGAAACACGGTAGGCCAATGTCTGCAGGTTTCCAGCGCCAAAACAGTTTATCTGTCACGCTGTCACACACTTCCGGTCACGCACAACGGTCGGATCAATCGATGGGAATATTAGCTTCATCGTCGTCCACGCTTCCGACCTGTCTCTACCGGAATCTCTCTCTCTTTTTCTCTGTCGTCCATTTATCTTTCCACAGCTACCTGATGGCCAACGATTTGTTCAGCTTGGATCGGTGTGTCGCGCAGTTCTTCCGTCACCATCGCCGAATGTCGCCGGCTGCTGCGGACGAACGTCAGCTGTCAGGCATCGCTCCACGGCCTGCTACGACGACGACGGCGAACCGTCCGGTGAGTGAGTAACGGGTGACGGGTGATGTTGCGTTACACCGTCCCGGGTTCGAAAACGCGTTAATCCGACACGATGACAGGCCGGCCCGGCCGGTTCGCTGTTTGTCCACCTTTCGCTCTGTAACAACGCGCGAATCGTATGTACCTTTTCGTTCGTTTACCTGCCACCGATCGGATTTGCCTCGCGGGAACGCGACCTGAAGCGACTCAGCTGCAGTCACCTCGGAGTTGATGCCGCGAGACGAAAGGATTTGTCGTGGCGAGTTTGTGAACACTTCACAGTCGCACAGTCAGTCTCGTTAGTGTATGGTGTATATATCTCGTTTGTCCTTCCATTTCCACACCCCCGAGCCATTTAACGGTACATGTATGGAGAGCCCCTTCGTGTCTTGCCCTGCTTCTCTAGTAGAGGAACTGTTTACTAAGCGAGCGGATTATGGGGAATGCTGATGGACAAGTCGAAAATGGAAGCGTTTCTGTTGACTCGCGGGGATTATCTTTGCGACAAATAGGAGTCACTCAGTAAGGGATTAACCCATGCTAATGGTTGATACTCTTTGTTTTCCTCTTCCTTCTTCTTCTTCCTTTTTATTTACACTTCCGGCTTATCACTAACATACCATTGTTATATTATATTCGACGTTATTTACCTTCGAAACAGATTTGAAACTATTATTGAATAGCAAAAAGATTATGCTAGCTGGTATTAACCATTTCCGTTTTGGTTTTATTCCTCTAGATAGTTTTGCTTTTACTTTTCTCAAAGTAAGGTTATTTCAATTATATAAATCTTTCCTTTCATGTCAATATCCAAATCCAATTTAAATTTTTCCAAACGTTAATTGTGTTTAGCTTACTTTTTATGGCTCAAAAAATGCGTTTGAAAAACGGATTCGTTTACATTTTCGTATGTCCACATAAGCTCACTTCAACCATCAATATTAAACCATTCAAATTTGAACTAATTTATTTAATCCAATTCATTTTAATTCTGATGGACTTTTAATTACCATTTAATTTGAATTTGATTTTCGTAAAACATTCCTTGCTATGGAGATGTACCCCTAGTGTCCATACAAATTATCTAATGTACATTATGATGATTACAACGTGTGGTTGTACAATACTTTGTAGCTGCAAAATTATACTATACACATTATCCCTTGGTAAGGGTGGATTGTGTGGAATTGGTGGGAGGTATATGAAAATTGATTACGCATAAAAAACAATGTTCATCCGAATGTGTTCAACGTTTGAGGGTAGACCGGGAGAAGCCGTTCCGGTTTCGCTACCGCCTCTGTCTCTACCTTCGACTAGCTCTAACACTGCCATTTTAGACATTAAGCGTACCGTTTAAGCCGATGTAGAAAGTAACGAGTGTAAAATAGAAGGAAAAAGAGCTTTTTTTATTTGAATGGGAAAATGGGAGCCGATTATTTGTTTAACAAACTTTATTTCACCGCACGTAAAAGAATATCCGAATCAAGCCCGTAACGAATCTATGATATATTTATAAGCTATTTTAGTCCAAACTTCACAAGAAACGACTCGCTACAGAAACATTATCATGAAGAGTCCGTATTCATGTTGGTATCCGTTAATTATTTGAATTGGATAAATTGTTGACAAATTTAAAACGTTTCACAATCCATACCCTTTTTCAGAGGAAAGACCGCGTGAAAAATCAGTTCAAATTTAATTAACTTGAGCGTGATGAAATTGGCATTGATGGCAATAATCCTGCCCTTAGCGTTTAATACCAATGGACATGGCGCTGTTCCAAATGGTGAACGAAAAAAAAAATGGAAAGGTGAAAAGTAAAATGATTCATGTGGAATTATTTCTCCTAGTTTAAAACGATTGGTTTCAGCTTGAATTTTTTGTTTCTGTGCTTATAGTTCAGCAGCCATGCTTGATACTCCGTTTGTTCGTGGACTGACGGATATTACTTTCGAAAATAAATAAGATTAACGTAAGCCGTGTGGAATGCACAACTAATTTATAAAATTGAATCCCACAATTTCCGTGACTGGTCCCGCAGGGCATTCATAAGCCACTGATGAAAGAGATTGAAACTTTGAAATTGAAATCAAACTTTGAACACGTAAACTCATTGGACTCATGAACAGGTTGCACAAATTCTATACACCGTAGCTCTTTGATGAGAGTTTCATTAATGATTCTAATACCAGCAAACTGTACCTATTCCCAACCACTTTATCCATTAGCAAAGGTCTGGTCACAACAAATTGAAATACTGTTTGTAAAAATAACCACTTCCTATTAAATTGCATTATCATGTTTCAATCACTCGATTCGCTTATGTTGCATTTAAAATTAATAAAGTGCATCTGGTCAATTACTCCCTTGATTTTGTACTCGACCTCTACTGCACAAGCAGATTTTTTTTTCCTAAAATTAACTTTCATCGATTGGATTTTCCATCCAAAATCTGTTCATCAATTTACTGTGACTGTCCGGGCCGACGAGTGAGTCGCGTAAATCGATTCGAATCGATATAGCTGACCTCACCACAAATTAACATTTTACTCTCGTATCGCAAACGCTCGGCTAGTGGTAATCCCCGTTTTCGTTTACTGATTGATTTCCACCGCGGGCCACGTAAGCGTAATGACCTGTGACCACCGGGGTTGGTTTTTTGATCGAATCCGCACCGGCCGAATCCATCAACTGATGCGAACTTCGGCGACACACATTACATCAATCAACATATTTCCCAACGCCATCGTTTGCGCCGCTCGTTTCATTGATCGGATTGTTGCAAACGGTTTCGATTTGATTTTAAGCGATTTCCACTTCCAAACTGTCACCATATTGGAAAGCTTAGCTTCCCGGATGGAAACGGAATCGTGTGGATAGTATATTGCAAACTTCACATGCCGAAAATCTCACGCCACGGTTTGACGGATTCCGTGCGAATCGTTAGCCGATGTTTGCGCCCTCCTAGCCTTCCTCTCTCCCAGTTCCGAAACATGCATTTCCGCGACAATCAAATCAGTCACAGAAGTTTAGGTCACTTCATCAATCAACCGTAGCTCAACTCGTGTCAATCCTTCGCCGGTTCTACAATCAATCGCATTGCGACACGGCGTTGGCGCACGATCGCTGCAACTGCGTAAGTAATTAGGTGGTCTGAAATTGGTTCCACTTTCCGCTAGGGCAAGCAAATGAGATAGTACGAGTGTTTTCGCATGACAATGTTTGATGCAGTGCGTTACTGGTTTGAAACGGTTCGATACATTGTTTTTTGGTTTTTCGGTTTTAATTTCTTCCAAGCGATTGGTTTTGATGCTGATTAAACTGATATATTTTTTGCGAATTTTAAATGAATTATTCAAAAGAAAATAGGATAAATCATAAAATTAGCATTGTAATTAGGAACAGTGATTATAATATTCTTTTTGAACATGCAGGAAATCAAACATGAACGGTTCAAATCACTAGGGACGCCCTCCAGAAGTAAAATGGAGGAAATAATTATCGGTCCGTTATTTGAGATGATCCTAGCTTTTCATGTCAATCCGTCGCAGGCTCGGCACATCCAAATCAACCCTTGGGTAAATTCACTTTGAGCATTCAACATCCAACACCCTCGTTAATAACTTAGTGTTAGCTCTACCGTATGGTACTGATAAAAATAATTATAATTCCATTCCGTGCCTTACTTCTGCTAATTACGAACCCCGGTAGGGCAAAGTTCCGTGTGTACACGGACGAAACTGGATCCGATCCGAGTCGACCGTGCCCAACCCGGCCTCGCTCGAAAGCAATTAGCAAAGTTTACATTGATTCCCGGTCGAAAACAGAAAAACCGCTCGCCGGCAAACAGATGCCGGAGCCCCGAGGACGTTTGCCAAATCAGAATCGACTGCGGCGTATCTGGCATCCGTCGGTACGGTCACAAATTATGGAGGCTATTTCGCGTCAACACCAATCGACA
This sequence comes from Anopheles coustani, assembly GCF_943734705.1. Classification (NCBI taxonomy): domain Eukaryota; kingdom Metazoa; phylum Arthropoda; class Insecta; order Diptera; family Culicidae; genus Anopheles; species Anopheles coustani. The sequence goes on from NC_071289.1 coordinate 80,397,632, forward strand.
TTTCGGACCCGTTTCGTCCGCGTTCGATACGAACCACCAACCCAAACGGCTTGGTTGTTGTGATGTGGGCTGCCCTCTGCAATCATCATTCACCTTTTCATTTGGAAGCCGCAGCCTGCAGCTCCACGATTGCAGCGTCGGAAAGCCTTGCCCAAAACTTATCTGCAGGATTTCGAACCAATCCGTGGATAAAAAAACACTGCGCAAAACGAGGGAAACATAAAAAGCGAACTAGTTCGTAGTCGGAGGAAAAACCCCGAGATTAAATGAAAGAAATGCCAATAGCAGGAAAAAATCTTCGTCGGTTTGATGTTGTGTTGATATTTCAATTAATTGCTTCGTTCTTTCTTGTTCCTCTTTCCTCTATTTTTATGGCTCTTTTTTTTGTTATTGAATTGTTTATCTGTTCCTGCTCGCACTTGCACCATGTTTAATCGTGGTGCAATCTTGTGCACGCTTGGATTTTATTTAACCCCTCCGTACATCACCGCGCACACGCCATGGTCGATTTCATCAAAATGTGCAGACTGCACTGGAAGCGAGCAGCAATTACATCAACGCGACCCTGATGGCGGAGCTGATCGAGCGGAAGGGTCAACTTTGGGCGCGGGCCTTTCCGGCGCCAGCCGCATGTCTGCTCCCGGAGGCGCACTCCATCGTCGAGAGCCTACGGATGATATTTTGCCAGCGGACGGAATTCATCGAACTGACGTTACTTCTAGTCCCTGCCAGCCCCGAGCACGCCCCACTACTCGCGCCCATTTTTGCCGCCTTTCTAGCGACCCCGGCCGACCCGGGGCTAACGGCCGCACCGATCACCACCCCCACCGGACTGACCATCTACCGCTCGAACGACGTGGAAACGTACGGCCGGCTGATCCTGTGCTACGCCAAGTGGAAAGCGCTCTACCAAATGTCCAACCGCGCGGACGATGGCGCACCCGAACCGACCGAATGGACGCACGTCGATACGATTGCACTTTCGCAACTACCGTTCGATTTTCCCCGTGTCCTTTGTGCTCGTGACGCTCGTTTGCGAAAAGTTTTCCCATCCTATGCGAGCAACGGAACGGGTCCGGTTGCGGCAGGTGTCATGGCGCCGGTCCGAGGATCGAACCATACGGTGACGCGGTAAGTTTGTAAAAAACAAACGACCAAATCCAAGAAAGAAACTATTCCCGGAAGGAAAAGATTGTCAGCAAGTGTGCAATCGGAATAGTTTGGATCCGCAGTTGCAACCATCAGGGAGGACAGTATCTTTGCTGATAAAAGGATTGCAGAATGTTGCAATGAGTGAGAGGGTTTGATAAATTGGATTAAGTTTTGAAACACACTCCCATGGTAGCAATCCCGATATTGAGTAATTTACAAATGGTTATCAAACTGTTTCAGAGGAGGAATCTATTTGGTAAATTAAACCTCCAACTTGAAATACAGCCAAACAAAGATTCGACGTAAAGTACTACTTTTCAAACTAAACTATTCAAACATTCTAACAATTCTAAGATAATTTTCATTTGTATTGTCTTTAATAACATCCGTGGTACGAGTTTTAAATGTATTAAATCAGTCAAATTTAGAGCAATTAAATGATCCGAAAAAGAAAGTTGATAGTCTTACCGCAAGGATTTAATTTCTGTAATTAAACTTCGCAGTTGATTTAACATCGATTCAACCATAATTATAGCATGCATGTTACACCTTCTGTTGTTACTTCTTGGTTTGAAAGTTCGCTTTCCGCAAATGAACCGGCGCGTGTAGAAATGTTACCTCTCGTTCGCAGGTTTCTTCTTCGCACGCTCCCGAAACGGGCCGACCTCCAGGAGCTATGTTTACAATTTATCGAGGCTTATCGTAGCGGCTTGCAGAAAGTGGAACCACAACCGATCCGTATCCCCGGCAATGATTCGATGGTAAGTTTCTGCACCGGCAGCGCATTCCAAACATCCCGAAAATAGTTCCAGCTTTCGAAGAGCCAAATAAGTTTCACGCGCCGACGACACCCATTCCTTCCTTGCTGCCCTGCACGTAACCGTTTCGCATCGAAAAATGTAATTAGAACCAAAGCCACCACCAGCCCGACAAAGGTTGCCATGACATTGCGCGCCTGAGTCAGGTGTACCGGGTCAAGTTCGGGACAGAAGTGGAGTTTTTGCATGAACACCCTTCCGTAGGGAAATGTTTCGAATCGAGCGGAAATGTCGTCCGCCTCGGGGCAGAACACGAAACTCGTCAACAATGCAAGAACCGTCCGCTGCTGACGAGCCGGAAACCTGCCGCCAACGGGTGAAACTATTCGATAAAATGGAAACTATCCGCTACATTGTTGAAGAGGCAGCTGAAGTAGGCACTTTCTGTCTACGTTCTTCACGGTTCACTCGACAGTTGACTATCTAGTAGTCCTGCGTTCGATATATCGACCAGCTTGCAGCGACAAAAGGCAGCCTGGAACTTCCTTTCCATCCCATTTAATGGATTGCAAATTTGGGGTGTTGTTGAAATTGTACCATACGCCCACACATGATTCAATTTACTGGTTTTAATTAAGTACTCTTCAGTGTACGATAAGTAACCGTGTCAAAAACAAGTTCGATCGAGCAGTTCGGCATCTTCGGCAGCAGAAATATGGAGTCGCAAGAAGCGGAAGCAGCACGTACGACGAATCGATTTGCATTGAGGGATGGTGGGGGTTGTCAAAACTTGCAACATGAAGCGTACGTGCCTGGAATGTCTGCGATGTGAATGGAAGGTGCTTGAAAAGTGCTATGTTCACCCTCCGTTTTTTGGGGTTAGAATAAATCTACTCGAATGCGCTTGAAGGATGGAGTGAAGAACAGATCTTCTTAGTGCTTAAAGGTGTATTTGTAACCTTCAAACTGTGTGACGTAAGTAGCAATTACATGTTTCTAGCATCCGTCCTTTGTGGTCATTGCATTTGCAAGAACGGACTGAGAACATTCCGTTGCATGGCCGAATAACATCTCATCAAACCGACCGCACTCGAGTGTCATCCGCAGGCGAAGCACCCGTCAATGGTCATAATATTTTGCCACTCGGTCGGCAAACGGCTGTTGACAGGACACTTCATCCGTCGAGGTACGAGAAAAGGCGGATGCATCACCCTCCGGACAAACCAACCCCCTTCCGGATGCACTCGAGAGGGTAGTTACTCGGTGAACCCTCGTCAAAGTAAGAGAAAGATGTCCCCATAATGAATGGTATCGGTCTAAGCGTGCATTTGCAGAGCATGCGGTGGGAAATGTAGTGTGATGGAATCGACCAGGCACTTATGAAGCGACAGCGCAGTGGGTGCTTCTTCTTCTTCTTCAATGGCCCGCTCGCAGTTGAGCACGTCGTGCTGACATGGCCTGGTCACCAATCGTTCTCCAGGTAGCTCGGTCCATGGCTGCAGCCCTCCAACCCCGGTCGCATCCGATGTCTCGCAGGTTCTGCTCCACTTGGTCCATCCACCGAGCTCGCTGAGCTCCTCGTCGTCTCGTGCCGGGCGGGTCGCTGGTGAGCACCTTCTTGGTGGGGCATGAGTCCGGCATCCTCATGACATGCCCCAACCAACGAATCCTGCCGGCCTTCGCCACCGTCAGGATGTCCGGCTCGCCATACAGCTCAGCTAACTCGTGGTTCGTTCTTCTCCTCCACACGCCCTGCTCGTACACACCGCCAAAGATAGACCGGAGCACGCGCCTCTCGAAGACTGCGAGGGCGTTGGCGTCCTCCGTGAGCAGAGTCCAGGATTCATGCCCATAGAGAACGACCGGTCTTATCAGCGTGCGGTATATGACACATTTCGTGTGCGGGAGAAGCCATCTGGACCGCAGGAGTTTGTGGAGTCCATAGTAGGCACGATTCCCCTGAACAATGCGCCTCCGGATTTCACAGCTCACGTTGTTGTCCGGAGTTACGACAGTGCCAAGGTAGCAAAACTCCTCTACTACCTCAAGTTCGTCGCCGTCCACTGATACACTGCTCCCCAGCCTGGCTCTGTCACTGTCAGAGCCTCCGACGAGCAGGTACTTTGTTTTCGTCGCATTGATCATTAGTCCAATCCTTGCGGCCTCGCGTTTCAGTCGGGTGTACGCCTCGCACACCGTCCTAGTGTTCCGCCCGATGATGTCGATGTCATCCGCGAAGCCGAGGAATTGGAGAGAGCGGGTGAAAATCGTGCCACGGATGTCGAAGCCCGCGCTTCTCATGACACCTTCCAGAGCGATGTTGAATAGAAGGCAGGAGAGTCCATCACCTTGCCTCAGACCCCGGTGAGATTCGAACGGATCCGACAGCATGTTCGAAATCCTCACCTTACACAGCACCCCCTCCATTGTGGCCTCTAGCAGTCGAACCAACTTCTCGGGGAAGCTGTACTGCCGCATGGTCTTCCATAGCTCCTTCCTATCTATGGTATCGTAGGCCGCCTTGAAGTCGATGAAGAGGTGGTGCGTCGGGATCTGGTGCTCCCGGCACTTCTGGAGGATCTGCCGTAGAGTGAAGATCTGGTCGGTGGTGGATTTGCCTCCAACAAACCCAGCTTGGTAGCTTCCGACGAAATCTGTAGCAAGGGGCGCGAGTCTGCAGAAGAGTATCTGGGATAGGATTTTGTAGGCGGCATTGAGGACTGTGATGGCTCGAAAGTTGGCACAGTCCATTCTGTCACCCTTCTTGTACACTGGGTGGATGACACCCAGCTTCCAGTCCTCCGGTATCCTTTCCTGCTCCCAAATTTTCACAATTAGCTGGTGCATACTGACGGCAAGCTCTACCGAACCCATCTTGAATAGTTCTGCCACCAGCCCATCGCTGCCAGCTGCTTTGTTCTGTTTCAGCTGCTTGATGGCACTAGTGACTTCGTCCAAGGATGGTGGGAGCACCTCGTCATCTACCTCCTGGCTAATGTGCTGCTCAATTCTGTCTGCGCCGCTGCTGGACTCCCCTAATTCCGCTCCGTTCAGGTGTCCGTTGAAGTAGCACTTCCACCTTTCGATCACCTCTCGCTCGTCCGTAAGAATGTTGCCCTCCTCGTCACGACACATTGCGACGTTTGGCGTGTAGCCGCCTCGTGTCTTCTTCAACATCCTGTAGAACTGGCGAGTTTCCCCCGACTGAGTTAGCTGCTGCAACAGTTGTTCATCCGACTCCTCGAAGCGGCGCTTCTTGCTCTCGAAGAGCCGGGTTTGCTGTGTCCTCAGTCGTTTGTAGTGTTCCACGTTCTGACGGGTTTCGCGCTGCAGCATTCGGGCGCGCGCTGCGTTCTTCTCGGATAGTGCCCGCCTGCACTCGTCATCGAACCACTCTTTCCTCTGGTTACGTGGCTTATGGCCCAGTGTCTGCTCGGCTGTGCTGCTGATGACTCGCTCCACCATACGCCAGTGGTCATCGAGGGACATCGTGGCGGTCGCGTTGTTGTCCGGTAGCGCTTCCCCAAGCGCTGACGCGTATCCCTCGGCAACAGCAGGTGTTCGCAGCCGATCCGTGTTTAGGCGTGGGGTAGGCCGGTGACGCAGTGTATTGACAGCGCAGAGCTTCTGCCGTAGCTTCACCATAACCAGGAAGTGGTCCGAGTCGACGTTTGCGCCCCTGTACGTACGTACGTCGATGATGTCCGAGAAGTGCCTTCCGTCTATGAGAACGTGGTCTATTTGGGAATATGTCTGCTGTGGTGATCTCCAGGTGTAGCTGAAACGCGGTTTGTGCTGGAAGAAGGTGCTACGGATGTTCATGTGCCTCGAGGATGCGAAGTTGATGAGCCGGAGGCCGTTGTCGTTGGTTAGCTGGTGGACGCTAAAGCTACCAATCGTAGGTTTATAGGCCTCCTCTCGCCCGACCTGAGCGTTTAGATCTCCGATGACTATCTTCACATCATGTTGTGGGCAGCGGTCGTACTCCCTTTCCAGCTGCGTATAAAACGCGTCTTTGTCGTCATCGCTGCTCCCAAGGTGCGGGCTGTGCACATTTATAATGCTCAGGTTGAAGAAGCGTCCACGTATCCTCAACCTGCACATCCTGTCGTTGATCGGCCACCATCCGATCACTCGCTTCCTCATAGCACCCATAACAAGGAACGCCGTACCGAGCTCGTGCTTGTCTCCACCACTCTGGTAGATCATGCAATCGCTACGGTAGGGGCGCTCCGAGACTCCTTTCCAGCGAACCTCCTGAAGTGCTACTATTTCAAAGCCGCGGGCTCTCACTTCTTCTGCGAGTATTCTGGTACTCCCGGGTGAGGTAAGAGACCTGCAGTTCCATGTACCGAGTTTCCAATCGTAGTCCTTTTTCCGTTGCGAGGGTCGGGCATGATTGGTCCAAATCGGTTTTTCTTCTTGGTAACTTTTCGTTGTAAATGTACAGGGGGTGGCTTGCAAGGCCTCTCCCCCCGCCTCCTATCTCGTCGGTGGAACAACGCATCCTAGCTGTTTTACGTCCCGTAGGATGCCAGGACAGGGTGTACAGCCGCCCCTAACATGGGGAACAGACGCTGGTTCGAGCCGCTCCTAACATGGAGAACAGACGCTCGGGGATGAACTACTAGCAAGTAGCAGTCCATTCCCCCTCTCAATTCAGCCTTGCCGCCCATCCGCCCAAGGGGGTGGGTTTCCCCGTGTACCCAAGCTTGGATATTTAGGCGACAAGTTACCGTTCTGTACGTCGCGGACGTATTGAGTAGGAGTTGGGGAGGAGAGCCTATAGTAGCCTTCAGGAGGCGTCGGATCCAACCCTTTACAGAACCAAGCAGTGCAGTGGGTGCTCTCAACGTTTTTACCTGCGTGTAGGTTTCGCAACGACACTTAACTGGCTTTTGAGCATTGTACCGACCCCTGGCTACGCACATAAATATTCATGTGCCCGTAAATGCCCTTCTGCTGGCGGCAAAGAAGTGGAACATAAAACTTTTACCACGCGCCAGCCCTCCTTTGAATGTAACCAGGTTCTTCTGGTTTGTCTCAGACGCCTTTTTCTCTGTTCCTTCTACCGAAGCATGGGAAGGTGAAAAGTGTCACTACAATTTGTTATGCAAAGATACGTGCACCTCCCTTTCGTTGCTCTGCGTAGTTCCCGCCGGAGATGGAAAAGTTTCTGCACAAATTTATGCCACAACAAATGGCGGCGGCGTCGGCGATGGGCTCAAACAAAAGCACTCAGAATTGGTTACGTTCGAAGTTGGAAGAAGTACTTGCGAAAAAAAGCTACCACTACAGCTTCTCCCGGCGAAGCCCAATGGGAAATAGTAAATTGTGGGAAGCAAAATAAAGTAGCAATAAAAACCGCGTCACGCGGGAAAAAACTACGGGAAATGAATTACCGCCGAAGAGATTTGTACCGGCACGATTGCGATCAATGCGATGGCCCTGGAAAGGCACCAAAGAAAGATGTTGTGTTTACACAAGAAAATGGCATTAAAGTTTTATTAAAATTTAGCACCTGATCACGATTTATTACGGATGTATTTGGTCATTTTGTTAAATTATTCAAGAAGTTCGATTGGTTCCATTTGTTCGAAGGAAAGTTACCCGATTGCATTCAAATACATAAGATGTACCATCCGAAAGTAAATTGGTTTTTCTCAGCAGGAAAAATGGGTGTTTTATAATGTTTTTTTCATTTGTATTGGATAACCCTTTTCGTAAATAAAAATACTGCACACATCAAACAACCATTTTCCTTTTTAAATTCAACTAACAACGTCAATATTTCTGATGGAAAACTTTTCACGTTCACATTGAATCATGGAGAAAAAAAGAGTCCAATAGAAACTTCATCATTCCATTTCGTTCCCGTTTCCGGTGGTGATTGAAACTAATTCTGTTTCGTTCACTTATTCGGGTGCTTCACTGATTTTCTTGTTTCTACTTTTCCAATTCTTTATTTCAACGTTTTTTTTGTGTCCCTTTTGCAGACGTGCTCGGCCGCATACAAATCAATGTCCGCTTCCCTCGACCGGACGGATCGCAAGCAGCCAAGCGTCGACGACGACGGTACGGCCACGTCCGGCCAGCCTACCCTGCGGACGGAAATGAAACCGATTATTATTCCGGACAGCGACGATGGAGACGAAATGTCCGCCAGCGATACCATCCTGTCGGTTTCAATGTCGACGATGCTTGTGCAGGCAGCGCTTTGTCCGGCAGCAGTTTCCGGAAGTCCCGGGACGACCCTCGAGCTGGACCGAAACACGTCAAGCACACCGACACCAAGCGGCGAGTTCGATTGCGTGGTGAGTGGGGCACCGATTCCGTGGCCACCGTTCACCGTGGAATGCTTTCTCAATACGCCCCCGGCCACCCCCCAGCAGGAAGTGAACACCGAGTCGGCCGAAGAGGACCATCGGCGGTGTTTGACGGTCAAAAAGCCGCCCCTTCCGAGCTGGTGCCGTCTGAAGGGGACGGTTCGATCGATAGAGCGTAGGGGGAAAAAACGAACCACTGCGGGTTTCGTCGCCCTCAGGCACACACTGAGGAGGCTGTTCGATGGTGGTGTTGGTGGTGGTGGTTGGTGGAGTTTCGCCGACGTTCTTGCGGTTCAGGTTCCGCTCGCCCGGAACGTTCGCTGGTGCTCGTCGATAATTAACGTGCCAACGATACCGGTAGATGGTTGCACCGCAGACACCTACCTGCTGCCGAACCGTACGGCAAGCTTCAACTCCCACGAGCTTTTATCAGATCGCTCTTATGTCGCGCGGGAATCGGCTCCATCCGATGCAACGCTGCTTGAACTGATCAACTGTCTCGATGCGGGTGACAGTAGTTCATCGTTCGGTTCGACGCAGGCTTGTGTCGATTTTGTCATCCCTCCCGACAATCCGGGCCGTGCCGACCTTGGCCACCCGAGCGCCATGAACGACCAGGCGTCTCCATCGGCGTTCGAGACACCGGTCGACACGTCCCCGCTCTTCGCTAGCGCCAGTGATAGGTTTGTACACTTGGTCACCGAGCTGGGGCCCGTGTCCTGGCCGATTGTGTAGAGTTTGCAACCAACCTAAGGTAAGGTATTAGATTTATTAAGCACGCAGCCAGTGCCATACGGCTGTAAGCCACCAGGCGCCTCCATGAGGCAATTCTTCCAAACACCCCAACCCTCCCAGTAAGGTGAATCGCTCCTTCGCGGGTCGCACCGCATAAGCTCATCAGCTTTCAAGGGCTGTTTGTGTCAATTTCAAGTACTTTTCGCGATGTCTTCCCGCATCGGTTCGGGATAAGCATGGTTGATAAGGAAATTCGAGCACACAACACAAGACAAATCTCTCCACCACGGTGGACGTTTGCAACATTTGTAGGATATAAGTATTTAAAACGTATTCATATGGGTGTGCGGCAGATGTGGTATGTAAGTTTCCTTCGGTCCAGAGTCTTGTTTTTCTCTCGATGTCATCGTTGTTGTTCTTCGTGTCGTTCTCTGTGATCTATTCGTACGATTTCCGATCGGACCAGCTATAATGTTGATGTATCTTTCAAAACTCCATCCTATATCCGCCTTACATTTAATCGATCGGTTAACGATGCTTACATAAATTTAAACGATTACGCAATCGAAACTATTTTAGATGTTTTGCTTTTTCGTCGTAAGAAAAGATAACAATAATTTCTCTAATTAATTCACTCGATAAACATTGGGTGATAATTTTGGGCAAGTAATGTAAAAATAGAATTAAAAACCACTATATCGTAACGTCCGACCACAGCTGCATCCACTTCCGAATGGAGTTTTAGTTTTTGGAATGCAATGGAATGCATTTCAGCTTTTTCTTTCGAAAGACAACAATTTAAATGCACCGTTACATGTATTTTTTTATTGCGTTCGTCGCAATACCATGTGGCCAGGTAACAATGTGCCCCTTATGTTCGAAACACTGCTGGAATGCTGCAACTATGTAAAAAAATAGAGACAAACAAACACGTGTATCTCAACAAACCATCGTCATCACCAATCATGCCTTTCGAATCACCTTCCCCCAAAAGCACCACCAACAGCATCATCGAGCATCCTCCGTCGGCTGGACGTGTGCACGTGTGCGTGCGTGCGTGTACTCACACACACACACATGCGCACATGCCCCACCATTGGCCAATTGGTAGATGTGTCAAACGAATTTATCGGTTTCGGCGCGTTTTTTAACGAGTTTCGGTTTCAAATGGGGTTTGTTATCCACGGACAGTGAAACTGCTGGCTGGAAAAACCAAAGCACTGTATCAGTACAACAAAATGGGTAAGAGTACGGTAGTGAAGGCACGCGGAGAGATGCACCCTCCCGCAAACGGTCCAGTGCGGGCCGGAACTTAAACTAACTTCGTCTCAACTCAAATAAAAACACTACACACAATCAACGCGACAGCGAAACGTAAAGCAAAAGTTAAAAAAAAAGGAATCAGCCAAACAGAGTGAGAGAGTGAGCGGGAAAGTGAGGGTGAAGGGACGGAAGTCCCATACATTCCTCGTGTTGGAAGGGCACAATGCCTTGCGCCAACGTTGCATTTATTTCGAGAAACGCTGGGAAAGAAAACTAGATTTCACGGTCAGAACAGGGTAGGAAACCGGTATGGTGCGCGGAACGATGGGACACTATTGGGCAGCGAAAGCACGTTGCTGTACTCTGCAATCGAGTGGCCTCTTATCGCTATAGTTTAAGTATCGCATAAGGAGTAAATGTTACCAAAAAGGGTGGGGAGAAAGAAAACTAGCGCAGCACAGAATCTAATAATGTAATGATAAAAGGATAAGAAAAAAATACACTAACACACCCACACACACACACACACCATATACAACTGGAGCAATCCTAGAAACTTTCCCGTAAAGCTTACAAACAATCAGTTCCAAACAGTATTTTCTCTTCAGTGCCGGATAGAAGGAAAAGGCGAAGCGAACGGTGCTTAAAGCCGTCGAGTGCGCGGAAAAACACTGTAAATAATGCTGGATGCACACAGGCACAACCACATGCACATATACGATGGCTCCCTTCTCCTGTCGATGGTTTCACCTCTTTAGCTAGTGACACCGTGATTGCGTTAGAGTATAAGCTTTCCCATTTCCATCCCTTTCCCTCCTACGGTCGGGGACGGTGCGGAAGGAAAGGTTTTCCTGTATTTTTGCAATCGAAAAGCAACCAGCCCCGGTGCACTACTATTGTCACATCCTAACAAAATAACAACTAAATAAAGCGTACTGCGTACATATTCATATTTGATGATCGATGTAAAGAAATGTCGTTGTATTTTATTTCTCTGCTTTGTTTGTTTTTGTTTTGAAAATATTTTTATTCAGCTGGTATTTGAACGTATGGTTGGTATATGGAAAGAAAACAACAATTGTTTAGTAGCAAATTTAAAATGATTTAAACCACTACGTTTAAAGAGATTGGAATATTTTTTAAATAAAATTTTAATCAATAAAGGATTGTATTTTAAAACCAACTTTTAACATTACTATTTTATTGAAAATCCATTTGCTGATTGAACTATTGATTTACGACGGACGTTACTATTGGAACAAAGTTGTTTGATTACCTCTACACAACACCGATGGTAAAAAAATTCGTTAAGCTTTCAATCAAAGAAAGCGTTAGAGATTTTCCTGCGGGATGTTTCAATCAAGAAATTTAAGACTCCACGCGCTCTGAACTTTGTTTCCGATAGTTGATTGCTTTCGGAGCACTTTATTTCAACGATGAGCTGATGGTCGAAGGAGAAACGGACCGGAGCGGGAGACGCAACCGGAAACTCTTTCGCACTAACCGGGCGAAACGCACCGCTTCGAAGCTAACCCAAACACAGGTACTCTAATCGTGGTGGAATGGGAAGAGACTTCTGGTGAAAATTAATTTCCCGCTTGCCGTTTCCTTTATTGCACGCGAAAAGCGATGGAAATAAGGGTTGATAAAAAATAAAAAGCATTTAGGACCGATAGTTAGCCATGGAAAATGAAGCGGTACCTTAGAGGGCTGCGCTTTTCCAATTTAAGTACCACACTTTCCTATTGTTCATGAACGATAGAGGGCGCTGTTTAATTTCCATCGAAGAGCTTTTTCCGAGAAACGAGGAGTGCTTTTCACAGCTTACTTGATTCGATTGTTAGTTGTGATTCGAGTTGAATTCATCAGTAGGAGTAAGATTTGTATTCAAATAGATGTTTCCTCAATTTTAGCTCCTTCAGCAATTCCTTAATCAATATGGTTTCATTCTTAGCAACTTTCTCTCTTGAATCTCATAACTAAAAATTCATCTTTCAGAACACGCTTAAATATTTTAGATTGATTAATTCTAAAATTGTGTATGACACACTTCAAATATCCTGTAAGAATTTAAACAAAAAGCAAGAAAACGTAACCCTTCAGAAAGCATTCTATTGGAAAGAGTAACCTGTTGAGATCTATTGGTAAACATTGAGCATATTATTTTGCCCATCATGTTTGGTCAGTTTCTTCTAATCATTTCATTCAAGAGTGCGTATGTGTGGGAATATGCTATTGTTTGTGTAGAGACACATGTTTAGGACATACACTTGTGTACTGTAGAAATAACACCACAGCTGTCGACTTTCCGAAAGGAGCGGACTTTAGCACTTGGTGATGCAAACAGGTGTATGTGTTTATTTGATTCGATGAAAAGCTCCACAGAGGAACGAAAGCTCTCTCTCTCTCTCTCTATTCTTCTTTGTTTTTCTCCGTAGGAAAATGTATGAATTTTCTCTCCTACTAAAGATTTATAGCCGTCATCTGTTACTTTGTGGAGTGATGCTTTTCTTTGAAAGCAAAAGTCATGGCTCTACATTTTCCTCTCGCACCAAACACACGAACACGAACACACAGGAAAAACATCTGATCGAGTGCCAACTCAGCAGAAACCGCCCGCGTTATGTTCCAAGCTTCCGCAGAGGGGAAGTTTTCGCCACGCCAGCCAAGTCCGAGAGCACGCACGAGCCCAGTGACGGCGCGGATTCGCGGACTTTCGTCAGTCCTTAGCTTACGGTCGGACGCGTTGGACGCGTCCTTGTTCACCTCTTCGGCGCAACCCTCCTCGGCCGCCAGACGTGTTGCTTTTAATTAGCTAATACCACTTTGGCGTCCCGTTTTCCGTTCCCACCCCAGTCCGGCTCAGCTGACGCCGTGTGATTCCGTTCTGTCCCTTAGGTGCGTCTGTATTTGTGCGTGCGTGCGTGCTATAACTGCCCTTTGGCTAGGAAACCCCATCGGAAGCATTTACAGACAAAGTGAAACGCAGCCATACGTTTGGAGCTTGCGCTCGCTAAGTAGTTCCTTCCGAAGCAGTGTTTTTTTCCAGCGGAAACTAATCGTAACATTAAAGTGTTGATGAAGATATTTAACATAACAAGTGCAAAAAGTGTAAGCTGCAATATTGTCATCCAAAAGGATAGATGAAAAATCTTCCCATTGTGTACCGTTCATCAAAGGCGTCCCTCGGAAACGAACCACTTTGCCAGAAACTTTCGCTTTTCCGAATGAAAATGTTCCCCGTTTGCAATCGGTAAACAGTCTAACAAACCATCTCGGTCATTGGCCATCCAGAGAGGGTGCGTGGGTGAGTGTGTACCAAGCACACACACAAACACAAACACTAAAAGACGAATACAATGTTTGCAAACCTTGTAGGCGCCGCCGACGACGCCTCCAATTATTGTTTTTGCGCTGCGTTCGGCCGGAAAAACTATCGACGCTACCCATTGCAGGACGCTTGCGGAGGTCATTGAGCTTTTTGGTAGAAGAAACGGCCGTCGGCCGTCTAGTGGGGTGGACATGCAGAACGTAGACCACCAACAAAATGGATGCTTCTCCTATAAATCTGCTTAATCATACGAAACAGTGGAAAAACACGTGGAAGAAAGAAGGAAAAGCTCCATTGCTCCGTTGATTCAACACGTTTGTGTGTGAAGTTTGCGTTCGCTCGCTGGATATCCTTGCATCGAAGTAGGACAGGAGCTTTTCTGTTTTTTTTTTTCATTGGATTGCTTTGATTCGTCACAACAAACGAACGAATCAGCCACCGGCTGGTTGAATGCCAACAAGTGCTTGCACGGGGAAAGCAGAAGAAATCATAAAGACATCGTCGGTTGTTCGACAAGTGCTTGCTGATCGACCTTTCGAGCAAATTGAATTACGTGATGTGAAAATAATAAGCAACACAAAAGTTCAATTACAAGGTAAGCGTGATACTGAAGGGGATGGGAGCAACGTAAGAAAAAGAGAGAAAGAAAGACGAGCCCACTGGGAGTGAGAGTAAAAAGGAGAGCTAAATATATTCTTTTCCTAGAATCATCTCATATCGAACGAACCCTGTTAATGATAAGGGGAATATCGGGGAACGCAAGTCTTGCGTCTTGAGGGGTTAAAGTGCCAGACAACCCCACACCCACGAACACACTCACACGTACACACGTACACGCACAGGCAGACGACCGCACAAAGGACGTCGCAAATGGCGCAGGTTGGAAAAGATAAACCACTCGCTATTATTACTTCTCGGTCCTGTTTTCGGGAACGGCGCATCCTTGCGTGTCACATTTCACCGAAACAGTCGGCAAGGGATGGGGTGGGAGGAAAGGAGGGAGTGTCTGAGCTTCGGGAACGGATCTTCGTGACCATCGTTTCACTGTGTGGGTTCGCACGGCTCGTGAAAGTCCTTTTTGTCTTATTGTTGTTTTTATTCCACCAGAAACGAACTCGGAAGGAAATGAAGATATTCGGATGGGTCAGGAACCGACGCCCACTGCACTCCGACGGCCCACGCCGGTCCCTTCATCCCCTCTCCATCTGTTACAATGTAGATCCACGTAAAAAATCCTTTTTGCATCGATGCAACGGATTCCATCGAAATAAAAATCGGTGATCCAAAAGCGATTTGTAGCAAATAAAAACGGAGCACGTCTCTCAACGAAACTGATAGAGTGAAGGTAGAAACGGATTGAATGGCCAGTAGCAGACGGATTGAATGGCCAGTAGCTCGGCTGCATCGTTGCAAAAAGAAACCCCCTCTATTTTCCTGCTTTACAAAAATCATTTTACTTGTTCTATTTTCACAACAACCGGTTTATGGAACGGTTTGTTTTTCATCGCATAACTACTGGGCTCCATGGTGGGAAAATGCTTTGTCGGACAAACCGTTCATTTTCCCCCTTTCAAGCTTCTGTTATGCCCCGTTCGAGACTGCGAAACTGCAATCAATACGTTATCAAATATGGAAAGCGGTAGTCCAACCGAAAGTTCTGATGCCCTGGCAAAAAACAAACCACGAGCCACGGTCGATTGTTTCCTACCAATCCAAGCGCCTCGATTACCCGTTGGAGTTTCGTTTTAAAATTTATCACATGAATTCCCACCAATGGTTGGAAATGGGAAAAGTTTGCAGTGGGAAAAAATGCAGAATGTCGATGGAAGACCGTGAAAATTATTCATCGCCGTTCAACACTCGCACGAAACGCACACGAATCGATTAAAGTCTATTGTTGCGTTCGATACCATGAGCAAATCGAGCCGTTTTTCTGCGCCATTTGTTCTTTAATTTCCATGGCGTTTGAGACAAAACAGATAAGGTATGAAAAATATAAGGAAAAGTATTCGTTACCTCAATTATTAATGAAAGCAACTCCAACTCAACCTTTTTCATTCAATTTATTCCTGGTTACATATTTTCACCATTCGATAGAAAATTCAATTTCCCAAAGCCAACTTGATGGAAAGTGTTGAAAATTGGCATTGAAAAGTATCCATGATTGGTCCCCATCATGTTCGAAATATGAGATGCATTAATTGCCTCGTGCAAGCCGCCATTAAATCGAGTTCCTCATCGACCGAACCAATTTGCTTGGCAAAACGAAAATTTCAAACAATTATCTTACCGTTGACGGCACGAAATAAGGTTTAGCCCGCTCGCGCAACAAATTGATTCCTTCGAGCTACGATGTTTTCACTCCACGAGCTCCAGCGGAACCTTCGCTCTTCATGCCTTCTGTGGGCTATGGGCAGGGGTAAGTTTTTTGATTAAGTAACACATTTTCTTATGGCACAAGTCACTGTCGTCGCTAGGGCGAAGGAAAAACAAACGCCACGAGCGAGCGCAAGAAATACGAGAAAGGTCAAAGAAGAGCTGGAACCTAATATGATGTTATGCTGTATTAATTTCACCGTGGCACGCACAACTCTAAACATCAAGGCAGCGGCTGCCTTTTCCGGCCGGTCCGGCGTGTTTTCCGCGAGGAGGTGGGAAGCTTTTCATCGATTATCGTCGAACGGCATTGAAACGCGAGCACAATGTCTACCGCCGGTTGGGAGCTTTCGCGCAAGGGAAGGGAAAATTGCTTCCAAGTACGGCGTGGCCCATTTGGAACGCTCGAAAGGATACGCCTGTGAAGGGTTGTGTGTTTTATTGGTTGCTAAAAATAGGCAGACCGGCGCCTTCGAAGCGGTCGTAATTACCCTGAACCCGGAGCATATGTTCATCTCGCCCGGGAGGAGCGGGTTCCGCGAGGTGTGCGATCTCTGCTGCGGTCACCGGCGTCATTAGCATCGTGGAAAGTGGGTGGAATATATTAGGCAAAAATGGATGTTAAACGTACGGTTCCTTACCATGCATGCAGCACGCGGAACGAACGCCATTTTGAGAAACGATTTTACAACCATGAATAATGTAGCTTGTCAATACCTAGTTTTCCCGTTGATTGGTCGCTTGGGAAAATTTAAATAACATTTCTTTCACTTTCCAGATGCGTTTGAAAAACAACTGCATTTCTACTCCAAGAAATGTCAAATAAGATTTCTTCTAGAATCCCGATGAAATCAACATTTTGTAAATGATGAAACAAAATAAAATGAAGCATTTTATCTACCCTTTTCCAATTATTTCAAAAAGATAATGAAACAACAATATTGTAGTAGATAAAACAACAATAGAACGACAAATGTTATCCACTAATATCCAATGGCTTCGACATGACCTTCTTCATGGGTGGTTTCTCAGGAACTTCTTGTGAGATCGTGTCAATTTGAAACGAAGTATTTGTCGGCCAAAGCTCACGACAAGCTCAACTATGAAGGCGTACAAACGTGAACAAATAAATTACCGTTCTACGGACGCGATCTCCAAACGGAAAGGAAATAGGGAGGAAAATTGGCATCCATTGGCGTCTTGGAGCCTTTATCCACCAAAGCACACACACACAAGCACCGATCCAAGCCCGTGTGGCTTTTGGATTTGATGTCGGCCGGTTACCGATAATGGCAGAAAGCCATTGTAGGCACATTTCGGGCCACCGTTTCCGGAGCCCACACCGGAAAAAGGGCGTTCGCGGGCGGAAGGAAGGAACGGCCCGGCGGATCAGGGATATCCCGCTGTTTCTGCTGGAGGTCATATTTTACGATTATTATCCCAAGCGGATGCTCCCCGCTTGTTTTGACTCCCGGTGGGTGGTAAAGGGAGTGATGTTTTGTGTTCGAGCTACAACGGAGAAGCAAGGGCGGAAGAGGTGGTTAGGCCGGATGCGTTTGGTTTCCGGGAAGTGAGGTTAAGTTGGTGACAAAGTCTAATATAATTATACGAAAAACGAAATCTAATATAATTACAATTATTAAGCGTGCTTTTAACTATTAACTAAATAACTGCAATTCAGTTGAAATTGTAGGAAAGTTTTCTTCAAATCGAACACGTTTCTCGTCTCCTAACTCTGCTTAGTTCTCTAACGAACACACTTCAAGGAAATTGTTTAATAAACTTCCCTACTCGAACCGTTTTCTTGGACGGTAACTCACATGAACCAAGCAGAGAAGTACTTATTCTCTGTATCAGCAGAACCGTCACAAACTTCTTATGTTCTGTGCTCTCTCGGTTATAAAGTGCTCCATCCTAGGAAAACACTACACGACTTCAAGCAACATATACTTTGCCTTCCACGGATCGAGGCTTGTTCAATATTCTACTGACATTCAGGCAAACAAACACAACCTACAACGAAAAAGAACCATAGTTCATATCTCACGAAGAAATGTCCTAGTCGAAGAAACATTCCATGGCAGCAACGGCTGTTTTGAACAAACAGAGCAACCGAGCTCTACTTCGGAGACTGGAAATTTCCGAAGAAAAGCAACCCATGGCATCATGGCGGTCAAAGTTCACAACTTTGCAATAAATTTTACCTTCGATTCTCAATCGTCATCGCACGAGGAGTCCGTGCCTGCGGCTTCGTTCTCCCATTCGAGCGAATCGAGAAAATCTTCCCTGCGCCGGAAAAGGATTCCCATTATATCCATTGCCCTTTGACCGCAGCGTTCGACCGGGTAACTACCCGGGGAATCGCCCTTGGGTGAGCCTTTTTCCCGAGCAATCAATTTTCTTTTACCTTGGCGAACGAGTTATCGAATGCGTTGCGAACAAGTAGAGTTGAGAGTTGGCGTAAAAGAATAAAATAAGCTCTCCACCCCCAAGAGGACAAACATTATGAAAAACGATCTCCGCTGGGTGGCCGCCGGACAAAGGCACGAATGATTTATCGCCGCGTGCCCGGAATGCAGCGAGCGTAACTATTGTTCTCCTAAGCTAGGGTCTTCTGTTCATTGTTCGCAAGCTGTTGTTTTTTGTATTGCGCTTCGGTTTTTTGCTACCAGGGATGCGATTGCGCCAATCCAAACTCTATTGTTATTTATCACACCGAGCGTTTCACTTCTACCTGAATGTCGATGGTAAGTTGTTTGGTAAGACAGTTTGCCTATGTTCTGTGCCTTGAGCAACTTACAGCATCACATTTAGCTGGTAATACTGTGGTGTTTATGAGTTGTATGTTCTAAATAAAATGAATGAATATTCATCTTTATTAGATTAATATTTTCTTCTTCACCATATTGTGTACTTTTTCATTAATCTCACGAAGTGAATTGGTTTTATTAGTTCAGTTGTTTAATTTTTATACTTTAAATAGCAATTAAATAATACACAATGTAAAATGTCACCTCTTCGAACGCATATTGCGTGTTTCAGTTCATAACATTTACATTTTGAAAATGTTTTGTTAACATTCCTCAATAAACCCCCAACATTTAATCCTTACGATCAACTATGCTTCTTTAAATTCTTCGTGCAACTGGTAGTTAATAATGTAATCTAAAGCTAGTATACATTCACGTTAAAGTATGGCATTTCCTTTAATCCAAACTTAATCGTATGGAAAAGTTTCAATGGTTTCGCTCACTCGGAATAATTTGAAACCCCAATGTGAGTGCAAATTCGTACATCCTCCATCATACGTTCCATCACGTTGCACTCTTCCATTCAAACGTCTAATTGTTATGCTGAGTTTCCAGATTGCTATGGAATCCCACGACTAACCAAAAAGAAAAATCCAAACCAAATCAACACCCCGAAACATTTTCGATACGATGTTAGGGTATGAAATCGCCAGCCATAGCCGAAAAAGGGTGGCTTTCATGAATATGCTGACATTTCCCAAAGCCCGTCGAGCAGGTCCATTTAATTCAACTAACCACCCAATGGCCTAGAAGGGAAGCGACGGGGAGAGGGTGTTGCAACGCATCCGGGTGGAAAACGTTCGCCAATAGACACTGTTGCAAATTGGATCGCATCCAAACATCGAACGTTTTCGGAAAGGACGAGGCGAATGCCCCTGGGAATGCTATAGAAACGACACGGAACGGGGACAGGTTCAGGAGCGAGATGGTTCTAATAAAATGTGGGTTGCGTTGTGGGTGCGTCGGTGGTTCGGGATGGAAAACGCCCCCTCCCGAACGGATGCATACCGGACAGGCAGTTCCGTTCGGATTTCGGTGAAAATGTGACGACGATAGTATTTTTGTCGTACGTTCCGGGCTTAACCATCGACCATAGGGCATAGTTATCTGGCCATGCACAATCGGGGTGCAAATTCTGGTGGAAAGTGAACAAGAATGGCATTTCCTACGGCTCGTTGCAGCCTGAAAAGCGTAGCAACGTTGGCATTTAGAGGTGACGAATGGGATTGGGAAATTATAAAGCTGAATGGCAATTCGTATTACCGTACTTGAGGCTCAATATTGCATTAATTGGAGAAAAGTTGACAATTCATTTCGATCGATTCATTGATTAACTTGACCCTTTAATTGGGTCGAAACCATAAATTTCGAAAATAGTAAAAACTCATTATTGTTACACCAGAAAAAGGAAAATATTATTTATGAAGATCACGATCTTTATGTTACAAACTAAACGGCCTGAAAAGTCTGTAGTCTACCTTCTAACCATTCTTTTAAACTCACAGTCTTAATTTTCAACTCGTTCATATTCTAGAAAAATTAAATGTTATCAACCAAAACTAACTAACACTACTTCGTTACCATTTTGGATGATTGCCACAATCCTGACATATGTTAGGGAAATTACGGGACATAAACGCATTCACAAAATAAGCCCAAAATTACACCAAGTGGAAGTTATAGCAGAAAGTTACGATTTTCACATCCACTTCCCTTTTCCTTCAAGCCCCGGCCAATGTTCGGTCTCCGGCTAGACACGGAACAATAAACTTTATGTTATGAATATTTGGACGCTTCAAAAGCGAAATCGCAGTCCTTGGCCCGGGTCATTGTACAGTTTATGTCGCGGACGCAGGGAATAAAACCGACGTCAATAAAGGCTCGACGATATGCATATAGCGATCGAATGGGCCGCAGTTATCTTCCCCATGGTCGGAGGCGATGATCATCATCCTGAAAAACTTATGACTGAAAACACGGATTCGTACACGCACGTATTTGGAGCGCAGATCGAGATGCAATGACGAGTTTGCATAATAAATTGTCACCACTGAAGTCGGCTCTGACGATGTGAAGGAATTAAATTTCCTTCCTTTCCCATTTGGATCTCCAAAAGAAAATACTTAGCAGTAACGGTCTGAGGAAGATTTTAAGCTCCCAGACACGTCGTGGTGCGATCTTCCTTTATCCCCAAAAGATCCCCACCACCGCTCACGCCAACTAACTTACCAACGTAAGAAAATTTTATCCGACGTACGTCAATAAACGCTCTCGAAATGAACCATCCCACGCATGACCTCGCAACGTGTGGGCGATTTTCTCCCGCAAAAGCAAAGAAAATGCCCGTACGTACTGGAACGGTACGGTACCCCACCGGTCTCGGCAAGCCCCCGGCGTGAAAAACCAATACTTCCACCCTAGCCTAATGTCGACGTAATGCTTGCGGCGTGAAACTGCTCGTAAAAATGGCAATGGTCGTAAAACGCGGTAAAATTATCGCAATACCCGCAAAACCGAAGCACCAAAGTGCGATGGCGATGAAATGTTTATTGCAATAACCTTCGCACGAAAGATTCTTCGATCCGCCTTTTCTTTTTGCATTCCATCTTCTTAAAGCTTTTCTGCACACCTTAAATCAATGGCTCATTTTCTGTGGTTTTTAAAAGATGTTTTTGAACTGTGCGATACCATCAAATTGTAGAGGCAATCAATAAATAACATTCGAAAAAAGAAAAGTTAACTACTTTTTAAACGTTATTAAATATTTAATTTTGCCATTCGGAGTACAATTACGAATCCACGAAATTGAGGTAATCGAATTTCCACAGATTAAATGTGTTTCATTCAATCTCTTCCGCTCGATACTGTCGGATTTTGCCCACTATATATTAATGAGCTCGTAGAAACTGAAAAGCACAGACATGTATTGCCTTCCCATTTTAATAATAAAACATTCTTCGCAACGGAGCGCGAAAGAATTTTTAATTATTTTTGTCCCCGACAAAGAGGTGCGGTTCTGATTAAAGCGAAGTCACAATGAGATTCACATCAAACAGAGGTATAAAACTGAGGTAAAAACTGCAGTAGGGGTAATGACGGTGCATAATTGAAGTAAAATCTCACTTCAAAAGGTCATGGAGCGAAAGCAG
Source organism: Anopheles coustani (assembly GCF_943734705.1). Lineage (NCBI taxonomy): Eukaryota > Metazoa > Arthropoda > Insecta > Diptera > Culicidae > Anopheles > Anopheles coustani. Next base: position 80,419,532 of record NC_071289.1, read on the forward strand.
CAAATCTGCACAAACAGTTCTGAACAGTGAACAGCTGGAAAAACATCTCAACTAAGGTCCGTCTTTAAAGCGCAGTTTTCTTCGTCGAGGTTGAGAAAAACATCCGACTGTAAAATGGGCAAGCAAAGACGTCCAAACACACCAACGCAAACGCTCCGTACTCGGGCACGTTTAAAATAGATATGGTAAGCAAAAATTAAATAACCATTAGCGACCCTTATCTTATCTGTGTCTGCGGCAAGAACATCGGGGTCGGAAAGAAAAGCTAAAACCCCGCGTTTGAACAGACCGGGATTTCTTCATAGTCATCGTGCCCACGCAAGCACTTGGAGAACGTTTCGTGGAGAAAAAAAGGCACAATCCGATATTCGCTCCGGGAAGGTTAAGTTTTTCTTACTTTTACATTCTCCAGCGAGTGCTTCGAGGGCGGAACTTTCCAGTTCAGCATACCGACGGGTGCACGGTGCGTTCTTTTGGTGCTGAATTTATTAGTTCACTTTGTGGATTTTAGTTGCCGTTACGTGCTTCCCGAACCGGATTCTTTAAGTGCAGGAAGCTTTTTTTTAAATGCTGTTATTCGAACCATCGAAGGCGATGGGTTTGTTTTTCTTAATTTTATTTTTAAAATCACGTTACATATCTAGGTTTGAAGTAGCCTAAATAAGTGTATAAAACTATTCTCAAAGTATCAAAATTCAGAAAGTTTTAGAAGAACGTAAATCAAAACAATTCATTTACGGGTGTTGAACCTGTGAGACAAATACAGATTCAACGTTTTTATGGTGATAAATTTAACTGGTGTTGTTCGTGGCCACTAAACCCATTATCCTTAGCTTCAAACCCCCTGGAGCCCTGGGCAGTGACGCGTGAAATTGGGAAAAATATTACCCTCGTTGGTGCTTTTTCCTTCAACTTCCACCGCACGCACCGGCGCCATTTGAAGTGGTGTAGACAATTTCGTATTTGTACCAATCACCGACCGGATCGTTTGTCTTTCTCCCGCCTTCGACGAAAGCTCGAAGTTAGCATCCTGTTGGCATGGCATGATTCCGTCTCACGGTCCAGGATCGAAGCTCGGTTCATGCTGCCCGGGGAAATCAACGGATGCAATAAGTTCTCATAACCGTCGCACATTATTATTCCCATCATTGTTGTTGCAGTTCACAGCGTCAGCCCACGATGCGTGGGGGTGATTTAATACACCTTGTGATTTCCCATTAAATCTTTTGCCTCCCACCGGAACCAGTGCTCCCGTCCTTAGACGGCAGCTGACCTCGCCGAAGGTTTGTCCGAACCGGCTCCAGCCTATGGAAAATTCATGCAAAATCTCGAAGAAACTCAAACACGACCGGGATCTGATTTTTCCACCTCCCCTTTCCCCGGAGTCGGACTTTTCAAAACGCCCCCGAGATTTCCGGGCCCTCGAAACCGGGCATCGCCCCGAATACGGGATAGGAAATGAAACAATTTTCCCGAACAATGTACGAACGGTGGATAATAATGCGGGAAAAACTAGGAAAAACGCAGCGGCGTCGAACATGGGTTGGAAAATGTTGAACTTATACCGGCACCGGATGCGAGGGCGGCTCGTCAGGATGGAGGGGGGGAGGGGGGGGGGGGGGGGGTGGACGTGGGAGAGTAATGCATAAAATATGCAAATCTGGGCACACGAGTTCACCTTCCAGCTGTTCGGATGAGATTTTTCACTTGAACTTTGCCTCCAATCCAACCAACTACCCACCGACCACCGACCCACCAACCTCCACTTCCCACACACACACACACGCGCACATCTACGCACTGGCCACATTGGCCTGAGAAATATGCATACCCTCCACGAGACTACTCTTTATGGGTATATTTCGATTTCATTCAGCTTCTATAAAATATGGTTTTCTTGGTATTGAATATTTAGAGCTTGTAAATTTTCTAAAAATATTTTAATTTATTATTTAGTCATAAATTCGACTAGATTAGATACGATTGTACTTTTGCTTCAAGTATACATTTCTCTCAAATGGTGGCGATATTTTACATGCTCCATTGCCAACATTACAATACAACATTGCGGTAAGAAAATGGAGCCTCCGAATAAATATCAAGTTTAAAAACGAAATGTATACATTTCCAAGGTTCAACCCAACCATTGGATCATTTGATAATAAATCCTCGTCGGGGGCATCTCCCTGGATTGACTGGTATTACGTTCGCTTCGATCTACTGCGAAATCCAAAACCGTCCGATGAAAGGAAAAACAAAACAAACAACATCTCGATCGTTTAGGATTTCCTTTTATTTTTCATACGTATTTTTTTCCAAGTGCGTCATGAATGAAAGGAATGTTCCCTCGCGTTCCGGAAAACTCGATGCAGGGACGCGTCAATAAAGGTGAATGTATGGAACGCTGGTCAGGGGAAAATTATTTTTTCCATCCATTCGGTGGAACGCTCGCGTAACAAATGTGATTGATATTTTCGGTATGCGCACCGGCGGACTGGTATGGAATATTTATGCATAAAAACGGTTCGGGTACTGACGATCGCAGCGAACTTTTTTCAACGCTTAATTGCCGGGTTAATTATAATTACCGTAGTTAAAGTGGCAATAAAATTTAATGATGTCTTCCTCCAGTTTACCGATTCAGTTCCATCCCGGGGCTTGGTTCGCTCGAAATTTCCATTTTGTTATTTTGTAGGTCATTCTGTTTTTCCAACTCTTGAAAATTATGATTTTGAAAATTTCTTTTCCACTTGATGGTTTGTTTTCAGAATTAACCAAATTGAATTGTGCTCTTAGATGATTCAATTCTCGTTCTTTTTCGTGTAACAAATCAAGAAACCATTACTTTTCCTGCGGGCAAACCTTCATACGCTAACAGCCTTAACCTACAAATTGGTGAAAAATTGAAAGCACTCACCAAAATGATCGGCTTAATTTTCACTTGCTCGTACAAATGGCTACCACGTGCCACGGACCAACGGGTTGCACGAACTTTCCAGTTCGAATCTAGTATTTTATTTCCTATGCTCGAACACACACACCCGCACAAAAACCTAAACCTTGGGGCCGAACAAACCAGACAAGGTGAACGGCGACATAGGGGTTTATCGGGGCGAGATTTATGACCATCACTCGGCGGCTTGGGCGGTTGGAAAATGTGTTGGGAAAATTTATTGCTGTACCTACTGCTACTACTGCTAACCGAGTTCCCGGTGCTCGTTAGTTTTGGTTTCATTTTCTTTTTTTTTGTCTTCCTTTCACTATGATTGGCCATTCGCTCGAGTCTACATCCGGGCCCAATCGCCGAAATAGGCCAGCGCCACATGATGAATATGTGGAAATTATGGTAGCAAAAAGCGATCCATTGAAATGCCAACCGTGTAACGAGATGTAGGAAAGGCTTTTTGTTTGAAAATGCACAGTTTGAGCAGTTCCTATTTTGCATACGTAAATTCTTCCATTTTCACGTTTTAAATATCATTTCCGATTAATTTTAAATTGATTAAATTATACATATTCGTGATTTCTTTATCACTTTAATAAATGTAAATTGTTATCATCCTAGAAATGAACCAAGTATAACTAAATCAAATAAAACTATAATTCCTCAGAACAAATAGGCAATGTAAATGTCAATGATTCTCTTACACAACGTTAGCAAATTAGAAAAGAACAACAACAAACACAGATTTCTACCAAAATCCCATCGACAAGTAACGGTCCTTTCCGCGCACAACCGACTGAATAATACAAGAAGTGCTAGAAATGTCACATCCACCTACGATTGCCGTTCAACTCGATGACGTTCTCCCGGCGATTCCCATCTTCGCCATTACTGTCTCGTATTCTAGTTCGCTTCGGTTAGATGTGTTCCCGAACGGGCTAAAATGTTATTGCAAATCGACATCAGGATTGCCAACCACCTCCCACCGGCTCTCTCTCTCTCGGCTCCATTAGCTTTTTCTGGGAAGAAACCTAGGGTTCCCTTAATAGTGGTGTCTGTATCGAAAACAAGACCCTAATCGAGATTGGTCAGATTACGTAAGGCCAACGGTAAGATTGCAAGCATTCCTTAAATGGCGTGTAGTCACAAGACGACGGCCTGGTCGATCCTTCCCTCTCCCGGGGTGGATTGGTTAACCGGTTCTCAGAGGCACATTATTTCAAAGTTGTTATCACAAATATTTCCTAGAAAACAACCGCAATCCAGCTACGAAGTATTATGGTTTGATTGGACAGTTGAATCGGTATGTTGAATTCGAGGAAATCTGGGACGTAATTATTGCGAACCCTTGTCATAAAGCCTATTTTGGCATGTTTTTATTCTCGTTTCTAGTAGGCAATGTTTATCATTGTACATCCATTTGGATGGTGTCTTATTTTGGAATATAACTTGTTTTTCGCTACGTTCATGAAAAAGATTGTGCTTCACTGGACACTGGAAGATATTGGATGGAATAGCTTTAAATTATCTATCTAGAATACGCGTAACTACTGTTTTGCATTCACAAACAACCCGAATGCTACTCGTTCGCTGTTAAAGTTTTCATTTACTTGCATATTTTCTTTACTGAATGGAGCTTTCACAAACCCCAGCTCTGGGATTCAAATGTCACCAAAGCTTAACAACACCTCCGTCCTTCGGCGTTCGTTCGACCAAAAAAGTGTGCTTTCCGCGTCAGTGCTATCTTAATTGCAACCGCACCCCCACCGAGTGCTCCGGCAACAATTGTACGCCAAAGGCCAAACAACAAACGCTCCCGAACGACTGCCCATCGTGGCACAGAACATCGTCCACGATAATAGTCCCAGCGCCTGCCAGCAGAAGAAGGGGGCGACTACAAACGAGCACATTATTCTTCATCGTTTTTTCCGCTCTTGTCCTCTTATTTTGGAGCAATTTAGTGTTTACCCAAGCGTTGCCCATTTCGAAGCCACACTGCCTTGCTCGTTCCAAAGGGTTCTGTCAGTCGCAAGTTTCCGTTCTGCAATTTCTTTTCTTCCGTTTTCCTTCCGTCATCGGCGCTGCTAAGCGGTCTCAAGTGCTCCTTCGTGCTGAGTCGTTGTCGTAAGCACCAAATTTAAATGTCGCTCCGTTCGTTGCCACTCCGCTGACTTTGGTGAGATCCAGTTTTAACTGGGTGTGATACTTAGACTTATTCAATGTAAAGTAAAGAGGAAACGTTATAATGATTATTAAGCTTACAGTTTCCTGTAATTTGTTGCTCGTTGCAAAGGTTGTTACAAATTTTACTCAGTCGATTCGATTGTTTGATTATTTGGTTTTATATTTTCTTTCCTGTTGTTTCATTTTCGAAACAAGTACTGACCATATTAATTTATTTTCTATTACTATGTCCAATGAGGTTTAAAATAAAGAAGTTTTCTATCGTAGTGTTCTAAAAATAAATCCATGTAAAATATACGAATATTTCATAAACTGGTATCAGATTCAAAAATACTTCATTTAATATTTCATTCGTTGTTAGTTTCACTATCAACCCAAACCGAGCAAATTGAGTTTTAAAAAAATACTCAAGATTATCATACTAAACAAGCTGCCCTTCTCTTTCCAAACAACAGCAGCGCTAGCAACCAAGCCTTGTTTTTCCAACCCACTTCCTGGTTGTTTCAACAACACTCGTTTTTACCCGTGACAAATTAGCAGTATTACTGCCGTAATGCGCTTACCGGGAACAATGATTTTCCACCCCGGCATCACTGTCATTAGCGCAACACAAAGGTATTAATGGCCGTCCGGTAACATTCACATCGTGCGGTATCGCTTTCCACCGTCGGAGAATTCATAAAAGGTGACAATGTACTCACTTTTTTCTTCTTTTACATAGTGTGCCGATAGTGAAGACAATCCCTGTTTTTCCGACCACGCGCGAGGAAGAGCAAGGGGGCGGAAAACTCCTAGTAAAAACCACGCTGGCACTGCCGGAAAGAATTACAGAAATAACACGGCTTGCGGCACACCTTCATTTGGTTTCCATTCAAATGAAGTGCGTAGGCTTTCGTGTGGGGCGTTGTCGTTGCGCTTTTTCACCCGTTACGACCGTGTCGATACGCGATACGCAGTTTTTGATGTCACTTCCCACTCTCGCTGGTCCGGTGATCGAACGTCAAAGTGTCTGCCAGAGCGGGATGAAACGAGGAAGCGAAAAAAACGCCTATTAACAGCCCTGTTAATGGCCTATCGCATGAATAATACATTCTCGCTAGCTGCTACTTCCACCGCGTCGTAGTTATTCAACAGTGATTCGATCGAAGTGAGCTGTGGAAAATGCGTTGCCAAGCCTTTTAAGTTATAGCTCCCGGATAAAATAGGGTAACATTTCATCAGCAGAATAAATTACGCTTCAACTGGGTGATATCACCGTGCGGTTCTATTTGATCGGCCCGTAGAAACGCCAGCGTTTTAGAGACCGTGGCGTAGTTGGACATCAAAGGAAAATATAAAAGGATTCACTATCACCGACCACCCTGTTGATCAGAAACACTTTTGGAGGTGAATAGAACTAATGGATAGCAATAATTATTCAAACTATTTTTAAAAAACAGCACAGCTCAATTGTGCAGAGTTTCAAGTGGAACGTGATAGATTTGTGAGTGCAGAACTTGTACAACATTTTTACTACTTTTTTAAATGAAATATTTCATATTAATGTCATCAGATTAAATATTTTGAGGTATTATTGGACTTTTGTAATTTTGTTGATTTATTTTTCTATTAAAATAGGTATAATTTTGGCTTCTAAAGGCTTAATTTAAAAAATCTTTACCGTTTGCATTGATTCTTATTTTAATAAATGAATTTTCTTGAAACAAATACCATTCAGATTTTTTATAAATTGACCATCTTTTAAATTCCATTAAAAAAAACCTCTAAATGAATAATTTATCAACCTTCATCAAACCGAGAAGGAGCCCTTTTCGAACAGGATATAACACTCCACGCCTTTTCTTTTTGTATCCGTCCATTAAACTAATATCTTGACCCTACCCCGACGCGTCGCGCCAATTACAGTGGCTGTCGAAAATAATGTAATTTCCTCCGCATCTTCGGTTCCTTCAAACCACCCCCGGGAAGCGAGTTCGTTCAAAAGCAGCGCTTTACATGCCATTACAATCGTTTCCCGATCGATTCCATCGCTTACAGAACCCACCAAGGCACTGTGGCGCCATCTTGCGGTTGTTCCCGCCGGTTCGGATTGAACCGGCCGGCCGGAAAAAGGGTTTGCTTCTGTAACTGGCGTCTCGGTAAATGAGGTCGCTTATTATCATTACGCTTTGGGCTCGTGATCCTTGTCACTTGTCCACTCGAAACCCTCCGGCTCGGATCTCGAAACTCTCCGGCCGCGAAAGCCTACCCTTGCGGCAAGTTCTCATCTCGAGTTCGATGGCTCTCGTCGACCTCCCGGGCGAGCCGGTTATCTGGTTTTGCCGTTCTTCAAACAAGTGAGTGAAAATAATTAAACTCGTTGGCTTCCTCTATCCATCGATGGAAATCTGATTGGAAAACTCACCCCCAACCGTCCGCTCTGGTGGGCGAATGAATTCGATTATCCGAGAAACGCATCACCTTCCACGTTGTTCATCTCGCGGGTTCCGCACAGCTTTGCACAAGGCAAGAGGCCACGAGGAAAGAACATGCAGCTTGTGCTTGTTTGCTTTCCAATCGACGGGCTGGGGCGTTTGATGTAATGAAATCACTTCAGAGTACCTTCGCGCAAACTATGTGAGCTTAATGAAAAAACTTTCCACAAAGGCAAGCGGAAGAAATCTACAAATGAATCTTTCGATAGGTAGAAATAACGAGTACGCACAAACTCACAAATAAAACAAAGCAACCCGCGTATCGAAAACAGTGAAAAAACTCCTCCCGAATGGTTTATGGAGGCGCCTGGTGGTTTGTACGTTTTTGATGGTCGAGGAACAACAAATAAAAAAGAGGGTAAATAAATAAAATCATACTTTTCCGCTTTCAGATGGTTTATTCTACTCTCGTTCCCTCAAGGGAAGTAGCGGAGGCTAAAAAAGAAAAAGTTTTATTATCTCTTTTTGTACAAGTTGTGCTACCAAAGTAAAACCACCGTTCAGTAGACACAAAAACATTAGTTCCGGAACGCTAATTACACTATTTGCAATGTGCTGCACAGCCATCAGGATGGCGAAAAGGAGGTGGAGAAAGTTTAATCACTCTAATTACGTTCAAATGAGGTCATTTAACGTGGAAAACTAGTTCGTTTTGAAACACAAGTTGGTAGCAAACGTCCATGGATTAAAAGATAGCATTTGCATAAGCATTAAAGTTGATAACAGATACTCTCAACTGGGTCGTTCTAGTTGCATCGATGGCTTCTCCACTACGTGTTCGGTTAAAAACAAACAACAAAGGAACATCGCTGGAAATAGATTATTTGTAACTTTGTAGCTGCGGTTAAGTTATTTACGTTTCGCCATGCCAAAGGCAACCGAAGAACCTCCAATCTGCCCACACAACCGAACGATCCCAAACAAATACGCTTTGCCCAACATTTTGCCAAAACCGGAAGACAACGAAGGTCCGTTGCAATCACCATAAGGCAGTAACAATTTTCTGTCCCTTAAAAGCGAATGTGTATCATGGGATTTGTAACGTCTGGAATGGTTCATATTCAGCGCGGGAAGGCAAGACTGGGGCGGGACACGGCCGGTCGTGCGGAACGTGATAAGATAAGCATTGCACGACGATGTGACATGCGAGAGCACTTGCGAATGCTTGTCACGTCGTCCCAGATGCTCGGGTGGGATGGAATTGCGTTTGGGACAAGGAAAAGAGAATCGAAAAGAAAAAGAACAATTCCAACACTCCGTGGAGCGAATCCGATGGAGGCGCCTGGTGGTTGGTGACGTGCAAGCTCTGTTGTTGCAGGAACGAAGGGGTCACGGGATCTGATGGAGACGAAGATCTGGAACATTTTCACAGAAGCACAAGAAAAGCGACCACAACGTCACGCACTTTCACCACACATTTCAGGCAACAAAGGCTGCAAAACCTCACGCGAGGAAGATTCTGCTTGAACGACAGAACAGTGCAGCGAAATCAATAAAATCTTGAAATATATTAGCGTCAGTGTCTCGGAAATGGAATGCTGCGATGAATTCTGCAAAACAATATATGGTTTTTATTCCTGGTATGGCAATTTGTAGGAAAGCGTACGGTGTGGAGAAAAGGAATAAAATTTATCGGTACAAATTATTTACAAATGGGTAACATGTAAACCTAGAGGAACCTTGGCAAGCCAACAGTAACAACAACGATTGAAAATACAATAAGTATATTTGCTTGTAAATTTTAGTAAAAAAAGTTCTCAAAGTTACTATTCAAATTGCAATGCACATGAATTTAATACCCTCGATTTTCCCGCTTTGCAGGTTTTCCGTTTCAGGTTTGATTTTAGTTTTTTTTTTCTATGTTATGCGCTCATTTAATAGAAGAAAATGAAGAGATAGATTGTAAATATTATGCAAAATGTATAAAAAATTGACCAGCCAGTCAATTATTACTCAAAAAAGGAAATCGACTTCGGAAAATTTGGTGAAAACTTGTTGTTATGTGCCTAAGAGTTATTTATTTATGTGTTAGGTAATACAATTCTGCTTTGAAAGTGTTTTTAGAATGATTTTATTGATCTTATTAACATTTTACGAATTATAATTAGATTTTGCTCTATTATAAAGAAAATATTACAATTTAATTGAGCCTTACCTGCTATGGTCCATATGCGTTTTGCTCTGCTATCAGGCAATATAAAACAAACCAATCCCTCCTGCAGGAAGGTCTAACAGGCTGGTTACTATAAAAGGTTGGAAAATCTTTGCAATATTTAATAGTTTTCTCCTTGACCAGTAAAGTAGGAAGGCCTCGACAAGAAATGTCGGCCAGTGTGAACTTTTCCTCGTTTGCAAAATTCAATTGACACCCATCTCAGCGGCCGTTCAACGTTAAATCGGGAAAGTTGTTTACTTCACGTGGCGACCACGGTCGACCGGCGGTCTCGACTTCTTGCTTCTTTCTCTTCCACTCTCTCTCCTTTCTTCATGCTCCCAACACACACACGCACACACTCTAATGAAGTTGTTTTTAACCGACCACTAGTGTACCCGGGCCGGGTCGGTCGGTCGGGTATCGTAAGAATGAAATTAACTTACCACCGTCTACATCCGCCCGTCTTCTACGAAGGCGATTGCGTCCCCGGGGGCCGGGTGTGGTGTGTTTAATGGGCCGGCAGCCTCTCACGCCGTGGCCTAATCGATCTAATGTGGTTTGAATTATTTCATTTTCATCTCCCACAGACCGCACCGGTGAATACGCACGCTCCCGAGGGGAGAAACACCGATTCCAACGGTTCCAACGGGCCGCAAACATCGTTTGTACAAGTGGTCTTTGAAGCGAGCAATCGGTGGTCGTCCGTCCAAGGGCGAGCAAAGCAACTGCAACCTTCCTCACTCGCGTAAAAGAAACCGACGCTAGGCGTAAAGGTCGACATGGAAAACCTTACCAGTGAACTGTCAAACGTCACCGGCAGCCTGGCGGGAACGGAAAGCTACCCGATCGCGGTGACAGCGGGCCAGCTGGCTGGCGCCGTCATGTCAACACTGCTGGCCCAGCTCGTGACGGCGGCAACAACAACTAAAACCGCACAGCAACAACCGTCCACCGGTACCACCACGCCAACCGCTCGAGATCGGTACGGCACACCGTACAACGTTACGGACGAGCCGGAACAGTTCCTAGGGCCGGGACCGGATGGGAGCGGCCAGTCTAATTTATGGTTCGTAACCTCGTTAGCCCTGTCGTCCCGATCGCAGCAACAGCAGCAGCAGCATCAGCAGAACCAGCAAAACCAACAGCAACAGCAGCAGCAAAACCAGCACCTTCAGCACTCTGGCGCGGGCGGGGAGAGCGGCGTGGGCAACGTGTCACCGGTCACCCTCTCGACCGAGTGGCCCCGGCTCGCCCGGTTGCTGCTGCTCGCCGGGCTGTCCGTCGTCGGCAGCATCGGCAACGTGTTCATGATATCGTCCGTTATGATCGAGGACCATCTGAAGAAAGCAGGTACGGAGAGCACGGAGTGAAGGTGTTGTTTCTCGTCCTTCTTTCGTTGAGCCCGTTGAGCTGGAGACGATAGTGCTCAATTAGGTCGCCGTCAGCCCCGTGAGCCCTCGGATGGAAATGAGTCAAGGATGTGGAACAATCTGTGCCCTCACGTTTGCCTTGTGTCTGTTGGAAGAACATTCGTGATTGATTCTCGGTCGTTAAGGGAAGATTAGAAGCTGACGAAAATAGTTTATAGCCCCGACATGGTGATAGCGCTTGTAACATATGCAAGAAACGTTTCTTCCTTAACGGGCGATGTCGTAGTGATTATGTTTTATGACAAAACCCTAAATAGAAACATTTTTTCGAAATATAATACAACCAACTGGGGGATAGATGAAACCAATTTTCTGTTAAATGCAACTGAAATGCATCCTTTTCTTATGGTTTACACACCATAGTTTTATTTTTTTTTACTTTCACCTTTTAGAATTTTCTTCCAATTCACGAATTGTTTTTCAAAATTCAAAAGTTATCAATCCGGGTTTCTGTGGTATTCACAAGATACAAATAAGTATGTAAAGGTAAGCACAAGATACAAATAAGTGTCCAAAAGTGTATTTTATGTGTTAAACGTGTGGAAAAACACATAAATTGCATAAGCAGACAAAAAGTGGTACAGATCAACCCGAGAAACGTCCGCCTTTAGTTTCCTTATCTCCATCCGAAGGGCTCAACGACAAAGCGAAAGCGTAGAGAAGCGAAAAATTGAACCTTAGGAGCAAACTTTGTTGGTTTACGAGTGCACAACACAAAGGAAAGAAACCAACACCAACACGACTGAAGGGACCTTTTTTCATCGACTTTCAACTATTGCCGTTCCCTAGAATAGTTTCGCTACGTTCCGTTTTTTTACCGCTTTAACTCTGCCTGTTTTTGCTATTTTCTTCTATTAAAACAAGTACTTCAGATTCTCTCTCTTTCGGCTAAAACATTTGAAACAAAAACCCTCTCGACAGTAACGATTCTTCGGCAAACAACAGAGTAAAGATCTTTCTTTCCCGTAATGTTTTCCTCGCTAGTGTTGGCTTCAAAAAACGTTCTGTCATCCGCTTTCCGGTTGAGGTTCGGTGTTTGTCGTGGAACAGCGGACCGAATGTGGCACAGAAATAGTTTGAACGGATAGCATTACTCTTTTCCCCATTACTTATTTCTTCGTGTTTCAGTAGTGAGTTTGATAGGAACAGAAAAAGGCATTATAGTATTACACAACGGCATCGGGAGTAGTGTCCTTGCAGTAGTAGCATTTCTAGTCCAGTAGATACGGTTCAATATAGATCTTTCCGCTGAAACTGTTTGATTTTTCTTTACATTTTCTCCTTGACAACCTTCTTCAATCTCGTTCTTTCTTCAGTTAGTCTTTTATTTTTCTTTTTTTTTTAAATCAAGACATTATCGTCTATTCTATCGCATTTTGTAATCTCTCTTCAAACGTACGAATTATTTTAAATTCTGCATTCATGTTTTACTTTTCATTAAACCATTACTATTCATACAACCTTACACTTATTCAACGATCACAAAATAGATGTATCTCTTCTTAACGCTTCGATACAGTTAGTTCACCATACAACTACAATACCACTTCCCTTTCCATATCTTGCCGCTGCTGCTACCGTCCCGAATACTATTTTACAGGCAATGCATTCATAGTGAACATAGCGCTCGCAGACTTACTTATCACTAGCGTAGTGATGCCAGCGTCCACGATCGTCCTGCTGGCTGGCATCGACAATTCCGACACGGAAGTATGCAACTTTCACTGGTTCTTAGCTGCTTGCTCGTTTTTGGTTAGCATTTTAACACTAGCCGTAAGTATTTTTGCTACATTTTCGATCTCAAATTCGTGTTCGTTTGCTGTTGCTTGTTGTTGTATTATCAGTATTAAAAGCATGTTAACTTGTTAAACAAGTAGATAATTATTCATTAGAAAGTTTTCTAGGAAGAAAATAATCATATGCACTAGTATCCTGGATGACATCACAATGGGATAGTAATTAGTAGGCTGCGCCATAAGTAAAACACAAAGATCGAACGTTAATAGTACATTGCACAAAAGGTAAAGTAAGATACGCTCTGATAGTTCACTCAAACAACCAATACCATGTCCAACGCTTCGAAGAACGTCGGATCCAATAAGCCGCTTTTGAATAATAAAGCATTTAATTATAAAAACTCCTTCCCAATCACATCCATGCCATTGATTACCTGCTTCAGATTGCTAAACAGGACATTCCATTACAAATTGTGCACAGCACAATAATACGTTCCACTGCGCACAGTAACTCGTTGGTAATTTAGCGAACGAGCTGGTTTTAAATGTCAGGCACTCTCAATTAACGTCTGCCATAAAATCCCTGGCGACCGAAAATACCACACCGGAAGTAGGTCAGTAGAGTGTGCACAATGTCGCAAGTTCGCAAGCACCGGAACAATCGGAGGCAGCCACAGCAAGTTGCATGGAAATTCTGCCCAGTAATTCCCATTCCCGACCCCCACTATAAAACCCACATCTGGGCGTTGTCGATCAGAATGCCTGAACGCCATCGGTCGACAGTCAGGTAAGGGTAATTCATCAGGATTTCTCCAATAGAGTATCCAACGACGAAGTGTGTGTGTACCACGTACCAATGTTATAGGACAAGTAAGGCGGGGAAAGAGAAGTCAACTGTAGGGCTGTGTGCTTTATTTGTTGTTACATGTCGATGTTTCTGTAGCCGGTCGAATCCTGCTCGGTGTCCAAGAGGCCCGATGGCAATGATGAACCGAAGCAACAACACGATACGAGAAAAAATAAACACCAACGAAAACCCTTCTATATAAACTGAAACGTGCAGCGCTTACTAACTTCTACTAATGGCTTTATTTTCCCATCATCCCTTCCTCAACCACTCGTCTTCTTGCGGACAGATGATGGCTATCGAGAACTACCTACGGTTGTGCACGTTCCAGAATGAGCGCGGTTGGTTCAACAAAACCAAAACGACCGCTATCTTGCTGCTGATCTGGACCGTGGCCTGCATTGCGTCCGGCATGCAGTTCATGTACGACATCCGGTTCGACTACTGCAACTGGAAGGTGCAGCAGGTGATTCCGCAAGAGGCTGGCGTGGTAGGGCTGGCGGTGCTACTACCCCTTCTGCTGACCTTCATCACGCACGTCCGCCTCATAGTGGATGTCAAGCGGACGATGGCCCTGCCCGCGTTCAAGCCGAGCCTCGCCTACACCTGGGACCTGTCGCTGGCGCGCACCAACTTCTACAGCTTCCTGATCTTCGTCGTGTTCTGGCTGCCGTTCTGTGTCATCTTCGCGTACGGCACCGCCCGGTTCGTCTCGAACCGCGTCTTCTACACGACCGTCTGGATCGGGCTGTCCAAGTCCTGCTTCCACAACGTCATCTACTGCCTCACGAACCGGCACTTCCGGAGCGCCTACATCAGCCTGTTCAACTACTGCTGCTGCAAGACGACGGTCGCCGTCTCGCGACGCCAGCGGGCCGACGGTAATCGCCCGACGGCGGACGTGCGCGTTCACATCATCCCGGGCTACAACATGTACTCGTACACCAGCCCGCAGCGCTCCGGCAACTGCCACGGCCACTGGGGCAAGCGCGACTGTCACGAGTTATGATCGGAAACGTAGCTAAATTAATCGAACCGCACCGCTCCGTCCACCACCGGTGCGCGCCCGCGGCGGGTCGATTGATTTAACGGCTGCCAACAGACACCTTCTTTTTACCCGCTTTTTTCCATCCCTTCACTTTGCCACCCGGCAAAGCACGGGTGCAGTTTCTAGAAGACGGTGGGTGAGAACGTTCCCATGTGTCGCCTTCCGGTTCGTGGGACTGAAAGTAATCTGAAGGCGACCAGTTGCTGGAACGGTTTAACCGACGCCCTCGTTACTCGCGGGGACGAGACCTTTCGTCCGTTAACCTTGCAGCTGAACCCGTCGGGTTCGCAGTGCACGTTCCGTTGAAAATCTATTTATGATAGCGTGCGATACCTTGCAAGGCGTGGAAAAGGGTCGCCCAAAGAACGGGTTACTAAGCCCTTTTTCATCATAATTTCATTCCAAGTATACATAAATAGCTTTCGTTGTTGAAGTAATATTTGTCCTCAAACAACCACAAACACGTGCATCTTATCGTGGCGCAAGGCAAACGGAAGGGATGAGAAATTCTGAAGCTACATGCAATTGTAACAAAGCAAAACGCAGGTTAGAGTTTTCCACAAACTTACTAACATCCTTCACACGCATTTCCCTTGTAAAGGGCCTGCGAACAGTAACTTTAAATCCATCTATTATCTACAACCCCCCTCTTCATCTGTCGACTGTTTAACTATCTAACACTATTAACCTTATCCACCATCTGGTGAAGCTATAAACATAAATGTGCTTAATCAATGTTTTACGCTGGGCACTCAATTTCAACTATCCATGGTCGCAGTCTTTCGCAGGCTGCAACGTCCACGAGAATGATATTAACCATTGTCCAACGCGGGGCAACCTTATCCGTTCAGTTCCATATGTTCGAAGGAACAAGATTTTGCTTTTTAGTACAACTTGGTTTTATCAACAAGCAAACAAATAAGAGTTCAGAGTCAAAGCAGGAACAATAAATCACGTCCAGATGAATTACACACATAAATAAAACAGTATAAAAGCCTACTTCTCACTGTCACCCGTTAGCGTCCCATAGTCTGTGTTTGAGCACGTGGCACGTGAAAATCTCCATGTGTGTAGAGCCGTAGATTTGATGTAACCATCATCCAAGATGTCCATTGAATGTATATCCGTGATTGCTAGATTAGTAGAGAACCGAACCGATGGATAGCATCAAGAAAATACATCGATCGAGCACAGGGGAAAACTATCACGTTTTATCAAAAAACCAGATGTAGGGAAACAACGTTAAGTGCATATGACTGAGGGCGAGAATTGTAATTGCTGATCCAAACCGAACCTTTGAGGGAACGGTATGAGTAGAGTAACATTATCCAACGCACTGATGGCATTTTTTTTTTTAATATCAAAATAGAACCCGACCAGACTTTGGGGTCGTAGAATGGAATGCAATCCAGAAGGCGCCACACAATAAAACTCGGCAAAACGTGATTTGCATCCCTCGCGGGATGACATCGTGCTGCACCGCAGGAGTAGCTGTTTTATTTACACAATAATTATAATTAAATATATGCACCCGACATACTACCAAAGACTTAGGCGAGAGAAAAGCAAATCAACAACTGTACTGAAAGCGCATGAAGGCAGACACCGTCGCTCGAAAGCGGGGTAGCGAACTATTTTAAAACAATATACAAGATTAACACGTGTCTTTGTATATATTCGTACTATACATATACACTATACATATTCATGGGCGATATACCCTGTAGGTGGCAAATGCGTTAGCCCTGCTAGAACCAACCGTGATTGTTAAACTGAAATTATTACATTAACATCGATCGTTGACGTTATTGTCATACGGCACCTAGAAATAGCTGATCGAAAGGACTCGACGAAAATCAACGACCGAAAATGGTATCGTTGGTAGAATTGAAGGAAATCAGAATGTAGAATAAAACATATTTTATTCAAATGAAAATTCAAAGCCAATGAAGGAGGCCAGGAGGAACAACAAGAAAGCGATCAGATAATAAATAGTTGTAAAACAAACAATACGATTCCAAGGGAACAATGTAGGATGGATCTTATGGACGTATATGTACTGGCTGCTCCGGCAGCAATGATTAAGTTCCGATCGATGGTGGATGAAAGACTCTTTAACTACTTTCGTTCACGCCGTCCTTTCGAATGACTAAAGTGTATGCAAACAGTCACAGTCATTCGAAAGGGAGCAAATGTCCCTGTTTACGGGGCACTGATCATCCACTACATCATCGCTGTTATCGTCGTTGTCCTTTCTCGTGATCATTGTGTCGTCCTCGTGCCTCAGTGTTTACCGTGTTATCGTTATGAATGTTTACAGAGAAATCCGTAAAGCGGGAGAGAACGGTGGCATTAAGGGGCACCTATTTGCCGGTTGAAAACTATTGGAAAATCATCTATCCACCATCGATCGGGGTCGGTGGGTAGCTCTGTGTTCGTGAGTGTACGTGTGTGTATGTATGTCCTTGTAGTTTAGCCATTTTTAATTGCCTTTCTCCACACACACATTAATAGCTGTGATGATGAGGATGTAACGGGGATGTAAACGAGAACCATCTGCAGCCAAGATACAGTTCGATTATGTTATCTTCACGACACAAGCGAAAATTCTCTCTGGTTATGCTTTCTTTTCACCAATAAAGATTCTTTAGATTGTCGTTAAACTTTGAACAGTAATTACCCAGGGTAAATATTTATTTGGATCAGTCTAGATTATGTTGCATTGTAAAAACTGTGGCGTGCATGTCGTTATGCTGAGAGCGAATACATCCTAAGAGAAGCGATAGAATAGTGAAAACGGATCTACTTTGTACCCGTGGTATCATGTTAATCAGAACGATGTAATAAAACGTTTTAACTGGACGACTTACAAAGATGCGTAGCGTGTGTTTTTCTTCATATGGGGTTTCTTTACATGTTTTGCAATTTTGTAAGTTTATCATGATAGCATAAGATTAGATCTAGATAGTAAGTAATGATTTTCACCAAAACTAGTTCCAAAATATCTGAAACTCAGTCCCCGTTTCTCCCCGTTTTCTTACCGGAAGGGTTTCGACTTTCCTACCGAGCAATCGTCATGTTTATCTTCATTCATACATCCTGTGCCCAATGCAAAACCATCGTCAAACAAGGTTTTACAGCATCATGCTAGGACTGCATCTAAAAACAAACCAAAATATAAAGGACATTCAGTTTTTCGATATGGTTCGTTCTGAGTCGCATTTGGTGGCTTGAAGGACCCGTTTCACTCAGAAGAAACTTTTCGTCATTCGTCCAAGGAACAACTGGTGCAGATGACTCATCATGCACCGGCTCAACTTTGAATCAAACCTTTTACTATCGACATCATTGTAAAACGGATTAATCTCCATCACCATCAAATAATCAAAAGAACAAAATTACTTACCCGAAGCATTGCCGTTCCGCCAAAAATATTTTGTTTAATGTCGGCATGTGACGGTTGATTCTGACATCTATGCATTTGACAAATGACATTTGACAGTACGATTTTTTTTATTTTATTCACCCGAGGTTTATATCGCATCAAAAATGATAAACATACATCTATAATATCGCCTAACATTTTAAATTATAGTTAAAATTATTAGTTCATGAAAAATCACATTTTTCGCTGCATTTTTATCCTTTTCCTGTGCCACGCACAAATCAGTTGTCGCAATTCTATAGTAACCTTGCTGCATAGGCATGCTGCCGGATTTGACAGATGTGACACGCGATGGGAAAAAGAGCTAGTGGTATAGCAGCTAACACCACTGGTACACAGGAGCAAGCAAGATCGCTACTGCCACCGCAAAAACACCTTGGATTTATGCGATTTTTCGTTCCTCTGCTGTTCAGTTTGAAAGCGCGTTCGGAGGTTCGTGCTTCCACTTCGGTTACGAACGGTTTCGCTGTGGACGCAAATAGTTGCAGCAAAACCATCCCTGGCCATCATCGATCCCACGAGAAAAGGTAAAATTCGGGTTTACCTGGCGTTTACGGTTTAGTTCTGTAGTTTGCAAAGTGCAACGGCAGCAGCGTCGGGGAGGAAGTGTGCGAGGGCGGATATTTACGCATTTGGAACCAACGCAAACGCCATCGCGCCGCCATCAACTCGGAGTGGAGCACATTTTTCCAGTCTTTTTCGATTGACCCAAGTGGTGCCGAAACGGTGCGGTATTCGCCACCAAATGCCACCATGGAATGTGCATCGCATGGGAAATGGAAATATCTGGTACACAGGTGGTGCAGCAAGCCTTGATCTGGTTGCAGTAGAAGGAAAAGAAAAATATTTCAATTTTTTCCATTGTTCGCCGTAGTCGTCATCTGCCGTCAGCCCAGTGTTCCCGTTTTCTTCGCGTCCAGTATGTTTTGGTTACCTGTGTGCGTGCGACCGCATTGTGTCATCGCATTTTATTCGTCTTCATTAAGAAATTTTCTAGTTTCATTTCCCAACTTTCCTTGTCCTTGAGTAGTCAAACATCAATATATCCACACCCAGGGAAACGGCAGATCGACGACGAAGGCGGACGAAGCATCTCGAGCCAGGTATTTTTGTGTGCGAAACTCGTCTTGGTGCATCGAGCTTTAAGAAGCAGCGTAGGCCCTTGGCAGCCATAACACAGATGTCCGAGCAGCTGCAAGCAAGCGAGCCTTTGAGGAAATCTTAGTACTCATTGCAAAGCTGTGCATAAACAATGATGTTGCATCTAGTGTATCTATCGGTGCACTACTGTGAGTAGTGAGTGTTTGAAGGTGTGTTCGTTTCCCATCTCTGCTGCAGTTGTTTCGACGTGCAAACCGAGATTTATTTCTACGAAGTTATGCTCCCGTAGCCGTTGACCGTGAAGTCGGGTTGTTGAAGCAAGCGCCCTTATTTCGGCGGCTTGTTCCAATTAGTTCCATTTCCCGCTGAAGATCCTAAAGTATTTTCTTTATCCTACTATAACAGTGGCTTTTTTGTTTGTTTAGTGTCATATGTTATCTTCTCTTCGTCTATGGTTACGTGCGCGCGCGCGCCTGTGAGTGTGTGGTTGTACAACTTGTGTGCGGTGTTCAGTATTTTTGAGGTTGTTCAATGAATAGTTAGTGTGAAAGTTTACACCGAAAAGATAAGCAGCAACAACAACAAAAAACAGACAAAATAGTGCACACGGAATTCCTCTCATCTTCAACACGATTTCCCGAAAGCAACCCCTCTCAAATAGTGACGCGTGACGCGTTGTGTTTGCTGCAAGGAAAAAAGAAACATAGCTTCAAAATAATGGCACATTGCTAGAGCAGTAGGCGCAGCTGCTGGAAAAAGCTGCTGCATAGCACCCCACGGCTTCCTCGCGCAGGGAACGGCATCCACAAAAAGTCTTCGCCGTAATCGCGGAACCAACGTCGCTGCTTTCCAACGTCATCGCAGGCGATTTTCGTCGAACCGTTGTTGAGTGGCCACGAAGAACCAAATCGTGGATCTCAAGGACGGTGCATCACGCAGAAGGCTGGAAAAAGGCGTACACGGCGGAGGTGACAGATCCCTCCCCAAGGTCGACTGCGTTTGTTGGAGTTTTACGAGTTGGAATCCCGCTTTTGGCCAACGTGTTGTGGGTAAGTTCTCAACCAAATTTCGAATTCAGCAGACATAATTATTAAACGGTTCCATGGCTAATCTATCACTTCTTTTAGTTGCCTTGATTTGGTGTCTTCCATTTGAGGTTAGGAATGGATTCTTCCTGTTGGTGGTTACGGAATGCCGTATCGAGGAAGAAACTTAATGCAATGGATATGAAGACATATTAGCATGTATTTCCTCGCGGCCTTGAATTATTACTGCATCACCAGTCGTTTTGTGTGATGCAATCTTTTTCTATATTTCAACCACACACTAGCTTTCATAAAGGCATCCACTCGTAATGTTAACTGTACTATATTGTGATGTAACAAATGAAGATCACGCATTCTGATAAGAGAATCTTGAAAATGCACACTTGGTTGTGTTGCCTTCTTCAACAAACGGGTGAAGGCATTGAAAATCCCACGGTGTCTACTATTCACCTCGGACAACCTTTAATACTTGGATGCCCGAAAACCTTTCATGTTTCTTTGGCGTTTATAATAAACGGACAGAGGTTCACTTTTTTCCCATCGACCAAAGCTCCCCGTTCGTACGAGAGACACAATCCTTCCCGGTTCTGTTTCGCTCCGCTAAAGGTCACCAACAGACAGACAGACACCGTTGGAACCGGAATCGAGAACCGGAAATGCAAAGTAGGACTGCATCGAGTGTTTACGTATCCTAAAAGCAGAAGGAGGTAATCCAAACACAGGAAACGAATAAGGAATCTTGTATATTCTAGCCCTAACCATATTGAGGTTGAGCGAATCCATCGACCCGGGAAGAGATACGGGCAGTGATTCCGTTCGTTTTTTTTCTCATTATTGAATCTAGGAGACAACAAATGTGTTTATTGAACATTTCAAAGGTCGTCCTGCCACGAACGAGTGGCGTTTGGCTGTGGGAAAAGTAGAAAGACGCCTCGTTCCATGCTTACGTTCATGCCTTTTTTCCCTTTACCAACGTGTTATTGACGGTTGCCTACGTGCGCTGCATTTTTTTTCTCTCTTCTTCTTCCTTCTGTTCCTTGTCTTGTCCTCTCGATCCAATGTCCCATCCCATCAACGATCGACATCCTGTTGTGCGTGTGTGTTTCGATCCCGTGGCATCCCGTAAGCATCGAAGTTTTCTGTTTCTTACTGCCCGTCCTGCCCTTCCCACTTCGGTGTGCAACGTAACGTGTACATGCTGCGGAGGTCTCAGAAAACACCGGGACAGCCAGTGCCCCCAGGGCGTCGTAAGGGAGGCGGCGACGACGGTTGTGTGGTGTCCTTTCCGTGTCGTCGTTCGTCGTGCGCAGGATGGGAACGAAAACGAGTCTTTCAGGACGGGGACGACCGTTTGGTGGTGGTGGTGGTGGTTGGTCGCGGCCGATTTTGGGGAGAACTGGGCGGGTTGCTTCCTCCCTCCCTACGAGATGTGGTATGATCGGCTGAGACGCCTTCGTTGGGCTGCAGCAAAGAGAAACCCATCGCCGTGGGGGCTGTGCAAGGGAGCAACATGGAGGAAATCGAATAAAAGGTTCCGGCCTTTCCGTCAGCACCCTGGAGCAACGTATTTGAGGAGCGAAGATGGACGAAAAACTCATCTCTTCTGGACGGGAGACTAATGCTGCTGATCTGATCCACCGTGGAACAGGATTTGGGACGAGAATGAAGCTTAGGGACACCAAGGGTAGCAATTTAAAATTACAATTTTTTAATGAATGCATCTTGTTGCTTCCGGTGCTGCTGAAAAAAGGGAAAAGCTTTAACCCGTTACTTCCATCTGCGGAGAATTTAAATATTCATAGGTTAAAGGGAAATTTAAATTATCTTGCCCTGTTTAATAGCATAACCTAGTTCTTTTTAATTGAACATTGAAAGTTATTACTCCTTGTTTTCTCGAGTAAAAATCGTCAATATACAGACATATTGGCCCGTCATGTACTTCTCGCTGGTGCCACATTATCTTATCATTTATGTGAAGGTTTTTGATACTTTGCCTTCGCCATCTTGCTGGCCGATCATAATCATGCGGTCCTTTGGACTAAAAAAATCGAAAGTTTACATCGTGCTACTCAGTGCCTGGCTCTGAGTCCTGGACGTAGACGACAGACCAGCATAAGTAGCCCGATTATGCACAATTTTTTGTTTTTTCGTTTCTTCTGGTACCCTCCATCAATTGCGCGACCTCCACCCGAATTGCGGCCCGTCGTGCGGGTTCGATGCAATTATTGTGCATTTAATAGTAGCGGAGCGCGGGCTCTCGTATCATCGGCTCCCGTCGCTTCCACCACCAGGCCCCATTACACGGGGCCCTTTGACCATTGTTTTCACTTACTTTATGACCCATCTCGTCGTCGTCTCATGCCGGCCAGAATCGGCTCACTCTTGCTGGGCCGGCGTGCGAGTTTCTTCACGCATGTGTGCCATTATGCTCTCGAGGGCCTCGAGTTTCTTTGCTTTCTTTTGCGCCGCGCCGCCCGTGCAATTCCATCCCTTCCATTGATCGTCCGTTTCTCTGCGCGCACTTTGGCACAATGGGGAGAAAAATTATGCTTTTCTCCAATCTTTTGTTCTTTGTGCTGGCGTTGTTTTACGCTTACGTAGGCTTGTTTCTTCCTTTCGTTCGCTCGCTTTCGTTAATAAACGTCTCAGGAAAGTTGCGCGAACGTATTTTACGACCGCCAGTTCACACTATATCATTGCTTCTTTGTGTAAAACATTCTTATAAACATGTTGTTCAAGTTTTTTTTTATTGTTTTAACCCTTTTACCGTATACACGTTTAATTTGAAATAGGTTTCTCACACAATAAAGAGATTAAATTCCTTTCTTTTCGGTTAAGTTCAAACTTACTTTTCTTTGTATTGAGGTTTAAATTGAACTTCTGCCAATGCGTTTGTATATTTAGAACCACAGATCCATTTGAAAATACTTTCTCAATGTCGTGCTAAGAGCTGGTAATCCATCGAAGAAAAAGCTTCCGTTTAGCGTAGAAAAAGTACATACAAACGCGATTTTCTCCATTGCTGGTGCAATTCTATGAGTACGGATAACTTTTTTCTTTTCATGTTTGAACAGCTTTTACCAAAAAAAAACTATTTTTGTCGTGTGAATCAGAATCCTTTCGAAAACATCCTTCGGTGGATGCAGTGCATTTCTTTCTTTTCACACTACATACAGCTCTGTAAGCCAGCAGCGTGTTTTGCAAAGTATCGCTTTCATTCGATGCATCCGTTTGCGCTGAAACACGATCCTTCCGCACATCGTTCTACATTCTTTGGGTAAAGTTGTTACCAGTTCTAGAGGAAGGGAAAACCGAGCTCTACTTCATTTTTGTGGCAAATGGAACGGTTTTCTTTTTTTTCCTATAAATTAAAAAACTTAAAAGCTTTCATTTGTTAAACGTACACACACATTGCTTAAATTGCTTGTGTGTTTTTATTTTACTTTTCTGCTATCCCTTCTAACAAGGCTATCCTCATTGACGGCAACGCCTCGGGCACATTAAAAAGGACTCTCTTTCAAACCTAACCATTTCAATTCATTGGAACTCCAGGAGCGTCGATGTCAATCCTCCGCTTCGCATTCCAATGCACAACCATTCCACCTACATTCCGACACATCCGTGCGATTGTCTGTTCAAATTCATTTCTAAGCCCGAGTCTATTTTGTTAGCTTCTTTCTTGCTTTCTTTCCCATTTTCCCCAGTCCCAGTTCGGTTTGTGTATCCTTTCATCCTTACCGATTTTAGCGCAAGGACGTGCCGCGCCTTCAGCCCATAGTGTGTCTGTGTGGGTTGTGTGTGTGCATTGACGTGAGAAGGCCCTGGAAGCGAACCGTTCATCACACCCTCCCTCCGGTCCTTTTCCCTTTCTTTTTCTCTTTCAAAAAAGAAACATTTCCGAATAAATTGTTTCAATCCAGGAGTAGCTGCTGATTTCGTGCTTTTCGTGCTCGTACGATGAAAGGGATGGAAGGAAAGGTGAGGCCAGGCATGGCTTTTATTCGCAGCTTCCTGCGGCGTACCGGGTTCGATGGGTGTGTGTGTGTTTGTACATGGTCTATACTAGATCGCCAAGGGAAGCGTGGTCCCGTCCAGCGCCCAAGGATGTTCGCCGGGTCGTAGTAAAGTGTCCCAAGCGCTTTGCTGAGCTTTGCCATTTCACTTCACGCAAACGCGCAAAGATGGGCAGGATCTAAAATTTTGCCTCACGCTGGCACTGCACAATTTCTATCGCCGTCAGGAGGAACTGGTCCGTTTTTCCATTCCTCCTTTGCTGATGCTGGCGGTATGTCGTCCTTTGTATTTTATTCCTGTTAGTCTGTGGGACGCTTGGGGGAAAGAAGCTGAGCTGAATTGTCTTCTTGCAATCAGATGTCGGTCTGCGGAACCAGCATTACAATTCCATTTGCCACTGGAAGAAGGTTGAGCTTGCACTTTCTGAGAGGAGAGGTTTAAAATTTCCCTTTTTTTTTGCCAAAGCACGAAACAAAACCTTGGGTTTTTTTAATCACGTTTTATTAGCGCAACACTCACTTTACATTTCGTATGAAATGCAAAAAAACACCTCTTTCACCGTCCACTAATCCACTTTCTTCCATTCTCTTCATTTCAGATTGATGTTGTCCTGCAGTATCCCATTAAGTAAGTAAAATGGACCATTTTACTAACCACCTAAGGCGCCCGCTTTACTTCTCCACAGTCGAGGGGGCAAACTGAATCCCTCGACGATGATAATACCCCAGAGCGTGTACGTGTGTACACTATAACGTTTATTGTTATGGGCGTCATTACAACAAATTAGCCTCGTGCATGAGGGCTCCCCTCAGAGGGACGGACATGCCTTTATATATCTTCCCTAAGATTATCTTTCCTCTAAAGACGAAGAAGGACATTTACGGGGTAGAGTGTTTCTTCACTTAATCTACTCATGTTGGTCAAAGGGAAGCTATACCTTGAAATTATTCGCAGAATTTGTGTGATTTGAGAAATAACTTGTTTTGTGTTTTTTTTTTGGTTATGTATACTATTAGAGTTTTATGAGTTAGCAAAACGATGCTCGAAGCTGCTTCCTCCGATTGTGCAGATGCAAAGGACAAAAAGAAGCATCATTCATTCATCAGAGGCTGAAACAAAGAGGATAACATTAGCATTAAATTGCCTTTTGTCTAACCAGTGATGCATTCTTTTCTATCCATTCCCGATGCACAAAACTTACAACAACTTCGCCAAGTTTGTCGTCGTGTGTGCAACATGTGGTCCAAGCTGAAAAATGTCCGGAATCAAGGGTAAATTAGTGGCTGGTGTTGGGTGGCTCTGGGCCGCGAGTCATTTATGTGTGCGGCAATTACTGTTTACAATGATGATGGCAGTTAGTTTTATTGTTTTGCTACAACTGCATCGTCATTTCGCGGAGTAGAAAGCCCTTTAGGAATCTGTTATCCATCCACTACCGCGTCATCCATGTTGCGTTGGTAATTTTCCGGATCCATGTCTGCCCCCATTTACATCCATCGTCGCTGTGAGACATGACGTTGAATGATAAAAATGTGCTCCAAAGTAAATAGTTTCGGCGGTGTTTGTTTGTTACCGGCGATGGGGTTCGTCGGAAATGTCATTTTGCTGAACAGATGGAGACCGATTTGGTTAATCGATCGATCGATCATCACGTTCACTATCTCGCTCGTTTTCGTGCAATCATTTCTCGATGGCGATTATTTATATG
Organism: Anopheles coustani; assembly: GCF_943734705.1. Lineage (NCBI taxonomy): Eukaryota > Metazoa > Arthropoda > Insecta > Diptera > Culicidae > Anopheles > Anopheles coustani. Next base: position 80,445,664 of record NC_071289.1, read on the forward strand.
GCCTCGGTATGCTTGACAAATATGCTACTCTGCATCTGCATTTCAGAACTGTTTGGTCGAGTTGACGTTAAGAAAACTGTTGATTTTTTACTCTTTATGAAGATAAGTCCCCTACACAGAATTAAGAAGGGCGAATGTATCTTAAGATATTGAATGTTTATCATCAAACTTTTGATTTAGCTGAAAGAGTTTTTCATGGTAGTTTTGTAAACATATCTGCAATTTTAATCATTCAAGTATACTTATTAGGAAATAATGTGAAGGTATTTTAAAAGTTTTCCCTCGCACCTTTGCCAAATATTACAGCTCGTGATTTATTTTCGTATCAAGAAGCTATTTCGTATAAATTTGACACTAAAATGAGATGCTCGTCATCTGACCACACACACACACACCCAAATGTGCCATTGGGAATGACTCAAACTGCGCGGAATTTCAAAGGTGCTTCCGTGTTTTGGGAATTATTTTGGGATATTTGAATGGCATATAATGAAGCCGCTTATGGGGAAATAAAAAAGTCACATATAACCATCAAAAATGATCTTTCCACGAATTCCCACCCCGGTGGTGGTGTCCGGATTAAAGCAACAGAGAGAAGCAGAAAAAAACTGCAACAATCATCCTCATTTTCTTGATCATCGTGTCGTCGGTATAATTTGCATCGTTGGTGGGAGTTGTATGGTTTCCGAAAAAAAAAAATAATAATCATAAAAGAGGCTCACTTGAAGAACCCGAACGCGGGTTGGGATCGAACGAATCCTTCCCAGCCCAGCGCTTGATCCTCGCAGGTTCAAGTATAAGGCTCTCATGTGAAACGTTGTGTTACGGTACGTTCGTGCTGCTTTTCCTTTTTGCTTTTTGACGAAGACGACCACGACGACGTCGTCGCTTGGGATCAGTTTGGGGTGCGTGGGAAGGTTATTTTTCAAGCAAAACAGCACTTCTCGCTTTCGATCATCCTCCTCGTTCGTTCGTCCGTCCGTCCGTCCGTCCGTTCTGTGTGTGTGTGTTTCATTCTTCGCCCGGATCCAGCCGATCATATTCTTCACCCGCCGGAGATCAATCCCGTGGGCCGGGAGCTGGGCCTCTTATTCTTCACCTTTTCCTTCTCGGGTTTGGACATTTTAAACTCCCACGATTGTGCTCTTTTCGGGTGGGAAGGTTTTCCTTGCCTTTTTTTCGTTCTCCAGTTTTTAATGGGTTGTCTTTGTGTGAAGGTCTTGGCCGGGATTTTGTTCCTTTTTTTTTTTGGGATAGAGACTCCTTCCACCAACGTCGCGAATCCCGCTCCCTCCCCGAGGACAACACTCTCGAGCGAGCTAATTAAGAACACGTTCTTTCGTGGCAGATTGTTTTTTCCGTTCGTTTCCAAAACCGCGATCGAGACTCACCGATTTGAGTTCGTGACTTTCGGTTTCGTCCGCATAAGGCGCCGTGTTGCAGAATGCTTGACTGGGGAGAACGCTTTCGAACGAATGCAAGTGGTGTGCTGCAAGTGACGAACTACAGGCCAAGGGTGCTACTCCTAGTGCTCCTCAAATGTGGCTTGAAAGTCTTCTCAAAGGCGCTCAGATCAGATGTCGGCGTTCGTGGTTTTGGCTTCGTTCGTTCTCTCCTAGCGATTATCGGACGAAAGGAGATTTCCCCTACGCTCTGATCATTCCGCCAACCCAAAACCACCAGTTGTGGGAGTTCTGCGTCGGCCGTTCTTCCCTTCCATATCTCCCGGCTCCTTCCGACCATTGACTCACGACGCTTTGCGGTCGTCCTGTATCGTCTAAATCCTCCGACGCTTTTTTTTAGCACCCTCGGTACCGAGATTCTCACGCCATCTTCCAAAAATCCCACGCGAAGAGAACATTTGATCCGCCTGGCAGGAAGGAAGGAACGAAGGAAGGTCTACAATTTATCCAGCGTGGAGGATTTGAAATCCCTCGCGTAAGCTGCTTGCTTCCAAATGCTATATCCATACGGTTGTGTCGAGCATATGAATGATACTAAGGCGATTACTCCAGGAAACGCCTCAGATATAACGCCTCTTATAGGAGAGCTTCACCGTTTGGTTTGTGCGCTAGTTAGATTACTTTTTTGGCGAATGATATTCTCGACATTTGTCTTCGGTCGTCGGAGATTCGTGGTATCGCCTCTGGGGATTTCCTCTACCAAGTGGTAGTATCAAATTATTACAATATTGAAATCAGAAAAGCGATCCCTATCGGGAGATTTTCCCACTAGATAAAACCTCATCGCACGACGATGATGGGTCCAGCATTATTCCGCTCGAAGCTTCCCAGAAGAATTAAAAACACAAAAGGTCTGATAACTCCCGACCGCCAAAACGGTAGCTCTTCCATATTTAGCCTCCAGATAAATTCTTCAGGGGGTCTGCGACAGCCGAGCGGTAGCGCCGGTTAGAAAATCGGCCCATGAGCGCCGGGGCTCACCACCTCGACGGCGTGGGTTCGAATCCCAACCGAGACCGGACCCTCCCCTGTACGAGAGGACTGACTATCCACGTACAACAGGGAAACAAGTCTCGTAAGCCCTTAATGGGCAGGCATGACCAAGACGGTCGTTACGCCAAGAAGAAGAAGATAAATTCTTCAGATCCCTATCAGCGCGGGAAATATTTAAACGATAAATAAAATCGTTAAAGATTTAGGCAAGGCAGTCGTGGCTTGGGCTTGGTTTTGGGGTTCGTTGTTTAGTCTTTCTCGCCCTTGTATTAGTTCTCTTCCATTTTCTGACCTTTAACTCCTCCCCCTCCGCCCTGCCCCCTTCCTAGCATCGTCCAGGTAAAAGCCTCCGAACCGTGGCACGATCGGCACGAAATGCGTCGATCTATTCTCCCACTGCTTGATGGTGGGATTGGTCTCAAAATCTCCGTAGCCAAGCCAGCTTCCCAAGCGGCCAAGAATGGACCTCTTGAAGCCCTTAACACGTTCCTCGCTTCGTTTGGTTTGCTTGTTTTTTTTTTATTCCTTCTTCCCACTTTGTTTTCACCAGCGAGCAGCAACAAATCCAAAGAATGCTTCATCAACCTGTCCCTCCCAGGGGTGTGTTTGTGTTTGTGATGTACGAAGGACGGGGGGTGAGTCTGATGATCTTCCTCTTTTCTTTTCCAACGGACGCGCTTTTCGCCTCCGACACCGACGACGACCTTCTCAAGATCGGAGGCCCCATGGCGGGCGGATAGTTCCCACCTCACTCCACCTTCGCTGTTGTGTTCGTTTCTGTTTCTATGTGTAAAATCTCTCTTCGTGGCCCTCGGCTCTTCTTCCGCCCTTTGGGTTCATTCTTGGTCCAGCCTATGGGATACGACACAGCATGCCAGAGCGTGGTTCTTGAAGTTACATTCAGTTAGTCCGCCAGACAAACAATCATTTCTTTACGACGATCTCCCGTAGGAACCAGCGTCGGGTCCATACCGTAGACGGCGATGTAAGCTTCACCTTCAGCCTTCACTCCAAATGGATTAGATGTCCCTGGCGGCGGGGGGGGATCTTGCAACGGAGGAGAACTCCAAAGAACCAAAATCGAAAACAAACGAAGCGAACGCAAGCCAGTTCCCAGAGTGTCCGTGGTCTCTACTTCGACTTTATTCGATTCCAGCCCGCGTCGTTTCCTATCATGCCTTTGAAGAGGTACAACTCCAACCGGTGGTGGGATGATCGCCACTCGAGAAATATAAAGTCTGTCGTCCTACGGTTTGATATTCTACGATCTTGGAGACCCTTGCCGGGGTCGGCGTCGCATCGCGCATCTTCAAAGCGGAACCAGGAAAAGAAGCAGCAAAAAAGGGAAAGCTGCTGCTGGAAAAGGGAACGGTGTCTTCGTCTTGCAAGACAAACACGCACACACACACACACATACGGGTGCACGCTGGACTTATATGGCCGGGGCTAGACGTGGAGAGGATGCTTATAGGCTCAGATATCGGAAAGAATGTGATGATGATGATGGTCGATGTAGTCGAGGTGTGGCGTGTTGTATACGCAATGTGTGCGAAGAGTGCGTCGCTGTCAACGTCGCAAAACCGGCCGGTCGGTTCGATCGGTGGGCCACAGATTTTCCCACAGATATACTTCCACGGGACATCCGTTGATTGATGATCCGAAGGCATATTGGCTTTGGATGGTTCTCGGGGAAGGAAAGGCAGCGTTGTCAGGATCCCGCGTGGTATTCTGACTTACCTTTTTTGGAGAACTAAGGCGCGCACTCGCGGCAGCTTGAGGAGGCAGTGTTTGTAGTTGCGTTTCGATCAACAATTGATTGGAAATATTAAGCTTAAACACAGTTAAATGAAACTCGTTTATAACACGTCTGGTGACTCACACATGTGACCAGCCGGATGGGAAATTCCGTGTTGCGACGCAAATCCGTCTCTCAAGGGCATATTCCGATCGGTTCAGCCCTTGTGTCCGATGGTCCTGTATTTAGAGCGTCGCGCCGTATAAGCTTCGGATTTTAGGCTTAATCGTGACGAACATGGCAGGTGGCCATGAAATTCGCCCCTGATATATAACTCCACACTACCAATGTCATTAGGTTCGAGTATGTGTGTGTGTTTGGTGGGAACTCTAGCACTCTTGCTTGGGGGTTGCCCTCTTCCTGACCTAGGTTACCGAAAGGGGGCGACGTTCTGCAGCCTTAACGTCGCAAAGATAGAGGTTCCCGAGTACTTGTACGTCTCGTTCGGACCTCGTGGGAATATTCTTGAGGTGATAGGGTGGTTGGCGTTAAGCTATGTGCTTGACCATAAATTGTGCTGATGCGCCTAACTGAAAGGTGTATGCAGGCTCTCTAGTGAGATGGTATTTTATGTGGCGGAATTTATTTCTGCTACGAGGAAGCATTCTTCGTGGAAGGGAATCAAACCGTACTGTATTTCTCTTCGTCGATCGGTGGTAAAATACAAAAAAAAACATGCCTCAACGTGTTATTTTTTTACCTCTCGACACATAACGTTTTTATTCCTTCAGCAACGGAATGGCAGGGGTTTTTAGAGCCCCTTCTTCCCTAACGACCGTGGTGCGATCCTAAACGCTCCAAATGTCACCGTGCGGTGCAGAACTAATCGATCATCGATGTTATATGGGCCATAATTTGGAAATCACCGGGAGAATTCATCGCTCCCGGGCCGAACACCGAACCACGCTTTCGTATTATGGCCCCGCCCCGTTACGCACGCCAAGGGTCCCCCTTGGTGTGGCCATAAATTAAGTTAATGATCCAAACGGCAACGGACGGGACCGATTCCCGATTCCCGGCCACATATAATCATAAGTCGCGGCGATCGGAAAAATCGACGAAGGCGATAAAGGAAGAGGACAGATAAGACGGCGATCGCAATCACGTCGTAAGGCAGCATCCGAAAGCTGAAGAGAAGCGGTGCCTAGGGTCGGTCGATCGGTCCGCTCGATCGTTGTTCCAAGGGATGACAATTTCTCACATATATTAAACTACATCCATATATCCACGCTTCTTCGGGCATGGGAATGATGGACTCCTTTTTTTTCGGTTGCATTTTTGGGGAAGGAATAAATTGCTACCCAAGCGCGCAGGAGCAGCAGCATCATCATCGTGTCATTACAGAAATCACAGTGATCATGATCGTGTAATCGTCGTACGTAGGAAAGGAACCCCCGGAGCCAACGAAAAACCGATCACCGAACAACGAGACAAACACCTCCTACTCTTGTTTACCTGTTCACCACCTTGAGTGTTCCCTCGGACTTCCGGTGATGAAAGGTACAAGAAATGGGTTGAGGAGATAACAAAAAAAAAAGAGCGGAGCATATCAGAATGCCTCCCTCAGGCCAACAGGAAACGAACCCCCAGCCTGGTTTCCGATCCTCTCGGTCACGGGAAATAAAAGTACCGGCACGTAACCGTCCGTCTTGTTAGTAATTTTGTCTTGCACCCCTCCTCACTGGGTTGGACTTGGGGAATCGCTTTCCGGTGCAACTCTCCGGAATGCAACTCTGGTCACCGCTGCTGGGGGAGAACATTTTCACTGGAAAATATAATAACAACCCTCGGAGGTAGCATTTTTTTCTTCGTTTCGAAGAGGTTCTACGCTCATTTGTAGTCGAGTTTAATTTATGGACACCGTCACGCTACTGGAAGTGGCAGGATGTCCAAATCGACTTGTTTTTTTTTTCTAAAGTTTCTGAAAATGTTGTTTTTACCAGAGTTGATGAGGAAATGTTCATCGAAATATCTCGCGTTGTTGAAACTTCACCTATTATTTATTATTATTTATTATTGTACATAATTTTCAGAATAGAAATATTTGAAAATTCCTGTTTCTTTTTGCTAGCTAAGGAATGTTCTAAATGAACTCTACTGACTGAAATGAATATAACTTTTTTCTCTTGGGGACTTCTTTAGAACAAAATAACCAAGCAAAAAAATTTACACTCAGATTCATGAATCAAAATAACTCTTTAGTTGGAATGAGAGAAACTTTTTGAAAATTTCATTGAGGGATTAATGAATTCTTAAAGATATAAATCATAAAGGTGCATCAATGCGTAGAGATTTCAAGCTTCAAAATATTTATAACTTTTAAAATGTTTATAATTTTGGATAAAAAATTCGTACTCATAAATCTCGTCGACAGATTGATAAGACACAACTCTGTACTCAGTAGAAATGGCTTTAAAGTGCTTTTTCGAAGCATTATTTAATAAATCCCTTTTATGTAGCATTTGATTAACTCAAAAAAAGACGTATATCAATCGTTTTTAATTTTTTCCCCGGTATATCCGGGGATCTCTTTAAATATTGCACAATTGCATATTTTGAAACGATAGGAGGATTGATGAATGCTGGTGATTTAATTGGAAAGTAGAATGAGTACCTATAAAGCTACAAAATATTTGATAACGGAAAAAATGAACTAAGTCTTAAAAGAAGTATCAATTTCCTCTCGATTCCGCCTGAAGAGTTCGTTTTGTGTCGATCACGAAACGAGAGATTGCAAAACAAATGTTTTGAGACGTTCCGATGGTTTCGTCTATGGATTTGTGTTCACCAGATGTGTTGAAAGAATTTTTCTAGTTTTTTTTTTCTCCTTAACGTTCTGATTATTATAAAAAAAGAGTGTAGAACTTTATTTTTGAAACTCACCCATCATTTCACGGTCGCGTATCGTTTGCGGAAGAAGTGGCAACGGGGGGAACGGGCTGGCTTGGGTGCAGATATAATTTATTATTTTATAACTCCACAACAGCTTGTTGCTGTTGTTGGTTGGTGAGATTTGATGGTGGTGGGCTTCTTCCTCCTTTTCCCAATGCCCATTGCAAGATCACCAAATCTTGTGTTTTTCGATGTTCTTCTTTTCCTGTTCCCCCATTTTGTGCCGCTTCCCCTGCTCCGGCGGGACGTTTCTTTAGTCCATTTCTTTTCGGAACGTCGCAGCCCCGCGAGAGCCGTTGCTTCCGTCTCTCGTACCGACGCCGTTGCCGTCGGGGTACGCTTATCGACGGCTCTGATTTCCTCCAGTTTCCTTCTTCACCCCGGTGTGTTTCCCTCCTTCTTCTTCTTCGTCGTCGTGGCCCTTTGAGTTGCTGTTCACTTTTTCGATCCAGCCTCCGAGGGCAGGGAAGGAAATGGAACGAGCCGGGGGTTTTGGTTTACGCGCCAGGGTTATCGTGGCTCGTTTTCGCACCCCTACCCATCCCGTCTCCTGCCTGCATGCCCTGGCCAAATCTATGGCCAACCAGTAGCTTGTGTGCGTATGCGTATTGTGGATAAATCACAACACACACGCACGCACATTCTGCCCTTGATGGTTGCTTGCAGCCTTCTTATTCCTTGATCGTCGCATCTTCCGCCACTAGGGATGTTTTTCTTCCCATATCCAGACACAAAAACACACACACACACATACACACATATCATCATCATCCACTACGATAGACGTGATGTTGAAGTGCTTCTTTTATGCTTCTCTTCAATCTTCTTTCTTCTTCATCATCTTCCTTTTCCGACCAACCCCTGATCGTAGCGGTTGCTTCTTCTTCCCAAACCCCTCCGTTGCGCCCTCCACTACCACCACCCCGTCGTCGTCGTTCACCCAACCGAAACGCGTTTGTCCGTTTTGTTTGATTTTTCATCGTGAGAAAAATATGGGTAACGTGAGATTTTTCCTCCAACCGGCCACCACCACCACCACCATCGTGTTTTTGTGTTGGCAGGGCTTGATCGTCGTCGGAGTTATCACGACTTCGCGGCCCCCCGACCACGTCGGGGGCGACCCGTTCCCCGTTCGATCGGGGGCCAGTTGTTGTTTCTTTGACTTTTCTCTTCTTCTCGTGGGGTTTTTTTTTCTTGTTTTGTTTCTTTTTTTCTCGCTTTAAAGACGCTCCGTTGAACCTGCCCACACAACCTGACACCCTCAAGAACGACGACGACGATCATCGCTATCGTTCACATACATATGTGTTTTTTGTTTTTTTTTTTTCTTTTCAAAGACATGGAAGTCGTGGCCCAGAGTCAAGTCTCCTCTCCCCGGACAATATAAAACCGCGCCGCGTGGAATGGTATGCTGTGTGCGGTTTGTTTGTGGTTCACATTTTCCCACCGGTTTATGGAATGCCGTTTCGGCGGGGACCGCACAGAGCACAGAGGGGTAAAGGGGGAGGGGGTTTCTTTTTTTACCCAATTCCAACATTTAGGCAACTTTCTTTTCTATTCCCGAAAAAAAAGAAAAACGCCACGTCCATCCAAGGCCGCGTTGTATGGATGATGTTACGTGTTAATCAGGCGAATTTTGCGATGCAAATTTAAGCCATCACCTTCCGATTTTTGAGGGTGATGATGGCTGAAATATGAGACATATTTATTCGTAGGTTTAAAGCGCAAACAGTGTGTGAAGGATTAAAGCGTTTGACGTACGTTTATGGCTGATAACGATTAGATTTCAGCTCGATTCCGTTCGTCGAATATCTTAGGTTCTAGGAATTGCGCTGCAAATAAATATTAACGTAACGCATAAACAAAGGGTAATCTTTTTCAAACGCTCTCTGCACTGCTGACTCAATTTGAGTGGTTAGAGAAAAAGTTATGAAAAATTATCTGTTCCTCGAAATTTGATTGAACCAACTAAAACAGTTTTTTTTTGGAGCTGGAAGTAAGTCGAGAAAACTATTTCAGTCACCTACCAAAATGAATCCCAAACCCCATTTAAACTTTACGAAGTTTTCCGAAAAGGTATATAAAAAAGAAAAAACAATCTCTCCTGCAGCGATCGTTCGGAGGATGTGTTCCAAATCGGATTATCCGCATTTGCATGATAAGTGGTAAGTCCTAAAAGGTGCTTCCTTTGCCACTCGAAGGTTCGTTCCATGTTTTTTTTTCCCTCCAGCGACCCACTATTCGAAAACGACATCTTCATATTTTCCTCGGTCGGTTTTTTTTTTCTTTCGACGGGCTGTGTACTTTTAAATGGTCGACAGGAAGAGGGCACCGTCGACAACGTGGTGTGGTGTGGTGTGGGTTGGGTTCTTTTAGAAATGGAAATTCTAAAACCTTGTTTCCTTTCCCCCTCCCCACCGCCGCCACCTTGGCGGGATCCCGAGTTGAACAACTCGGCAAACGCGAGAGAAATTAAACAGATGATGATGATCCACTTTTGTGTTGCCCAGTTTTTCTTCTTTACTCTCCCACCGGGATTTTCTTCTTCCACTGACTGCGGATTCCAACATCTTTGGGTGTTTCTTTTGTTTTTTTTTGTTTTGTTTTCCTTTTCTCATCCTCGCTTTTTTACACCTTCGCCACGACAGATGGTACGACGGTGGCGTACTAAAAAAAAAGTACAACAGAAGACCACAACTTCCAATGTAGAACAAATGTGGCGTTCAGCAGGTAACGCGCGAGGCTGGTGCGCTGCGGTACCGAAAGCATAACAGCCTCCGAAAACAGGTGCTCGAAAACATGCCGGCGAAATGCTGACCGTATTTACATAAGCCATTGACCCCCTCCCAGGAGGAGGAAGAGGAGGAAGTTGGCCGAAGGGGAAGGGACAATAACAGTCTGTTGTGTGTACACTTGCTCTGCGCACCCTCTGCCCTCCGAGATTACTGCAGTGTTTTCTTCCCCCTCCTCGCTTCCCTTTCCTTCCTAAGCCCGAAGAAGATAATCTGCATGAATGAAATGCTTCGGGTTTTATGTATTTATCTACTATGCCGCATCCACCACCACCGACTCGTACATCATACGCCGAGTCGGATCCTTTTTCTCTCAAGAAAGTGAATCAAAGGTATATTTGTATGCAAATTAGTCGTCGTCCTATAAGGCAGGTTGAAAAGGACGTCATTTATCGTTCGTGTCCTGGCTGGGATGAAAATCTCTACCTTGAACCTACTTTTGGGGATTTCGAGCTTGGGTTTGGGAAAACCACATTCGCGAAGATGAACGCTGAGCAGGAAGTTGTCCATTTGTGCCAAATTTACGCGCATACACAAATCGGCAACTGAAGGTCTGAAGTCTTTTTGCATTGCTCCGAGAAGAAGGGCCCGTTCCTGCAGCAGAAATTGCACCAAGGTGAAAAAGGAACGGACGATTGCCAGAGCAGCATCATCGTCGTGGAAGAAGACACACACATCCGGTGCAGCAGCGTACCGGTGCATCCATCTTTCATCGCTGCATCCTGCACCGCGAGACAGCAGCATCCGAATGTGTGCGTGTGTGTTTTTTTTTCCTCGTCTCTTCATCATCAGCTGTGTGCAGCACATGCATGTGCCTCGGCATGTTGTCGGGGCAGCTGTTGCTGGCTTGGCTGCCGCTTGCTTTATGCCATCCGGTGGCCACCTTTTTTTTTTTTTATTTTCTCGGTTTTGCGAACATCGATCAGCTGCAAACGACATGAGTCCCCCCCCCCCCCCCCCCCCCCCCCACCCCCCACACCCGAAAGAAGCCCATCTCCTCGATCCGAGCCCGATTTCCCATGCCTGCAATTCGTCTTTCGTTTTGTTTAATTTCAGAACGAATAACTTCAACTTTTCGGTGGTTTCATTGCTGAATAATTTCAGCAAAGGCTTAGGAAGAAGTGGCTCTTGATTTTTTTTTTTACTCGGACAGGTATTGAAGCGATGACCACTTGTGGGCAATGGTGTGTATGGTGGTTTTGTGCAAATACACACACGCAAACCCACCCACCCCTCTGCGTCCCACCTGAGGAATGTATTTCGAACGCCCCTTTGATATCCGAATACTCATAAACGCGCACAAGAACGAGTGATATGCGTTTTAAGGGCGGCGTAATTGTAGGTTTTACCACCGGGTCGGCACAGGAAAAAAAAAAGAACCACCACCAGCAAGCCAGCATTAATCGGTCCAAACCGTGGCGAAACGTTTTCCAAAGTGCGTGAAGATGAAGGAGAAGACAAATGCCCGTAGCGTAATTATTGTCAACTGGACTATAATTTAAATATTAAAAAACCGAAAAATTCGCGCGACACGAAACTTTACTCCATTGCTTTCCACTTTATCTTACCGTCTGCCGGGCCGACCGATCAACGCGGTGATCATGGGAGATAATTTCGGTAGTGGACACATTTTGGGCCCATCTTTTTGTAACTTTGTGCACGTATGTCAACCATCGGCAGCTGGGAGTTGTATTTCTTTTCTCTTTTTTTTCTTTTTAATCAATTTTATCGCCCAAGACAACGAATCTTCCTCTTTAGCCACTTTAGGTTGGTGTGGTGTGGTATTAATGATAAAATAAATATTTTATTTACGAACGAAAGGAAAACCAATCATGTGTATCTACAGCGTGATAATAATATTATTTTGGCTTCATGTTCCAAAAACTACAGTAGACTCCCCGATTATCTGATATTTGAGGTTTATCCACGTTCGTTCAGTTTCTATTTCACTATTTATGCTACTACCTCGGCTCGGTTATTAAAAAATGCACAAAAAGTAAGGGAAAATTGATTATCTGAATACTGAATACTGCCTTGTTGGTGATTTATTTTTCAACAAAAAAAACTCAATAAATTTCCTTGAAAATTAGTGATTACTTTGCGTTTTTTTAGTAAAGTTTTTTTTTTCAAATGTTTGTATGAATTATTTTGTTAATAATGGTGGATAATTCTGATTTTATTACATTTATTATCAGAGACGAATGTCTTTTCTAAAGTGCAAAGTCTCTTACATGTCCATGTCTCTTACATAAATAAATACATGTATAAAAAACTGATAATTATTTCGAAGGAGAGGAAACCAATTTAGTTGCAGTAAACTCCCGGTTATCCTCAATGTGGGTTTTCCACAATTATTCTATGTTGTATGCTGACGACTGATTTGTTTTTAAACATAAACACGTTAACTTATGCAACTAGGCAACTTTGAAGCAGGATTTTTTTTTTAGATAATTGACTGTTTCAAATTCGGATTTGGATGCGAAGCCTACTGGATTTTTTTTTTTGTTTGAATGAGGGATTTGTATCAAATATGGATTTGAATGGGAAGTCTACTGTATGTTCTTTTTTTTTTATTTTAAAACCTTGCGAAGCAAATTTTATCTTCAATTCACTTTTTAGTTTAGTTCGAAACACAAAAAGTTGAAGAACGAGAGCCTTCTTGCTTTCATTTCGCCAACCGCTGATCGGTTCGGTTTACGTCTAGACGGTCATTAGAATAAACCTGATCTTGCTGATCCTCGATCGAGAGCCCGAACTCCTCGACGCCTTCGCTGCTGTGGTTTTGTGGCTGCTGTGCGCTTTTGCATTATGTTGGCTTCCAATGGGTGTCCGATTGATAGTTGTTATATTTGATATCGATTTCGTTGGGTTTTTTTTTTTGTTTCTCCTTACCCAGCCCTTCGAGATTGTTGTTGTCTGCTGTTGCGGTTTCCGCGACACCGAGAGGCGAGAAAAACCCGTTTTCTCGTGGTTCTCCCCGGCGTAATCAACACGGCGTCGGTCGGCCCGGCGGGTCCAGCCATTCTCCTTGAGAGGAGGGGTGCTTATCGATGAAGATGGAAAAAAGAGAAAAATGTAATGAAAATGTTAAGCCGGGGGGGGGGGAGAAGGTGGTGGTTTTTGTGCTCCATTTTAATTTACGGCGCGAATAAAATCAGCAGTCGTCGTCGTTGTAACTTTCAATAGACAGAGGCGATTAACAAAAAAAAAAAACCGGAGCAGCAAAATATGCCACAACCTTCCTCTTAACCTTCCAATGTCGCCAATGGCGCATTAGGGGTTTCGCGTACTCTTCGTTTCGATTGGCGATGAAGCTGAGGTGAACAAAAAAAAAGAACAGAAATCACTAACCACACATTCCCATGCTTTGCGCTAACGCGACATTCATTCTGCGTGTTGTTCTTCGGTCACCGCACAGACACAAACGGGGCCCGGGGACGTAATCAAAGCAGGCCCTTCCCCTTACACCCCTCCGGTTCCTGCTATGTGGCCTATTTGGAGTATGTTGCGCCACACATGTACATAGTTCGCAGCGTTCGAGTGACCACACCATATGCCGCGCGCGGGGTTTGGAGAGGAAATCAAGAAAAAACGGCGCCACACACCACCAACCCTGTTTACGGTGTCGTCTTGTTCGGTACCCAACCTACCTACGTCATCATCTTGCCTGATAAACGGTGGGGTCAGCTTAAGATCTGGGTTGTGAGGGGAGGAAAAGGGGGGAAAGTTACATTTATTCGCGCCCAAGGAAAAGTGAATGAGGTGCAAGTTTGTATTATTTCCTTTTTTTCCGCTGTCTCTCCCTCTCTCTCTCTTTGCACCAAAACGACCAAGAGAGGTGGCATAAATGGCCCCATAAGTGAAGGTTATTATGCAAAAAGGTACGGCGTACGTGGTGTCAGCATGGGAAAGGAAAAAAAATGCATGCTTGTGTGTGTTTATTTATATGCTGATGGTTGATGACGTCGTTGTGATGCGTCACACGATTCGCCATGCTGGCGATGTTGATTGACCGTTTGTTCACTGTCGTATTCCTTCACTATCCGATGAATCTCCCGATCATTTAATTGAAGACGGGAAGAAATAGCACCTTTCCGCCTTCACTCACTCGACCTTTCCACTCACAAACACACCCCACCCCCCGGTGAGAGTCGTCTTGCGCGAAAAGAACAAAATCAGCCGTTTGGTTCTGCGCTTGAGGTTAATTTTAGACCGCGCCGTTCGCGAACCGTAGTACAGTGTTCCGACCGCGTGGTCACTGTTTTTCGTGCCAGCCTTGGTGGCCAAGCTGATGATGCTGATGCACCCTTCCGAATGTGCACAACTGTGCAGTCAGCAGTAGCAGCAACAGCAGCAGCCAGCAGTGCCTTTATTTTGCGCACTTCTGATGATGATGCAGACAGTTGTCCAACACGTAGATACAACCCCGCTAAGGTCGACCTTAACTGTTGTGGCAAAACGCTGATGTTGGTGAAAGTTCAATATAAAGTGTTGGATAACAGATGGACCGTTCCATAAGAACTTATCATAAAGGTCTTCTCATACCTATTGGTAGAGTTTCAGCATTAAATCATTTTTATTGTTGAACTATAACTAATCGGATGCCACATCTGAATGATCCTTCGACTGTTGCATCGACGTTCAGATCCATCTTAAAACGGACTTGGACAACTGATCGAATCATGAATTTTCGAATGAAATAAACCGAGCCGAACTGTTACCGAGGAGTATAAAGAATAATTTATTTTGAAAAAATGAAACTTGCTGAAGTATGCCTCCTTGAGAGCACATTAACAGCGAGATTCATTCATATAAATCTTTCACCTAAGATTCATTCAGATTGATTCATGAATCTTTTGGGATTCAGATCTTCAAACTTTGATGAATCTTTCGAAACCTCAATGAATCTTCATGAATCTTTCCTGGGACCTTCATCAGTCTTTCATTGGAATAGGGGTTCCTCTATCCATTTTTTAGTCTCTAGTTTCGATTCTCCTAACATTAATTATTCTTTGGGATTCAATAATCTCTTATTAAAAGGTTCATGAATCGATGCAAAGAATCATTCAGATTCACGAATCTTAATCTAAATTACACAACTCTAGTATTTGGATCATACTAAGGAACACTAGCTCAGGTTTTAGAATTACCATAAAAACCATAGAAACCATTTGCATGGATTGAACTTACATCGTTTTGGGAATGGTATACAACCCAAGGTATTTCGGAGGAGATTGCTTCAAAATGGGATTTTTTCTTTTTTTCAAAAAGAAAAGGTTCATCATTTTCTATTGATTGTTCAATGAGGGTTAAATGTCCCTTGAACACAAATAAAGGTAAATGAATAAAACATCGGCCCATGAGCGCCGCCGGGGCTCACCACCTCGACGGCGTGGGTTCGAATCCCAACCGAGACCGGACCCTCCCCTGTACGAGAGGACTGACTATCCACGTACAACAGGGAAACAAGTCTCGTAAGCCCCTAACGGGGCAGGCATGACCAAGAGGTCGTTACGCCAAGAAGAAGAAGAAGAAGAAGAATAAAACAAATGAACCATGTTTAATGCATTTGGCACGATCATTAAGACAAAACAAATACTAACAGATCTTTGTGTGGCGTTTTCTTTTGTCCTTTCCAGCTGATACTACACCCCGCTCACAGTGCATGCAACCGCGGCACGTTGCCTTTGTCGCCGTATCGAAGAATGGCAGAACAATGTGTCATCGGCATTGAAGATAGTCAGCAGCAACCACCCGCCTCGCACGATGCCACTGACAGCCCGCTGCATCCCGCCAGTCCAGTGAGCCGCATCGAATCGCCCACGTGTGCAGCGGTGGCCCCCGTGAACGCCATCCACCATCGGGACGACGTCGACAGTGGATCCGCCGGGAGCGATGGTCTCAGCACGCCCAACCTTTCTACGCCGACCTCCGGTGGGGGTGGCGGCGGCGGCGGCGTCGGTGGTGGTGTGACACCACTGTCCGCCGTCGGTGGCGGTACCGATGGCGCTGGGCTCGCTAAGCGATGCTGGTTGTTCTCCGGCGAGGACATCGAGCGTGAGCATCATCCGCTGCTGCATCGCACCGATAGCCATGGGAGTGACGATTTGGATAGCCTGCAGCAGGGGCAGGAGAGTGACCACGACCAGCAGCACCAGCAGCAGATGGAAGTTGCCGCCTTTCTCGAAACCCCTGCCGTCGAGCGCATGGACGAGGCCGAGCTTAGCCCAACGGCGAAGCTGGTAATCATCAGCGATAAGCTGGCGTCGGCCAAACCAAAGCGGCTCAGTGATGAATTTTTCTCCGCCGACGACAACGACGATGACGACGACGACGATGAAGACGATGATGATCGCGAGGACGACGAGGGCGAACACGCAAAGGGCGGTTCGGTTACCCTCTCTTCCGGTGGTGATGTCCCGAAGAGTGGAAGTGTGGGTAATGGTGATTGCGAAGCCCAGGCCAGTTTAAGCGAGATAAAAAATCTAACCATCACCTGCAATGGGGGTCAAAGTCGTAGTTGCCGCCTTGGAGGTGAAACCGAGCAGCGGGAGGACGAGGAGCAGGATGCGGAAAACTCGATCAACTGCCCCAAACGGGAGCAAACGGGTGGAGGAAAATCGTCCGACGCTCCGTCCGGCTCGAAGCACCGGGACAACAGAAAGGAGGAAAACGATGAAGAGCGCCACCATCATCACCATCACCATCACCACGCTGGTGACGCTAGCGATGAAGACGGCGATGGTGAGGCCGAAGACGAGGACGAGGATTTTCTGGACGACGTGCAATCGATGGACGCGATCGAGCGGCGCGACTTCGAGCAGGAGCAGCGCCTGACGGGTGGCTTTTTGATACGCAACAAATCACTGATATCTGCCGATAGACTGAACTTAGAATTTTTAAATACCATTAGCCAACCGGCGCAACAGCGCTCTCCCCCAGCCGCCGGTGCCCACGATGAGAAGGTGCCGGTGGCGTCTTCATCATCGCAAAAGTCGCACACCACCAACGCCGACGACGAAGGGCCGAGGACGAAGTCACTCGATCGAGCTGATGATGATGATGTTGTTGGCGAGCTTATTCTTGCTTGCTCCTCATTCTCCTCATCCTGCACTGCGTCCCCGACATCGGTGACGACGGCACAGCTTACAACAACGCCAACTAGTAGTAGACATCAGTACAAGCATGATCCTCACTTTCACCATCATCATCATCATCATCACCAACCGCAACAACACCAGCTTGGCCGGGAAGCCAAATTGGCCACCGGTGTCATCAAACAGCAGCAGCACCAGCAGGTGGCCAACAATGGCGATAGCTTTAGTAGTAGTTTTAGTAGGGAAAATGAGAACAATAGTACAACCAAGTCTGCAGTGCATAAGCTTACGAGAAACCTCTCCGCTAGTCTAGCGTATTGCGATGAGAAGCGAAATGTGGACGTGGAAGGATGTGAGAGCAAAAGTGCGGCCGATGACCTTTGCGACGTGGCCGAAGGTGCCGCTTCCAGATCAGCAAAATCACTTTCCATCAACTCGTCCGTTTCGTCGTCGGTGTCGTCGCTTGCGTCGTCGTCGTCCTCGAACTACTCGCTGTACGTGTCCGTCTCGGGCTCCTCGTCGACGGTGGAAGGTGGCAGTGTGGTGGAAAAGGTCAACGAGAAAGACCAGCAGCAGCAGCAACAGCAAGTGTCTGGTGGATCGTTGGGAAAACCGCAGCATCAACTGGCCGAGGCGTTTTTGAAAGCGATCACAAACAACAGTCTGTTGGCGGCCCGTGCCGCAGAGACGCTTCTGCGCGATGGGTTGATCGTAGAGTTACCACCTGAGGGCGGCGACCAAATGGAGGTGATAACGAACAACCGACTGCTGGCTTCCGAGAAGGATTCGCTTGTGGCGAGAGGAGGCAAAACAGCGAGCACGACCAGCTCCACCCGTAGCAGTATCATCGCCGGTACGGCGGATTTGTTGACACAGGACGAAAGCGCAACGAATGATCCTTGCTCGACGAGCAGCTCTACCGCGTCGTACTCGTCCTCTTCGTCACCATCACCGCCCCAGACACAGCACGGTGGGGATGTCCCGATGGTAGTCTGTTCCACGGAACTACCACCGACGGCTTCGCTTTCCGAGTCAACCTCATCGGCTGGTTGTGGTGCATCGGCATCGTCAACGTCGGAACAGCTCGACGAGGTGGCCACGGTGGTTGAGAAGGAAGAAAGCGAACTGACCCGAGGCGATCAAGGTACCAAGGCAAGAAAGGAAGAAGATACCGTATCATCGCTTAGCTGTCCGTTCTCGAAGGAGGATAGCAGGCAGCAGGCACCATCGACGTCTTCATCCGCGGCGGGCAAAGCTGCTGGCTCCCCTTCGGCCGGCGGACAATCCTCTCAACATCACCAACATAGACGTCAGTACCATCACCATCATCACCATCATCACCACCACCACCATCGTGCCGCAGGAGCAGCAGCATCGTCCGCAAGCTCAGCTTCTTCATCGTCCACCGCGACTGCATCATCATCTTCTGCGACGAATGCCGGGCCCACTGGGTCTACCGTTGCCGCCGCCTCATCCTCCTCCGCCGCACCAGCAGCATCCGCAGATCAGCTAGCGATAGTGGCTGCCGTAGCGGCCGTACCGTTCCATCAGCAGCGTGACGCTAGTACCAACACTTCGAACTCTCCCGAATCGAGCGAGCCGGAAATCGACGAGGAGGACTGGGCCGACTGCGAGGAGGGTACCGACGAGGAGGTATGCACCTGCCGGGACTACACGGACGAGGAGGGTTTCGCGAGCAGCGAAGACGAGCTGCCATCGCGCGACGTAGACCTCTCCAGCTACACGCATCTCGATACGATCCCGGAGGATTTGCTGCACGAAGCACAAACACCCAGGATGCACCGGAAACGGAAGCTTACGGAGAACCGCACCGCTGCCCCGTACGGCAGTGAGAGTGGCAGTCCGTCGACGGAAACGCTGAACTACAGCAGCCGGAAGCGGCTTGCGTTGGACGGATCCGCTACGGGCGCCGGCACGGTAACGACGCCCGGCGGTACATCCTCGAACGGCAACGGGTCATCATCGGGTGCGACGGGATTAACGTCGGTCACTGGGGCTCTAATGGCCACCACACCGCGATCGTCACTGCGTAGCCCAATGAATGTGAGTAATTACATGAGCGCGGAGCTGTAGTGTGGAGGTATTTAATATAATTTTCACTACCCTAATCTTTATGTTTTTTGCAGATTGCAACGACACCAACTTCATCCACTTTGGGAGAGCGTAAAACCCCTAGAACCATTATACCAACCAAAGATAATCCTCCTCCCGAGTTAAATGAGTGGTTGCTTCAATTCCAGGTAAGTGTGTTGAGTGGCTCACAATGTGGCCCCCCACTTCTGCGACTGGTTCTGTAACGACTTCTTCTGATCCTTCCCAACAGCGATGGACACACGTCGAACGACTAGTGGCGGTCGATCGGTTGATCGAACACTGCGAGCCCACCCAGGTGCGCCACATGATGAAGGTGATCGAGCCCCAGTTCCAGCGGGACTTCATCTCGCTGCTCCCGAAAGAGCTAGCGCTCCAGGTGCTGTCCTACCTCGAGCCGAAGGATCTGCTGCGGGCGGCCCAAACGTGCCGCAGCTGGCGCTTCCTGGCGGACGACAATCTGCTGTGGAAGGAAAAGTGCAAGGAGGGCGGCATCGTGATCGAACCGTCGACCGACCGCCCGAAGCGGGGCCGCACCGGCAACATGCCACCGATCTCGTCCCCCTGGAAGGCGGCCTACATGCGCCAGCATATCATCGAGATGAACTGGCGCTCGCGGCCAATCCGCACGGCCAAGGTACTGAAGGGCCACGACGATCACGTCATTACGTGCCTTCAATTCTGCGGCAACCGCATCGTATCCGGTTCCGACGACAATACGCTGAAAGTTTGGTCCGCCATCACGGGGAAGGTAAGCCAACAGTGTCTGAAACATAGTACATAAACAAATCTCAACTAACACCTTTGTTTTCTCACCCTCCCCACACACACACACACACACACACAGTGCCTTCGAACGCTCACCGGACATACGGGCGGCGTCTGGTCATCGCAAATGGCGGGCAATGTTATCATCTCCGGCAGCACGGATCGTACGCTGCGCGTGTGGAATGCGGACACCGGACAGTGCATGCACATCCTGCACGGACATACGTCGACCGTGCGCTGCATGCATTTACACGGCAACAAGTAGGTTTCTTTCCTCCGAGAATGGCCACTCATTAAGTTCTCGTTCAATGGTAAATTCTTATTTTTCATTCTCCTCCTTTGCTTCGTTACAGAGTCGTGAGTGGTTCCCGTGATGCAACACTTCGCGTGTGGGACGTCAACCTTGGCACCTGCCTGCATATGCTGGTGGGTCATCTGGCCGCGGTCCGGTGTGTCCAGTACGATGGCAAGCTGATCGTGTCCGGTGCGTACGACTACATGGTGAAGGTGTGGAACCCCGAACGCCAGGAGTGTCTCCATACGCTCCAGGGGCACACCAATCGCGTCTATTCACTCCAGGTAAGTAACCGGGTTGTCGGAAGGCTTTAGGTTCATCCCTATTGAAAAATGTTTTTGTCTTTTTTTTACTCCTTCGTCCATAGTTTGATGGAGTGCACGTCGTTTCCGGTTCGCTGGACACTTCGATCCGCGTGTGGGACGCCGAAACGGGCTCGTGCAAGCACGCCCTGATGGGCCACCAGAGCCTCACGTCCGGCATGGAGCTGCGACAGAACATACTCGTATCCGGCAATGCCGACTCCACCGTCAAGGTGTGGGACATCATCACCGGCCAGTGTTTGCAGACACTTTCGGGTAAGGAGCTGCTGATTTTCACTCTCCTCCTTACCTCCTTCCCTTATTAACGAGATATGGCATTCGTTTTGTTTTTATTGTAGGACCTAACAAGCATCAGTCGGCCGTCACTTGCCTGCAGTTCAATTCGCGCTTCGTCATCACCAGCTCGGACGATGGCACGGTGAAGCTGTGGGACGTAAAGACGGGCGATTTCATCCGCAACCTGGTGGCCCTGGAATCGGGTGGTTCCGGTGGAGTTGTCTGGCGTATACGGTATGTGGAGTTATTGTCCTCCTGTCCCTCTCAGGGGGACAGCCAGCGAAAACCAACACTGTGATTTAAACCATGCCCTTTTGTTTCTCTTTTAGAGCGAACGATACAAAGCTTATTTGCGCCGTTGGATCCCGCAACGGCACGGAAGAAACCAAACTGATGGTACTCGATTTCGACGTGGAAGGTGCCTGCTTGAAATGCTCATAATTATTAAGGTGAACACAACCAACCAACCAACCAACACCAATTCCTCCCCCACTCTTCTCCAGAAAGGTTTTCTCTAACAACCCTTAACCCCCCCTGCGTTGCTTAGCTCTTTTGGTCAAGGTTATGTAACGTCTTTTCCTTCCTTCAACTACACTTTCCTTCGTCCTACTAACCTTCCACTTTCCGTATCACACACTCCTCACACTCGAGTAGGGTAAAATATTTAACTCATAAGTATAAAACATAGAAGCGAAAAAGGTTAAACTCGCACTCTCTCTCTCGCGCTCTGCTGTGCGCAAAGCAGAAGGGTGGTTGCGCATAAAATCCCGGAGCGAGAATAAGCCCGCCCGTACCGCGTTGGGCAAGACAGCAGGTGTAGGTAGATTGTGGTCGCGCGAGCGCTGTTCAAGTCACACACACAAACACACATACATACACCGGTGGATGATGATGGTTTGAGATATTCGGTGAACATGGTTGGGAAAGGATAACAAAAAGGAGGAGAGGCCACGAAGAGAACGGCGAACATATGCAGCAGCATCAAACCGCAAGCAAAATACTCCTTTTTTCGCCTCGTTCGGGACGGAAGAAACCAATGGGTTTCCATTTGCATGGAACTGTAACCCCAACTCAGTTTAAAGGTGAACGGGACAACATCTCGGGTGTCCCACCGCACCGCAACCAGTTGCAATAATTCGTACTAGCACTTACCACTCCGTCCTTAGTTCCGTCGGCCGAGGAACTGCACTCTGTCGAAGGATTTTCTTTTTCTATTTAAAACATATTTTAGTAGCAAATAATGTAGTGAAATTTTATAGTTAAACCTTTTTGAAAATTTGTTTTAAACTCATTGTTTGTTTTACGTGTTCGTGTTTCCTGTTCTCTTGTTGAAATTTTTTAAACCACCACCTTTATTGTTAGTTTTTGTTATCATCCTACCATGAACTTGTTCTCGCTATATCGTTTGCGCTAATGTGTTTTTTTTTTCTGCGTGTTCTTCGTAAAGTCTATCGAACTTCTGTTTGCCAATTCCAATTGGTATTTTGTCTACGCTTCATTCCATCCTGTTTGGTCTGATTTGAGAAGTGCGAAAGTACATGGTCAGAGTGTTCAACGAAGGTCCTTTCACAACTACGTTGAATATTCCATATGTTGCCGCTGCGAACTATGTTCGATGTTCTTTTCAATCGGTTTTTTTTCCACATGATCACTGATGTATTATCGACTAGTCAATTCGCACCGTTTAACCACCAACTTACCACGCGCCTCCACCGCCACAAGGCTGCGTTTCGGGACTATTGTAAGCAACAAACACACAACAAACTCCTCGTGCAGGGCAGTAAAGAAATAACGAGAAAGAAAAAAAACAACAAATTACTCATAATTGCACACCCAAGATCCATGGATCAATGCTTTATTTTTATGTAATGTTAGTTTGTAGTGTAGCCTGCAGAAAATATTAAAAACAGGAAACAATTCGTAACGTGTGTTTGCGTTAGAGAGGAGAGGAGAGGAGAGAGAGAGAGGGAAAGCGCGTGTAGGAAGCAATACAATATATGGGACGAAGGTATTAGAAATGGTGGCAATTGCATGCTACGGCTAATAAAACGAAGAAGATGCAAACAGCTTACTCTCGTAACAAATCTATCCGCCAGCAAAAAAGCTCCGGGCATCGGGCGGAAACGAAATATATAAACGGTAACGCTAAGGGAAAGATTTAGCAAGAATAAACATAGGTACACACGGAAACGAAGCACAACAGACGATTCTCACAACCACAACCAGATTGAGTCGACACGCAAAGGGTAGGAATGTATGCAAACAGTTCAAATTATGTGCTCTCGCCCGGGCCTGAGACTGCCAGCGTAGCGACAGAACATGCCGTGTAGGAATAACAATACTTTTCCTCCTTGTTTTGTTTATTTTATTCTTTCCCTTATCTTTTTTTTTTTTTTGTTTACTTATTATTAATTTTTCGGTCTTATGTGTATTTCAACTGTTTCTTTTAAAAATAATGCTCGTTTCGGGATTAAGTCGGTCATAGGGGGAATTCGAAAAGGCGTACTTTTGTAATGTTTTAGTGTTTAGACGCGACTCACTAGCGCCTCCCAACGCGTCTCTTCTGCGTGTATTGTGTTGTTCGTTTGCTTTCCAAGCGAAATAATTAATTCTTTAAGTTTTCTTCACGTTGTAGAGATTCTATTATTATGTGCATGTGCTTTAGTTTATCGTAGCGAAAAAAAATAAGAAAACAAAACCACAACTCCGGAACACGTATTCCACGTAAACTCAGAGAAAATGATAAAATGAAATTAAATAACACTCACAACAACAACAACAACCACAAAAAAAACACTAGCGAGAATCATAAACGTTTGTGTAACGAGTTTTGAATGTCGTTTGGGGATCCGAAACCTTCGTGATGCGATGTGGAGTGGAAAATCGTTGTATGCATTTGAGGGTGCAATCAGCTAAAATGGTATCCGTTTCGATTGGAGATGTATAATCATCCGTTATATTTTATTTTTACATTCTTGTGATAATTTTCGCCACATACATTGAAGTAAAGATGACATGTTTCGTTTTTCGTTTAATAAATTTAAAAATGTTAAAACCCCCTTTTCTAAAAACTATGTCCAGTTCGAATGGCATCGCAATGTGCGTTGCAGTTGCACTTTAAATCATTTTTTGACAACAATGCTTTAACCCTCCTAATGCGCATGTGCATCTCTATGTCACCCTGCGCTCCTACATACTCACACCACCAAGCAGTATTGTTAAACAGAAGCATACTTTTCACACGATTGTAAACAATGCGCGCGTTTTATGCTGTCGGTTTCTATGGTGGTGTTGGTGCGAACGAACAAAGCAGTATGCTTTGCAATGAACAATAAAAAATCCGCGGATGAGCAGGAAGGAAGATGCGGCTGAATTTGGCAGCCAAGTAGGCTAACACACGCGGGGCACAGCTGACGGGGCATAAGGCTGGATGTGTTTAATTTTTTAATCTCCCCGACTTTCGTACCTCGAAGTGTGTATTCTCGTCCGGCCCTCGCCGCGCGGATGCCGTTGTGCCGTTATGTGTTGTTATCGCTAAAAATGTCGAGAGGTCGATAATTAGCGTCCGAGCCAGTGGGTTTCCTAACATCGGACAGTCGGCGTCGGCAGAACAGTAGGTTTGGGATTACCAATCCCGAGAGCGCAGCCATTCATCACAAGGGTGAGTAAATGCAGTTCCTGGTCAATTGTTCTAAGGCGTGGTAGATTCCACCAATTTTCCTACTTACTGTGATGCAACCACTGTCAACTGTCTATCAACGCTATTTTTAGGTGCATCGAAGCAGCTGATTTTTCTACCCAGCCGACTTTGATCTTTTCATTTCGGTTCGAAAGAAGTGCAAGGCTCCAGGATGGCTTTTCTCGACGAGCGTGGTTTCCTGTACGTGCTGGCGGATCTGCTGTCGATCGTCACCATCGCGTCATGCCTCATCTCGAAGGTGCCGCAGATTCGAACCGTCCAGCAACTGCAGTCGGCCAAGGGACTCAGCGTGAACGGTCTGCTGATGGAATTGTGCAGCTACACCGTGACGATGCTGTACAACTACACCAACGGGTACGCCTTCCTGTCGTACCTGGAGTATCCGATTCTGCTCGCCCAGGAGTACGTCCTGGTGTACTACGTGCTGCGCTACGAGTCGCTCCTTGGCCAACGGGCGTACATGTGGTCCGGCATCTATGTGGCGGTGTTTCTCGGTTTCGCCACCGCCATCATTCCTTCCTCGGTTCTGATGATGCTGGTGGTATGTAGAACCTCCAAAAAAGATAGACAACTTTCTAACTCAATTGTTCCTTTTGCCAGCCCTTCACCACGCCGGTCGGTGCCACGAGTAAGGTCATGCAGCTGATTGCCATCCTACGCTCGAAGGACTCGCAGTCGGTCAGTTTGCTCACGTGGGGAATATCGGCGTTCACAAACTCTAGTAAGATGCACCTCCAGTAGCCTCCAATAAGGACTAATAAAAAAACATTCCCTTTTCCTCTCTCCATGTCCACAGCGCGCATCTACACCATCATGCTGGACTCCGGTGACAAGATGCTGCTGGCCAACTTTGGCATATCCACCTTCCTCAGCTCGGCCGTCCTGCTGGCCGCATGGTACTACAAGAAACCAAAGAAGGACTAACCAACCAACGTCTACCACCCTTTGCGTCGTTTTCGACGACGGCACAATCGATTTGCTCAAGCGTAACCGGCACCGCCGCTAGCTGCTTGCTGCTTCGATCGGAATTCGGTGGAGAAAGGAAGTCTCAACGCAAACCAAACGCTTATCACACACGCACCAAATGAAGTGACTTGCCTTCGGAAGGAGGCATTGATGATTGATTGCAAAGCGATGCTACGTCTCATTTTTGCACGCTTCAGTTACCAGATAGGGATATTTATCGAACAATTTTAACTATATTGACCCACGAGATTCTACTAATTACGAACGAACATAAATAAAACTACACGTGTTTTCTTTCCAAAGATAATGAAAATGTCATAAAAGGAATGTGTTATTTTATGGCGTCTAAAGAAATCGCTTGTAAATTAGTATTGTTAACAATACAATATTAATTCAATTTTTAAACCGAACGAAGGTTTAGAGATTCACATTCTCTATGATAGAAATTATGAAACTAATTCATAATCTATGTTCCTGGATGTACACATGTAGTTGTGTAGACAGGCATGTAGTTGTGTCGTAGATAATCTTATTAAACAACCCGACCCTTGGCCGCTTCAATGCAAGCCACCGACCAGATAAACGTTCCCTCAAGCCACCAAAGTATAATCGAAGCGTAGTCCTTATCGTGCCTACCGTGTGTTAAGATGGCCGATTTCACCAAGGAACGAACGTTTGAACTTTTCCAAAAGGTTTTCTTATTTCATTCTAAAACGGATAATTCGCCTTTAAAAAAGTATTGATTCCACCGGTTCTACTGTGCAGGATTTTCCCCGATGGATGGTTAATTTCCATGATCCGGTGGAGTTGTTTCGCCGGCAACCGAGTTACCTGGCGAGCCAAGTGTACTGCACCGTTGGAGCGTTAGTTTGTCTAGCACATGCACTTCACCGTGGCGGTCGATGGCCATTCCTGTGGCTCGCGAGCACTTTCGCCGGCGTACTGATAGAAAGTGCCGTCTATTTGTCACCATTCGGAGAAACCATTTGGTTCGCCCCGACCGTGATTGACTTGTTTGGCCAGCGGATTCCGTCGTTCATATTCTTCGTGTGTAAGTAAGCCACCGTTTGCCACAGTCCGGTTCCGGATCTCCTACAGTCTGCTTCTCTTTTAAGATCCCTTCTTCTACTACCAAGCGTTTTGGGCCGTTTCAAAACTGCAGCTGAAATGCCGGTGGTCCGAGCACATTGCCGTCGGGCTGCTGGTCGTCCTGTTTGATCTACCGTTCGATATGGTCAGCGTGAAGTTTTTGCACTGGACGCTGCACGACACGGAGCAGATGTTTGCCGAACGGATCTACTCTGCCCCCTGGACGCTGTTGCTGTTCTTCTTCGGTAGTACCTTCACATTTTCCTACGCGTTCCGGCATCTTCGCAAGTTGTTCGATGGTCGCCCAGCGCAGGCCACTGTGAGCGACCCGTTCGCCACCCGGAGTACGATTCTGGTGGAGCTGGCTGCTTCGATCGGAACGGCTATCTTCTCGGTTTCGTTGGGTTCGACACTGTTCTTGGCTGTCAATTATCCTTTGCACACGTTGCTCGGTATTTCGAACAAGATTGTCGTCGTAGGAGTATTTCTCTGCGTGGCAACCATCTTTTGGAAATTTGATCGAAAAAGTAATCGAAGGCTACCTTTCAAGTAAGCCAATACATTGAAACTCGAATATACCGCCTACTAATTAGATCTATCCATTCTATTCGTTAAAGGCAAAGCTTCGTCGATCACGTGCTAACCGGGTGTGCAGTGGGACACTTTTGGCTCTACCTCGTCGTGGCAGTTTTCTTAAACCCGCAAGAAGCATCTTCGACCGGAAGACATCAACCGATTGGCGATTGCCTGAACCCGCGCACCTTCCTGTGCCTCGATTCCTTCCGTAAGGAGGACTTTGATTTTCACTGCTTACCAAAACTACCGAAGGAAGGATCGTACTGGTATACTATTTGTGGCACACCGTTTGAGCATCGAGCCGAGTTCGTGTTTGTGCTGATCGTCATCACGTTCCTGGCTACGATGATCCATCGTACAGTACACTACGACTACGATGTGCGGTTTAAGGTGTATGAATTTGTAAAGAAAAATTCCTCCACTGGAACAAAGGCAAAGAAACTTAAGTAAACCCCTCCTCGAGGCATGTTCTCAAATAGATAATGAAACAAATGGAAATAGCGTCACACATTCAGGTAATTTATCACAATTCATTCTGACGGAACACACAGCAATCCTATTTGAAAATAACAAAATGGACCTAAATTTACTGTAGCATCAAAAAGTATACAGCTATAGCTATCAACACAACAGCCACCGGAAGTAGATACATCCAGCTACGGCCACCTTCTTCCTGCTCCACTTCCTGACGCTTCCGCTCGCGGTGCTTCCGCCGGTTAAACTTGCGCTCATACTCCTCCAGCTCTTTCTGGTTTTCGATCGCTTGGCGGGCGCGCTCCTCCTCCTGTTGTTTCTCCAACTCCGCCCGTTTCCGTTCCTGCAGCAACGTGCACTGGTCGTCACAACCGAGAGTTGGAGTGACCCTTGCGGCGTTGCAATTAACTTCCGCCTTACGATGGCCACATTTGCAAGTGATTTTAACCTTCTTTGCGCACAGCTCCGGATTTGGGCATCGTCCTGGGTGGCAGGTGGCAGAGCACCGGTGGCCACAAGGAAGCTGGAAATAAAATAGTGTCATTCGATCGAATGTTTTAGAATGTTGTGAAGCGGACAATAATTGCAAACATACATTTTTGATGCACTTTTGTCCACAGCTCATTACGGACGCCCGACGTTGCTTCAACGCTTCCACCAGCTCTCCCTTCTCCTTCCCATCCAAGTCCGGAGGATAGAACTCGTGACATTTGTAAAACACCTGCGTAAGACCGCAATAGCAATTTGTCTTGATAGCAACCTGGCACGGATTGCACGGTGGATTGTGACAAGCGCGCTGACATGGATGAACACATCCGGTTGGCCGTGGAATGGCGCAACCTGCCGTACACGCTTCGCATCGTGAATCTTGCGTCGTGCTCGCACGGTGGGTAACTTTATGACAGATGAGTGGACACTGGTGCAGCCCGCATCGAAGCTTCCTGCCACAGGCGCGTCCACACGAGGACGGTTTTGAGTTAGAGCATGGCCAGTCGGCCGTTTCGTGCCCACCCAGACACATTACCGGCACCTTCACGGGACAGGGTGGATGCGGGAGCGTTTTGATTTCCACCACTTCCTGTGGCACATCCCACGGTCCGACAGGTTTAAAGTTTTTGTCTTTGGTTACTACTTTTACGGCCGCATGGCACCGGGCCTCACAAGGATGCTCGCAGTTGGTTGTGTCGTTCGGTTGTCCGCACAATTGTGTGCACGGTGGGCACTCGCCCTGGTGGCAGTCGTGCGGATTCTGATGATGACACTTGGAGTGAATCCGACAGGGCAATTTACACTTTGGTGCGTTTGCCTTTTTCTCGCGCCCGCACTGCACCTCGATGGATGTTCCGCCGCAACTGAAATATTTGGGTAAATTGTGTAAAAGTTTTATCTTATGTTGCGGCCATTTTCCACGTGGCACAATACTAACCGACATTTAACAGCCGACTTTTGGTTGCACGGATAGCACAGTCCCTGGTGGCAGAGTGAGGTACATTTGTGCTTTCCGCACGGGAGCGTCTTTCCACACACCTTATCGCATTCCGGACACTGCCCATCGCAGCACTTCCGGTTGCAGGGATGCTTTCCACAGGTGCGCACTTTCTTACACTTGCTCTCGCAGGTTGCCTCACGGTGGCAGCCCACCTCCTTCGTCGTGGCCCCACAGCGACACACTTTGCCAACCAGCACCAGACAGCTTCCGCACGGTCCCTGGTGGCAACGTTCCGTGCAGTGATGTTGTCCGCACTCGAGCACCTTCTGGCACGTGTCGCCACACGTACCTATGCGCTCCGAGCAGGATGCGGCACGCGTTTCCGTCTTACCACAGGGACACGACCGTGGCAACCCGAGAGGACACTCTCCACACGGTCCATCGTGACACTTGAGCTCGCACTTGTGAATGCTGCACGGAAACGGTTTATTGCAAACCGTTCCACACTGCCAGCGCGATTCGTGGCAGTTAACTTCCTTGGTTTTTGCTCCACAGAGACACTGCTGCTTGCTGCGGTTTTTGCACGGCGGACATTTGCCGGGCTCGTGACACTGTGCGCCACACTCGTGTATTCCACAGCTCAGCTTACGAGTACACTGGAAAAGAAAAAGAAACATTCATTGCCTACTATGACACCCGCGCTATGGCTGACAGATTCCAACATTTACCTTTTTCACGCACGTCCATGACTTTTGTGAGCAGCGTATGGTTTTTAAAGCAGAGCTGCCACAACGGCACGATACACTGATCGTTTGCGGACATGGAGGACACGGTCCCGGATGGCAGAGGAGTCGGCAAGTGTGACCACATTCGGGGTTTAAATTTTTCTCGCACGGTTCACCGCACGAGTGCGGAATCAACCATGGGTGAGCGGACGGATTCTGCTCCTTCCGGCAGAAACATTCGTAATGGCGCGGAATATCTTGCGGCTGGTATTCCTTGCGGCATTTCGGACAATCCCAGTGCACCGAAAGGACCGGCTTAGGGATGTATTCCCCCCGGTTGTTGTAATAGCCTTCCTGCTGCTCATGGTTTATCCGCTTCATCGACATACTATCGTTTGCCCAGCGTTGGATGCACATGAGGTGAAAGAATGTGTAGCACGAGTGACACGACCAAATCTGAAAATAGAACCCATGCTGGAGCGTTACGAAATCGGGACTGCATTCCGCCTCTTCCTACCTTATCCGCGCGCTTCACCGTCTCGATGCAGATCAGGCATACGGCGTTACGTGATTCGAGCAAGTTCTGCAAATACTCCTGCGTTCTGCCCACGTCCGCATCGATCCCATGGTAATTTTTCAGCACGTCCCCCAGAATGGCCTGTGTCGACGCATCGGAGGCACCACCCGTGGTTCCGTCGTCGTCCTCGTCACTCGATACGTACTCGGTGGCATACTTCCGAGCCGTTTCAGCATGTTGCCGTTGCACTTGGTTGAACTTTTCCTGCGATTTCTTTATCATGCTGGTCGCCGTTCTGGAGACAGGGATTTTCGAACCACTAACGGCGTTATCATCAGCTGGGCTAGCTGTTTTTGCGGGTTTTTGGGGTTTGTTCTTTACGCCATCACCTCCACCACCAGCACTGGCAGCTGGCCCATTCGGTTCTACAGGCACTTTCCACACATTTTGTTCCTTTGGCGCAAACTTACGGTTGCGGTTGGCCATTTTATTGCAGTCGCTCAAAAGTCCTCCTCTGGTTCAGATAATCAAATGTTTCTACCGGTGCCTGCTATGTTGCTTTTACGTGGAAAGATTGCGAATGACGTGCGCGAAGCCGAAACTCCCGGTGAAAATAATACGAAGAACATTTTCAACAGCAACGATTAAACCCAATTTTAAATCAACCATATAAAATTAGAATTATCGTTTTGAGAAGTCCATCGTATTTATTTGTCTACGTAGTAAAACATAATTAAAAAATAAAATTACAGAAAAATCGAGTGAGAAATGATTATGACAGTCGCAATTTGGGAATGCGTGAGCGGTTAATGTTTTTCGACGATACGTTTGATTCCGCGCTGCTGGAATTGCTGGTAAGTGAGAGTAGCTTTTGCTCATCGCTGCCAATAGTTTTCTTCATTTGGCCCAAGAGTGCTATTTTACGAATTCCTCCTGTGTTAGTAACGCACCCAAGCGGGGTACGGTTACCTGCCTTCGGGGTAATGTTATCTTTTTTAGGCGTTTGCTCGCCCCGTACAGCGCTACCCTGAATACCCTGCGGCGGAGTGCACTGTTGACTTTCCGTAATTTCCTTTGTGTGCGCCGTTAGTTTCAACACACTCTCTACCTGCTGTTCGTTGTTCGCTTCGTCCGTTTCGGCATCATCGTGCACAAGGACCATGGGGGTTCGAGCAATAGCGATTGACGGTGAGCGAGGATCATAGCCTGCAAAAGGAACCACTAACGCGTCCTCAAAAACGGTGTCCTCGTTGGCTTCGTCCTTCGGTTCGATGATCGGAGCCGAATCGTCGTACTCAATTTGTAGGTTGCATATTCCTGGCAGTTGAGATTCACAGTCTTTAAATGAGGCATCCATGTTGTCCTCCTCCTGGATGATACTGTCTTCATATGCAAGCGAGGAAACAACGGTCGTTAAGCTACTATCATTGCTATCGATAGCTGGCGAAGCCGGATCTACTACCAGCGGTGTCCTGGTGAATGTGCTCGGTGAACGGGGGTCGATGATCGATTGGAAACGCTTCGGCAGGAGGTTAATCGGCGTATGTAGGTGGAAGGACGGATCCATTTCCGTTAGTTCCGTCGCAAGGTTTTTGCCCTTTGTAATTGTAGCACGCGTAGCAATACCCTTAGGATAATCAAATAAAAAGGGACGAATGAAATGTGGAAACAATGGAAATGACGCATTTTGCTTGTACTTACCTCCTGCTGATGGATTGGACTTCTGTTGATGTTGAGCGTCGGTGAACGTGGATCTATAAATGGCCCTTCACCTTGCTCGATGGTCGGCAGTATTTCCGAGGATGGCGATATCTTACTGTTTAAGGCGCCCATTTCAAACCACGCAAAATTAGTTCACACGGTACCAAATAATCGACTGCGATTTCTACTGACGGCTGTTGAATGAAGTGGGATGTGTTCCTTTGGCGGTTTGGAAATAGAGGCGATTGAAATAACGACTCTTTTTGACAGCTGTCACACAAACAAGGTTGCTACGTACAGCTATGCCGCTGTGAATTTGAATGTTCGTTTAGTTTACTTACCATTTATCATGAAAATTCAGATAAAAACACTTAAATCATAAGAAATATTGCTTATTTATCAAAGCATATAACTTCGTGTAGATTAGATTGTACTAAACATTCAAAAAATATTAATTTTATGTAGCCCTTCAGAATCGGTAATTCTTAGTTCGTCGAAGAAATGTCATTCACAAGATTGCCATTTTTTTAATCATAACAGTAGAAAAAAACACGAATGAAAGCAACAAACAGCAGTTTCTTCCGCACTCTCTGTTTTGTTAGATAAGTGGTAGCGCAGTCTGCATGGCACATTACTACTGAATCGGTCATCGGTTAATCGGCTCAAACCATTTCGTCAGAAAGCTTCCGGCGACCGCTACAGTTCACGGTTGTACACACATTGAACAAAATCTCGATCAGCAGGTGCCCAAGGCGAGCCACATTTGGTGGCGCAGTGGACAAGATATCCTCTAAGCAACGGTGTCCTTTCCACCGTGTCGTGTTAACGAGCGAGAAAGTTGTGCGCATACGTTCCATGTGGTAAAATTTGCTGACGACGTACCCATAGCTGTGACCAGTTTAGATTGCGGGAAAACTATTTCGATTTCGCAAATATGCCATTCCACAAGTACATTTTCACTCCAAAACTGTTCAAGGATTACGAAGGATCAAGGGTAATTATCATTTAATCTGGCCCTGTCACACGAGACAAGAATGACTAATTAATTGAATTTACTTTTGTGCCATTCGTTTCGATACTAGGAGCATTATGAGCCCGGGCCACTGGAGAAATATGGAGACCAGCTGCTGACAGCTGTTAGTGTTACGAAAATTTAACGACGTGAAAAATAATCGAAAGTGTAATAATCGATAAATATTCCTTCATTATTCTCACAGTTGAACCTGATGTGGAGTTTCAGCTACTACACTTCACCCTTCCTAGTTTCCATCCTGTACCGAAGAGGATATTTCGTGGCCGAGTCCGTGGGAACGTTCGCGAAGGTGACAACCGGAATCGGACTGCTGGTGGCCGTATCATTGTGTATGCGTGGCCTGGGGCGCTCAATGAATATGGTTTATGTGCGGTTTGCGGAAACGCTTGAAAACGCCCGTCGCAACAGTGACCGCTGTGGCGAACCAAAGACGGCCCTTCGGCGGTACGATTTCGATTTCAACCAGTGGCCAATTGATTACACCGTCAAAGGAGGAAGGTTCGTGTTAGAGTGCAGAATATTCCAATGAAAAATTTAATGAAACCTGATTTTAACGATGTATGTCCCTTTCAGTCGTAAAACGATCGCTCAGCGTAACAAGAACTTCTGGATCTCCTCCTTACCCTGTCAAGTAGCAGCTTACGTAGCTATCCATACATTTGGAATCAGAATGATTTACCCAGGCTCGGTTAGATTGCTGCAAAATTACGTTGGTATGCATAGCCGATGATTTTCTTAGCGTTCAATTTAATGTCGTACATGATTATCTATTCCTCCAACGCAGAACCTATGCTCATCGAAGGGCGCACGAAGTTGGTCACCCAGTGTAGCGGACAACGGAACAAAGTGAAGACCGCTGACGGTAATGAAATCGATACAATCATTATCGACAACCGTCATAAGAGCACGAACGGTAAAACGTTAGTCATTTGCTCGGAGGGAAATGCAAGTTTTTACGAAATCGGCATCATGTCCACACCGCTTGATTTGAAGTATTCCGTGCTGGGTTGGAACCATCCTGGATTCGCAGGAAGTAGCGTATGTAAAATTGACCTCTCTATTATCGCATGCCTACCGATTCCTGGTTGCTCAAACGGATGTTCACTGTGGACCATTCCAGGGTCGTCCGTATCCGGATCAAGATCAGAACGCCATCGACGCCGTGATGCAGTTCGCTATTAGGGAGCTCGGTTTCAAGCCGGAAAATATCATCCTCTACGGGTGGAGCATCGGTGGTTATTCGACGCTTTACGCCGCCTCGCAGTATCCGGAAGTGAAAGGAGTGGTTTTGGATGCGACTTTCGACGACGTGCTGCAACTGGCCCTACCCCGGATGCCGGAGCGTATATCAAACATTGTAAAGATTGCCATTCGGGACTACGTGAATCTGAACAATACGGAACTGATCACGCGATACAATGGGCCGGTGCTGTTGATTCGTCGCACGGAGGATGAAATCATTTGCTCAGAGTAAGTTTTACTGGATACCTTCGACTAGAGTCGACAACAATAAATATTGTACCTTCCTTCCGTCCCTCTACAGAGATGCTAACCTCGGCACCAATCGAGGAAATTACCTGCTGATCAATATGCTCAAGTATCGCTTCCCCAACATTTTCAAGCCAGAACAGGAAGCCTTCGCCAAGGAGCTGCTATCGAAGCCGATTGATTTTATCAAGAATGGTAAACGCAATTCAATTTCAAACGCAAAATTCATTCCATTCTTGTACGAAATAGGTATGTTAAACGATTGTCTTTGATTTTTCAGTCCCGGATGATCTTTGTATTTCGCTGCTAATGTCCTACCTTACCGACAACGGTAACAATGGTACCAGCCGGAGCTATCCGATTGAGATCGGTGCTGAATTTTCCAGTGAGCAACGCAACACGATGGTCAAGTTCCTGGTAATAATTCTTTCATATCTTTTGCTTTGGAAACGCAACAATACTCAATTTCGGTCCCTATTCTTCCCGTTGCAGATAAAGAAACATTTGTCGGACTTTAAATCGACGCACTGCACACCCTTGCCGGAGGAATTCTTCCAGACGCCGTGGGAAATTCCATCCGAGACGGATTACGTATTCACCTAAATCTCTTCCCCTCTCTCTATCGCTCATAAGAAAGACGCTTTATATTCGACCAAACTTCGCACTACATCCGTGTGCTATATTTTATGACATGGTGGTTTTTAAAACTGTACATCGGATTCCGCTTCGACTTTGGTTTGTTCCGTCGTGCATAGGTAAGGGGAAACAGTTGGTTTGTTTTGAGTTTTTCATTCGCTGTATATCTGTGTGGTGTGTAGTTTATCGGCAAGAAATGGCTACATTCTACATTAAAACGCTACTATAGCTACTCGTGAAGTCTTAAATTTAATGAAACACATCCAATGTGGGATGTTAGTGCTTTTAATGGCATACTACCATGGATGTTAGTGCGACATAGAAAATTCCTTTGATATTTATTAACCTTACAAAAGAATCGAGGGGCAAATTGAAACAATGAGTCATTAGTCTTTATGACTACAAAAATATTAAAAATTACTACATTCTTTTCGTATATGTATACTGGAAGTGGTATTACAGTGAGACGATGGAATGGAGGCAGGTCGGTCGGAATACTTCTGGTGTAGGGATAGTTCAACTGAGTAAGGAATATTTTCCTATTTGCAAGATGAAACTATAACAATATAGTGTAATACCCAAAGGGTGGAAACAAAATAAAACCTCACATCGTAAAGTATTTATTACTGGTAAAGCATGGCTGCTTCGTTCTTAATTGTTGACAAAAAAATGTTACAGAGAGCGAAAAGCTGAAAATGTAAATTAACAAATTAATCCAATTCCAGCTGAAGGGAAAACATGAACATGAGGCTTGTTTTGTAGACGGTTTTATTTTGCATAAATTTTGCGACACTGCTGACTTAAAATATGTATTCTAACAGAGCCCTGTTATTTTTTCGACCTACCAAAGGCCTTTTTCTTATTCTTGTCGCCTCTCTTGGCAATCTTCTTGTTGCCCGTTTTAGTGTTTCCTTTCGGTATGGTGTTTTTGTTAATAACATTGCTGGTTTTGCTTCGCTTAATGGCGGCCAATTTAAGCTTACGCATCGAATCCTTCTGTTTCATTCGCTTCTGCATCTCTTCCACCTTCTGGCGTTCCTTGTCCGGTACGCCCTGTTTCTTCTCCTTTTCGATCATCTGCTTCGCCCGATCCTTCTCATTTCCTTGGAAGATGTCTCCGTAAGGATCGAGTTCGTGCGTAACCTGCGGCGCATGCAGCTCCTTATCGATCTTGTGCTTTATGCTGGCCTTATACTTCTCGCTGGCGGCCTTTCGAAGCATTTGGCGATGCTTGGCCGGACTCTGGTAGTCGGCATTCTCCCAGATCGGTGCGCCGGTGAACGAACCGTCGAAAATCCTGATCGGATTCATCACAAACCGGGGACCGATCTCGGACAACCCACCGTCCTCTGACAAGATCTGGAAGTGCCGGTACCAGATACGGTTGTCCAGAAAGGTGAATGTTATCACACGATCGATGAACGGTTGGCTTTTCGGGTGATAGTTCGGTACGCCGAAAATCTGCGTCAGTAGCTCCTTGATGAGAACCAAGTGTGGTTGCTTTTCGAATTCCTCATCGAACGACAGTAGTGGGCGCGAACCGCGTAGACAGTTTCCCGTCAACTTCATCTCGCCCATGGTGTGAATGTTTTCGATGAGAAACTTCACCGACGGTCCACGTTCGGCGTTCGCGAGCCACATGTACAGATCGCGTTTTCGACGGCCCTCGAAAAGGATCACCTTGTTGCAGTGCTTCATTTCGCACATCTCGTTCACCACCGCGAGCGTCTTCCAGCGTTCCATTTTCGGCTCGGAACGGTGGTGCGGCATTAACGTTTTCAAATCCTTCATGAGGTGCCGATCCCGGTGATTGATACCGCGGGCACACAAAACCAACACACGCTGCTTGTTCGTCCATCGTTTCTACGAATTAGAAAAACCATAAAACGTAAACGTTACGAAAGCATCTTTTCGAAACGATTACTTCTTACTAAACATACCTTTTCAGGCACCGGCTCATCCGAAGTACGCGTATCCTTCAGTGGCGGAATGTCCTCGTCGGATGATTGATCCGAGTCTATTGGTTTGAGCTTCTGTTTGCCCTTCTGTTTCTTCGCCGGTTTAAGTTTCTTTTTCAAGTTTGGCTGCTCCTTGCCTTTGGCACCTTTCTTTCCTGTTTCCAACTGTTTCATCGTGAATCTGGTTTTAATTAACAAATTTAACTCAACAAACAGAAGACACGCGGTTTGGTACCTTCACAAATGAGGTAAATAATTCGTTTGACAGCAGACACGAGCTATTTTGACAGGATCGGCCACAGCCCAAGATGCAGATAGATGTACCACACATTGTAATGCCTATAGATCTTGGTTTCGATCCACAATTGACAGCCCCCTTTGACGGGTTCTTGCTTTTTTTTGCCGTATTTTTCTCCGATCCGACTGCCGAGAACGCCATTTTGCAAAGGCCGCGCGTACACTTTACGGTGTTTGCAGTCGAGTGTTCTTTTGCTAAATAGCTTGCAAATCGAAGTGGACCTCGTGGCGTGGTTGCCGTCGATGCATCGGTGGACAATGTGTTCGTGAATCGAGTCGGTTGCTGTGCACAGGAATTGATCCGCATTTCGCCTCGGGGTGGCTCTATTGCCCGGCAGGGCGGCCGAAAGTTTTGCCGGGGTGAAACTGGTGGTCACAGAAGGAGAAAAAGTTGTACACTCGGTAGTTTGCGTTTGCCCCTGTTTAGCTAGTGCTGTAATCGGTCTGTGCGCCTAAATCCGAACCCGGGCGACGTCGTGTGGTGTTGCTTCATCTAGTTGGCGTGCTTTTTTTTATTCATCCCTTTCAAGATGATGTTCACTGTAAGTAACACCCGATACGCGGTGAGGGAAAGGGGACAAATTGTGCAATTCAATGCTGCTAGCGATCCGACACCCAAACACACCTGTTCTAGTGTTACGAAACTTAAGGATACCCCTCGGTGATGCCGCATCTAATGCGTTCCCTTTGGTTTCCTTTCTTGCGCAGGGTACCAACCAGCAGCAGGACTCCCGGTTCTCGGACAAGGAGAAGAAGCTGCTGAAGCAGATGAAGTTCAGTGACAATCTCAATAAACGCGTTGACATGTCGAAGGTGAAACTGGACGTGCTGCGTCCGTGGATCAGCCAGAAGATAACCGACATGCTTAACATCGAGGACGATGTTATCGTCGAGTTTGTGTACAATCAGCTGGAGGAGGAAAAGTTCCCTTGCCCGAAAAAGATGCAAATCAATCTGACGGGCTTTCTGAATGGCAAAAACGCCCGCCTGTTCATGGAGGACCTCTGGTCGCTGCTGCTCTCGGCACAGGACTCCGACACGGGCATACCGGCAGAGTTTATACAGCAGAAAAAGGATGAGATTATGAAGCGGGAGGAAGATGCGCGACTGCTGGAGGATGGCGCGCGCGGACAGCGCTCCAGGAGTCGCACGCGCGACAAGGACGACGGTGGAGGCAACAAGGCGAAGCAGAAGAACTCCGTGCGGCAAATGTACAAACCCGAACCGGAGGATTACCTGGACGAGGAGGAAAAAATGATCGAAGAGTTCGTGGAGGCGGACGTGCCGAAGGAATCGAAAAAGGTACCACCGGCTGCAGCTGCAGCGGCTGTCGCTGCCACGGAGCAGCCCCCGGAGGTGGCTAAAGGCGATAGCAAGCACTCTGCTCCAGCGGACAAAAGCTCCAAAGAGCACCAGGGAACGGCGGGGAGTCGTAGGAAATCGTCCGATCGGGGTAAATCGGGCGAACGCAACAACGATAAGGGAAGGAGAAAGTCTCGAGATCGGTCAAGATCGCGTACGGACCGTCGGGCGACATCCCGTGACCGGCGAGGATCATCGCGAGAACGTAGATCTTCCCGTGATCGGCGCCGATCTAGATCGGGTCGTCGGTCGGTGGATCGGTCTCGCAAACGTTCTAGCCGTTCGCCGCGAGATAAACGGGGCAACGATCGTGATCGACGTAGGTCGCGCAGCGGTTCTGTTTCTAGAAAAGAAAATAAGAATAGTAAGTCACGCAAATAGTTTCTCCATGTCCATGTAAAATTAATTCCATCTTTCTGCTATCCATGAACAAAGTAAAACAGAAATTCTAAACCATCCACCATCATGCGATGTCAATGTGTACACATTTTTGATCGATATGAACCCAAACCATAATTCATGAAAAAAAAATCATGAACCCAAACCATAATTTAACGCTGGTCAAATCATTGTCGTTGCCAGGCAACGGAAACTCGGCCGCTCTGTCGAAGCTACAGTCGAAGCTGATGAACATGGCCGAAGGGAAGAAGAACTCGACGAGCAAAAAGAGTCCCAGTCGATCAACAGCCGGTTCCCGTTCCCGGAGCCGTTCCGGTTCGGCCAAACCAAGCAATCGCAAGAAAAGTGCTAGTCGATCTCCTCGATCACGGTCCAAGTCAAGGTAGGCGTGGTGTTGTTCTTCTTAACAGTCAATTATTTCATTACTCTTCTTTTGCAATTAAATGGCTTGTATTCTGCATCGTTCCGGGTGTTGTAGGTCTAGAAAGCAAAAGAAAGCTCGCCCCAGTTCACGGTCGCAAAGTACCAACTCGAACTCGTCAGGTTCCTCGTCGTCCAGCGGCAGCGATGCGGCGGAGGGCAAGAATGCAACGAAACCAAGCGCCAGCAAGAAACGGAATGGGCGCAGCAGCCGCAGTCGGAGCCGGCGTGATACGTCCCGCAGCCGTTCCGGAAGCAGCCGATCGTCGTCGTCACGCGGGCGAAAGAAGGATGACTTTGAGATCCACAAGAAAGAGAACAGTGTGCAGAAGAAGCGCCACTATCGTTCGAACAAAGACTCGTCGGATTCGGAGGCGGAAGGCAATCAAGGCTCGAGGGGGGGTGCTGGTTCGTCGTCTCGGGGTGGTGGCAGGGGTGCGAGAAGATCGCCCGCTGGACGTGATAGAGACCGCGATCGAGAGCGTGATCGACGCTCGGTTTCCCGTGGTCGAGGGCGCGACGATGGGCCACGGGGACGAGGCGGCGGTCGTTCACGGTCACGGTCGAAGAATAGGTCCCGCTCGAGGAACCGTTCGAGATCGCCTCGAAGACGCTCCCGGTCGCCAGGACGCCAGACCATGCGTGGGAATGCTCGGTAAGAAATGTCACTCGCAACCAGTGAGCATTTTATCTGCTTTTTTTCAGGACGAGTGTGATTTTGGATGTTTCTTTGTGTTGTCTGCATATTTTCCGAACATTCGTGGTTAGTAACCATTGTCACAATCGTTTTTCTTCAATCATCCTTCTCCTAGCGATAGTAATTATGGTGGCCGTCGCCGATCACCTCCGGGCTCGCGTTCCGGAGGCCCCGGACGCGGTTCGGATAAGGACCGAGATCGTGACCAGCAGCAACAGCAGCGCGAGCGAGACCGCGATCGTGATCGTACGGCTCAACGATATGGTGGAAGCCCTCCGTCACGGGGTCGTCGAGGAGGATCGCGCGATCGTGACCGTGAGCGGGAACGTGACCGTGGTGGTGCTGGTGGTGCTTCGAATAATTCTTCTAAATGGCGCCGTTCGGATGAGTCGCAGCAGCAACGGCAGCAAATGGGACCACCGGCATCCAATCGGTACGACGAACGCGAACGGAACCATCGCGATGGTACCGGAAATCGTGCTTCAGGCGGCGGACGTCGCGGAAGCCAGGATCGGGACAATAGTGCCGAACGCCAGGATCGTACAAAGGCGTCCGGAGCGGCGGGTCGAGCCGTGCGCAAGACTTCGGAGAGTCCGGCCGGGTCGACTGGCAATCGACGGTCGGTTACGAGGGGCTCGAATGCACGTGAATCTAGCGAGATGGCGTTTGATGACGGCGGCGGTGGTGGCGGTACTGGCAATGGTCGTGGAACGTCTGACCGACGCGAGCAGAATTCAACGGATCGTCCCACACGTGGTTCAGTCGATAAAAGCTCCACCAGAGACAACAGTGTTGATGGGCGGGAGGAAAAGACACGCGCTGCCGGAGCCCGTAAACAGCAACCACATGAAGTCGTCGTGCAAAGTGACGCGCGGAAATCGAAAGAACGTACATCTGGTTCTGTAAGCAAACCTCGAGAGGAATCGAAAACGGTGGCCCCACCGGCGGTGTCAGACGGTGGAAAGAAACAGGCGAAATCATCTTCATCATCATCCCAGGTCAATGCCGCCACTGTTGCAAGAAGGACTGCAAGGGACTACACAAGTAGCCTTTCGAGGACACCGTCGCCGTTCCTGAAACCTCACGAGCGTGAAGCCGCAGCCGCTGCAACACAATCCGTTGGCGGTAGGGAGGACAAACCGCACGCGATCGGAGCTGTGTCGGAAAAGAAGTCACAGAAAACGGTCGTCAAAGGTAAACCACAGCAGCAGAAGCGTGCCAGTTCGCCGGACAGTGAAGACGACGACAGTACCGGCAGCGATAGTGATGACTCCCGGGAAGTTGAGGCTGTGAAGAAGCCGACCCGGCGGGGGGAGGACGACGATCGGAAGCAGCGTGAAGAGGAAGCCCGCAAGAAGCAAAAGCTGAAGCGAAAGCCGGAGGCGAAGAAACGTGGAGGCAAGCACCACCGCCGCTCGTCGTCATCCTCCTCGTCCAGCAGTGACGACGACGACGATGATGATGAGGATGATCATCATCCGGACGACGCCGGCAACGGTGGAAGCGATGTTGAGGAGAAGCGTAAGTCGGCAAAGGATAAGGACCGGCGGGTACCAAAGAAAGCAGCTCCCTCGAAGACGGCGGAGATGTTATCGTCGGCACCAGCGGAAGATCAACGGCGAACAAAACCAGCATCCGGCAATACGGCACCACCACCACCACCACCGACGGCGCCGACGAAGGGCGACAGAGCAGAAGAGCGCAAAGATCAGCACCGTGACAAAAGTTCCCCACTGGATAGCGCCACCACGACGGCAAAGAAACGAAGGCTCACGAGCACCGAGCAAAAGTCTACGGAAGCGAACCGAGGTACCGCCCCGACGGCGGAAGAACCATCGAAAGCGAAGGCCCATCCCGGTACCAACAACAGTGCCTCATCCGCCAAGGGTGGCACCACCTCCACCGGAAAGACAGGAGCGTCCGGATCGAAGGGGCTTGTTGCCGAACCACCGGACGGCTCGTCCTCGTCGAGCAGCTCGGACTCGGACGAGCGGGTTCAGCAGCGCAAGAAGAGACGCAAGGAGAAGAAACGCCCACGGGATGGCTCACTGGACGAGGGCAGTTCGTCCGCATCCGGTAGCAAGCGCAGCAAGAAGCACAAGAAGCACCGGAAGCACGCGAAAAAACACAAGAAACACAAGAAACACAAAAAGAGCAGCAAAAAGTATCACCGAGGTGGAGGTGGTGGAGGCAGTTCCTCGTCTTCCTCGGACGACGAGGACGGAGTGGTGGTGGCGGTGCGCTCGAAGAAGGGAAGTGGCATGTTGGGACTCCCGGGTACGGCACCCGGTACGGCGGTGAACGACGATCTGGAGAAGCAGCTGCGCGAACGAGCCCTGAAGTCGATGAAGAAACAGCAAAGCATCTCGGACTGAGAGCGTGGCAGCCGGTGGCTGCGGCAGGATGCCTATTCTCGCCACGAGCGCACCAGGATGATGATGGATCCCGCCGCCAACGTTCGACTCAAGTAAGACAAGGTTCACGGTTTGTCGATAGAAAAAAAAACAGGAGTAGAGACAGGACGCGAGGAAAACTCCTTCGTATTCCGTGGCGAAGGAGAAACTATAAAAAAACACACACACACATTTGTATAGATAGACCATAATCCATAAGAGTTCGTAGTTGGGATGTATCTTGATAATAACGACGGTGTCCTAGGAAACCAACCGACAGTCGTCCTGCCGGCCGAAGATTTCACTACGACGCTAAAAAGCTGCGCGTCGTTTCTTTAATTGCCAGGAGATGGAAGGGGGAGCGGCAAGGGCAGTGAGAGGCGGTTGCGCACCCCAAGCAGAGTCTTTAACGTACTATTTTAATGCGGGATGACCAGTCGGATACGATAGCCTTTATCGTATCGTGTTTGACGAAGGCGCACGCTACTTTATTACTACTATTACTACTACTAGATAACGTACGGAAAAAGGGGGGTTAACTTTGTTCGTGTGTTGACATGCAGCACTTTTCACGAATATTTGAAGCAAAATATTATAATAATGCCACAAAACAAAAGAAAAAACAAAAAAAACAAAGAATGCCCCACTACTTTGAGCATGTATGCACGTGTGCGTATGATTGTGTGCAAATATGGGTTTGTGTGTCTGCGTGTGTGTGTGTGTTTGTATGTAT
Organism: Anopheles coustani; assembly: GCF_943734705.1. Classification (NCBI taxonomy): domain Eukaryota; kingdom Metazoa; phylum Arthropoda; class Insecta; order Diptera; family Culicidae; genus Anopheles; species Anopheles coustani. The sequence goes on from NC_071289.1 coordinate 80,489,063, forward strand.
GAGAAAATGTTCTAGCCGAAAAAAGCGGAATAGTCTCGCTGATACATGGGTGGTTTTAGTGTAAAGCAGATTGAAAAATGCTCTAGCGACCGGTGCAGAGGGTCCCTGCTCTCCACCATCGGCTCCGGCCGGAAGTAGTCCACTGTTTGAAGAAAGGTACCATTTTGCCATTTTGGTAGTATTCTTGGTAGGCTATATTTTTTTGTTTTCTAGTAGAGTGTGCGCGCTCCGAGATCATGAAAGAGGCAGTGAGAAAGAGAGAAAAGTATGGAAAAGGTTGGATTTTCAAAATAGTCATGTTATGCGAATGACACCGAACGACCTAGTTCGCGTAACCCAGCCCCTTACGTTATGCGCAATACGAAGCAGCATTAGTTAAATTAAAAAAAAAAATCTGTGTTTCTGCAAACCAGTAGAATAAATTGTAACAATTACCATGGCAACGTGGATTGTTTCATCAGTCGCCATGGTAATTTTCAGTTTTGATTGCTGGTTTGAAGTTCAGAAGGCATTTGGCAGCTAGCGTTTAGTGCTGAGAATAACGATTCAGTAAAATATGCCAATTCAGAGTGAGTGAGTTGGAATGGAGAGTCAATTCTTTAACTCGCTCAAAATGATTTGACTTACTCTCTTGCGTAAAAGGAATCATAACGATTAGTAATGGTGCGTAGATCATGCGACCAATCAAAACCCCATTTTTTGTGACCCTTTGGCCAACCCATTCTGAGCGAGCCAAATCTTTCTTCTTCTTGGCGTATACGAGCCGGGGTATATCCTCCTACGCTAAGTCGAACAATTTGTTCCCTTACTCGTAATCAGAGCCATACCGACTCTGTCCGAACTCCTATGTACGGGCTCGTCCTTAAGGAAATTACACCTATGCGTGTATCCGGACGGCAGAGTGTTAATGAGAGATTCATGAATCTCAAAGATTCAGCAACTGATGAAAAGTGATGAGAATAAAATGGGTAGAGGAACCTCTTTTATGTTTGTTTTTGATCGTATGATCCACGCCAATGAAACAATCATGCAGATTCGTGAATGATCCATGAAAGATTCATTAAGGTTTCGGAAGAATCATGAACGGTTGAAGATTCGAATCCCAAATGATTCATCAATCCATCTGAATGAATCTTAGGTGAAAGATGAATATGAATGATTCTCACCATAAGATTCATAAGGCACAACACTAGCAACGACCGTTTTTGGTCATGCCTGCCCTCGTTAGGGGCTTACAAGACTTTTTCCCTTTGTGTACGTGGATAGTCAGTCCTCTCGTACAGGAGAGGGTCCGGTTTCGGTTGGGATTCGAACCCACGCCGTCGAGGTGGTTAACTCCGGCACTCATGGGCCGATTTTCTAACCGGCAAGTTAGCCAAAATCAATCATATTGAAAAATTGAATCAATTCATTCATGAAAGCAAAAGAAGCTATCGTTTCGCTTGAACTAAACGACTTGGTAAATCTTATCTCTCATAGACAATTTTTAATCCATATTCCCAACAATTTGAGTATAAACTAATGTACGGAATTAAAAGGACATTTATGCTGTATTTGTCTTTTTCCTGCCTTTTGTACGACAACTTCTTTGTCGCTTTCTCCCGTTCTCTGCTGGCTCCTTGATGAGGCTGACCGCGGTGTGTGCCGTGTAATGTGTGTGCGTGTGTGTACGTGTGTGTGTGTGTGTGTCCTTTTGTGATGCGATGAGACGTAGTATTTAGTATTGGAGTAAAAAAAAACGACATTAACCAAGATTCTTAGCGATTAAGTGACCAAACTAGACTATGAATTGGCTACCGATAGTAAGAAAAGTAATAAAAGAAATTAAAAAAAAGAAAACCACAAATAATTAAATCCTCTCCTCGAGTGAAGCATGAAAGCGACACCAACTTGATAGCAGACGACAGGGCAAGGCAGATCGAAGAATGAAATGCATCCAGAAGAAGAGAAATAGCGCTAAAACAATGTACTCTCACTACGAGCCGCCATTCGGGATGGGGGGAAGGGTGGGGGTCTGAATTTGGCGCCACGCCAACAAGCATGAACGACCCACGACGAGTTGCGGCTTGCGGCATAAACCACACAAGCGAAACACAAATAAAGATTAACCATAGAAAATATTTCACTGTATCTCAGAAAAAAAAGATTGAAAACTGCATACGGCTGTCTTGCATTGGATGGATCGCGAAAGAAAGCCAAACTTCGTTTGTTTGTTGGCGTAAGGATGGATGATATGCTCCAAGGAACTGCCTAGAATTGAACGCCGGATCTTACTGTTTTTTTTCTCTCTGGTAAAGTCGTTATATCTTAGAATAAAACTTTTACATAATGTAAGTGATGATATTGATCATTTTAAATGGACGCCTCTTCTTCTTTGCTAATGTTTTTGTAAATGTTCATTTTAGTCCGATAATCACATCTGTATGGTGTGCCATTGTGGAGCGTATGCGTTCATTTAGTTTTGTTTTTAACATTAAGCTCCATGGTCAAAAACATTCTTATCACTAGTTCCGTTCTTTCCGGTCGTTCCCGCACCGAGATAAAAAGCCAAGTGCAGTGTAAGGGATAGAAATATTTATTTGTATTTACAAAAAATATACTAAAGGCGGCTGCTCTTACGTAAACCTATCAATAACTCACATTAGTTCCCTTGCCGGAGGCTATTCCATTCGGCCATGTTTCACGTTCCACTTACGATAAGTCGCGCCCCGGGCTCGAGCGAGGGCCCTTGGAGGATTGGCGACCAATGATTGCGCCCTTTCGAAACGAACGAAACATTATTCAATATCATTCTTTATCCGAAAAAAAATGCGTCATTTACGTCTTTTGTTGCGTCGAGGAAAAAAAAGAATGTACTTTGCGATCGAGCAAAGGACGAGTGTCAAATAATTTAAAACAGCTAACGTTTTCCCTGGCCAGCGTTGTGGGCCCCGTTTTTTTCTCATCGACCCCCATCCGGGTGTTTCCAGTGTTCCAGCTTCTACTCTGGATTCTCAGCTAAATTTTTCTCCTAGTGACCCTTTGAAGCGGGGTCCGTGTCAGCGGGTTGTGTTCGGTATAGGAGTCGCCACTGCATGCCTCCGATCTAGCTCGCCCTAGGGGATGAAGTTACCGCCGCCCGTCTCCCGCGGTTTGTCCGTGGCGTACTTCGGTTTACAGACACATCCACTCTCCACCAGCACGTAGTCCTGGCCGGTGAGCGTGACGGGTCCGAGGGGAATCACTAGGAACAGGTACGGCACGTACGTCTGTGTGCACTCGCCTCGCACGACATCACATTCGGACGATCTGTTGATGGGATGGAGTCGATGGAAAAAATTGGATTAGTATTATTATAATTATTTTACTGTAACGCCCCTGATATTCTCCGTTCTGCCGATTTCTAGAAACTCGAGATTTTGCTCTTATGATTTTTCTATTTTTATCTAAGACTTATCTCTAATTCATTGCAGTTTTTTTCATGAAAACATAGTGAAACAAATTTAACGTTCGTGGTTAGGCAAAATAAAATTGTTTGATAATATTTCTTCATTTTTTTCACTTTTATCTATGAACATAAATTATGACAGCATTTAAATTCGTTCTTCTTTTTAAATTCTAACATCGAAAGTTAAAGCTACTTATCCTTGACATTTTTTAAAATTAAATCTATATTCTACACCAGGGGTCGACAAAGTTCGGCCCGCCAACTGACTTTATCGGGCCCGTACGAAAATTTTAGTGCTTCATACAAAAACCCATCTCAATTTTGATCGGATTTCTTCGCGACGTCAGGGTTGTTTTCTTCCCCAAAATTCATATGTTTGAATACATATACATATGTTTGAATAAACTTAAAATTCAACAAAAATAAATATGAAAATGTTAAAAAAAAGTTTAACGGTTTAAAATATTTTGTCTTCAACTACTTTTTATGTAACTTTACTTTACATTACTTTAGAAAAGCATATGGCCCGCGGCCATATATAGAAAGGCATACCTTAATGTTTTTTAGCTACCTAAAACTAAATAATTTAGGTTACTGATTTTTCTCATCACGTATTCAAATAAATACCCAAAAAATTGCTTGCTACTTGGTAGGCGACGATTTCTCGAAAGTCAACGCAAACGAAAGTAAGTCATCCACCCGTCCTCGAAGGACGGTCTGTCCGGTTTCGCTTCACCGTACCGGTGCACCGAAATCGATGCAGAATTTCGCCGTGGACAAACTCTCAATGCACATATGTATCATCCAACCATCCCCCACCGGCCATGTCCCTCGCCCCGGGAGAAAATCGGTCAAGTTTAAAGGCCAGCAAAACGGCGCTTGGTTGCTGAGGCTGAAGAAAAGGAAACCATAGTCGACTAAATTCCGGCCAGCCAAGCGATATGTTAATGCCGGTATAAATTCGCACGATAAGCGGCAGAAGGGGGAGGGAAACCTACGGCAGTAAAAGTTAAAACTTTCCCATCGTCCGAAAGTCACGCTCTTTCGTTCGCTTTCGGTGGACAAATAAAGCGGCATTAAGTATTTCGCGATATAAAACAAAGCGCACACACAGTGGTTCGTGTGACGGCGAAACGGGGGGCGGAACGAGTGAAACCACAAATGCGCGAATGTATCCGACCACGCTAGAAATGGCCAGCGCTGGAACTGTTTGCATAAGTAATCGTCCGCAAAGTAGCCCGCGAAACAACAAAGCGGGGCGTTTGGAAAGAAGGAAACATTTAACGGGTGGCAAACTTTCGATCGATCACGTGTGCCATCCCCAGCTACGTTAAATGATGCGATCGTACGATAGCCATAGTAACGATTCGTTAATCGATGCGATGGGCAACATCACACCACAGCATAACCCCCAGCTGCATTAATTCATGCGTCGTGCGACAAATCGCGTACATTAACATACAAAATAAGAGCGTACATTTAGCGTCTATTAGAAGAGATACAAACGCCTTATTGTACGCTCTCGTAACGTTTCGACCTGGCGGTTGCCTACATGTAGGCGCTAAATGTAAACGGTTTTTTCGGTTTAAAAATTGAAAATTCAAATTTACTGTTACTTTTTAGTTTTATTGAATCATTTTATTATTTCTATTACCTCACCCATATTTTTAACAAATTTAAATCTTAATTTTCTAAAATTAACTAGTTTTGTCGCTCATGTACTGTCGATGAACTTAAATTGTTGATTTTCCCGGTTCTGTAAAATAAAACGCCACATTATTGCAAAAGTTTGACTGAAATTTAATAACATACTTACATTGTTTGATGATATTACTGCTAATAGTAAGCAATCTATTCCGCTAGAAAATTCCGCCAACCACGTAATAACAAATTACTTATTATTACTTACGCAATACGGAATGCCGGCTTGCTCTGTATAATGCAAAATGGTCTACCCATAGTCGGCCTGGGGTAGTCTTCGAAATACGGTGTGATCCTCGTGATACGTCCCGGTTCCTTCAGTGGAGTCGCTCTACACCTTGTTATTTGTGTCCACCATCTAACGCCACCCTTACTTAATTCCAGGGCACAAACAGTGGTCGGAACGGCGACCGCTGGAACTGAGGCGTAACGGGACCACCTCCGTTGACGATCTCATCAAACCTGCAATAAGATATTGTTGGCACTTATTGTGTTTGAACCATACCGAAATACAATTGCATTCAACTTACCAACCACTCTGCCGTGTCAGGATAAGGAAGTGGGACTGAAATGCACAATGCATTCACGACCATAAACAAACATTCCTCAATTACCGGTTCCCGTACCGTTTTGTTAAACGATCCACGTTTTCTTTGTACAGAAAACATGTTTAATGTTTCAAAACTTACACTGGACACTCACTTTTCACGTTGCTTTTGCTGCTAAACCAAAAACAGTCTTTTATTACCGATTAGAGTCCTCTAAGCGCTGAGCACAAGTTTGTTTTGGTTCGAAGACGTCAAACAACAACAAGACCCAAGAAGAGTTCACACGGAGGTTACCTCATAATCTAATTGAATTTTGAATGTGGTATTAAACTTCAGTTTTGCCTATTGAGGTGCATGGAAATCAATTTTTCACCATCCCAACCAACAACATTTCGTAGGCAGAAGACAAAGTGGTCCAAAAAATACGTTTAATGTTTTATTATTCAATCGACGCAATTTGTTCTAAATGAACCAACCTCCTTTTTATGTGTGTGTATCGCGGAGCACACTAGCGCCTCTTCTTATTGTTCCTGTGTGACGCGGATGGTTTGGGAAGCTTTGGGGTTACAGCCGTTATGCTGTGGTGTTATGTTGCCCATCTCATCGATTAACGAATCGTTACTATGGCTATCGTACGATCGCATCTTTTAACGTAGCTGGGGACGGCTATAACCCCAAAGGTTCTCAAACCATCCGCGTCACACAGGAACAACCAGAAGGGGCGCTAGTGTGCTCCGCGCAACACACATATGAAAAGGAGGTTGGTTCATCTAGAACAAAAAGCGTTGATTGAAAAAGAAAACATTAAACGTATTTTTTTGCACTCATTGTCGTCTGCTTACGAAATGTTGTTGGTTGTGATGGTGAAAAATTGATTTCCTCTCATCTCAGTAGGCAAAACTCTTGTTCAGTACCACATTCAAATTCAATCAGATGCTATATGAGGTAACCTCCGTATTAACTCTTCTTGGGTCTTGTTGTTGTTTGACGTCTTCGTACCAAAACAAACTTGTGCGCAGCGCTTAGAAGACTCCATTCGAAAGAATATTTTTGCTTTAACAGCAGAATCATCGTGAAAAGTTAATGTACAGTGTAAAAATGAAGACGATAAAGGTATTTCTCTACACGGAAAATATAAATCATTTGGCAAACTTTGGCACGAGAATTAAAGGTGAATGTAGTTGTTTACATTTCAGTCAAGTTAAAACTGCATTGTGCATTACGGCTCCACTCTTACATCCTGAGCCAGCAGTAAGGAGGCAGTTGGTAAGTTAGATGCAGTTTGATGTTGGTATGGTGCGTAATCAATAAAACCCATAAAAGTCTTATTGCAGGATTGATGAGCTTATCAAAGAAGGTAGCACCGTTACCCTGCTGTTCCAGTTATCGCTGTTTCGACCAGTGACGCGGACAGTGTTTGCGCGTTGGAAACAAGTAAGTGTGACGTAAACCAGAAGAAGAATCAAATTGTGAGGATCACCCCATCACCCGTATTAGCTGACCATCACCCGTATACCGAACGGAATCGTGTCGCTGCCCGGGAAACTCAGGTATAGGTAGAGGTTATGTTGCTGTCCAATTTTATCTTTCTTTTCTCATGCCCATTGATTGATCTTCAGGTAGTGTGAGAGGCTCTGAAATTTCCGGCTCGAAAATTTCCTTACTGCACAAGTTGCCGCAGGCGTCCGGCTTCCGGTAGAACATGCGGCCGGTTGTATATAGACTACATGCGTTGTGTGTATTAAACAGCGCAAGCCTTCATTCCTTTTTGTGTAAGTTACATTTTATGAATAGTGGAATTTTTATTTTTTCACTAATCAAATATTTCTGCCGCTCTCAACATGTTTTATAAATGTAAATAAATAATCTTCACTGACAGCACCTGCTAAGGCGAAGCAACTAAAAGATGGATGAAACCACCAGCTTGCTTATTAACAGCAGTTGAATTAACAAACAATGTAAGTATGCATTTAAATATTTGAAACGTTTGCAATAATAGGGTATTTTATTTTACAGACTTCACAACCTAGAACCATCATGAGAGCAACGTAAATACGTTCAGGACAAATACCGTTCATTTGATGACATAATTTGAAAAAACATGGATGTTGTAATGAAATGAACAAAAAAAAAAAATAAAACCGAAAATTAAACAGTAAATTGGAATTTGGAATATTTAAACCGAAAAAACCGTTTAAATTTAGCGCCTACATGTAGACAACCGCCAGGTCGAAACGTTACGAGAGCGTACAATAAGGCGTTTGTATCTCTTCTAATAAACGCTAAATGTACGCTCTTCTTTTGTATGTTAATGTACGCGATTTGTCGCACGACGCATAAATTAATGCTCCTGGGGATGGAGGTTGGCTGCTCTGTTTTGGCGCGCCATTTTCCGACGAAAAATGATACGGCGATGATTTTCCGGCGAAAAATGATACGGTGGATGCTACCCGGGGCCGGGAGAAATCATATTCTGTTGATTTATGGAGTTGCAATAAAAATAAATTTAATCGGTGCTCCCTTCTTCAGCCCCATTCCCCCCCGGATACTTACTCGCACACCTCGAAGACAACTTGCTGCAGGAGATCGGGAAACTTCTGCACGATCGTGACCGGCTGGCCGGAAGTGAGGCTGACGCCGTACATCGGGGCCGTGGTGTTGTAGCGGGTCTTGCACAGGCGCGACGGCGTGTCCCGGCACTGGCTGCCGTCCAGCGAGCGACCTTCGGGGCAGAAATGGAAATCGAAACGATCGTGGATTAGAAGACGTGCCGGGAAGAATGGATAATGTGCCGACGGTTGATGGTGGTGAGGTTAAAATTGAAAGTTTCCTTCCGTCCGTGGAGTTTCTTTCGCTCATTTTTCTTCAGGTGGCTTAACTCGTTCTAAGTTTAGATCGCCATGGGATTGGGGAACCAGTGGAATACTAACTACATCCCATCACATTGGACTAGCAGGCCCGAGTTTGGCTACAGAATCGTAATAGATGTTTGTTTGAGAGTTTATGCGCCAAGATTATACTATTAGAATTTGGAGTAGGACCTTGTTTAACCAACAACTTCTAACACTGCAAAAAGTTGGGGAAGTTAAAAACTTTAAAATTCAGTTTTTTTTAAACGGGAAAATTTAAACAGCACAAATATACTTCGAATGCAAATTTTTGGGTTCGAGAAAATTTCAACCGAAGTAAAAGATAAAAAAACTGGAAAAAATTATCGTGCTCAAATTCAAGATAAAATGTTATTCGTACTCTTTGAAGACTATTTCTTAAATTCTACAAGTTCAGTTCTTTGTATAAGGTTGGACGGAACAGTTTAAAGTTAGACTGGTGGCAAAACCCAAAGCACAGTATTACACTTGAATTTTCTTGGATTTCGGCCATGACTGCAATTTTATGAAACATGCTGTTTAAAAATGCGCTGTTGTGTGTGATTATGTGCAATATGGTGTGCTTAGGATGGACAGCAGAAAGAGAAGCTACAGCCGATATGCCAACCGTGATGGAAGCGATCGTTCACGCTATGATCGATTTTCGCAGGGAAATCTTGGACAACCTGCAACTGTCGCTTGAGTTCCACACGGAGCAGCTGGAGGAAATAAAGCAACACACGAAGTATATGATAGAAGAACAAGACAAAAAGATGAAAACTGAGATTGAATCAAGGTTTAAAGAACTTCGTGAGGAGCTAAATAGCACATTGGACCGACAACATAATAGCTTATACTTTCAAATACAAAACCTGAATAATCAAAGCACCGAAAAGAACAAAATGCTTCGGGAAGATACAAATAAACTTTGCAATGAAACTTCTCAACAAATCATGAGTATTGAAAAAGCACTAGATGAGATGAGCAGCGTGTTGGTTCCTAGCTCATGTGACCGGATGAAATCTAAGTCCTCAGGAATTTTTTACGTTGGTCCTTATGGAAACATTGCACAAAAATTCTTGGTGTTTTGTAACTTTGAAAACAACTTCAACCTCGGCGGTAACTTCACAGTGTTCCAGCGACGGATTGATGGGTCCGTCGATTTTTTCCGCAACTGGACGATGTACAAGTACGGATTTGGAGACATAAAGGGAGAGCATTGGCTGGGTTTGGAAAAGCTTCATGCTATGACGAGATCGAGAAGACACGAGCTGTTGGTGCTGTTGGAAGATTTCGAAGGAAACTCAACCTATGCGCTTTATGATGAGTTCAAGATTGCGAGCGAGGAGGAAAAGTACAAGCTCACCGTGGGAAAGTATTCGGGTACCGCTGGTGACTCGTTGGAAGTCCATAATGGGAAGAATTTCTCTACATTTGATCAAGATAATGGTGGATCCGATCATAACCTTGCTAGAATCTTAGAAGGAGCATGGTGGTTTAGAAACGATTGGGACTCGTATGTATACCACATGTAAAACATAGCCACACATATCGTGTCTCAACACATACAAATTTTGTTTTCTTTTCTTTATATTGCAGTCATTTGAACGGCCCATATCGACCATATAGACATAACGGTGATCATAAGCATTATGGATTGGATTGGGACTCATTTCGACATTTGTACTCGTTGAAATCAGCAACAATGATGTTTCGCAGTCGTCCCTCTAACTAGCTCTCGGATGCCCTTGGCCAATCGTAGGATTTGCAATGAATTTTTGATAGAATATCCCCCTCAACAGATGTATCAAAGCTATGAAATTGCATTGAAATTGTTATCATAATCAAAAAGGCTTCTTTTAGTATAACCAAAATATCGTCTTAACGTTAAATGAAAGTGTCTTGCAAAATGTTTATTTCTATATTTCTACATTTTTAAATAAATTTGGTGAGAAAAAATGATGCGTAAACATTTTTTTTCTCTGTTTTGACGTGTTGAAAATTGTGAAAAGAAACATTAATCGTGGCAATCACATAAAAGAGAGCACTGAGAAATGTCCCGAATACTAACTACATTCCATCACATTGGGCTAGGAAGAGTTTATGGGCCCTCTTGATTTATTAGTGATTTTTCTGGAATAAGTCCTTGTTTGGAATAGGTCCTTGTTTAACCAAACAACTTCTGACACTCCAAATTAAGATTTTTGAAATGGTTAAATTTAAATATCACACATATATTTCGAGTGCAAATTGGTGGGTTCAAGAAACTTTCAACCGAAGCCAGAGATAAGTAATACTGGAAAAATAGCGTGCTAAAGAGTAACACAAACATTTTGAACAAAAGCAATTTGATTCATCATGTCTTGAAATATTTTAAGCAAAAAATACCATGGAACTTTTTCGTAATGTTACCATCGCTGTACTAACAAAAAAAATTAAGTGTTTGTTACCCTGCGTAACGATATCTTGTGACTCATTGAAGACAGTTTTTATTCAACCAAGTTCATGGGCCCGCTTCTAGAACCCCGAGGCGTTGTGTTAATCAAACAGATGGGATGATATTAGCATATTGTCACGTTAACATCTTCCTGCCAGTTCACCTCCCAAGAGGCGTGTGTTTCCGGTTGGTCGATAAGAGTATGTTAAACCAGACGCGCATTGGCAGAACAGTTACTTGAGATCCGTTACAACGATTCGTAGCGGTTCAAAAGAAAGAGTAAAAGCCATCGAAGGAAACGATCTTGCCCGTCTTGAAATCATTCTTAGAATATTTAAACACTTTGAGACCTTCTTGCTCAATGTATTCTGATAAAACATATAATTTTTGACAGCAACATTGTTGGTTCGTTAGAAAACTGTAACTTTTCATTTATCATCTACTTGGAAACACGATCTGAACCTAATACAAGCCTTTACCTTTTAACATAAATTTAAATTGATAACGAAAAATGTGTCGTTAGTTGCCATGGTAATTTTTGTCAGCAACATTGTTGGTTCGTTAGAAAACTGTAAATTGCGAATGCATATTTTTAACTTTTCATTCATCATTTACTTTTAAACACGTTCTGAACCAAATACAAGCACCTTTTAACATAAATTTAAATTGACAACGAAAAATGTGTCGTTAGTTGCCATGGTAATTTGAGACAATACATGATATTGTGATGTTCCGGAAGGCATCTGGCGTTCAGTGAGAGTTGTTATCGTTTAAAATGGGCTTTATATGTTTCGTACACAAAAAATAGCAAATGTTACCCATTTTAATCTCAACATCATTCGTCCGAAATCTTGCCGGTTAACTTCATTAATCGACACTAACAGACCGAACAGCACCTGAACAACAAGCGAGTAGCCTAACAGTGGCGTGCAATTCGCGTTGGTCATTTGTTTTAATCGATGTGAAATTGTGGAAATTTCGCACGCATTCACGCGCACGTACCGCTTGGTGGGTGGAAAAAGAAAAAAAAGGTAGAGTCGTTGCCCTCGTTGGAGCCCTTCGGAAGCCGGGTTTTCGGGTTGCGCTAAATTCCGCACGCCATCGAGCCGGAGAGTGGAAAGCCCATTCCCTCACCGCCCTATTTAGCGCGCACCACGAGACGACCTACTCGGGTCGGACAGTGGCGAAATTAAATCTCACGCCACTTTTGCACCACAACTTTAAGGGTTTTCGAGCCAGTGACAACTTTTACCTTGCAGAACTTCAGCATCTCTCCAAATGGTCACGATTCGGTACGATCGATGTGTCGAGTTTTTCCCACGCCTGGAACGCGAAAACAATCGCTTGCATGCCATACCACCACGACCCTGAACCTTGTGAAGCTTGTGGGCACTTTCGACACTGCCTTGACCATAAAGTGCGCCCCGTTTAGCGGCTCCCGACGTCACCACCCCTAGAGGGAGGGCTGTTGAAAGGTGGAGCGGAAAAAAAGGTGCTAAAGAACCGTGAAAATGGTAGGCCGGCCCGTTAGCTTCGCTTTTCCTGCCCCAGCGCTGGACGAACGGGAAAGTGAGTTTTGCTTCCATCTTCTCCTCCACCCTCCGACGTTCTGTTCGATGCACATCGAAAGCGATTAATTTTTCACATTCACTTCCGGTTTGCGCCACAGCGCAGGTGGCGTGGTTTGTTTTCTTCTTCGAGACTTACATTTTCCATACACCACGCGAGCTTTCGGTTTTCTTGACCACCACGTTGCGGAACGGGTTTCACGTGTTACTAATCTTAGGGAGGGGGGCGAAAGGTATTTTATCTAGCAATTTATCCCAACAGCTAAGAGTCTTATGTACAAAACAAAATTGTAAGGAATTAGGTGTTTAAACACTTAAGCCTAGTATGTTTTACCAGATCGATATTGAGGGGATGTTTTCCTACGTTTGGGAACGTTTTTTTTCCAAGTTCTGCTTACACTAATTGTCTTCAAACCCTCATGTTACGTGTAGAGGACTGGAATTTGTTTAGCAAACGGGGATCAAGTTGTCGACCATGATCATCTCGTAGGAAATGTTTTTAAAGTACTGCCAATTGCTTATCTCCATGTCAAGTGTGATTTCGAGATGACTTTCTAACAAGCTTTCGCAAAACAAACACTTCAAATGCTTCCTATGGCCTTAGCTTGAACGGAATGTCCGGTTTGGGGGAATTTATGCAAAACTCATAAAAATTGTAGCAAAATAACATATGGGCTGTTTTAATCGGCTGCAATATTATAATGTTCAAACTTTTCAAGTGCTGTTCAAAGTTTTTCAAGAACTATTCAAAATTGGAAAAATGAGAAGTCTTTAAGTCTACAAAAAATCGAACACATTCTTATCTCTGTTTGTGCAGGGTTAGGCAATGACTGTACGCTACCGTTTTTTGCGACTGTTGATTTGTACTACTGTGTCCAAAAAGTAAGGTGACTTTGGTACGCAAACTGTGCGCGTCCAAGGTATTGGCGGATTATTATTTTTTTAATGATGAAATATATGTTTTTGGCTTCTTCAGCAAATTTCATGTAAAAATATTCATCAGGATAGGAGATATGATTTTTTTTGTGGCCTACTACACGTATGACCCTCGTTTTTCGTCCCTGGCCACATTTGGGGAGCAAAGAATTTGCTTAAAATTTTGTATGCGTAACTAATTTTTAGCTGCGGATTCGTTGAAATAGCTTTTGGTGATGCAGTAATGTCGAAAAAAAAATGTTTGCTAGGGGTTTAGTGAATTCCAAAATGGCCGCCTGGGCCACAATGGCCAAAAGGGCGTCATGGGACACATTACCCTCAACGATTCCTCATTTGACGAAGCTCACGTTCAAAATATTAGGGAATCAATGTTAAATAATCGTCGATTGATGATAAGAGACTTCACCGATAATAATAAATTATCAAAAGTATCAGTAAATATAATTTTAGAGGTGGTTTTGGGCCTGGAACTCGACTGGTACCAATATCGTTGAATTTTTTTGAAAAAAGGGGTTGCGTTGAAATGAGTGAAACAGCGCTATCCGACTAAATTGACAAGACGAAGTGCATTATTACTCTAGACGAGACTTGTAACTATGCTTCAGACTGTACAACAACCAATCATTCGAATAAATACCGTGCCAGGAATAAGCCAGAACTGAAAAACTAGCCCAACGAGGGTCATACGTGTAGTAGCGCACAAAATAAATCGTATCTCCTATCCGGATGAATATTTTTACATGAAACTTGCTGTAAAAATCAAAAACACATATAGCAAGAATAAAAAAATAACAATCCACCAATACCTTTGACGCACCCCGTTTGAGCACCACAGTCACCTTACTTTTTGGACACAGTAGTATATTAAGTTGAAGTATCGAATTAAAGTAAAGAAAAAACGAAACAAACGATAAATTGCAATAGTTTTGAAACCATGAAACTCAAGTTAAATAAAAAAAACACCTCGATATCAGAACCAGCGGTATTTGAAAATAAAATTTGTTTTTAAATATAATTGTTTCTCGGAATCAATTCCTCTATTTACGTCATGTATTTGAATAAACATGACAAAAATACATAAACATAATTTAATAAAAAATACGATAAAAAATTTATCTAACGTTTAGCTGAAAAAAGAAATGTTTACGTCATAAAGGCACAAGGTTTTTGTAATAACTCATGATTTAAAAAAACTACATAGAAAAGATCTTCGTATAGAAAAGCTGTTTTCGGTTGCCGAATGTTTTAAAATGTCTTTACTATGGCATGGACTTACTGTATCGTGTCCGGGCAGTCTCGAGCGTGGCCGCCTCGTTAGCATCGCCGTAGGCCTGCAGGAGCGCCCTCTGGGTGAGCTTGGGGTCGAGTGTAGGCAGTTGGCTCATCCTTCCGCGCCGCGACGAACCTCCCGGCGCCCAGTTGGAGAATGTCCGCGCGACCAAACTGGCCGGGTACGGGGCGTTGTTGGGCCCGATGCAGTTCGTGCTGTCCGTCAGCGCGTCGCCGGACAGGTACTTCAGGCTGCCACTGCTGGTGCATCGTTCCGGAGCCGCGCCACCATTCGTCGGACCGTCGGACCAAAGCGTGTGTGCCCGGGCGGACGAACTGACCAGCTGTGGACCGTACGCGGGGAGAAGCAGGAATGTGACAAGCTGCCGAATGGGAGAGAAACAAATGGACACGGTTAGGAAAGATAACACAAGCAAATCTGCATTTGATGTGGAAATATTCAATTACTGAGTAACGGTTTGTCTTTTTTCCGGGCATTCGAAATATGTTGCGTTTCTTGGATCACCCACTAACGGAAACCACGAGATCACCTCAACCTAGCTGCACCAATTCACACGTGAGGTTAATTAACCTACCGTGCAACCGTAACAATAAACCATCCCTTGTGGAGGGCTAATGCCTTTGACGATCGGAACATTCAAAATGGCATCAAGCAGCATAATTCCCAACGTCATAAGCATCCCCGGCACGAAGCACCAGGTCTCATGCTAAGGTGTTAACCTAGTATTTTCCCGGCGGTGAATTGGAATTACTGCAAATGGGACTAGCATCAGCTCACGCTTCAGTCCTTCTTTTTCGTGATTTCTTTGTTTGGCATTTCCGGTATAAATTTGAAACTCTAGTGAAGATTCCTCAGCTATGATTTGATCGTTGGCTAAAGGCGAGATCTAAGCTGACTATTCTGACTTCAACGCTGCTTTCGATACCGTTAACATTGCCATCCTGCTGAAGAAACTGACGAAAATGGGAGTGCACTGGGACCTTGTTTGTTGGCTCGAGTCTTACTTGTCTAATCGTTCACTTAGAGTTAAGATTTGCGACAGTTTGTCTGACGCGTTTTCAAATCAGACCGGGGTACCTCAGGGCAGCATTCTTGGACCCCTCTTATTTATTCTATTTATTAATGACGTCACCCTAGCCATAGATCATTGTTCCATGTTATTATACGCTGACGACCTAAAACTGTACTTGACTATTCGCGACACAAGTGACTGCTTTCAACTCCAGAACTGTTTGAATGTCTTTAACTGTTGGTGTTTATCCAACGGTTTGTCACTTAATGTTAGTAAATGTTCTGTCATCTCGTTTACGCGAAAAAAGTCACCGATTACCTTTAACTACAAGCTTTGTGACTCTGATCTTTCTCGCTGTGATGTCATACGTGATCTTGGCGTTTTACTAGACTCTAAGCTTAGCCTTAACGTGCATGTGGATGCTACTATAGTGAAAGCGAACTAAATGCTAGGATTTTTGTTGCGTGCGTGCAAAGATTTCCGTGATCCGATGTGCCTTAAGTCTTTATACTGCAGTTTAGTGTTACCCGTTGTCGAATTTGCGTCTGTGGTTTGGTCACCTGTGCACAGAAATAGGATCGATCGTTTAGAAGCTGTCCAACGCAGGTTTACTCGAGTTGCTCTTGCCCGTCTTCCCTGGTGGAACGGTGCGTCCCTGCCGGACTACCCGACTCGGTGCCTGCTGCTTGGTATTAACACGTTGGAACGCCGGAGGACGATTTCCGAGGTTGTTTTTCTACATAAATTGCTAACTGACCAAATTGATACTCCGTTTATTCTGGCAGAAATCGATTTCTACGCACCAAGTCGAGCCCTCAGATCTAGACCTTTGTTAAGCGTTCCTTTTCGTCGTAATGTTTTTTGTGCTCGTGATCCATTGCTCCGGATGGCCTCCGTGTATAACTTGACGCATTCCTTGGACTTTAATATGACTGCGGATTCGGTTTATCATATTTTACGCTATGCTCGCGCTTAATTGTTAAGTCTAGTCTTAAGATTTATGTAGGCCATAAGGCCAGATAAATTAATTAACGAAAATTGAAAAAATTAAGCTGTATCGTAGTATCTTGGCCCGTCTATTCAACATAATGTTTACCTCTTGATTAACAGATACGTCGAGGCAGATAATTTATCCTAAATTCATTCCTTAATGGGTAGCAAAGAGCATATCTCTGGTAAAGGTTTCTGTGCGAATAAAATTATGCTTTTTCTTTGCCACTTCACTGATATTGAAATCGAACATTTAATAACAATAAGCTCCTTAAAATTTTCAGACTTTCAATTGAGTTTAAAGTAACAAACAGTTAGTGAGAGGTGACTATTATTTTCGCTAAAGTTTTATAATTTGGAAGAAAGTGAAATATGAAAGTTTTGATTCCATGTAAAAGTTTTTGTACATATGTTATGTGACAAACAATCACATTTTCTTTTTTTTCTCTTCTTGGCGTAACGACCTCTTGGTCATGCCTGCCCGTTAAGGGCTTACGAGACTTGTTTCCCTGTTGTCGTACGTGGATAGTCAGTCCTCTCGTACAGGGGAGGGTCCGGTCTCGGTTGGGATTCGAACCCACGCCGTCGTGGTGGTGAGCCCCGACGCTCATGGGCCGATTTTCTAACCGGCGCTACCGCTCGGCTGTCGCGGACCCCCAACAATCACATTAAACCACACAAAAAAAAACATCAGAACACAACGAAAAATCATCCAGTTATAAAAACAAATCTTAAAATGAACCTTCAAATTGTGCCTTAAAAAAATGCCATCGAAGTCATTACTAAGAAAAGTTTTTTATAAAAGTAAAATCAACCGAAGTTAACTATAGGGTACGATCGTTCGTTACTCGAGCAATATTTCTTAAATTTTACAAGTTCGGTTCTTTGTAGAAGGTTGGACGGAACAGTCTAGAGTTAAACTGGTGGCAAAACCCAAAGCACAGTATTAAACTTAGAAGTGTGCTTGGGTTTCGGCCATATACTGCAAGTTTGTGAAACATGCTGTTAAAAAGGGCGTTTTTGTGTGTGATTATGTGTCATTTGGTGCGTATAGGGTGGACAGCAGACGGAGAAGCTACTGCCAATATGCTAACCGTGATGGAAGCGATCGTTCGCATTATGATCGACTTTCGGAAGGAAATATTAGACAATCTACAATTGTCGCTCGAGTTCCACACTGAGCAGCTGGAGAAAATCAAAGTTTACGTGGAACATAAGATGCAAGAACAAGAAAACAGAATGAAGCAGTGAGTTAGTCCTTAGATCATGTGATCGGGTCAAATCTAACTAAGTCAAGCAAATATTCGACAAATTAAAAAGATTAAATTATAAAAATTAATAAAAACATAGGCAAAAAGTACGAGACTCTCGAAAGCCGGAGGAAGCCCCAAGCATATGCTTAGTTTGCTTATAGGCAAACTTTCCAAAAGAGGATCCATTTAAAGGGATCTTGTTATTTTATTTATTCATTTTTGTATTGTAAACTTACACATTGCATTCTCCTGTTTGCTAATTTTTCGGCAACAATTTTCTCCGCAAATGCCGTAATAATTAGCAATGTCGGAAACGCGAGATCGCTCGATCTGCAATTTTGAGATCGGCTTTCGCCATGAGAAGAAAATTTCCTGCCAGTTCTTGGCTTAATTTTCACCGGAGTGTGCAGTGTTCCCAGATGGTAACGATGGATTAGCTTACAGATTGTTTCCACCTTGGAGAAATTGGGCTTCATTACATCACGAAGCTTACTATCGTGCAGTAGCGTAGTCCATCTATGTTTCATTGATCAAAACAGATTACCTGACGCTTCATTATCTTCCGTAACTGTTTCGGGAATGTAACGGGGTTTGACTATTCATCCTTCGATGCACGATTTTAGGCCACATGGATGAACATTTAAACAGCCTCTGCTGAAGCGAACCTGCCACAATTTATCAGATTGCCTGTGATAAAAGTGTCTCTGTCCTAACCTAATGAGCTTCGTGCATCGTGCATGCTGGCACACCGTTGCCCTTCGGGAGCCCTTGTTTGCCAATTATGAAGGAAAATTTTCCTCATAAAGCCAAGAACGTGTCCAGACACGCGATATGATCGTTTGAAGCACTTTCTCTCAAATGTTTGCACGTATCGCTACCCCGGGACAATTTAACGGTAGTTTTGCGGTTGTATTTTAGAAATGAATAATCAAACACAACTTGTTATTGATCATTCATACAAATAGAGACTGGTTTACTAAATACAGGATACAAGAAGTCGAAGGTTTTTTTTTGTCTTGTATCCTAGTGAAAACTATTGAACGAATATCGAAAAGTGAAACCTTCCTTGCCAATGTTCCGGAGAAAGGGAAATGCAAATCGGATATGCTAAGAGACGCCAACCCGCTCTGGTGCAGCAACGGTAAGGAACCGCCAAACGATCGAAAGTTTTCCCCTCCAGTGGGTCCGTCATCATAAGGCCTTTTTGTTTTCCTACCAACCGACAGAAGCATCGACAGCATTTGCATGTGTCGCAGGCGTGAATAGATGAGAAAGGTGGCAAGAAGAAAGCTTTATTGAAAAGATGCTTCAACCCACAAGCGAACGGTGGAACAATGTACAAAAATTGAATTTTTGCATGGCGGCGTTCTCCATAGCCGATGGTTTGGAGAAGTAAACACATAAGCTAGGTCCTTTTTCGACAGGGTGATTCCCAACATGCTTTTTTTACATATCTAAGCATATTTTGAGCATTTTTTTTTATCTGTGAACACTTTCAAGATGATTGTTAGAATAAAAATATATTGTAAAATTTCGATAAAAAGCCGTCGTACGATGAGGAAACTTTGAAGAGAATTAATTTAACAAATATTTGAAAGGTAACATCACCCGATTATTCCAGTATGAATTAAAATAATTATAATGATTAGATGTCTTGGTTATTGAAACTAGTTGTTTCAAAGCAGATCTTTTGAATAAAACCAAGCATATTATTTGTTAGAACATTCATACAAATTAGTGAAAATATATTTAAGAATATGTGTTTTCTACGATTGGAAAAAACAATGTCATTGAAGAGTTCTTGCGACTTTAACTTGAATTATAATCAATGGAAATATATTACCGCTATCTGGTAAATATTTATAAATAAATAAGATTATTAAAAGATTAAAGCAACATAGAAAATCATTAAAGAATTGTTGTATTTGAGATCTCTTAATACCCAATCCAAAATAATCCACCGATGTAGCATTCTTAGTTTTGTATCGATGTTGTGGCAGTTTAAAACAAAGCACTTAATTGTGCTAAGATATGTTTTATATTTACTTGCCCCTTGTAGCATGTAAACAACCGCTTTAAAACAGCTTGATGCACACTGTCTTAAGAACTTGAGCCATGTTTTCCCCTTCAATGTTTCGCACCTGGGAAACATTCCCGGCAAACGGAATGTCCTGATCGTGTCGACGTTTCCGGCTCGCAAACACCTCCCATGGCGTGGTGCACGTTGTTGTCGCCAATCGGTGCCCTGTTGCCCTTTAGCACAACGCAGTACGTTCCACTTCCCAGCAGGGGAAAAACGGTACTTCCCAGGGGCGCTGGGAATGTCACCAGTATCTCACATCCACCGGATGGAAGGTAAAAGTTATCCCAGCAAATCCAACGAAAGGAAAGAGAGACCGTTGGCAATACAAATCGACCGCTTGACACGGAGATACTGCGGTACACGGCTTCTTGTACGCAATCGATTTTCCACCATTTCAGCCCGGGGTAAGTGCGAGGCACACACACACACTTACTTTGAGAAAGAGAGGAAGCGTCTTCACACGTTGTTGACGCGCTGTCTTAGGCCATTACGGTGGCGTGGTGGTGATTATGGTTTTCAATTTCAATGGAAATTCCATCCCCCCGTGGCGACCGACCGTCGGCGGGGAAAATGTTCCATCCCCCTCCCCGCCTCGGCAGTTTTCCGCCCGCCTGATGAGCTTGACCCCGTTTTTCGCCTTTCCACGCCACTTCAATGAAGATGACTCGATCGGTCGATCCTCCGGTGGCTGAAGATGGCCGTTGGCATCGTTGGTAGAAGGTAGAGGGAAGAGGAGGGGAATCTATAAACACACACACACATACACTCCACTCACAGGGAAACACACGTACATTGTCCAGTTAGTGCCGTCTTGTGCCGTTTGATTGCATGCCGAGAGGGAAGTTGAACATTATTGGCATGCTTCCAGGTTTCTCACGGGCATATTTTCTTCCATCTGGCAAGTTTGATCATGGCAAGAACCCCCCCTTCTCCACTCTCCCGCCAGAGTCATATGCAAATCGTGCGGGAAATTCTTTTGCCAGCGACAGATCAAAAGGTTTTCGCTCCCCCTCCCCGGTCAGGCGGAAAACTCGATGGGTGGTTTCGGAAAACGAAAACTTTCGACTTCAACGAGTTGTTTTTACACAGCGCGGTGACGCGGGTGGTGTGTACGAGGAAAGAAAGTTGACACCGTTCGATGAGGGTTTTGCGAGAAGGTTGAGGTTATGGCGAAGGGATCGTGGGGAGCACAAAAATGAAACCTGCCCAGCTGAAAGAAAAGAAAAAACGTAGAGAAAACGTAGGGCTTCGCGGGGCTATTCTATGCAGGCAAATTGCATTCATCGAACCCGTGTGATATGGGACGAATGTGGGGAAATTATGATTTGCAACATAAGGCGGCAGCTGTTTTCTCGCCGGTGGCCGTTAGGTTGCAAATGTTTCTTTTCCGACCATTCACTATTGATTCGATTAGAGGTTCCGCTGGAAATTACCATAGCGTGATTACTTCCTAGCTCAGATTAAAAAAAAACAAATGTAGAGAAAGTGACAAAGTGTTATTTTCCCAGCTCAAAGAAATAAAGGTAAGTGACGATGGAAAATTGATGAGGTTTAACCATGAACTTCAATTAGTTTTACTTTCGGCTTGTTTTTTTTATTTGCACAATAAATGTAAGGCGGTTGTATATTTGTTTTCTATTTTAAAATCTACAACCACCAGCTTACGATTATTATTGTATCAAATGATCATTACAGCAGGCTTGTAAGAACTTTATCATTAAACTAATAGGTGTACAAAATCCAATTAACATGATTTTAATTTCAGCACCTACATTACCACGTGGCAAAATTTTTATCGCAAATTTTTTCTTCAAGCAACTTATATGCAAATTATATCAAATATGGTACAAAGTAAGGCTGGTGTCAGTGCTTTGTCGCACGATGTTTTGTCGGACGACAGGTCCGCCAGTTTTTCTGCAATTTTCAAATTCTAACTCGATTAAATGAATTTTATTATTTTTCTTAAATGAAAACCACAACTCCGAGTTTATAAAGTCCAAATTTGTTGACTGATAAAATTGGATGCGTAATCCCATACATTTTCGCATGTCAAAACCTGACGCGGTAAAGCAATGACACCAGCCTAAGTATTCAAAAACAACAATACAAATTCATGTATTCAGTATTGTTTTATGATTTCAGGGGTAAAAAGTATGCGTATAATGTGAAAACAGTAGAACAATATTTTTTCAACAAAAAAAAAATGAACAAACTTACGAACAAGTTCAGGTACTGTATGAGCAAGAAATGAATACATCTCAACCGTAGCACGATAAATGTAACAGAATGTAATGGAAGAGATAATTCTGAGACGTACAATTGCAACCACGTATTGCTTTCGAAACAAAATTAGAGAGAGAAATAAAACGGGTAACAAATCGCGGACCGTAAAACAAAGTTCCAAAAACAAAAAACCAAAAACTCACACGTTAGTTTCTCCGTGGAAAATTATTCCCCCCCACCGAAAAGATTCTCGATCTATTAACTCATCACTTTCATAACGGTTCCCGAAAGGAGGGAGAACAAAAAAAGCTGTTACACAACATACCATCAATTAGCAGCTGCAGACATCAGACCCCAATGTAAGCCACCGCAAGCAATAAAGAACGGAATCTTACAGCATCGGCCGGAGCGAGAACTAGGCCAACATTGTGACGCACCTGTGTGTGAAACAAATCCCGGTGCATAGGTTTCTATGCTAATGAACCGCCTTTCATGCCCCACTTCCCTTTCCTTGGCGTTGGGGAAAAGGGAAAAGCCCAAAACAAAAAACTCTCCAATCCATTCGGCTCCATTCCAATCGCACGAGCCGATAAGGCCTCCTCTCGCTGCTGCCAATTCAAGATGATCTTCCTTCTTCCCTAATCGATCACCCTATCTTCCAGTCACACGTCGGACCGTGACTTCGTGGCGCGCGGTGGCTGACGAAAACGCGAAGGAAACAATCAAACAGTCGGACGAAACGTAAAGAAAGGAAGCTTACTTTTGTTTCTCCCCAACGGGACGGGAGTTTTCGTTCTTCTCCATTCCGCTCACTGCTTGACCCATTTTCGATGCGTTCCGTGCGTTTCTCCCTACACTCCCTTACCGTCTGCTCGGCTCGCAGCGTTCAACTTTCCAAACCCCACCCCAACGGGCCGAGCGCCAAGGTCCCAAGAATGAATGGGAGGAATAAAATATCACACTTCATATTTGGGTCAGCGACAGAATCCAGCTCCACTGAGGGAAGATAAAATCCCGAGGGATTGGAGCTGTAAGGTGTTTGAAGGGGCGTGTGGAGCTCCGAGGCTGGCAGTAACACGGTTGATTTATGCTTCCTTCCAGCTCGTCCCACGTGCCACAACCCGATTCCGATCTAATCCTATTCAAATCGACCCCATAATCGGGTGTTAAAAACTGTCCAACTGCGTAGGTGTCATCGTTGGGTTGGGATCGTTCCCAAAAAAGGGAACCCACTTAGAGACGTTTGTGCACCGGACCGGGTCATTGACTTACCGGACGAAATTTGCCAGCATCCAAGAAACGGTTACACAGCGAGAAGGGTTGTTTGCGGACGGGCAAACATTAACCACGTAAGTTTGTCACCCTCACAAGCGCACAAGTTTTTACTTCAGTACATTTGCAAGCCCAAAGTCTACGTCCGCGGAAAACCAGTATCGTACCTTCCCTTCCGATCCCTTCCCCTCTTGCCGGAGCTGTTTCGTGTTAACAGTGGAGATAAATTTAACGGTATCCTCGCCTTGCGCCCGCGAACGTTGCCACTTCTCCTGCAGCTGTTCTACAGTTCCGTTTCTCTATGTGATGGCCACATATGCTTAACGGCGCTTCTCGCCAGCCAGATCGCGCCGGTTGAGCCTTTCGCACACTGGGGTAGCGGACGGTGGCTAGGATGGACATTAGGATTGTTTTTTTATTTGGCTTTGGCATTGCAAACCCATCCCACTTGGACCACATGATGTAACCAGTTCTAATGGTTTGAGTGCTCTAGATTCCGTTAGCTCGTTACTTGATGAGGACGTTTGTATTAAATTTTCGATAACGAATTCCAGTTTATGCACATTTAACCTGATCTTATAAGGTCATCGTCTTAGACCTGATTTTTATATCATCGAAAAGCATTTTCTTTTTTTTTAATCTTAGGAGTGATACTTAACTAAATCTTTTACAAAAAAGAAGCACAAGAACGCAAACACAACCCAATCGCACAGCGTTCGAGAAAACGGAAACACTTAACCATTCACGTCGTCAACTCGTGTCCGTCCACCGACAGCAGCTACCGGGGCCAATTACTCTTCTAACCGCCCTTGACTCTTCCCTTATTCTTCAGCTCGATGGAACATGTCGTGGCCGGTGATTTTCCCTCCCGGTTCTAAACCCCATCGAATGTACCGCTTTTCCCAGTTAGCTTGACAAATTATTCTAATAAAAATACGCTAAAGAAAAAAACACACGGTGATGTGTGGTCAAGATAAATCAACCCCAGTTGCTTTCCAATGAGGGAAAACTTTAGACCCGGCATTAAGACGTAAAAGACGTAAGCGACGATGCAGAGTACGAGTAGAATAAAACGGTGATAGGAAGAATTAGACGAGAAATGGTATTGAAGAAACAATCAAACACAAAAAAAAAGAAGATAAATGCGTATAGACCGAATGACAACGTGACAGAATCGGAGGCAAAGCAATTGAGATAACGGGACGCCACGGGTCCGCGTGGGCCAAAACCCCGAGCGCTATCTGCCGGTGTTCGATGATGCGTCGCGATAGATTTTGCTGCCGAAAATTGGTTCGTTAGCGTTTCGAGCGTTGTGGATCTGGTCGGAAAGCAAAGCAAAAAAACGAAGGAAGAAAAAAAAGGATGACCCAAATTCCAACTGCCGTCTGGTGCTAATTATTTTTTCTTTCGTCAATCTTTTTTCAAGGCAAAATGGAGAAGAGACGGTTGGGCAAGGAAAAAAAAGGAGTGACGGTGAAAAAGGCGGTTTCAAAACCCTCCCTCAACAAGCAGTGGCATTTCTCATGGGGTGCCTTTAAAAATGGAAAACAATTAAAACATTCAATAGCCTCCCGCGCACGATTTAAATCAAAAGACTTGCGCGGTAGGAAAGACACGAACCCGCTTGATTATTTCGTTGCGGTAAAATAAATTAAATGCAGCGTTTTGCTAAACGACAAAAACAACTCACCATTAGCAGCTTACATGCTGGCTTATCGCCTTTTCTCTACTCGACTTGTTGCTAGTCCCGACTTTCCTCCGTTTGATTTTCCACCAGTCATGCTTTCAACTCGACACGTCGCGATACGCGCCGTTGCTCCTGCCGCAACCTTGAAATTGCCGCCCGGGTTGTGTGTGGTCCCCTCGTCGGATCGGATCGCTCGAGGGGCCCCAGCGTGCCAGCGGGCACCGTTTGAACTTGACCGTGGGCATTTTTCAACCTTGCGCACCTTGCCGGACGTCGCTTTCCACCACCGTGCCTTCGCCATTGGTTCATCGACGTATCGTAGCAGGTGGAATTGTTTTATGTCTTTATGAAACGATCCTCCATCTAAGCGGTCCATTTTGTACCGGGGAAAAGGTAACCATCAGCAAACGATGATGAGGGCATTTGTGAAGATTAGGGCAATCCATCCATCCATCGGCGATGAGTTTATTCGCCGGTGCGCTTCAACAATATCAATCCGTTGGTGGGCGTGTGTTTGGTTATATAGTTTAGCAATTTCACCAAAATACGTCAGTAGCGTTGTGCGTCGAAAGCTTTCGCAAGAAGCGACGAAATCGGTAGCGAGCAGAAGTGAGGTAGTTAAGAAAGTTAACGATATCATTTCATCCAATTGATGTGCTTTTGTTTGACAGGAAGGTGCAACTGGATGATTTATGGCCATCCTTTGAACATGCGATGGTGAAAACAATCCGCACCGAAGGCTTGTTTTATGCTTGTTGATGCGTACATTTGTGGAACAAGTGCGTTTGAGTGAAAACAATTTTATATCCACTGGTCCAGCCATGATACAATGCAATAAAGGTTACGCTTTTGGTGAAACTTTTTTAAATGTTTTCATTTGGTATTTAATTCGTTTGAATGTTGAAGCTGAGCTGCATTATATTTTACTCAAATTAAAATCCAGTGTTCAAAAATTCTCAATATTACAGTTTTCTCCAGTCTCCTCTACAACAATTTGCCAACAATGCGTCTGCCAACTTAAAAGTATGCTGTCCACGTGTGTCCGACTTCGGCACCAGCTGCAACATAAATTTTGGCTCACAGCTTATGCTTGGAAAAAATTTCACTTTCGCCCACCCTTGCTTGAGCCCTAGAAAAACCTGCCGTCGGTCGGTGCGGCACGAAAAGCGCCACCGAAAAACCGGCCCACCCGCTTCCCATTACCCACCCACCGGCCACCTACGTTCCGACCAAATCGAAAGCAAAAACCGGCCCTCACCGCAACAACCTCCCTGCAGCGCCTCGACTCCGCGCGATCGTACACGTTGTAATCGATTATAAATGTTTAAAACGTGCCAATTCCGCTCGGTTCCTTCTCCTCCCATGATGCTCGGTCGGTGTGGTGTGTTGGTGTACGCCAGATTGGGCCGGGCATTCTGCGGGCGTTTCTTATTCGATTCCACCGATCGATCGATCGATCGATTCGGCTTTCATTTACGCGCCAGGCTTCCTCCGAAGAAGGACCGGACATACACATACACATACACACACACACACAAACGCACCATCTGCCATGCCACCACTCCACCTCTGGGAACAGGTTCCCGGTTCGATCGTGAACCGATTTATATGAAAAGTGAATGCCCCGTCCGAATCAGGGTTTCGATTTGGAAAACCGATGGCCTACTTGGGTCGCCCGATTGTCCTCGATCGAGTGGGTGCATCGTGGACGGACGGGTATTTGTTTCTTCCTTAATTTTTTATTTTATTTGTGAACTGAAAAACTTGTAGTTGGAGATTTTACTCAAAAACTAAAAAGAAAAGTTTTACGTGATGGTATAAGCGACGAACCCTCAACCGGCTTGGTTTGGGTTTTTCGTGTACTTATGTTTATACTCCCTAATGTCTGCCGTATTAACCTTGAATGTGTTCTTTGATTATTCCTTTTTGGCTGTGTTTTTTTTTCTTTTTTCTAAAAAAAAGTGTGACTTGGAACATTTATTACCAGATTAGGTTGTGCGTTTTGTGGCATTTGAATGTCAACTTTGTCGATTAACTATTGAAACAAACTTTGCCGAGGTTAATCATTCTATTGTGGTGATTTTCTAGTTGTAGAGGAGATATTTACTGTACAAAAAAAGGATAAATAGGTTCTTCGACTTTTTATCATATTTTTCAACGAAAATAGATACAATCAGCGTCTAGTACGAGAGGGAAGCATTAGCGAAAAAAGCAGCCATTAAGACAGGCTTTTATGGTCCATCGTAAGGCTAGGTTTGAAACGAACCTCCAAGATATAATGCACACACTTTTCGAAGGTTGCCACCGATACCATCGTCTTGGTCGTCGTCGTCGTCGTCGTCGTTTGCCGGTGCAAAAGCCGTCCGACAACAAATTGCTCCGTTGAGCAGCGCAACCCCTCCACTCTACTCTGAGCTCCTTCTGCTCCCCGTTGAATGTTGGTCCCCGAAAGGGGCAGACCAGTTCGTGGGGCCGCACTTTTTCGCTCAAGATGATCGTGTGCGATCTTGAACTTGAACGGTGTCACGCCGACGAAAAGCGACGACGGCTTGGCGTTGGCTTGTGGCTCGTACTGGCACCAGCAGACCAGTTTTCTCTGCCAGCCGAGAGGGATGATGGGCCAGGCTGGTTGAATTCTGGTCCGCTCGTTTTTGATTTACTTCTTTCGTACGTTTCCAGGTACGCCAGCGTCTACAGTGCGGAGGTTCCTACAGGTCCCCGGGATCAGGGTCATCTGTCACCGGCGGAGGACGCGCGCGCAGGAGAAGCCAACCGACGAAACCCATCCGTCCGCGGTTTTGCTTCCCAGAACAATCGAACGACTGGTCGGGGGGGAGCCCTTTGGGAAGACAATCCACCATAAACACCGCTGCGTGTTGCAGTGTCTCTCCCGCTTCTTTTCATGCGTATTTCCACCCATCTCACCCCACGCGCAGTAACGCTGACGAAATCGTGAAAAGTAACGATTTTTTTGTATGCAAATTGGAGCCCCCAAACGAACCGATCGTTCGTTTGCTCGAGAGGAAAAACATAATGCCGTACGCCCTACGTCAAATGATACACCTCTGTCTATGCCGATGCGGTCGTCTTATGCCGAAATAAAAAAAACACAACAATGGATAGTCGATGTAGGAAAATTATGGTTTCCTTAAACCCCTGCTCGCGCCACACAAGAGAAAGTCCACCCGGGGGCCGATCATCCGGAGTCATTATGACTGTCTGCATGTCTCCGATGCACTACTCATGTGCTTTTGTTCTTATTTCAGTGTTGATGTTGGTTCAATATTCAAAAATTCAGAAATCGACACCAATGGTAATTTTTTTTCCGTGACTGAACGAATAACATCCAAACAATGATTGAAGAAATGTAGCGCAACATATTATTGCTTTAATTTTCAAAAACGATTTTTAAATCTATGAAATATACGTATCTAATCATGACGTGTTTCTCAAGCCGAAGTTAATCAGCATATTCCTAAAACCTTTTTACGAAAAGTAAAACCACATCCGGATTTAACAGAAATACTGGTTTACCATTAAGGCAGATGCAATGCAAATGTTGGTTTCTATTATTATTTTTTATTATGTATGTAAATATTCTTCTACAAAAAATCGTTAGTGTTGGGCAAAGGAAATAGCAATACTCATATCCAAATCTGGGCCATCTTCATTTATTTTCAAGAAAAACATGATAGAGGAGGAACACCAAGGAGTTTTGCACTTTGATAATACAAAAGATTGTCATTTACATAATTTTTACAAAGCATATTTAAAAAAAAGAGAACTCCACCAACGTGTGATTCGTGGTGCCGCATTGATAAAAATTGTGCTCTAGTTAAATTTTCCATAAAAACCAACACTCGTAAAGTAACATTAAGTTTCGAACCGAATTCGACAATTTCGTTCCACTTCAGCAGCGTATTGTTCGGATCCGCGGCACCGAGATCTTCGGTTTCGGAAAACTCGCCGACACTATATGGTACCGCTACCCCCTCTACTACTCCCCCGGCCCAACTCGATTCCCGCTGACTAATTTTGCGACTCAAGCGGTGGAAATTGGTCGGATTTTCCGTGGCGGCGGCGGCGGCGGAGTTTCGCCCGACAGAGAGAAGAGAAAGCTCCCGCAAACGGGGGGCGCATTTCGGTCAACCGAGGGACGAACGGACACACGTTGAATCATCGGTGGGCAAACTCTTCCGCCCCAAAACAGAAGATGAAGTGATCGTGCTTCATCGTGCACGGATAACGAATGATTCACTTCGCTCCCCCACGTGGCTGGAGGGGTGAGGAAAGCGCAATGAAGCTCGGCACACAACATTTGACTAATTGAGGTGACTGTTGGGAATGGCCGCCCCCTGGCAATGGGCGGGTTGTTCCCTAGACGCCAGATCATTGTCTAGGGAAGTACCCGAAAACTGTACCATCGCGTTTTTCATCTTCATAATGAGCATCATGTAGTAGCACCATGGAGATGGGAATGAGGTTCGATGGTAGTGATGGAAGTAGGCTCTGCCTTTTTGGACGGAATCCTACAACACAAGGTCTTTCAAGCGGCTGTGATGGATGATGATTGATCCCCAAAATAGAGTTGAATCGTTTGAACGGGAGCACGAGCTTTACGAGGTTTGCGGCGTTTAGTAGGCTTAGACTGGGCAATTTTATTCTTGACCCGTATTTCGCTGAACAAAAACACTTTAAATTAACAGCATAAGAAACGCAACCAAAAATGGCACACTCGTCCGGGGGGGAAAAAAACTGCACGGTACGAGAAAGTTTTACCACGCCAGGGCCCTCCACGATCCGGATCTGGACGTTTGTTTCTCGCTCGGCGATGATCCCGTTTTTTTTTGTTAAACCCAGCCATGCCCACACCATGCCACCCGGGGGAAGCGAGGGGGATGGCAGTGCAGTGGCCACCGGATTGCCGAATTGTCGGGTAATTGCGGCGAGTGGGAA
Organism: Anopheles coustani; assembly: GCF_943734705.1. Taxonomy (NCBI): domain Eukaryota; kingdom Metazoa; phylum Arthropoda; class Insecta; order Diptera; family Culicidae; genus Anopheles; species Anopheles coustani. The sequence goes on from NC_071289.1 coordinate 80,519,314, forward strand.
AACCCATTCGCCCGGAGAATGCCCGGGAATGAGCAGGAAACGAAATTAAAATAAACAAAGGAGAAAAGCAGCTGGCTCGGACACGGAAGCCCCAGAGATTCGTGGCCACGGTTTTTCGAGTGGGCCGGTCTCTGGAGGGAAAATTTGAACTGCTTCTTCTTCGCCCCACAAATGAAACCGGCGGCCAATGGCGGCCGGATGCTTATCTTAAACGCACTTACCTGTGCCAAATAGCAAATCCACCGCTGTTCCATGATGATGATGATGATGATGATGGTGATGCTGCCGCAGCCTACACTACCGATGGTTTTCCTGAAGTGTTTGAGGGCCTGCTTAGATCGATGAAGGGAAACACAAGTCGCGTGTGTGTACGAGCGTCGGTGCGTGTGCGTGTGTGTGTGCCTGTTTGCGTATAATTTCAGCAACAACACATTTCAGGCCAATTAACAAGCGGCAGGTTAACGATCGTCCGCGCGCAATTTTTTTTTCCTCAACCCTGGGTGGTGGGCGCGGGGGTTGGAAGAAGATCTTGGTTGGTCCGGGGTAGGCGGTTTGGAGTTGCCTCCGCCCGACTCGTCACAGACGGACACCGTCGAACACACAAGACGAGGAGCGCACAATCGCCTTCGAACACACACCGACCGGCACTGAATTCTTATTCTCGCTTCGCTCGTATCTTGTGCACTCTTTAGCAGGTCAATTACCCTGCTGCCTTATGCTGTTGATGCTGCTGTTGATGCTGCTGCTGCTGCTACTGCTGCTGCTACTGATGCTGCTCGAGAAGGAATAGGAAGGAGCGTTAAGGAGAAGAAAATAGCACTGAACCACTTTGCCTCTGGCCGAGGGGAATGCGGGACGCTTTTACTTCCGGTTGCCAACTGCTGCTGCTTGCCGAAGAATGGGTGATTTCTGTTAAGATATTCTTGCAACGGTAGCTTCAAAATGTGTACCCTGATTGGCGTTCGTTCCCCGGTTAAAACGTTTAACTTCAGGTTCGTGGATATTTTTCCTTGCGTGAAGATTTTAAAATGTCCTAAAAAAATTAATTTACTTTCGGTTCAATTCATCATCACCGGCAAGGAGTTCTTCTAAGGGATTTTCTTGTTCGCTTTTTAATTAACTGAATGTTTTCTAACGGAAAGGTTCACTCTCTAGCACGGAGGTAAGAAATCCGGTGCTGACGGTGCAGTAAATAGGTTGTTGCCTTTGCGCATCGAACAGGTACCACACGAAAGCAGGCAAAGAGATCGTGGGGTGCTGATCTCGCGGAGGGAAAAACCGAATCTCCGCACCCAACACCGACAGTCACAGGGACACGCATACACTGGTGAAGAGGATCCCTAGCCTCCGAGCAGGATGCACCTTAGCCTGTTCTCTTCAACACAAACACAAACACATACACATACACACGCACTGCACGTGATCCCTGGGCACGGTTCCAAACCCTCCGAAAGGTTCAAAACAATTAAAACACACACTTGCTATCCGCGATTCGGTCCACACCTGGAATCCGGACAGAATGTGACTCGTTCCTTTCGTGTTTCCGTCAGTTTAATGCAAGTGAGTCTTTTTGCCTTCCTCCGTCATCGAATGCGAACCGCTTCCGGGGATGGATGGTATGGTTCAAGTTCCTTGGGGAAGCACCAACCCGGGGGGAAGATCCGGGTCGACCCGGACACACAGCAAAGCACCCAGTAGCAGATTGAGAAAAGAAACGCTAAAGAAAATGCAGAAACCCGTACAAGCTCACTACGCGTACGCAGAAGAAATCCGTCCACACGAGCCGAACGTCGGGGCAGAACTGAGCTGGCGCAAATGAGGCGAACCTCTCAAATTAACACGCCGAGACTGTGGCGCAAAGGAAAAATGCGGTGGTGCCCAAGGGGTTCGGGTTGGTGGTATACCGCGGTACACATGCACGGTGGTGGTTTCCCACAACCACCGCCGGTAGCTTTCTCACCCAATCCTCTTCGGTCGTTCGTCAGTCTTTCTCTCCTTCTTCCGTTCCGGTTCTGGAATGCGCGCGATCATCGCTCGATCAACACGCGACGAGAGCGGAGAAGATGTTCCACTCACCTTTAGCATAAGGTCGAGAAAGCTAAACGCTTGGCGTACGACGCAGCAACATAAGATCCTCTCATATGATCGCGCAGCTCGGCGGATCTCTTGCTCGCTCGATCGCTCTCCAACATTCTCTTCAGCTTTGATGGTCTTCCTGCGCGTGCAGACCAACGGCGTTGAAGCCTGCTGGTAGCGATCATTCAACGCGCCATCCAAATCCGCGAGCTTTAGTGATAATCGTGGCGGTTTGAACATTTCAAATAAATACTCCCTACACTGGCTACATTTTGTACGACTACTTCAGCTCGGTCATCAGTGCGGAGATAAAACCCATAGCTCACCTTTTGCAATCGCATCAAGTTTCCCTTTTCAACGCAAGGCCTCTCCAATTGGCGAAAACAAGCTATTCCTTCGGTCAAGGAGCAATGGGTGGGAAAATCCCGGAAAACGCGCGGTTGGTTCAAGTTCAAGATGCGGGAAGGAAATGATACTCCGCAAAAGGAAAGACTTGAATGATTAAGAAGTCGCCTAACTAATGAATATTAAAGCCAGTTTGAACAATATCGACTTTCATTGAACGTTATTTATCAAATACCCGTTGAACATCAAACCGGCAATTGTTATAACAAAATACCAAATGGGAATACGAGTTTCTTCTTCGTCTTTAATAAGACTTGCTATTGCTCTGATTATTTTTCATTGTATTGTAGTGGATTGGAGTTAAATCGGAACGAATGGTTGAAGCTTAAACGTTGCCTCAAAGTCGCATGCCATGAATGAAAAACCTTTATCTGGCAACTTTAAGTTTAGTGTAACTAAGATGGTTGAATGTAATCAATCGATGAAAGTCGCTACCGTTTAAAATGGACTGAAAATGTTTTTAGGTTTCGGCTTTGCCTAACGCTACATATAAATAATTTCACACATAACAATTGAAATCGCAGATTCTATTGTGTGACAGATTTATTGTACTGTTTATGTATGTTTGTAACTGTTTTATATAATGACACAATAATCGTAGTTCATGTTTACCACTTTAGTTTTCACAATAGCATATTTTGTGATACTTATATACTCATTTATACTCAAGAACAAGATTGTTGTCCTGAATCTACTTCCTGTTTGGGTTGTGTGGTAAATTGATTCAAAACGGTTATAAAGGATAATGTACTCATACAGATAAAAAGTATACACCTGATCTCACTTTTGTCCACTGTCCATTATTTTACCCACAGATAGAGACTCCTCTAATGCAAAGAATGTGACGCTTATAAACTAGTACTGTTTGCACGAAGTACAATTTCTCGTTGAACAAGCATTGAACAATACGACTTCGTTACATATAATGCAGAAACCACTATTCAGACGGTAGCATATTTTTCCTTCTCCCAAACACACGCGCAGCTCCAAGGACCGACTAAACGTGAGACACTGGACAACAAATGAACGGATGATAAAATATACCCAAAAGAAGCGAGTGAATGTGCCAGGCGTTCTCTCCGTTGACGAGCTTGATGGTGCCTATTTTAATTGTCGAATTTGATCGAATTCACCGACGTATCGATCATCCCACCAAAGTATCCGGCGCGCTTCTTTTTCGTCTTCTCGTGGCGGAACATTTTACCCCTTACATTCTTCAGGACCATGTTCGCCTTCTCTCCGTAAGCACCATGGGCGTTTTTCTGGGAAATATAATGAACAAATAAAATTTGAAAACCTACGCCCGCCTATATATTATGCAGGTGACTAAACTATTTACAGTGAGACGTACATTGGAAACATAATTTACGACTAGCGATCATTCCCCGTTGACATTAACGGTTTCAGAGTGGCTTTAGTGCCAAGCATCTGACGCACTTCAGGTTCTTTGAGAAATTCGATTTCTTACAATCTGCACACACCCAATCGCCAGGCCTTCGAATTTTAGCTTGTTTTTTTGCTGCAGCTCTGGCTTCCTCTTCCTTACGCTTTTCTTCCTCTTTCTTACGCTTTTCTTCCTCTTCCTTACGCTTTTCTTCGATTTCCTTTCTTTTGCAATGACAAAAATCAAAGCTAGGCTTATTCCACTGCTGGCACTTCTCACATTGCCAAAAGAGGTTTCTGTTGACAACGCGAGCTATGACGTAGGGGGCATCGGTTTCGCACGTTTTACATTTATCCGACTGTCGGTTTTTCACGTCGTTTGATTCACCACAATTTTTACATTTCCAGCCTTTCCGAGCCAGTCTGCAGTGTGAGCATGCGGTTTGGGTGGTAAAGTTGATACCGGAACAACCGGTGCACTTCCAATCGCCATGGCGTGTGTTCATCTTTCTCGGCTCATTCGTTTGATTAGGATTTGGTTTTTGCTCCAGAAAGCTAATGTTTTTTTTCTAATTGATAGACAGGAGGAAGGTGAAGGATGAAAGAAGTGTGATTTACTTAATTCACTCAAATGGTTCCAAGAGAAGGAAGAAATCATAATCCACAGTTATTTGCATCCCGTATTGGGTTAAAACAATTGAATGGATATTTGGACCATTCGAAGATTTGATCCCAAATTTTACATCCTTTCGTAACCGATGATAATCTGTAATGTTTACCGGTCTATTGCAACTGATTAGGAAAGGGAAAACTAGCACCTGTCGCTAGTGACCAGTTTAGCGAGTATCGTGCTGAACCTAACCTATGAAGATAAGCAATCTTGTAGATTGGCGTGTTGCCCGTTGCTTTGGCCATGACTACCAATCGAGGGCTTTCTGTAGTGTTTTTCTGTCTTAAACACCAGTTTCCGTGCTTTTTTGTTTCGCGAATTGATGTAGCAAACAGGAATGACCAACAATCGTAAATTATGATTACCCCCATGCTCCCAAAACCTATCGTTGAAGCACCACGTTGTTTACTCACTACTTACCTTGGCTTCGTAGGAATTATCCTTCAGCCTTTTGTCGATCTGAATGGCTTCCTCTTTCACTCGGCGAAACCTTTCTACACCACGCTTCTCGTCGCTGTTTGTAAATGATTTCCGTCCACTTCCTCCAAACCCGCTGCTACTGGAGCCGTTCTGTTGATTGATTTTTTTTTTGTTCGGGGGCGTTTCAAACTGCAAACATGATTATTTTGAAAAGAAAAATAATGTTTTTGTAGTTGGTAACAGACAATTTTGGGCGCCAAACTGCAGTACGAAGAAATTTAAGTTACCTTATTGATGGTTCCTTCCTGATCAGCAGCTCGAACAAAGTTGCTGTAGGGTTTCTTTGCTGGTGCATTTACAGCAGGACTATCTTGAGCCTTGCGCTTTTGACCCGCCGCTTGTTTCGTGTCGCCAGAATTTGTCGCCTTTGTTGCGGCCGGTTTCGGTGTTGATGCAGTTAGAGTAGGTTTCTTAGTCGCCGGTTCCTCGTCAGAGCTGTCATCCGAACTTTCTTCGGATTCTTGTTTCCTTTTAGCGGCAGTGGATGATGCTACTGGTTTGGCAACTGAAGCGGCTGTAGGCTTCTTCGCCGTTTCCTTCTCCTCCTCACTGGATGAATCGTCGCTGCTTGATTCCTCCTGCTTTTTCTTCACAACTACCGGCACAACGGCGGGGGCCTTCTTTGCTACTTTCGTGGTAGAGTTCGCCGCGTCCTCATCAGAACTATCGTCCGTGCTGTCGTCCGAAGATTCTTCCTTTTTCTGGGCAGTACCAGCAGATGGTTTTGCCAATGCTTTAGCTGGAACCGCTGGTTTCTTTGCAGTTTCCTCATCACTGGAAGAATCGTCGCTGCTCGATGCTTCTTTTTGCTTAGTAACAGGAGCGGACTTCACCGGAGCCTTGGCCGATTTGTTTGCAGCTCCCTTCGCGGCTGGCTTCGCATCTTCCTCGTCTGAGCTGTCATCCGAACTGTCCGAAGATTCTTGGTTCTTAGCAGCAACTCCTGTTGGTTTTGCTACAACTGCTTTGGCTGGAGCAGCTGGTTTCGTTGCAGATTCCTCTTCGCTTGACGAATCCTCACTGCTCGATTCTTCCTGCTGTTTCTTAGCAACTACAGGAGCGACCTTAGCAGGTGTCTTAGCAGGAGTAGCTTTGACTGGAGCAGCTGGTTTCTTTGCAGTTTCCTCTTCGCTTGACGAATCCTCACTGCTCGATTCTTCCTGCTGTTTCTTAGCAACTACAGGAGCGGCCTTAGCAGGCGTCTTTGCTGGTGTTGCTTTCGCTGGAGCAGCAGGTTGTTTTGCTGGTTCCTCTTCGCTTGATGAATCATCGCTGCTCGATTCTTCCTGCTGTTTCTTAGCAACTACAGGAGCGACCTTAGCAGGTGTCTTTGCTGGTGTTGCTTTCGCTGGAGCAGCAGATGTCTTTGCTGGTGTTGCTTTCACTGGAGCAGCTGGTTTTTTGGCTGTTTCCTCTTCGCTTGATGTATCGTCGCTGCTCGATTCTTCCTGTTGTTTCTTAGCAACTACAGGAGCGACCTTAGCAGGTGTCTTTGCTGGTGTATTTGCCAAAGACTTCGAAGCCGGCTTTGCATCTTCTTCATCAGAGCTATCATCTGAAGATTCTTGCTTCTTTTGAGCAACAGAAGCTGCTGGTTTTGGTACTACTTTTGCTGGAGTAGCTTTCACAGGAGCGGCTGGTTTCTTCGCAGTTTCTTCATCGCTGGACGAATCCTCGCTGCTCGAATCTTCCTGTTGTTTCTTAGCAACTACAGGAGCACCTTTAGCAGGTGCTTTTGCTGGTGTATTTGCCGAAGCTTTCAACGCCGGCTTTGCATCATCTTCATCAGAGCTATCGTCCGAGCTATCATCCGACGATTCCTGCTTCTTTTGGGCAACAGGGGCTGCTGGTTTCGCTACTACTTTAGCTGGAGTAGCTTTCACAAGAGCGACCTTAGCAGGCGTAGCTTTAGCTGGCGCTGCAGTCTTCGCCGCCGGTTTCGGAGTATCTTCCTCTGAGCTATCATCCGAGCTGTCTGAAGATTCTGCCTTCTTGGCAACAACTCCTGGCGATTTTGCTACTACATTAGGAGTAGCCGGTTTCTTGGATTGTTCTTGCGCCTTTCCGTTAAGGACCGGTTTGCCGTTGAGGACCGCTTTACCGTTGGCCGTTTTGTCAGGTTTAGTAGGGACCTACATAAAATAAAATTTGATGATATGAGAAAAAATATGATACGACCGAAAGCAGAACTGGAATAAAAATCAATAAACATATTATTCGCCACCTTTTTGATGAAGAATAATACCACACAGAAATAAAAGCCACTCTATCGATTGTTTTCGGTGTTAAGTGAGATAATTGTAGTTGTATATTTGTATGACAATATAGAAGAGTGTAGTTATAAACACCAGCAATAATACAAACTCTATGTAATGTATTAGTTGCCCGATGCAGTACAATTTTGTTTCTCCTAAACGTCTGGGGCTGTGGAGGGGGTTCAATCCTTATTTTTTTTGTGTTTCAGAACACACAAAACCTTCATCTTAATTCTAGAAAAATCCTTATCTTGTTGATTCGTGAATTATAACATCAACTAGTGACGCATGACATCGGTTTTAACTTGTCTTCTCTTGAATGCCGTTCATGTGCATGTCAATATGCCTCACTTCTGAACGGTTCTGATCTAAAACTTCTATCCTGTAATAAATGCCACGTCTGTCTAATATACAAAAAGCATATCCTTTCAACGCAGGGCTCAAACAAATAGGGAAATGGCCGCTCCTAAACTCGATACCCGAGGTGCTTTGTTGCTTTTAGAAAATGTTGTGTTTGTTTTGCTTAAAAACAAAAAAATACAATCTAAATCCTCTGAACTCAAACATTATAACTAACAGGATATATTGAATTGACCAACTGAATATGGTCACTACTCATCGAAAGTTTTTCTGTTGTTGCCGCCCCCAGCACCTCCTCGATTGAAGCCTCGGCCTCCTCCCCGACCTCCTGCCCCACGTCCACCGGGACCTCCACGTCCCCCACGGCCACCGCCGAATCCACCACCACCTCCACGGCCACCACCAAATCCACCACCACCTCCACGGCCACCACCAAATCCACGACCTCCACGGAATCCCCCGCGGCCGCCGCCACCTCGTCCTCCTCCTTCACCGAAGCTTTTCCGTTCTGGACGGCCGGTATCGTCCGGGTTTTTCGTTTGACACTTGAAACAACTCCAACGGCTTGCAAAATTGGAGAAGCTGCAGCTTGGGCATGCCCAGTTCTCCGCAGGTGGATCCGGATTGGCTTCCTGGCACTTGTAGCAGTTCGCTCGGCTTCGGAAGTTGGACATTCCACAGCTCGGGCAATCCCAATCTCCCGGCCTCTTGTTATTCGACTGGTCACCGTTGTCGTAACCGCCGAACGATTTCCGGTCGTTTTGGTGCTGTCATAATGAATGCGAGAGAATCGAGAAAGAAGAGAAATAGAGAAAAATATTAGCACTTGCGTTCAACATCGTTTGATATAAAATTAAAAAATACCCGTACCGTTATGGCCGTTGTTTGCCACTTTCCACAGCCCACAGTTACACCATAAGGAACAATCTTAGTTTAAACAAATAAGCGGAAAAGCAATCCGAAAAACAACATAGCAGTTGTTGAGATTTTTGTGTTGAACAAAAATGAGATACGGTATGTTTAGTACACGGAAACTAAAACAAACCTGTACAAAAACGACAACGGCAAATAAAATATGAAGTGCACTTTTCTCTATTTCTGTTCTTCCCATCGGTAACTGAAGGGGAAAATAAACCAGCTATTCTGATACTACCAAATACAATTGGAAGAATCGTCGCATGCGCATTACACGGATGAACTGTCCGGAATCTTTGCCAACACAGGAGGGTGGTCAAGGATAAAACCATTCCCAAAGAAAGGCGCGATTCCCTCGTGGTTTTCTGTAGGAGCATCTGATTAAGGGAGTAGAAGTCGTTATTGATCTCTTCTAAGCCCTCCTGAAGAGCTCCAATCAATTGTGTTTCGCCAAGTCCCCCCCCCTCTCTCCACGCCAAGAAGAAACATACACTAACGGCCCTGACAATCCTTACAAGACAGTGACAAGGAATGCCATGGGACTGCGTTTCCATGAGATAAAGCAAAAGTTCGAAATTAATCTCGCCTTTCAATGATTATGGCCACAACTGTGTTTTTGTAGATTGCGTTCAAATTGGTTTATCGTTAACAAACAAAAAACATAAAATTATACTTCACTTACCTTGCCTTGAGGCTGCTGCTGTTTGTTTGCTTTCTTCGCTGGAGGTTTCTGCTCTTCGGCCTCTTCCTCTTCCTCCTCATCCTCATCTTCGTCGTCTTCATCATCCTCCTCTTCGTTGTTCTGCTTTTCGTCGGCCTTGCGTTTTTGTCCCGGCTTAACAAGCGGCAACTGTTTGGGCTTTTCATCTTCCTCCTCATCCTCATCGTCATCATCCTCATCATCATCATCATCGTCGTCATCCTCGTCATCGTCATCCTCTTCCGCCTGCTGTTGCTTGGCCACTACCGGGGACACTTTGTTGACCGGGGCTTTCACTGCTGGCGTATCCTCCTCTTCCTCACTGTCATCTTCCTCCTCCTCCTCATCATCATCGTCATCGTCGTCATCATCATCTTCCTCCTCTTCCTGCGATGCAGCAGCCTTCTTTCCATTGGCAGCCGCATTGCCGTTCGTGGCGGCCTTACCGTTGGCCACGGGTTTTTTCGCCGGCGTTACTGCCGCCTGCTCTTCCTCCTCATCATCATCGGAATCTTCCTCGTCTTCTTCTTCAGACGATTCTTCCTTTGCTCCGGCTTTGCCGGGCAACACAAGCTGTTTCTTGGTGGCCTGATAGTGCTTCACGATCTCACCCAGACGGGGTGAACCTTTGGGGAGTTTCGGCTGCGAATAAATATTGGTAACAAACAAATTATAATTACAGAAACTAACAAACCACTATAAAAAGAATACAAGAGAGTAAACATAAGCTGTTTGGAATCGGTGCCAAAACAAGAATAATAAAAAATTCATTATTCTCTAAGCAAGTCACGATTCCCGCGTGGTTTTATCTAGGAGCATTGGAATGAGGGAAAAGAGTGTGAATTATAACCTCCAACCCTACTGTGCATAGCTCCGGAACCAGGAAGTATTAAAAATTACACCGAATTTCAAGGTCTCCCGCGTCAACCAAAACCACGCGGTCATTGATGAAGCGGACGGATGCATGGATGATCGATGCGGGGGGTAGCCGTGGGGTAGAAAACGCGTGTGCCAGCAATGATAGCTAACACGAGGTATTGAAGACGCCATCTTGATTTTCTACGAAATCATCATAAAAATGCCTAAAAACCACATTTCGGAACAACATTTCACTGTAGTGATGATTTCAACCTGAAAATGCATCTACAGATCTGTCCGATTTTCATTTTTCACTCGAATTAAGCTACTGCGTCACACCTCATGCCAACACGTGTTTTCACAGCAAAAGCCCCCGGCCGGTGCTCCGCATTGAGGTTAAGAGTCGCACTATTGTCGCCTTCTGCCCACTTCAAAGGAACACGCCCAGCACGATGAACCACTTACCGATTTGTACTTTTTCTGGTAAATATCTGCCAAGGTTTTATCTTTTGTCGCCAAATGTTCTAGCACGAGCGCATCGAGGACAGTTTCACTTATTGCAGCCATGATGAACAAATGAAAAGACAGACAATGAACTGCACTGCACGATGTCTGTCACAAGAATGTGCTTCGAACTGGGAAATGCGGAACTGCGACTGTCGTTCGCAAACTGACAGATCAAAACTGTCAGCAGTGTTGCCAGTAGTGATGGGTTCTCGGAACCGCACCCACCGCCCGGAACTACTACCGAACACCTTTAACACGTTGACTGCCATGGCTATCATTTTTGATAGCCAGTGATGTTTCCTGGGGGGCCATGGCTATCATTTTTGATAGCCACCTACCATGATTTTTGAAGTACTATATCTTCTAAATGACAACTCTTACCTACAAATCCTTTGGTAGTTACATAGTTTCATCTCTTGTCTAGCTTAATTTGTGGTTGGTTTTACAATAACTGTGGTATGAAAAAAGTTACAAGCTGTTTTAGTGGAAGGTTTTTGTTTATTGAATCACATGTGAATCGCTTTGTCTCTTTCGCTAAATGTCGTTGCGTGTCTATTGGGTGAACGAGACGGATGCAGTCACGCTGCTAATACGTAAGCCGTTTATTGGAGAAATCTTGAGGCGCTATATATTTAATAATAACGCCAATAGAAATAAACAATAAGGTGTTAAAGGCAAAAAACCAAAAAAATATCAATTGCCGAGCTGTGTGTGTGCGCTTCGAGCACCTGTGCACTTCCCAGCAGGCCATGGCTATCAAAAATGATAGCCAGCGATATTGTATGAAGAAAAAGTTTGGCCTGCCGGGAAACATGACCAAAATAAGCGTGGCAGTCAACGTGTTAAACCGGCTCCGATTCCGGCTTAGGCTAAGAGGTGAAAGAAGCCTCCCGGCTCAAAACCTCTATAAATAATTAAATCATCATCATCCGGCTTAGGCTGGTGTCATTGCTTTACCTTCTTCTTCTTTCGCTATGCGAGTCGGGGTATATCCTCCTACGCTAAGTCGAACGTTTGTTCCCTTACTCGTAATCAGAGGCGTACCGACTCTGTCCGAACTCCTATGAAGGGGCTCGTCCTTTAGGACCGGCTAATAATAGCCATATGTCCACCCGCCGGCCACGGGAGGGATAATTCCTTCCGTTGTCAGGACACAAGAACTCGTGGTCCGCTTGATTGACTCAAACAGAACGAGATGTGCGGCAGCTAGGATTTTTCTGACCTGAGCTCCAGCTCGGGGTGACCACGCGGTCGTGCCGTAACCTTACTTTTCCGCTAACCCTTTCAGGAAACTTGTGCACTGCTAACATCCGCTCTGATGCACTACCGAACTGAAACTCGTGCATTGCTTTACCGCTGTCAACAAACAATCTGTCAACAAACAACTGTCTGTTGTATTCTGTGTGTTATCTGTCAATAAAGTTGGACTTTATAAACTCGGATTTGTGGCTTTCATTTAAGAAAAATAATAAAATTTATTTAATCGTCGTAGAATTTGAAAAAATACAGAAAAATTGGTGGACCTGTCGTCCGACAAAACATCGTGCGATAAAGCACTGACACCAGCCTTAGTAAAACCCACGATTCCTTCCGGAACCGTCCGGAGCCGCTAGTCGGCAGTTGGAGCCGGCTCGGGACGGCTCCGAACGGCTCCAGACGGCTCCGGACGGCTCTGGCTCCGGTCAGTTCCGGACGGCTCCGGATGGTTCCGAGCTCGGAGTATTGCACCTACCCTATGGAGCCGCTTCCGATATTGGTGGATCATTTGGAAGCGGCTCCGATTTTTTGTCGAATCTACCCACCACTAGTTGCCAGGCGATGAACAAGGTTAGTTGAACAAACAGTGCGGTCATAATTTAAAATAACTGCTGAATAACGACAGTAGAACATATTGTCGCGATAATAAAGACCAAAATAGTCATAGAAATAATAGTTCTAAAAAAGTCATAATAGTGTAGGCCAAAATAGTACAAAGTGCTCAAAATATAGTTCAATTTTATCCACAAAATAGAACTTATCGTTTTGCACGCCAGCATGCTTTGCATCTGTCATTTGACCAATAAAAATGGCGCGATTGCAATGAAAGCGCCAACGGCAAATGTCAACCGGCAGAGACGCAATAACATACGATTCCGTGTTATGTTTAGTAAAATGTTGATTATTTCGTCCGCGTCGCGTTTATTCATGAAGTTTTGTAGTTCTGTTTAGTGCTCCGTTTCCTCCAGTTAACCATGGTTTTGGAAAATAGTGTAAGCTTTTTACGCAGGTTTTTGCTGCAGGTAGTTTGATTGCAGGTACAATCTCGATATTAATTTTTTCTCCACCGTTTCAGGTGCGTTTGAACGTTAATGGTGTTAAGCACGTCCTGCGTGGTGGCATTGTCGTAATCGGATCTTCGAAAAATGAACGCTACAATACCTTACTGATCGATGACAAGGTAAGAAAGTTTATTTTATTGCACCTGTTTGATTCATCCATCGAGTTTCATACTTTCAAGCGGATGGAACCGTCGTACCATCGTTGAAATTCAAAATACCCCAAAACGGTTCGTCGCTAAGGAAGTCGGCCGTCACGATGGAACTGTTGGGAAAGCCTATATCTAAATAGCTGATCCTTTCCGCGTCCTTCTGGGCTGCGAGCAGTTGCTTCCCGAATCGGGGCTGTTGTCCGTAAGCGAACGATTCGTACATATCCACAAACTTAGAAGCCATCGTTAGCTCCTCCACTGTGTACGGGGCGTCTTTGCGTAAACTGCTCGGTAAAATTAGCAGGATGTCTTCACCGTGTGGCACACCGAGAAACTTTGCTGATCCTGAAAGGGCTTCGGATAGTCCGTAGGTAGTTTTATATCGGTCGAGGTAGAAGTACACGGAAATGTGAGGCTGCATCAATTTTGCGAGCTCCGTGATACCGGCGAAGAAGAGGCGATTCGAAACCATCTGCAGGAGAGGTGTAATGTAATTGTTAAACTACGGTCCATTTTAGCAACCCGGTTTACCACCCACCCTGACAAAATGATGGAAATTGTGCTCGTGCAAATTTTCCTTTCCCAAATAGCGCATTCTTATAACGTCAGACAGGGCATCTCGCGAGTGAACATCCCGTACGGCGTACTTATAATCCAGGATACTCGGAAGCACATCATTCCAACGTTTGTTTATGTGTTCCAGGTAGCTTGCATTGCCGAAGAACTCCGCCGCTGGGTAGAGACCTTCCGCCTCCGTTACGGAAAGGATTAGTGGCACTTTATTGAACTTTCCGCGACGCGTCAGCTCACGTGGATGTTCCGCAAGGAACGGCTGTGGGTTGTTTTTGCCATGCTTCTCCACAACCACACCCAACGGGGAGAAGGGATTGTAGAGAAAATCTTGCAGTTTTGCCACTTGTCGCACTATTTCCCTTGCCGGTCGCTGGCGTAAGCATTCCACCAACGCTCTACTGTTGTTCGTTGGGCATCCCAAACCGGAAGCGATCAGGTTGGCCTTCTCCGCGGACCGCTCCACCATGACCCAAGGATTAAAGGCGGATCCACTGTGATCGATCGCACTACGAAACAGCCCTCTCGATAGGGGAGAAAGCATGTGCAGATGAACACTGGCACCACCGGCGGAAAACCCGGACAACGTTACCCGGCCTGCGTCCCCACCGAAGTACTTGATGTTTTTCTGCACCCACTGTAGTGCCGTCACTTGATCTTTCAGCCCAAAATTACCCCCGACCACGTCGTCTTCGGTGCTGAGGAACCCGAGCGGTCCCAAACGATAGTTCACCGTCACGAATATCAGTGGCCGCTGGAGTAGGAAATCTGGCCGAAAAAAGCCCCCACCACCGTACATGAAAGCACCACCGTGCAGGTGTACGATCGTCGGGAAAGGATCATCGCTTGGCGTTAGGCTAGGCGTATACACGTTTAGGAACAGGCAATCTTCTTCTCCGTCTATTTTGTCGTCACCCGGCTTGAGATGTGACCACTGCAGGCACACCGGTCCAGTTTGGGTCGTATTTCTTGGCTCGTTCCACCGCTCGTCGAGCAGTTCCGAGGGGGCAAATCGAAGGGAACCGAGTGGTGGCTTCGCGTACGGGATACCCTCGAAGGCGATATGATTCGATCGCTGCTCTCCAACGATTGGACCATTTTTTATGGTCACCTTCACACTGTTTGATGCTGCGCCATCGAAGAAAATTAAAAGGAATGCAACATTTTGCGCCCAAAACAAATATAACCTCGCCGAGAACATGATTTCGTCCTCGAGAGAATGGGCAGAGAGGAAGTGTTGACTGCAGGAGAGAAGAATGAAAACTGACGGAAGCGATAGGGAAATGATGATTAGGCAACTTCTCGATCGACTGGTTCACTTTATTTGACCATGCCCAACCGGACAAATAGATCCGCTTATCAACTTTCGGCTCATTAGGCAGTTTTCCTTTCTCCGTTATCTCGTGCTCGTCTTAAATTTGTTCCACGTGCGCACCCGATTATTGGAATCCGTAAAAGAACTTCAAAGCTCTGTATGTGTCGACGGATTGATAGCGGGTTTCTTTACCGTTGGATCCTCGTTAAAGTTAAGCGTATCCCAAAACTGTTCGTCTCCCACACCGTATGCCACCTTCACCTCACTACAGTCTGCTCCACAAGGCGGTGGAGCTTTCACCTCTAGGAATTGCAGCTTCCCGGTCACATTCTGCAGTGGCAATGCGTCCGGTCCGTACGCTGGTTCCAAACCCCGGGAGAAGCTATCGTACAGGGTGACAAAGTTGGACACAACACGCAGCTCCTTGTCGGTGTACGGATGGTTGTCCCGGATGGAGCTGGGGAAGATGAGTACCGTGTCTTCACCGTGCGCGACGCCGTAGTTTTCTTCCGATCCGGAAAACAATTCACCGATACCGTAGACCGCTTTGAAGTTGAAGTAGTAGAAGTACACGGGAATGTGCGGTTGCAGCAGCTTGGCCGCCCGCGTGGTGCCAGCGAAAAAGAGACGGTTGGAAAGAATCTGACAAAAATCACCGGTTAAAAATGATTCCGGAAGTTTCACAAAGAAAGCACCATCATCCCTAGGGATCTTGATAAGAAATGGGCAGTAGTAGTTCTTTCGAAGAACTTTTCCTAACATGTTTATACTTACCGAG
This sequence comes from Anopheles coustani, assembly GCF_943734705.1. Taxonomy (NCBI): domain Eukaryota; kingdom Metazoa; phylum Arthropoda; class Insecta; order Diptera; family Culicidae; genus Anopheles; species Anopheles coustani. The sequence goes on from NC_071289.1 coordinate 80,535,053, forward strand.
ACAAAATCCCGAAAATTGTCCATCGTAAGCTTGCGTTCTTTGCCAAAGTAGTGCTCACTGATCGCATTAGAGAGTTGGTCGCGTTCCTTCGCATCCGGGACAGAAGACTTGTAGTCCAGTATGGCTGGCAGCAGCTCGTTCCAGCGCCTATCGATTTCGGGCAAATACTCCGGTTTGCTAATGAATTCGGCCCCCGGGTACAACCCTTCGTCTTGCGCGACGGACAATATCAACGGCACCTTGGTGAGCTTGCCCTTACGGGAAAGTACGGCTGGATGGTCCACGAGGAACGGTTTCCGGTTGAGCTTACTTTGCCTCTCGATCACAACTCCGAGCGGCGAGAACGGACTGTAGAGATAGTCGAGCAGAAGTGGCACCTGGCGGACGATCGCCTCGGCCGGACGTTCGCGTAGACAGTTTAAAAGCGATTGGCTCCGATCGGTTGGGCAGCCGAGGGAGTGTGCGATCAGGTTCGCTTTCCTGGCGGAATCTTCCGCCATGACCCACGGATTGAGGGCGGTTCCACTGTGGGCGATTCCGTTCTGGAACAACCCGCGCGACATTGGCGAGAAGTAGTGTAGATGAACACTGGCACCGCCGGCGGAGAAGCCCACTATAGTGACCCGCTCGGGGTCGCCACCGAAATGGTGAATGTTTTTCTTTACCCACAGCAGGGCCGTCACTTGATCTTTCAGCCCAAAGTTCCCGGGAATCACATCGTCCTCGGTACTTAGGAACCCGAGCGGACCGACCCGATAGTTGAACGTGACCATAATCATTGGCTTCTGCAGGACGTGTTTCGGTGAGAAGAATCCTCCGCCACCGAACATGAACGCTCCGCCATGGATGTACACTATGGTCGACAGGGTATCCGCCGGCTTTCCCGGTAGCTCCAACGCCGTTGTGTACACATTCGCGTACAGACAGTCTTCTTCGCCGAACAGTTTGTCCTCGCCGGGAATCGTGTGGCTCCACTGCATACAGTACGCGCCCAGCGTGGTGGCGTTCCGTGGTTCATCCCACACAGCGTCGTTTAATTCCGGCGGCGCCAAACGTCGCTCACCGATCGGAGCCTTTGCGTACGGTAGTCCCTCGAAGGCGTAGTAATTATCACGCCGCTCGCCAACGATGGGACCATTGGAGATGGTAACCACGGGGTGGTCCGACTTGGCAAACGCCTGCCAAACGATGCAGCTAATCAGCAAAAGCAATCCGACGAACTTCCTCCCAGGCAGCTTCATTTTGAAATGACACGGGATGAATGTTGTTTCACAGTTTCTGTGAGGCATGGTTGGGTTCTAAAAATACCCTATAATCTTATCAAGTTACCGACGAACGAACATAAGCGGGGGCAACGATTCCGATACGCGAACCGAAGCCTCCGGTAACTCGGTTAGGTATGTTTACCATATGTCAGTACCTGCCGGGTTACGATGCTTGCCAATGGCAATATCAGGTAAGCTTCTGCAGCAAGCACCCGGCAAACAGCTAGCACGCAGCTATCTTATCTGGTACGTCCTTATTCCGTGCGTATGCCTAGGAATCGGTCCATGAATTGAATGCGAATCCGCGCAGCCTATCCGGATTACCGGAGCGTTACCGCTTGGATGTTACATATCGCCTTGTGGGTATTTAATTCGAAGACAATTATTATTTTTCTATCCCAGCCACTCATTGTAGAACCTCGCATTTCATAAGCGCATAATTTATTACCTTAGAAGCTAATTATTCAACATTATGTATTTTATGCGGCGACATTTGTCTCTTCTATTTATTTATTCACTTCTTGCTTAAGTATTTAAGGATTCTGAAGACGCATGCAACCTAAAGCTCGTCATGCGACGGTACAATTTCGTACGGTGCGTCGTTAAAATCGAGACTACTCCAGAATGCTTCATCACTCATTCCGTTCGCTCGTACCGTTTCCCCGGTCGGGTAGTTAAGTTTAAGGAAGGTAATGGTTTCCTGTGAGTCTTGCACTGGCAATGCGTCCGAACCGAACGTGGGTTTCTGCCCGCTGGCAAACGCTTCGTACATGGCCACAAACCGATCGACCACTTCCATTTCCTCCTCCGTGAAGGGTAGCTGCTCCCGGAGGACGCTGGGGAAGATAAGCAACACATCGTCACCATGGGACACCCCCAGAAGGCCGGGTTCATTCCGATGTGACAGGGCTTCCCCGACGCCGTACCGTGCTTTGTAGTGGTCCAGGTAAAGGTAGACCTCCGTGTGGGGTTGCATCAGTTTGGCCGACTCGGTCACTCCCGTGAAGTACAACCGGTTCGAGATGATCTGCAAAAGCCGGTGGACCAACAATTTTAATGTAAAAAAACTGTGTTCTGATACATTAAAGCTCCTAACTAAACTTACCCGTATAAGATCGGAAAAGTTGTCGAGGGATAGTTTGGTTTCCGGTGCGAAATAATGCGCCCGAATGGCTTCCGAGAGACGATCCCGCTGCCGCGGATCGGGGACGGACGTTTTGTAATCCAGAATGCTCGGTAAAAGCTCGTTCCATCTCCGATCGATCGCGTCGAGATGCTTCAGATCGCTGATAAACTCCGCCCCCGGATACAACCCTTCGGCTTCCGTGACCGACAGTATCAGCGGCTCGTGAGTGAACTTCCCCGAGGTCATAAGCGTGCGTGGCGTGTCCGCCAGGAACGGGTGTGGATTCAATTTTCCCTCGCGCTCAACCACCACTCCGAAGGGCGAGAAAGGATTGTACAGGAAGTCGAGGAATCCGGGCACCTGGCGGACAATATCTTCCGCCGGTCGCTTGCGTAGACACTCGAGCATGAGGTCGGTTTTGCGAGTTGGACAGCCAAGGATGGAACTGATGCGGATGGCTTTTTCCAGCGATCGTTCCGCCATAACCCAGGGATTGAGGGCGGTTCCACTGTGACCGATGCCGGAAGCAAACAACCCACTCGATAGCGGTGAAAGGTAGTGAAGATGCACACTGGCCGAGCCGGCCGAATAGCCCACGATTGTAACCCGCTCGGGATCGCCGCCAAAGAGGTGAATGTTTTTCTGCACCCACTGCAGGGCCGTCACTTGATCTTTCATTCCGAAGTTCCCCGGTATCACGTCATCCTCGGTGCTGAGAAACCCGAGCGGACCGAGCCGATAGTTGAACGTGACCAGCACCAGTGGGCGACGCATCACATGATCCGGTTGGTAGAAACTCCCGGTGCCGAACATCAGTGCCCCTCCGTGGATGAACACGATCGTCGGTTGTTTTGCCGACCGGTCGATCGTTCGCGTGTACACATTCAGGAACAGGCAATCTTCCGCGCCGACCAGCTTATCCGTGTCCGGTACGAGATGATCCCACTGCAGACAGACCGGACCGAAGCGGGTAACATTCTTTGGTTCACTCCACCGCTCGTCGTTTAACTCGGACGGTGCGAACCGGAGCTTTCCAACCGGTGGCTTCGCGTATGGAATGCCCTCGAAAGCGAAGTATTCTCCCCTCTGTTCGCCGACTATGGGACCATTCTTGAGGTTCACCAATGTTGCGCTGGCACTTGTGAAAAACACGAGCAACCATAAGCTGGCCGTTACAAAACCTTGCACTAACGTCGTCGTCGTCGTGTATCGTTCCTTCATTGCAAACGCGGAATGCTGGTTAACCTCTGGCGATCGTCACTGCAAGACTATAAGGAGGCTTGCGTCTTATATTTCCCCTTCGCGGGTTCTGAATGTTAACGAGATAAGCTCATAAACACAGGCCCACTCTTATCGCTCCAATGGAACCGAAGCGGAGGCTGCGTTGCTCGGTGTGGGAAATGGGGAAGGGCAAACCGTGGGAGTTCGTATAAACACTGACCATTTAGGGCTATTGTGTTTACTTTATTGAGACCACTCGAATTCTCACCCGGCACACATTTAGAATACAGATTAACTTTCGTTAGGATCGTTATGATAGTTAGTACTAGTTTTTTTATTCGTTTTGCAAAGAAGCTCGGTCCATACGGTTTGATGTTATTGTTTCCGTTTCCTCTATAGTGAACCTGGTTCCGAAGCTGATATCGTTCTTCCATGCTTCATCCTTGTCTATTATTTGTTGCCTAAAAAGTGAGCAGATTAAACTGAAATCCTTCCCACGACACGCGTAGCATAATTAATACATACTGAATCCGGCAATCGGTGTACCACCACATCTTTCTTTGAACCCGCGTGCAGCCGTATCCCGACTCGGTGGATTCCTCGAGTGTGGCCGATTTTGCTTCTACCAGTGTGGTCGAAATCTCGGAATGCTTTCCCACCGAAATGTTGTATTTTTCCGACTCACGTTCAATTTTCAATATAAACTGCACGAGTAGTTCGTGTTGGCCTGACCGCGACGCAGCCTCACCAGTCCTGCCCTCCGACCAATGGTGCCCTCCATCGGAGCCATTTTCGTTGTCCACCGTCCGATCCTCGTATAGCTTGTTGGGCTCGTCGAACTTCCCGCGAAGCACAACCCATCCTTCGCCGATGGTATACTTAACTTCACACTGTACCATAAAAGGATACCTCGAGTTGCCGAACGCATCGATGCAAAACGTGTCGTTGGTAATGGTCGATACAAAGCAGGACCGTCTCTTGTACTTCTTGCCATTCGGTGAGCGCACCGGCTTCAGGCCCTCGGCGTGCCAACTGTGCCTTTTCTTGCCACATTTGATCATTTCCATGCGATCGTTCAGTTGCTTCACCTGGGTTTTCATTTTATCGCACATCTCCTTCTCTTGCTCCTCCGTTGTATCCTCGATGAACAGTATCATCTTCTCCCACTGGTCGGTGTGATGCTCTGGGGCGAGTTTAAGATTTTCCACTACCTCCCGGCGAAAGCCTACCACCGTGCCAATGATCGCTTCCATGACGCTTGAAATACTGCCCTCGGTCACCATCGATGTCCACTCGAAGGCCATTGTGGTGTAGAGTGTGAAATGTTTTACAGTACTTTCCCGACGAACACGTTGCATAAGACTGCAATCCTCCTTTCGGTTACATATTATTTCGCGTATCGTGACGAACGATTTCACGATCATCTCATACTTTGCCACAAAATAAAATCTTATCAAAGTTTTTCTCAAACTTTAAATGGTGAAAAGTTTCCTATCGGGAGGGTGGGAAGGGGTGGGTTCTTTATATTGGTTCTAGTAAACATTTGTGCACGATGTAAAAAGTTATCTAATTTGGCGAACAACAACAACATGTGCATTCGGCCAACTGCGATTAAGTGAAATTACATAAATTTTATCGTGCCTGCCTCGCTTGTTTTTATTCTACAAATTATGCAATCATGCATTCAAAACAAACAAAATCCCCTTTAATGCGCTTTAAAAATAGTAATCGAAATTATTTTTCTTTTATTTTCTTCTCCCTAGAGTATCTGCCCCAAGCATGCCAGCATTCGGTATGATGCCACATCCGCCAGGCTAGAAGTGATGGACCTTTGTTCCATCCGCGGGGTCACTGTAGATCACCGACCTATCGAAGCCCTGACCTGGTGTAAAATTACCTCTCTTAGCAAGATATTGCTCGGAACCGTGCCTGTTTTCGTGGAAGAAAACGTCCCCGCAACCGAGGGTGTACAGGATGAGCGGCCCTTTTTGGTAAACGAAGATTCAAAGGATTTTATTGACTGCAGCTTAGAGGTATGAAATTTAGATGTTGTTTCGGAAAAACGAATTATAACAAGAGTTTTTTTCTGCTTTTGAAGGAAACTCAACTGTTACCGACAACGAAAAGAGCAACCGGAACAACCAGTCGACTGTTGAGTGGATCTCAAACGGTCATCAACTCCCTGAAGCCGCAAACAGGTCGCATAAGCAGCAGTTTCTACGTACCGGCGACACAGCAGCTAGAAGACAGTGCGATCTCTGCGGTAGCGAATGAATCTCTTCCGCCGGTGAAATCTTGCGATATAAGCGTATCTTCGACCTCCGCAAAACCGGTACCGGCGGCCGATGAAGATGTACTTAAAAAGGCCAAAGATGAGCTTGATGACGATGATGAATTTTTTATCATTCCCGAAACTCAACAACCCGTTGAGGACGAGCGTCCATCGCCAACCATTGATCGCATCCCGCCCGTTGTTATTCGCCCGGATCGGGCAGAGCGAACGCAGGCAGAAGAGGACTACTTCCAGATGACGGCTCAGGACGATGACAACAGTAACGATGGACTGTTCAACAATGAGTACATGGCAGAGTCACAGAATCTGCTGCAGAATATGGACGAGTCGTACAGGAGGGTGGACGCAGCCGGGTCAAGAAAGTCTATCCTTCCGGAGCGTTCCGTCGATTCGATATCGTTTCAAGAGCATCGTAATGCGACGCAGGACATGAGTCGACTGGAGTGGAACGAAACTCGGCCGGAGCCGGAGGCGGAGTCGGTGGCGGAGAAAAAGCTATACGCAGCCGAGCAGGTGGAAAAGCCGGTGAAGGAAGATGATCGATCCATTACGCCGGAGCTGCACTTTGACGCTGTGGTGGCGGTGGAAGCACGAGACCGAGCAGGGTCCGTAACACCGGAGGTAGATTTCGACCAGGTTCCTGAGATTAAACCGCCTGCAGGACGATCGGAACTGGAAGACGACGACGATGAGCACGAGATTTCGCTCAATCAAGAAGGTTGCTTCCCAAAGCCGGTTGAGAGAGTTGCGGAAGAAAACGGTAATAAAAAACCGGCTGAAGATGTATACGATATGGAAACGCAATCATTGGACTTCGATTGTTTTAAAAAGCCTTCAACAACAAAGGCCACTAATAGTTTGTCAAAGTCGAAGGATCGATCTAAGGAGAATGGTGTGAGTCCGTATGATATGGAAACGCAAGCTTTAGCTTTCGACGACGATGATCATTCCGACCCCTACGACCTACTGACACAACCAATGGAGCCACCAAAATGGAGCGTTTTCAAGAAACCACCTAAACCATCTGCGTCGCTTGTTGAGCCGAAAGGTCCGGAACCGGAAGATTTCGAAACCCAACCAATGATACCTCCGGCTCCATTGCGGCGAGTTTTCTCGAAAGAAAAATCAACCGAACCGCGTCCTTCTACCTCTTCCGCCCGAACAACGGTACTACTCAATCCTGCCGACATAGAAACGCAACCGATGTCTCCACCAGAGCGATTCAAAAAGAACACTGGTCCACCATCTCCTTCCATCGACCCGGCCGATCTGCTGACGCAACCGATGAGTCCACCCAGGAACCTGCGGGAGGATAGTTGTTCTCCGGTGTTGAAAAAACCCGCATCGAAACTGTTTGACGCGTACGAGCTGGAAACGCAACCCCTCGGAAGGTCGTTCCCTCCGGAAAGGAAGGTTAGCAAATCGTTGGTCGTTTTTGGTTCGAAGACGCCTGTTATTTCATTGGTGGACATAATGAAATGTATTAATTTTTCACAGGAGGACATCGATCCGTATGCGATGCAGACACAACGTATGCAACAGGAAGATGATCATATGGTTAGCTCTTACGATCTTCTGACGCAACCTCTGCAACGCAGCGCACAAGGATCATCCTCCTTTCGAAAAACGGACACGGTTGGACCGGCGACTGCACATGAGATTTCTCACTTTGAACCTATTATAAACAGCACCGTGCGGCACTCGTTGCTGCAAGCGGGTACTCAGATGAAAGACACAAAGCAGGACCTAAAGGGCGAGCAAATTTCTCCCTCATCATCGAACAAGGAGAATCAAACACGCCACGGCGCGGTCGTGTCGAGCAGTGAAGAAGAGTTTGATGAAGAGGAGGACGAAGATCTGGACGATGATGTGTGTCTAGCTGCCACCCTACCTGTGGGTGAGCTTGATAAGGAATCGAAAAAGCGGGGACGGGGAAGACCGCGCAAGATACCGTCGCCCGTCTTTAAGGTACCGTCGGAAACGGCGTTGACCACTCCGAAACCATTACCGACCAAGAGTCGCCGGCAGTCGATAGTGGTGACGGAGTTTCTAACTCCGGAACATCCACTGCTCAGCCTACCGAAACCGGACAGCATCCTGATGGCGTCCGTGCACATGCGTGAACTGTCGGCATCACACTCGCGTGAGGCGGCGGCGCAGGGTGGCCCGAAGTATCACTTCAAAGACGATAGCAGTGACGATGAGGACGAGGATCGGTTGGTGTTCAAAAAGACACATGTTAGTGTTGCACTGGAGCGTGAGCTAGAGAAGGTGAAAGAGGTTTCCAAGCAGAAGCAACTGGAAAAGAAAGAAAAGGCGGGTGGTAAAAAACGGGGCGTAAAAAAGGAGGATCAACACGATGAGGATGAAGAGGAGGGTCCTAAAAAGCGGCGCGTTACGGTTGAGAAGGCTTCCTCTTCCACCGCTTCCGGTACAGGTCACAACGCGGAACAACAGACGCGCGCTAAAGAACCGGGGAAAAAATCCGCCCGTGAAAAGTCGGTGAAAAAAGAGGAGCTGGGTGAAAAAGAATCGAGCCGTGGGAAAGACGGAAAGCGCAAGGAAAAAGCCACTTCGTCAAGCTCATCGCTTCCCAACAAAGAAGAACCTCATCCGATGGTCGCATCGGAGCGTGTTTCCACCCGCAGCCATCGGGAACCGCTTCCAAAGCGAACAATTGATGAATCGGTTGCCTATGAGTCTAGCACGTCCAAGGGAACAGCGGCCACCATGCGGACATCGACACGGACGCGCAAGCCGCGAGAAGTTCCGAGCCCGGAGCGCCGGCAGCAAAATCAACCGGAAGAAAAATCGGAAGCGGATGGCGCGGCGGTTCCAAGACGAGAATCAAAACGGCAAAAAACAACCAACCACAAGTATCGTTCTCATTCGCCGGATCCGGTGAAGAAAAAGGCGATCACAAAGAAGGTAGATGATCCATCTTCTTCAACTGTTTCTGGGTTATTGAGGGGGGGACTAGGTGGTCTTCCATCGGAGAAGCGTAATGATGCGGTTGTGGATATCAGTGTTACTAGCAGCACCGGAAGCGAAGGATCGATAAGGATGGCCCGTGCCAACCGTCCAAAACTGATATTTACACGCATGAGCCCGGAACCCTACCGGAAATGTATCGCTCGCGCTGGTACGTAGCGTTTGTCCCTCGAGTTTGGGGGACAGTTTTTGCTTTGCTGTGGCTTCATTGCTTCATTGCATGTTTTAGATTTATAGATTATAGAAGTAATTAGTAATTTAGTACATTGCCCTATTCATGCTGTTCCCATTTCCATCGATCTCTATTGAAGACATTTATGTATCCACACCTCAAATATTCACTTTACAAAACTAACAAAGCTATATTGACAATTTCATGCGTCCGATCCTATCGTAGTAGCCAACATCGATTAAAAAAACCATCTATCATTGAGTTGTTGCTAGTAACACCGTTATATTGACTATGCACCATTGCAGCTTGTATGTTTCATATTTTTCATTTAAACCATCATTTTTTAGTATCTATCCATCGACTTTAACCAAATGTTTGCGTACACTTACAGGGGGCAAAGTGGTAGACATACCGGAACTGGCGAACGTGCTGGTAACGGATCGCATCTTCCGGACGTACAAATTTCTATGTGCCGTTGCAAAAGGCATTCCCATCGTCGGCCAGTCGTACCTGGATGCACTACAGGCCGCCCAAGAGCACGACGAGCCTGTTGATCCGTGGGAGCACATCCTGTGCGATGAAATCTCGGAGAAGCGTTACAAATTTCGTTTGCGCGATTCGTTGTTAAAGGCGCGCGGTAACAAACTTTTCCAGGATTACACCGTTTTTGTTACCTCCAACACGCAACCTCCACCGTTGGAATTATATTGTGAGTAGTGGTAACAGAACCCGTCCCTTCAATGCTTGCGTAAAATGTTATTTTTATTTATCCAGTAATCTTATCCTGTGCCGGAGCCACACCAATGAAACATCTCAGCCAGCCGGTGAAGCAGAGTGGCAAAATGTTCATCATTTCCGACCCAGCCGATGCAGCATCCTGGCCGAAGTACAGGGAAAAGTATCCCAACATAGATGTGGTATCGACGGAAGGGTTTATGTTATCCATCATGCAGCATTCGATTAGTTTAAAAAAGCATCGCTTGATGTAGAGATTGGCAGCGAAGAACTTGTTGAATTTCGGCGCGTAATGTGCCATTGGTCAGTTTTAATTTTCATGTTGTTAGTATCGTAGTCTCACATAATATTGCATTGAACTGTTTGTCATCTATCTCTTTCTGTTAAATGCGGTTTTTTAATGGAGAAGACCAACAAAATTCGCTCTTTCTCAACTCATCGCAAAATCATCACTGTCGATATGTACATATTCATATTTATCTTTTTTCTATTTTCAAAAATAAAATGCTCTAAAGCTATAAAAAGTACTATTCTTTATCAATAATCGAAAGAATTTAAACCACGACAATTTTTTAAATTTGTCATGAGAAAATTTGATTTTTTTGAACTCCTCAATCGTGTAATAAAAACCGAACAGGTTTCAGATCGATATGTCGTCTTCTCGCGAAAAGAAAACTGTCATTTGTGTTGACGACCGATGCGGCGCACATGTGAGTTCAGTTTTTGAAAAGGTCTACGTGAACATGGAATATATCAACAATACCCCAAACGGGGTATCCGGTTCTGGGACGGTGAATAAAATCCTCTGCTGCGAATGTGGCGTCCCGATCGAGCCGAACGCCACGAACATGTGCGTTCCGTGCCTTCGTTCGCACGTCGACATCACGGAGAACATCCCGAAGCAGGCGGTGATTTTCTTCTGCCGCAACTGCGAACGCTATCTGAATCCACCGAACGAGTGGGTCGCGTGCAGTCTGGAGTCGAAGGAGCTGCTGTCCCTGTGCCTGAAGCGTCTGCAGGGGCTGCGGCAGGTGAAGCTGGTCGATGCCGGTTTTGTGTGGACCGAGCCGCACTCGAAGCGCATCAAGGTGAAGCTGACCGTGCACGGCGAGGTGATGGATGATGTCGTGCTGCAGCAGGTGTTCGTGGTGGAGTTTACGGTCAACAATCAGATGTGCGACGATTGCCATCGGACCGAGGCGAAGGACTTTTGGCGCTGCATGGTGCAGGTGCGCCAGAAGGCGGTTAACAAGAAGACACTGTTCTACCTCGAGCAGATGATTCTGAAGCACAAAGCGCACGATAACACGCTCGGCATCAAGCCGACCCCGGGTGGGTTGGACTTTTTCTATGCCACTGAAGCGCACGCCCGGAAGATGGTCGACTTCCTGCAGGCCGTGCTGCCGGTAAAGGTGACCACCTCGAAGAAGCTGATTTCGCACGACATCCACAGCAACTCGTACAACTACAAGTATTCGTACGCTGTGGACATTGTGCCGATATCGAAGGGAAGTTTGGTTTGCCTGAACAAACGGCTGACTCAGCAGATGGGCCACATAGCACCGGTTTGCTTGGTAGCAAAGGTGGCTAACTCTATCCATCTGATTGATCCACAAACGGCTCAACGTAAGTAAAAACAGACTGGGTTCAGAACAATGTAATCGTTGGCATTAATGAAACTTTATACCTATTTCTAGTTGCCGAAGTGCAGAACATGGCCTTCTGGAAGACGCCGTTCGAGGCCATCTGCAACCCGAAGCAGATGGTCGAGTTTACAGTGATGGACGTGGAGATCATTCGGGGGGGCGAACGAAAGGCGTTCCCGGGACAAGGGGCGGTCTCGTTGCGCCATACGCTTGCCGACGTTTGGGTAGTGAAGTCTTCCGAGCTGGGCATCAACGATAATACGATTCACGTGAAGTCACACTTGGGCAATCTGCTCAAACCGGGTGATTGCGTGCTCGGGTTCGATTTGCGTGACGCGAACGTCAACAACTCGGACTTTGAAAAGCTCAACTCGGACACCGTGCCCGATGTGCTGTTGGTGAAGAAGTCGTACGATAAATCGGTACGCAAGCAGAACCGCAACTGGAAGTTGAAACATCTGGCCGAAGATGTTGCCGTGGACACCGATATCGAGAACGAGTACAACGAATTCCTGGAGGATCTGGAGGAGGATCCGGAGCTGAGGCAGAATGTTAACATTTTCAAGGACAAAAACAAACAGATTCCGGTCGATACGAACGACATGGATGATCCGTCGCTGCCGAGGATTACGCTCGAGGAGATGCTCGACGATTTGGTGCTGGAGGACGAGGAAATGGGTGACGGTTGATTTCACAGTTTTGCAGTACCCGGAGGAAAATATATTGTTTAAAAAGTATATGCTAATAAAAGTTCTACATTTTTTCCACTATACTCCACTGAAGGTGTGTTTCGTTTATTAGTCTTGTCTTCCTTCCCTTTACGACTACAGTACTTAGTACAACAAATAATAGTAGATAGGTGTAGTAGTAGTAGTAGTAGTTCCACGCTATGTCTGTTTCTAACCGGGGGGCCTCCATTCTTCCAAAATGCAACAGAATAGCTCTGAACTTGTGAAGATCGAATAAGAGGCCGGTACTATAGTGGTTGCTTGGAACGATGTGAGCAGTGAGCAAAACACTGATAAAAACTCCGCTGAGTGAAGATATTTTAACGATATATTGCTGATAAACGAAATTCATTCAGAAAGTCGCAATAATTTACGTAAAATACACACCGTTTACATGCGACTTAGCAACGGTCCATGGAAACGCATTTGTTCGTAAATAAGTCCATGAAATGGAATCCCAATTGGCGGTCCTCTGAACCAATCTGATGGCTACCGTTCTCTTCACTATTTGGTTTGTTACTCATTTCCGGAAGCGGGGAAGAAGCGGGGCACTCATAAGGGCGTTCAAAAAGCAAAACATAAACTGAAAGAAACGGCAAACGGCGTAAACGGCACTAAAACACTAACACTGGCTTCGTTCGCTATGCTTAGGTGCGACATTTTATCTGGTCGCAGCCATTGGAGGCATGGCCGGCAGTCCTCCCGGTCCGGCGCCGCCGCCACCAACGGCTGCACCAGGGCCCAGCAGGACCTGCTTCTGTTGCGACTTTTGCATTTCCTCCATTTGGGCACGTTCGACCTCGAACACGACCGGTGCAAACAGAATCATGGAGGTGGTGAAGAAAATCCAGGACGCATTGCAGGTGAGCGAGTACAGGCCCTTGACACTGCGCACCGTCAGTCCGGTGACGGCACCGGAAAACGCACGGACCGGTTCCGGGAACATTTCCGTCAGTCCCCAAAGTCGTTCACCGAGCGATTCATCAGGTTCCTGTGCGGGTACAAAATCGGAACATTTTGGGTAGCTATCAACACCCTGGGCTCTTACAGGTTAGAAACGGTACTTACGTCATCGTAACTATCATCCGCATTTGTGCGTGCCACAGTTTTGGATGTTTGCGAAGTGGAGCCTGAACCAGATGGGCGGGCTGAGGATCCTGAAGGGCCAGAAGGAGCCGCTACCGGAGCTGGAGCGGGAGCAGCTTCAGGGACGGGGGCAGGTTTCACTGGTTCAGGTTGCTTGAGCGGTTCCTCCGGCTAGGGCAGGAACGAAACATAAACAACAGTCAAAAACATGCGTTGAATGAATCCGTATTGCGCAACACTACTACGCACTGGTATGCACGTAGAATGAGGACATTCGTGGAATCAGATGGTTCTCTAAATTAATCCTTAGTTGACGTCGTCGGAAGGATAAACATCCTCAAGAAAACACCAATAGAACATTTCACTTACGGTAGAAGGTTTGCGTTCCGGTGTTTCATCCTTGCTGCCGGTGGCTGATTCCATTCCGCTGTCCTTATCTGTCGAAATTTCGTCCTCTTCGATTTTTTCCACCAGCACCACCTCAGGATCGGAATCCATTCGATCTGTGGTCAGATATTGTCAATCAAACGGAAGGTGTTTTGTTGCGAATGGGTCGCCCGCGATGCGTGCAGCTTGCTGCGATTGTATTTCCCTGTGCGTTTGTGCACTCTGGCACGTATCTTTTTCGGTATCACAATTAAAACCGGCGACCCGAAACGAAAACACAGGAAAAACACATGCAATTCACTTCGACCAAAGTGACAATTCTGTCAGAACTGTCCATCGGACGTAATAAAAAAATCGATATCGCACATGCAAGGATACGTGTAGAGGTGCGTTGTCGGAGTTAGATCGGATGGTTGAGTTCGATTCTTACAAGAAACATTTTAATATAAAGTAAATTAAAGGGCGAAAATCTCTTCATACTACATGTATGAAGGATTCATCGGATATAGGAGGTATGAGGTTGGTCCGAGAGTGAGTGGATTTTTTACATTTATTCTATACGAGAGTATTTTTGATACGGTTCTTTACAATATAAGGGTACGCATTTCAGTGTTAATGATGTAATAATAATTGAAACTTTGAGTCAGTTCAGTGTCCGAAGGTAATGAAAAGATTCACTTCTTTGGTGCGTTGGAGTATAGTGATTGGATCGCTTCAGCGATTCCCACCACTAGTCAGCAGGTTATGTCAACCGGTTTTTAACGGTTATAGAACATTTAACCCTTTGGTGCAAACGAGCATAAACATCAATGGATTCAAACGATTATGATAACGGATATGGTTAGTGTAATAAAATAGTTACTATTTATTTAGTTTCCATCCAACGTCTAATATAGATAAGTTTACTAAAAGTGATTCAATGTGAAGGTATCCACTTACCTATCAAATACAACCCCCACTTTCTCTATTATAATAGTAGTCAGTGAACGTAAAAAGCTTCAATTTCAAAACAACTTTTATTTTTATTTCTTTTACTTTTATCCTCTCCTTAACACTTCATCATTCATGTAACAAAGTCAAGTATTCTTTTATGCTTATCCATAACGTGCAATCTGGCCTTTGTTCAGATTTATCTCTCCCTCCTTGATTTCCTATCCCATCGTTTTATGTCAATTAATTTGTGGGCGCATACATATAAGCTGTACTGTAGAGTAGTGATCAGTTTACTACTTAATCTCTTATCTCATCTTTTTATGTTTTGTTCAGCTGCATTCAAAGGAAGAGTTGTGCTAGCAACTGGAACATGGAACAATAGTTAATAGTTTCCAATAACATAGTTTAATTTAGTCAAAGTTTTGTCATCATGCTGCTGTTTAGCTTACTAAAAGTTCCAAATACTTATCATTTCCCCTACTCATTATCATTTGTGTCTCTCTTCCGGCCCAAAACAGTACCATTCGCAACGTTTCTCGGTAAAATCAGAATATATCTGCTTAACGAATATCAAACATTGTTCACTATGTTTTAAAATCAGTACACTGTTATGTTACTTATTGTAAGTTTCTTAAGATATTAATGCTTCGACCGACGTCTGGTCACTTTCCTGGGACACACGCCAATATGCTTAGACAGTGCTATTCGAAATAGCCCATAGTTTTGCTGTTATACATGTTTTTACCTTATTTTACCATGGCATGATGAAAAGAAATATTTTGCTAATAAAATAATCATTTGATGATAATAAAAAAGCAAAAAAACAATTTGTAAAAACAATCCTACCTAACAGCAACGACAATACAACGGTTATGTAGGTGTAGTGTAAAATGTTGTATTACTTTTTTTTTAAATAACATTTTTATGCGCAAACTTATCTTTCTCCGGTAGTTTGGTTTAATGTTTTTCTCTTTAAATATGCTCGTTATTCTCCCTTCTCCATTGCACCCTTTTTATTGGTTGAATTCATTATGATTTACTTAAAAAGGCCACAATATGAATATATATTTTGTTTTTCGTTTTTATTTTTTTTCATATTTGCTGTTATCTTTTGGCATGGATTTGAAATGATTTTCGGAACGGAAAGGTTCGTTTGCTCGGACGCATTCGATTGGGTTTCTTTCACGGGTGGGTTATTAAGTATGTTTTCATCATTCTAAGGAAGCATATCTGTGGAACTAGGCGTTTGTAGGGCGAATGTTGATGATAAACTTTTATTTATTGTGGGTTGTTTAATCCTTTAGAGTTGAAGTACAAGAGATTGATATTCATAGTTTTCTTTATAGGCTTAGGCGGGAATGAGAAATGAAAAGAGTTTAAATAAACAGTATTTTACGCAAGCATATATACAAAGCTGCATACTTAAAGTTATTTAAAATCCAGGATAACCTTACTGAAGTGATTACATAACTTCGTGATCCCGTAGAACGGACGATTGACTAGAAATCTGCTCATTGCTGCCGGTCTTTTTTATGTGCTCGAAAAAAGACTTGTTATTTTAAATTAAAAGCTAACATTCATGTGTAACAATTGCAAGAGAAAGAAATATTGTAATAAATGAAAGTGCAACTAGAATGCGCAAATAGGAAATAAAATGTATTATTCTGCCGTGAGCGTAATATTTCCCGCTATCTTATAGGGTACTACCGGCTACTTCGGAACTTTCACTTTACAATTCCAGTACAGTATGCTCATACAGTGTAGTAGCTAGTAGTTAATGTATGTTTCTATACTTTAGAACAGCAATGCTTAAGGGGTAATTTTTCAAACGTTGCCGCATCATGTTCATGGGCTCGAAACGGCACGACTATGATAATGAGAATAATTATGTTACGGTAGGTTATAGTTCGCATATAGACGTCAAATAGAAGCATAACGAAAAATCGGTAACGGTTCGATAACCAAACGCACTGCAGACACTGAGAAAGAAACCCGAAGCGGAGGGGTTCGTATTTGAGTGAGTGTGTGGGGGGGGGGGATAGTTTTTTGTTTAAATATTATCACACCCTTTTAACTTCATTACACACTTAAGCAAAAGCAGAAACTATTCGTATTCACTTTCATAGGTTGTTTGCACACTAGCATGCGGTAATTATATAACTTTATTTGTTTCTCTTGTATCTCGTTCCCTTGCTTGCGTCAGCGCTACCGAAGAGCAAGTTTAAAAAAATCTTCCAAAAATAGCTAATTCGCCTGTTGTTTGTTCATTTAAATTCTGATTTTTGATATTTGTTATTATAACGTTATAAATTGCATTTTTTTTCATTGTTTATTCTTGTTTAAACGTTTAACGTTAATGTTGCCTTTTTTTAAATCTCCTCCACGCACTTGCACTCCTTTTTGTGGCCTTTGCAAATTGGGGGGGTTCGGGTGATCAGGATGTGTTGTGGGTTCCTCATTCGCTGCCGGGTAACGGCTCGATCAAAAAACGCAAGAGAAACAGAACCGATTGCCATCACCGTTTGCACCCGACACCATTTCTCATGGAATTCAGAGATCCACCATCCGACCCAGGTGGCGGTTTTTCGTTACAATTTTCCATTTTAACGTTGGTGTTTAACTTTGAAGACCGTCTCTGTTCATTAGCTTATCGTTTACCATTTACGTGCCGTTTTTTTTTACGATTTATTCATTCTATTCACACTCACACATTTTCTACATTCAAAAACAGTTACTCTTTCGTAGGACTACTTTTAGCATAGACACGAACCGCGGCAATGCAGCAGCAACAGCGTGAACATTTATCGAACGTTCGTCAAAGCCAGGGAGGAAAGTTAACGAAAGAACTTTGTCGGGTTGTTGTGCGCTCGTTTTGTGGACTTTGTTTTAAGGAGCATGCAAAGTGGCGGACCGAAATTGCAATTTTACAGTTGAATGGAAGAATTTGGTCGTGGATGTGCGAATTTCGGGCAACATTGTTTTGAGAGAACCCGGGTTTAGGGATCGGGCATTGGGGCAAGTGGCATGAAAAACGTTTAAAATCTTTATCCGCAACCATTTTCGGGTGTCCCTTAAAAGTGGTACCACCACCGGGTTTTTGTTAAAATATTCCTACAAAATCCATTACCTCCCTCCACACGCACCAATAATGTATGCGTCGTCAATTCCCTACCAGTCACCGGTTATCCAGGTTTGTTTTCCAATAACGGATCTTTTTTGTTTATTGTACTCAATTTCTATTTTGTCCGATACCAAAATTGACAACCACTATGAAGCGTTGCATTTTAAATTCATATTTCATCGAAGTGTTGTAAAAATCAGTCGCTTTATGTTTCTGTGTCCTTCAGATATTCGCATCCAGTCCGGTTTGCCTGTTACACCGTATGCCCTCTGTTGCCATTTTTCCTCTTTTTCTCGTCAGTTTGGTAAGTCCTACAAACCGCTCCTGCACTGGCGACATAGTTTCCCTTACGCAGCTAATTTCTTCCTTATGCCAATGCGAAGCACAAAAAAGGCTGACGTTGCTTTGCTAAACTCCTCCAGCTCATTTTTGCGCGAAGTGCCATCCTTGTAGCTTTGCGTTCCTGGCAAAATTATCTCTAGCGTGTACGTGTTTTCACTGTGTAAATGGGTTTAACAATAATTGGTAACAACTGCATAACAATTATACTTTATTCATTTCGGTTCAGTTTTGTCCGACATCGCGGTGCGGTGGCGTACAACCGTACTGTTTTGCTGGCCACCGTAGTCTAGCCGTGTTAGTTGTTCACTTATTGTTTGATTATCTTGCCTGGCAATAGTTTCCTGTGAAAGCGTGTCGATAACTGAGCTAAACATGAGCGTGATTGGTGTAATTTTAACGGTTTTAAAACTAGTCCCCGGTGTAAATCGAATTTAAATTTAATTACCAAACCATACGATATCCTGCGAGTGTGTCTGTGTATGTGTGCGTTTTTACTAGTTAGCCATATGCATGCACATACAATTGTTTTGCTGTGAAAAACACATTTCCCATACATGCATGTATGTTATCCTAGTAACCGATGTTTTCTCTTCTTCTCTCTCGCCAGTAGTTTGTGCTAGTTATGTATAATTATGTTGCTTTGAGTAGGTTTTTAGTGACTTCATTTAATGTTTATATGCTATACTATTTTTTCATTGCAATGCGAACGCATTCGTCGTCGTGTACTCACGAAAATGGGTAACTAAACACGATAGATCACGACTCGGCTCCGTCGCAGCGGAGCCGCAGCACAACAGCTGCTGTATTTTTGTTCTCTTGTTTTAGAAGCGATAAACGTAGATGCTTTTCCCACCTTGGTTTTCATGTTTTTATAACGGTAGTTTTGAGATTTTCACCTCCCCTTTCTTTTCCCTTCCCTCTTTTACGCCTAGTTTAAACTTCAAACACCTTTCACTTTCGTCCCATTTCCCTGGTTTTCAAAAATTTCAAACGCCCGTTTCTCCGTCTTGTTCATCCGTCGTCCGTTCACACCGACATTTCGAAGCACACCATTCAATTTCTCTCTCGACATAGGTTTTTTTGTGTTTTCCTACATTTTTTTATCTAGCCAGGGCAGCAGTACTGCGGCTCGACGATTCGTTCCTTGCAATAAATAACACTCTGTTCCAACTTCGAACGTGCCTCAAACACGAACTGCTGCCCCAAAGCTAGGCTTTTTTGCTTCTCCTCGCTCTCTACTAGTGTTAGTGCTTAGCCAGCTGTAGGGTTTTCTTTATTTTTTGGTTTTAATTTACCTTATAGGATAGGAGCATGAAATTTCAAACATCTAAATTGGATTGTGGGATTATTTTACGAGAGAATGTTTTAGTGGGGCTACGATGAGGAGTGGGTAATGCAACGGTTCAAGTTTACGACAAGAATATTGGTAGTTCGGTAATAGGTTCATTTGTGCCAATTTTCCTTTCGTTTTTTTCCATTGACGCTTTTTATTTTTTTATTTCTCTGTTCGTATTAAGAAGGCTTCTCTACGCCCAACAACAACAATCAAACCAACTGAAATTCGTTCAAATGAAAACGCGAAACTCATCTAAACGTTGTGCAGCTAAAACGTTTAACTTTAATGCTTAATGTTATGCCTCCGTCCACCGATCCGGCCCCGTTTCTGGCCAATTCGTGTCTTTCTACCGCGAAGGTAAGCAATTTAATCGCTTATGAGTTGCTTTTCTACATAAGGGGGAGGGGCTTCGGTTTGCTTTCCCGCAAAATGCTTTGGTAAATTCAGTGGCATTTGAATTGGAAAGGAATGGGAACTGCCGAAGAGAGAAAGAAATGGGTATTTGCGGACGACTTATAATTGTAATCTTTTGTTTGCTTCCAGCAGTGTGCGATCAACTTCAATTCCACACGCATATGATGGGGTCCGGGTTTAGGAAGGAAAAAGGTTTGTTTGACTATCCTTGTTTTTCTTGTGAGCCACAAATGAAAGCTTTAAGTCAGTCAATAATTCGTAGCGGTTTAATCCGGTTGAAGAAAATCTTTGTTTTCTTTCCGCCACGCGTCTTTGTTTTGGAAGCAGGAACTCTTTCTAGCTGGGCTTGATTCCGAACGAGCAGTTGTGGCCCTAGCAGCCAAAGTGGAACAACGGTTTCGTGGAAACTTAGCTAGCGTAACGCAAACGAAATCTCGCAGCACAACGGGAACGTGCCGCCGGTCCAAAACGGGGGGTGGAGGGTCTGTCTATAGAGTAAAAAAGTCCTACACACCGGAGGTCCATTTTATAGCAGCAACCGGGCGAACTCTGGAATGAAAAGCCACGTGGCAAAAGAGAAGAACAAACAACGTATAAACGATATCCTTACGGTTCCATCGTACCAGCGCATTCCATCGGCATTAGTATTGGACTTTGCCATCGCCGGGGCGATGGGTGGAAAGGACAAGGGCGTGTGTGTGTGTATTTGTGTGGACATCGCATCGAAAGTGGACCGGAAAAGCGACCGGTGACAACGTCCGGACATTCGAGAAGATTCTTCGCCAGCAAAGGTCGTTCGATGGTAACCGACTCGTCTTGAGTTGGTTTTGTAGCTTCATTTTCATTTTTACCGCTGTTAAGTTGACCAAATTTACCTTGTTCGATTGTTGGTGTAACGTTTTTTTTTGTCGTGTTTATGATTTTCGTTGATTCTACTGGGGAATTTGAAGCAAGAAGCAAAGAACTTTGTCCATTTGATCGATCATGGGATATTTTCAGTGAAATACTGCTACGAAGGGGTGATAACATAGACAAGCTTCTAAAATAATTGTGATTTAAATCAGAAAAGAAACGCTTCGACGCGCCGTCGAGTTGATCTTCAATCTGCTTCTGGTGCTTTATTTCCAAACAAAAAGTCCTGTACACCTCTTAGCGCCTGGCGATTCAGCGCTCAACTGCTCTTCGGAAGGAAGAGCTGAAGGTGGCACCACTTGTGCTTCACACAGTCAACATGAGTTACACTCATCGTAATACTTCCGTTTGCTTACAACACTATTTTGCACTGAACGGCTACCAGCTTGCCGTCGTTCGTTGCGGGCTTCGCTAACACTAGCTATATGTACTTTCTAGGTAGGAAAAAATATTAAAGTAGGTAGCTAGTAAGGTTTCATTTGCATCCTTCGATAAAATAAAAATACACTTGCACACAAAAACACACGCACAAACAGTTACAAAGAAGAAGTCAACTCCGCTCGAGGCTTCCGATAATTGTTGGGCTCGGGTTCACCATTCCATTTCGTTCGTGGTATTTGTTTTTGCTTCTGCGACTTCATCTACATTCGCTTTGGATGTGCTCTTTGCCAAACCACACCGCACAAGGACGCGGGATACTTTCGCGTTGTCCAAAGGAGCACAGGGGAGGAGGAGGAGGAGGAGGCAACGGAACGGAACTCCCTCTAGCCTCATTTCTTGGGCGGTGGAACTATTGTATCGATATTGTTAAGGAAAAAGTTCTGGAAGTCTGCAAGAAAGAAGAACAATTGTTTCGTTGGAGCTTTAGTTGGGGCCGGTGTGTTTGCTATCGTAGGAACACACACACACACAGATGTTGCGAGACGCGTACAGCTATGATCCGTTGCGACCTTGCTAATTTGTAGCTGCGGCAAAGATGAAAATCGCAACACGGAGCATTCAAAATCTTATGCACAGACAATGTGAGAAAAGTTGTAAACAAAACCAGCACCGACAAAGAATAAACAAACACGAAATGGACAAAAACAGTTACACCAGCTCCATAACCAGGCAATGTAAACAAACGCGCGTTTTATGCGAAACCACGAGGCACTACGATGCCATGCAAAAATCGATCGAAGTGGTCGGTTATATTTTTATTCACAAACTTTTCCTACTGCACAAAGCTCCCAAAAGCTGCTGAGGACAGTGTGCGACAGCAGATTTAGCTTAGCAGTGCTTTAAATGTTTTTTTGCAAAACAAACTCACTCACATGCTTATCGTTCGGAGTGCCATAAGTCATCCTCTAATCTGCTTCAGGTTTTAAGTTTAAAAAATATGTAATTAATGTAAACTGTTTAAACAATTTGAACACATTTCACACATACAAATTATGGCAAATACAAAACAAAATATTCATCACCATGTCTAAGCCACCACCAGCTTCTCATAAACCGTTTGATAACATAGAACAATGCCTTGAAGGTATTTTTCGTTATTGACCGTCTCAAAACGATCTAGAATGGGTCGCTCTGTGTTTATTAATATGTGTGTGTCTGTGTGTTTCGGAACGATTACACGATGTCAATGGACTTTGTGTTTCCGAGGTGCTTCATAATTAAACGATTTAACGAACCAATGACAGCCTACAGTATGATCCTTTGTATGGCCGGGCTCTATCCATGTCTCCGTTTCCGGTTCGATGAACGGCACATTGTGGCCGGCTGGTGGCGGCGTTTTCCAGCAGCGAGGAGATATAAGAACCCCGAAGGACGCTTGGCCTGCGGAAACAGGCAACCACATCGGTTGCAGCAGCTGCGTCCCCTACATTAACTGCGCCGTTTCGCTTTAATGGTTTAATTGGACGACTATTAATTTTAGTGCACAATAAACTTCACACCACCACACGAGCCGTGCCCGGTTCCAAAAAGGTGCCACAAAACCGCACGCAGTGGTTTTTCCGAGCTGGAAAGCATCGGCGAGAAGTCGGACCGGAAGACGGTGCGATCCGACAGGATTCTCGTGCCGTTGGGTTTAATTAAATTAACACAAACTTCCGCTTATCCGGTGTATCGATGGCGCTCTGGCCGGAAGTCCACCGACGCGTTAATGTGTGCGTGTGTTTGATGTGTGCAATCGTGTCCTTCGGCAGGACAAAGGCACTAGCTGGAATGTTGCAATGTCTTCGCATTGAAACGAGGGGTCTCAAGGCCACAGTGCAACCAAAGCTTCGTTCGGTGGTTTCCAACCGGAAACGCCCGGAAACCGGAGTGAAACGAGACACCATCACACGTAAATTCCGGTGTAACCGAGCTTCCCGCGGGCTTATCCGCCGTGGGGCTCTGATTTATTGGCGGCCCGGACGCGATAATGAACACATTAACCGGCGATACACAATTTAGTGGCCGGAAAAGTGACTCGACGCGAATCCGTAAATGTCGGATAATCAACGCGTCGCCACCGGGTGCGAGGGATGGAAGCCGATGCAACGCCGCGGGGCGAGCTGTTTATGGAGTATATTGGAAACCGCTGACATCCCAACCAGTGTGAGACACGCATACACACACACTCGCACGCATACAGTCCGAAAATCGGTGCGTTTTTATGCCCCAAAACGGACATGCAATATAATCGTGATATTTATGATAATGGAGGTTGCCGGAGTCATGCCGAATAGGGTCGATAGTAAATTTTTAATCTTTCCGCTATCTGATGTTTGGGTGTTGAAAACATTGTACCTTGATTATTGCAGAGGGATTCTTTGACAAATACTTTTTTTACAATAAGAATAAAACTTATTATTTACATACAAAAACATATCTTTTGTTGTATTTTAAGATGGAGTGTTTTTAAATACATTTTTTAAATCACATAAACCACACAATTCTTTAGTTTTCTTCATGCCAAACGTTGCTTAAAAGTTTTTTGAGAATTCAAACATTGTCTCTATATAAAGACGCGCATAAACCAAGTCTCGAGCTGTTGAAATTGAAGTTAATTAAAATACCTTATGGTTTGCGGTAGCAATGAGTTGAAAGTATTATGGAATGCAGAATTTAAAAATGTAAAATATGTTGGGATGTAATATTTTGCGGAATAATCAAATCGGTATGTTAGGATGGCTATTTCCAGCTGGCCTTTCGAAGCAGGATGCGGACGTTTGTCAGTACAGGTGAAAAACCGATGGAATGATGAGACGATGTTCCCATTCCCTGTTGAAACCGCCCGCAACTTACCTTCATAATTGATTCGTCCGTCTTTGTCCGCGTCGGCCAGCTCCAGCATCTCGTTCAGCTGATACTCGGTCACGTTCTCGCCGATCATGTCCATGGCGGATTTGAGCTCGTCGCGCGTGATGTACCCGTTGCCATCACGGTCAAACACGCTGCAAAACAGGATGGCATAAAAATTGCAATGCTTCCCTTTAAAGATTTTCTAAGGCTCGCAAAGCTCGTGGCCGGTTTTATGTTGCTATAAGTTTTATCTACGAAATAGTGCTCCCGGTGCGAATCATAACTCGGAGAGGTAAAAAGAATAAAACCGTCTTTTCCTGCGCCGGGTAAAATTACTCACCGAAACGCTGCCACCAGATCCTGCGTCAGATCGTCGTCGGCGGACTGGGCGGGATTATTGCTACTACTACTGCTGCTGCTGGTGTTGCTGTCGTCTTTCAGGGCCTGTATTCTTGCCACCCACTGGAGGAACTCTGTTTCGTCTATCAGTCCGCTGCCTGGAAAATATGTAGTGGAGGGGAAAAAAAGAGGAAACAATGTGATAAAATGCAAAACAAAAAGAGAAAATTAAAATAAGGGAACCATTCGAGTGGATTAGGTTGGATTGAAGTTGGCAACTGTTTGCGTCGGCTTTTATCCCCGTCCTTCCATCGCTACCTTTGCGTGGTGGGATCGGCACAAAATCGGTGGCATTTGCTTGGGACCTGCATACATTACCGTCCCGTGAAAAATAGAGAAAAATAACACCAAAGCAAAAGGCAAATCATAATAGTAATATCCCTCCCCCCCCCCCCCCGGGTGAAAAACGTGGTTCATTAGGCAGTGCTATTTCTTTTTGAAGTACTTTCCGGGGCGCTCGCGAGCCTCAAGCTTTTAAGTCCAAGTTAGCGCCAGTCGGAGCTCGTTCTGTCCCTTGGAAGCCGATTATTCTCCGCTGGCTTAATGACAACGGGAATAAACAAAGAAAATGTTTAATGGAGGCGCCTGGTCGTTGGTACCTGAGCGCTTGGGAAAAGAATTGTCACTTTGAAGGAAGTTCGCTGGAGGAATTATTCGCACAAGAAAAAAGACCCGCAAAAAAAAAAACAATCATTGTTGATGTACAAGGTTTCCCTAGGGTGACGGGTACAATAAATTTGATCCCATCTTAATGCCCCTGGGCAACGCAAACATAAATTATAATTTTTTAACGAGTTCCTCCAAGGCTCTTCGACACTATCACGATCGCAAAACGGATGTCCACCCTGCGCTGGAGCTCTTCGTGGCGGTTTATAAATTTGTCCAAAAACTGGTGCCATTTGCCACCGATCTGACTGTGTCCGCACCACGATACGGAGCAGGTCGCAATTAAAATGACAATTTAGTCAAATCACCTCGAAACAGGGCCACAAAAACTACGCCATCGTCCTCCACCGGCTCTAGGGGACGAAAATCGCGTGTAGCCCAAAGTTCCTCACTGACGAAACCACCACAAAGCTTTAAAACTTGCAACCATTCGAGCCATTGAAAACTGGCAATGTTTTATCGATAAAGGACCGCGGCCCCGACGGAGGAAGTTTCCTGCGGCAGAAAAGGTAGATAAAAGGAGTCAAGCTTTTGCTGGATGCCTTCACTGTCTTTGTTGACCTTTTCCTTATGGTTGCGTGTGTATTTGCGTGGGTTTGTCGCCGGAGTTGAGGACACTTTTGCCTAATTTGTTGTCACCGGGCAGGAAGTGAAAAGTAAAAGTTTCCTTTTACGGCCACGGCATTCCTTCGTTAAGGGAAATAGAAAAACGAATCTTCTCGGTCTACAGCTTTGGCAGTGTTGAGTTCGAATCAGTTGGCCTTCTCGGTCACGGAGGTTCAGCAAATGTTTGCGAAGCCCTGAAGACCCGTTTGAAGAAGGGATCAAACTGACAATAAATTTAATTCCTTGGATAAACAATTTACGGCCGCTGGATGAGTAACTGTCGTTGCGTTGGGTTTAAGCTCGTCCGGGAAAGACCTTTAACCTTTTATTTAGTTTATTAAATGTATAGACACCGTTCTGGCCTATATTAGTACCATAAATACCTTCAAATGTTAGAGTAAAGCAGTCTACACAAAAAATTTTTTTCAGATAATAAAAAATATACATTTTCAAATAATTCAATCCTCCTAGCTTATGACTCAAAATTATAAAATTGTAATGTGAGTTGCTATGTCTACCTTTTCTGTCGTAATAAGTTTTTGACATCTCATGCAGTATCACAGCGAAAGGTGTGTTTATTTTCACTTCACATTCACAGCTCACATTTTGTACCCATGACCATCAATCGTTTTATTCTTCTGTTTACTTCTTTGGTTTCCATACCGTGTAGGTTTATTAGAATATATTCAATGCTTCAGATGAAAGATATTTCTGATTCAGGACAGTAGTCTGAAGCAGAAAACCGGCGCCAATTTGTTTATTGGTTCATGTTCAAATCTTCTATCATGCGTAAAGAACAAAGCACGTTACTATAAACTAATTTCAAACCAATTGCAAACGATCTAAACCGAGGTCGACGAAAACCAGACCCAGTCTGTATTTCATTTTTTCACCTTTCAGAATAAATTCCTTTCACCATTGCGTCTAGTGAGCCATGATTTGGTTTTAGCATCGCAAAACTTTTCTCCGCCACAATTAGTGCGAGACACGCACCTTCATCTGCGACGCACACACACGCGCACGCAATCAAGCTTCGCACCGGAAACACACCGTTGAAGGCTCGATGGTAGGTGCCGGTAGCATTGGGTAATTAGTAGCAATTGATTCCGACGAACGGAGCCTTCCGATTGAGGTGCCAATTTAACGAAACAGAATCGTTTTCCCCTCGAGCTGAGTGTGATAATTGTGGGACAGGAAATAAATTATAGCACTACTAATTGGGAAAACTGATTACCGCACTACAGAAGTTCTTATGGCATCAGGCAGCCAGAGTTGCTGGTAATTTGATTGATCAAGGACTCGTTAGATAGTAATTACCGATAAACCGATTCGCAAAAGGTCACCTACAGACATATTGTTTACATTTTTAAATAAATTTATTTACCCGAAAAACAAGTCGTTTAACAATATAAGAGTGCTGATTTGAAGTATTACATGTTGACTTTCCTTGCGTTACTTTACTTTGCTCTCGCCCTCGTTTTGGCCAACCGGAGAGTCACCTGGTGCGGGACGGAATTGAATTGAAATTTTCCACTTGATATATTACCCTGGGCTTCCGTGGCAGTGTTTCAAAGTTAAAATGAATTCATTGTCCCTTTGGGAACCGATCAGCAGCTCGGTAAACATTTGCCGCACGAGCTTTCCCCGAACTTCAATCGAATTCCGCCACTATAGCGGATCCCTTTGGGCTTGTCATGGTGTTTGTCTGGATCGCTGCTCGAAGCTGGATGTTATCGTTTCTTGTTTATGGCTGTATGGGTCCACCGCTCACTCTCATCTCCTCCCGACCCTTTTCCTATCGTCACATGTTCATATCCTTCGGAAAAAATGGCGTGTTCGCAGCAGTTGTTGCGCAGGACGGTTCGCGTGTCGCGAGTTTATTCAGTTTATCATATTTTTTTTTCATTTTTATCCGCCGGCTGATGTTTCAACCGTCCGTGTCGTCTATCAAAGGTCAATATTGGCGTGGTGGTATTTTTTTTCTATTTTATTTTTTGTTTTTCGTCGAGAATGAGAGAAAAATAAAGGGTAGACGGCAAAACAACATACAATCAACGATGCGCCTCGTGGGAGAGTTGAGAGCGGAGCTAGTGAGGGTGCGGACGCGGTTGGGACCAAACGGATGCATATGCCGAACGCGAGAGGTTTACGGCGTGAAAGCCAATAAATCTTTGATCTAGAATTTATTATTGCTTTTCTTTTACGCCTCGTGATGAATGGGAAATTCTCCCCATTGGGGGGCGGGTCGGGTGGAGAAACAATAATTGCAAAAACCCCGATGGTAAACCGAGGCGAGTGAAAAAGTAAAAACCCAGGGAGGTGGAGAAAAACATCAGCACGTGCAGTATTTTTCATCTTTCCTAACACATTTAAAAAAAAAAAATACACACTTTCGTTTCAAGATAAATATTTTTTGGGTACCTTACTTAGTGAAAGCTTCTAGAAAAAGCTATTAAAGATGGATGTAACAGATGTTTTCAAGCAGCAAACTTTAGTTCTTTTATTTCAAACCGTTAAATCATATATTTTATTATAACGTGATCAATGGTATGTAAAAGGTTGGAATAATTGATACAGAAACGAATCATGAGAAAAAAGAAACTACAAAGGATTGGACGAATCCTAATTCCCTTGAGCATTGGATTTGGTGATTCTTAACAGCATCCAAATACCATCACCAGCTGCCGTGTTTGGTGTGTTTGCAAATATAAATTGATGCTTTTATATTTGTTCAGTTCCGGTTCACTTCAGTTCATCGTGAGTTTCGCCCACCTTCCCCCTTTTTTCGCTCCATTTTCCCTTGAGTATTTCCGTACCGCAAACATCCAAGGATCAAGTTCACCGAACACCGATCGGCGACGACGACGACGAAGACGATTTTTCGCTAAAGCTCGCAAGGCAATCGAAATTCTCCATCAAACGTAATCGTTTCTTGGGCCATCCGGTAGCAATCATCGGAAAAAAGGTTCGCAACACACACACACACACGCGGGCACACGCATCGAGCGGAGGAAACCCCATTTTTCCAGACGTCGGGCATCGCTGAACGAAACCCAAATGGGTCTCAAGACCATTGATTTGATGGCGCGTCCTTTCCCGGTACGGATGGGACCGAAGCGATCGTAATGAAGCATCCCGCAAGGAGCGGTCGGTAGAATGAAAATTTCGGAATGGCCGAGCGAAGTCGTGCCGAAGGTTCGCAAACTGTAACTAACCCTGAAGGTTGGAACAAAGCAAAGGTTCACCACACGCGACTGAAGATGAAGGTAATTCGCAAGAGCAGGACGCCAGGATGGTGGGTAAATTATTCGCGTCTCGGCCATTCGGATAGCGGTTGGGCGACGAACAAAGACTTGGAATGTGATCCGTTTTCGGGTTCAGGTGGCATTCCACCAGGCAGATTAAAGGTAGTTAAGGGCGGAAAATATTTTGTCATTATTTTGACTATCTTTTTGTATGAGAGAAAACTTTTGCTCGATACTTTGTTTGAACCAAGGGAAATAATTACGCTTTTCTAGTTGTGTAAACATGAAAGTAAAATTGATAATTGTAACAAAATGAACATTAATTACCAAATAAATTAACAAATAAAAATAATGAAGCTAAACTTGAATTAATTTAAATAAGCCATAAAACATATTCGAGATGGAGGCGCCCAGTTGCTCATAAAAAAACATCAAATTCAATTAAGCTTAAGCGTGATAGCTCTAGTAATAACGTAAGATTAGCTCCACAAAGCAACACACAAGAATAAGTGAAAGAAATACAACCCTCCAAGCAGCAAAATGTGATACAGACTTGTTACCCTAAGGGTAGAACATAAATTATGCTCGACTACACGACACCCTTCGCGCAAAAGGTGCACCGTTTTGCTTCGTGAACTCCAAACCACTTTTGGAGTCGTTTAGCCGCTGGCTAAGTGTAGCTTCAGCATGCTCCAGCGATAAGTGCCGTGCACGATCCTCCTTTCCCTCTCCCCAGATGGTATCCGGTGAACCGAAAGCAAACCGGATACGATGGGTAGAGGAAGCATGAGGTGAAAGAAAAAGCTTCCTAGTATCTTCCAAACTCAGCCTCGGGGACAGCTGTCGAGTGACATGCAGCCGTGGGATGTATGTTGAGGAATTCATTCCATCGATGGATCGGCATGCGGCAACCTTCATCTCCCTGACTTCGGGCGAACGCGTTAGCACGAGTAAGCTATTCTGGACAAATATTTACCGCGCGTAGCAAATTACTTCATGACCGTTCGGGAAAAGGCGACACCGAGGAAGGAGAAATATTATTTAGCAAAATATCCCAACCTGGATGGGTTTGTGAATGGTCGAGCACTGAAATATATTCTGCTGCCATAGCCAAGCGACTCCGGTTTCGGACGAGCTGAACCGTGATTTTATGCTGAGTGCGGTTAAACATGGCGAGCTTCGCACAGATCGACGTATTTTCCAATCACGTACACAACAGTCCACTAGGGCCAGTGCAATAACTCCTATATAAGTATTTACCACGGTGACAGTGAATGCCACTTATCATGATGGGTTTTACGGACATAAAAATATAGCTCACAGGAAGAATGAAGAAGTTTGAAAGATTGTCAAATGGGACGACCCGGATGATGGCGCGGTCGGTCGATTGGATGGAGAAATAAATAAAAAAGATTTCCACCGGATAAGCTGATGGAGGATGATAGAGGATTCCTTTCGTTGAAGCACATTTAATTGACTTCGAAGCGAATCGGTGTTCAGTGCAGTGGAAAAACTTTGTCGGAGAATTTCTCTCGCCTTTAGCGCTATCGGTCGACGGAAAGGTGGCCTTATCTGGGTTGGGTTTCAATGCGAGGACACTCTCGTTGATGGTGCCCTACGTATCGATCGAAGGTGTCTGCTGACCTTCAACCACTGTTAGAAAATGGGGATGTGAGGAAAAGGACACCAGGGGTGGACGGTGGCGCTGAAGTAAGCTTATGTTACGCCCGACGGCGATGGACGACGACTAGGTGTATGTCGTTTCCGTTAAGAAGCTTTACTTGATGGATTTTACGATGTTGCGTTTATGCGGTTGATTGAAGATAACGTCAGCAGTTGAACGTTGCATTTACAGCTTTAAAGTGCACCCGTTGCCTGGGTATTGGCAAAGTGTAACGTTCAGAAATAACCTTGAGCTTGGTTAAGTATATTATGTGACGAATAGTGCAACTTATTGTATTGGTAACTAAAAAAAGATTGAACACGATAAGGATGCTCCATAATGTCTAATTTTCTCTGCTAATATATTCTTTATTCTATAGAGCACTTTTAATTTTTATTAGTAAAAATAAAAAATAAGATACTGAAAAACTCCACAAGAATCCAGTAAGATTAATTTATTAATCAATTAGTTTTTGAATCATTAATTCTTCCTGGGGTTTATTTTATTGTAAATCCGGATGGACTTCCAAGCGCTTTATTCTTCTTAATATAGACTCTTAATTTTTCACAATGTAACATTTAAAACAAAAATTGAACCAATTCAGCACATTCTCCGTTATTTTCAAACAAGCTTAAAAAGTGCTGACTCCCCCCCTAGGATTGGAAACCCTCGTTCACGTTCGGGAAAATGGCAGCAGCAGATGCAAACAAACCTTTATCATAATAAATTTCCACCCGAACGGACACATCTGGCGAATGGCCAAAGAAAATGGGCGCATTCAGCAGTTGTTTTCAGCTCCACCCGTTGCGGTTCGGTGTAAAATTTGAGGCAGCGTTAAATCAAGCGAGCAAAGTGCATGCAAATGGTGCACCCGAACGGTTCGGTTAAGGTAAAATCATAATCTTTCGTTTCAATTAAAATGAAACGCACATTGGGTTGGGCTTGACCGGGAGGTTTTGAGGCCAGTTAAGAAGTCTTTGTTGTCATATTTTAAGGGAGGAACCTTCGAAAATATCGCTCACTTGTATTCTTTACTAACTACAGATGTGCTACCTTTTGGCTGCCTCATAAGCACATAGTTTGAAGCATTTTCCAGGGTGAGATGCTGGGAAAGGAAAATGTTGTTCAAACTCACTTCAACAAACAACACACTCTAACGCTTCCTTTCGCACGAGTCTGCCAGCAGTTGTTGTTCAGTAAATTTTAAACGTAATGAATATTATGCTGTATGTTATGTGGTAGGGGAAGTAAACTTGTGAAATTTCCCGTACCTCACCCGCCCCTTTCCCGGCTGGCGGTAAAGTGCAAAAAAATTCTCCAAATAGCGCTCGTGCCGTGGGACGTCGTCAAGCAGCTGATCACGTGCCGACGCCGGTTGTTACGACACAGTTTTCCACGGACGGCATCCATGAATGGTGCGCACCATGGGGTTGGTTGGTAACCGCCCGGCCTGCTGCTTGTGGTTTGCAACCGCCAGACGTTGCACGTTTGCCGAACAATTCAGGCCCACGTTCTAAGGCGTGGCTAATCTGCGGATTTCAATGTCCATGCGGATAATTCATAACCTCCCATTAGTAGGCGGTTGATGGAAAGCTTGTTTGCCCAAAAATAATACCCGGCTTCGGTTTCTATTTTATCTGATGACGAGCCCTTTCTTCCTCTTCGTCCCGGACAGAGTATTTTCGCTTTGCTACAACTCTGTTTATTTACACCTCTCAAGTACGCGGTCGGGGTTTTACGCCCACTCACGCAGTCGAAGTAATTTCCATCCCAAAAGGTCATCCGCTGGTCGGTGGTTGGAACATTGGAACGGCAAACGCGTTTGCATGGAAATGCGCCAACTGTGCACGTTTTTGGCACCGGGAAGTTTATTGCCGATTTTCGGCACGTTGTTCATTAGACGATTGCGACGGAATTGAGCGATTGCCAATGGAAAAATGGACGTTCGGGGTTGCCGGAATCTGGACGCCCGGAAAACAAAACGGAACGGAAATGCACGAGCTCGAAGGTTACACGAAGGTGACGGGTAGGTAGGAGGTGTTTTGATGACAGTGTTTTACATAGTTTGTGGCATTTTTGTGGGTGTATGATTTTGCTTTATAGAAATATGAGCAGGATTTTGTTAAATGGATTTTGTTAAAAATTTTCCCCGAAAATGGGTCCAACAACTTTACTAGCGAGGGTAGAAGCTACTAAATCGAAGGATCGAAGCTTCTTGCGGGAGCTCAACGTCCAATCGCTTTCCAACGGCGAAGAAATTGAATATGGTCCATGAAGCTTAACGAGCTGGCCTTGGGGCAAAAGAACCGGAAAAGCACGTCGGGTGCCGCAAACGGACCGGAACGAAAATCTCATTCGTTCACGTGGACCCCTAACGGCAAGGGAGCGGGATTACACTATCTAAACTCCTCGGAAAACATGGAGGCACGTGACCCGCCCGATGGAAGCTTTTGTCCGTTTTTCCGTACGCTCGATTCGGCATGCGTGCGTTGTTTGTGCGACGGCGGTGGGGGCGGTGTGGGGTTTTGTGTGTTGGCAAAGTTAGTCTGAGGTCTGATAAGACGACCGAGCCCGACCGTGGTTCGCTCGATTACACCGGAAAATTATGGCCAGCAGAAAGCAGCACCAACATTTCAACGCGTTTCCGGACGTTTCTGGGTTGGAAAATCTATTGTTTCGGAAGTTTGCTTCTCGGCGCACAATGGAAGTCGTGGAAGCAGAAAGTAGAAAGAAAACAATCTACTGGATTGCAATCGCGGGTGCAAGAAGTTTAATGGAGTTTGTTTTGAAACGAACATCTTGATTAGACCATTAAGTGATAGTATTATCATATATTATTCAAATATAAATCTTGCCAGTTAATTTTATTTGAATATTTAACGATCTTTCCAACTTTCACTTTTGTGTTAATGTTTGAACATCTTAGGGATAAAAGTTTGAGCACAGTCTCTTTCGTACTTACCTGTCCGACTGGCTTCCCGCAGGAGATCGTCGATCAGCTCGTCGCGGACGTGGATGCCGAGGTTTCGCAGCATAAACTGCAGCTCCTCGGGCGTCACGTGCCCATCCTGGTCGCGGTCGAGCAGGTCAAATGCCGTTCGCAGATCTATCGGGAGGCGCAAAGAAAAGAAACCATTAGACAAAACGTCAACGGCAGATGCGGGACGGGACCCTTTTTTTCACTCGGAGTAAACTTTTGGCACTACGTGAGCTACGTTTTCTTGTTCGCCACCCGATTCGATCGGATGCACGTGGCGAAATGGATGGCGTGTGTGGAACGTTCTTCCAATGGTTGACTTTTTCTTTGAATTTGATTCAGCCACAAATATGATGTCGGAAAAATGGATTTAAAATGGCGCAAACAGATTCGAACATCGAACGGAAAAGGTGGAGTCTTCTCTTTACAGAAAAGTTAGGTTAACAAACCAAGGGGCGTGATAGGTTCGGTGTCGTTTCGAATGCATGCTGGATCTTGTGCTAACCCCTTATCTTGGCCGGTTTTCGAGCGCCAGTCGTGAAACTCTTGTACGATCTGAGCGACTTTTCCCTTCGTTCGTTGGTTTGGAAACTTGTCCCGTAAGTAAACCGAAGGTGGGTATTATATCGCGGCCTTTTTACTCCAAACCCCCAAACTACTCAATCCCATCGAAATACCGAAGCCGGTTTTCGAAGTGTCGTGAAAAGAGCTTTTCACTGATACGCTCACCCTACGCTATTTGCATAAGAAAGCTGCTTTTGCCGCTCGCTCGGGAATGGAGAAATCCGGAATGTCGCCCCCAAAATCGTCTGGCACCGCCTGGAATTGGGTGGGTCTTGGGGAGGAAAGTTTTCTGTACGGTTGTGTGTCTTTGACGCTTCCATTTTGGTCTTTACAAGGTTGTTCTCCCTTTTGCCTTTTGTCAACACTTTGCACAAATTCTTCTGGAACGCAATAATCCAGCGTAGCGTGCCGGTTCCATTAAGAAGTGGACCGCTTTTTTGTCGGGTAAAACTGGTCGGGTATTACTTTGCATAATCGACTTCTCTTATCGTTCACGCCTACAGTGTGCATCATGGCATTGGCTGGTGTTTGTAGCAATCCACTTACATTTAATTTACTTGGGGAAATTATTTCGGAACGAATAAACGAATTCTACTTTCAAAGCAGTAGAGAACGTAAAGTTTTTCTTTACAGATATGGAGAAGGAACTTAATTGAACATAGTTTATTTTATCTACGCGCAAGTCAATGCCACGTTCCAAGAAGTTTAAAGTTCATTAAATCTCACCGTACGGATTCAGCGATGTTTCGGGCTGCCGTTTTCCGCTAGGGAAAAGTTCTAGAGAGCTCACTCTAGAAAAAAGCCGTTTGCCATTTACGTGCGAAGCTCGTCGTCATTAATGGGACGACCTTGTGATAAGCGAACCCCCGGGAGCAACCGTTTCCATCGGCACGTTCGTCGCAATCCAACCAACTCCCACCGGTGACCTTCAAACGTGGCGACATCGTCTCGAAATTCGATGCTGGTGGTGAAATCTGGAGGTCGTACCGAACCGGGTGCCGGAAAGGAAAAACCTTCACCAACGTCGCCCCCAAGTGGTCAAGCGTTGAGGTGGGGGTTGTTATGGTACGTTTGTTTTTAACGATCGTTACCCGTAACGTGCCGAAATGGCAAGCAGAACAATCGCTTTTCCGTGCTCCGTGCCGAGGCAAACCCAAACAACACTACGTTGATTAATTGTGCCCAATTAGTGCACTTCGGTACAGTCAACAAACGATCGCCCGTGGAGGGAAAAGGCCCCGGAGACAGGAAGGAAAATTGGAGCTACATGTGTGTCGAATGAGGGTGCGATTTCTTGTGCGTTGGATTCTTTTTTATCATCGAATAGATTTTATCTGCTTGTGTGTTTCCATCGAAGATTTATCTCTTCGTATTTTTTTTTTTGCGTTTCACTTTCATCGAACCACGCAAACTCGTCTTGCAGCTCGTTGCGGAGTGGTTTCACTATAAACAAGCCATATTTTTTCAAAGTCACCATGATTTATGGTGCAGCTTTTGTTTGAACGGTACGTTCCGGTCCGGGGAGAAAACGCAGCCGTTCTTCCGTTGGACATTTCGCTTCGCAGCTGCACCATTGACTAAGAAGCATTGCGACATTCATGTTTTCCTATAATAAATGTGATCAGTTGTGTGCGTTTAGCACAACCCCTTTTTCCTCCTCCCAGCGAACGTCCATGATGATAGTTAATTGAAAACGGAACACACACACGCACACACGCCTCAGCCTGCCGCTTATTCCACCACCTCATGAGGCAAACATAAAAATAAATAATAAATAAATACATGCAAGAATGTTCTATTTTTAGTGAGCAAAAACCCTTTGCGATCTTTCACGACGGTTTTCCCTCCCCCCCCTCCACCAGTTTCTCGGATGGCGCGTGCGGCGAGCAGCTGACGGAAAGTTTATTGAATTTCCTTCGTTCTGATGAGATGAAAATTAAATCAATCAATCATGGCTCGATGCCGCGAGTCGCGTTGCGTTGGCATCGATTGCATCCGAAAGGACCGGCACTGTATGGGAATTGCCACTCTCGTCGACGTTTGATTGGGATCGTTCCGAATGACATATCCGTAATGTGACGACAGCGCATTTGTAATTGAATCGAACTGTACGTGGGACGGCTTAATCAAGGTCTTCATCAGTGTGTGGTAATCATATTGTGTTGTTGAAGTGTTTCAGTCGCTCTGATGAGTAATCGGTATGAGCTCGTGTGAGTAATGAATCTGCGGAGCGCGATGACTGGAAAAAATATTATAACACAATTAAAAAAAACGAAACAAAATTTTACAAACGCTTATCACACAAGAAAACAATTTTTTATGACTCATTATACCGAAAAAAAAACACTTTATGCTTGCTATGAAGTATTTGTCACGATCCATTTACACCGAAAGAGTCATGGTTTACGGTTTCTGCCTCACTCCGGTGCAGGAATAAAAGTAAACAAATGCATTTATTTTTTATGTTGTTATTTTTTCTGGAAGAAAACATTTGTGGTGTTCATCATTTATTAACCACAAGTTATTTCAAACACCACTCGTTTCGAGAAGCTTGACAAACCATCATGAAGACAGACTGACGGTTTTCCACACTGCTTATTAAAAAGTTCCCTTAAAGTTCTCTCCATCCAGAAAACGGCTAAGGGTTTTGTTTTTCTCTACGAATCCAGTCGAAGTCAAGGTAAACACATCTTTATCAACTTTTCCGATTTCAAACTTTTCTCATCGGCACTCATCCCACCTCCCCCGCCCCACTATAGATACTGCCAATAATTATCCGTCAACGTGCTGACAAACCCGGACGGAAGTGTGGATGTGTGTGTATATGTGTGTGTTTGTGTGACATACTTTTATTTTTATAAACAAGGAAGAGAAAGTATCACAACATCGTCGTGCGTGGGGGTATCCGTTCGGACGTGACCCACGGATTCGCCCGTGATGGGTTCGGGCTCGGAAAATGGAGGCACAAGGATGGGCAACTTTTCCCGCGAAGTTCGCGTGGTGATGTGACCGGTTTGCGAGGCGATCCGTCCGGGTGGAAAAAAAGTGATTTATAAATCTCATTTAAAATTCTCATCAACTGTCACGATTGCGCGGAAGCATCTGGCTCGTTCCGTTGATGTATCAACCGCATCTCCGATCCACGCAGCTCGAGTGGCGGGAGGGTCGGGAAAGTGGTCGTGGGTCCCTTATTTGCGTCTTCGAGAGCCTCGGTTGACCTTTTCCGATGGACGTGGTTGATAAACGCAAAGCGCCTTGTCGTCGCCACCGTACTTCGCAACAGTTTTGTCCGCGTAAAACCTTGTTTGTCCCTGCAGCCGTTGGTTGATATTTTTCCATTGTGAAAAGCTTCGAGCTTGCCGGCCTCGAGCTGGCGTAATGCAACAGCTTCGGGGTACCACGGATTTGCTTATCGGGTGGGATTAAATCATATTCTTCCGGGTAACTGTTGCGATGAAATAGAGCATCGAAAAATCTGTTAAGCGTCGCTTATTGGATTTAAATATAGCAGTCTTTTCGCTCGAATGATCCACTTAGCATTTTGCGAGGAAGAATTTAAATGGATTGGGCAAGCCTTAGCATAACAGTTTTTCGGTAATTGTTTTTCCGTACCGGGCCATTAAAGTATTGACAGTACAATGAGTAGAAGGTTCGTTTCCTGAAGAGGGAAGTTAATTTTTATGATGAAACAATCTTGCCTCAAGAAAGTACATCAAATCAGGGTTTATTTTGGTGTTAGCTTTTCTCTTGAAATAACTTTTCATCACAATCAAATTAAATTTAAGATTTAAGAAGATATTCCACAAGTCTGAAATGAATTAGTATATTGTGAAAAAACCTCAACAATATCCCGCATTCAAAATGGAAACCTCCTTCTCGCAGTTCCACCCCTTGGCATACACGAGATACACCTATGGTCATCTGTGCTTTTGAACTAATGCTATGTAACTACCTGTGTTTTCTTAACACTCGACCTTGACCTTGGTCACTGACAAATTAAAAGCAAACATAAAGCTGCTGGAAGAGGTTGAGTGAGTCAAGAACTCAGAGTGTAGAACTCTATATCCTTAAGACATGGTTTTGTGCAAAACTACATCTGAATATCACAATTTTGTATAACTCATTTTTGTTAAGTGAAAGGAACTGCATGTTGTTGTTTAGACAGTTAAAAAAGGGTTGTTTCTCCTTCTACTATATTATTCTACTGTAAAACTGTTGATTTTATTTCCATCTTTCAGCGAAGACGAACCACTTTTAACTTCATGGTTTGGCTAACACCACGAGAATTTTTGCTGTCACTTTAGACACGTGGGTGTGAGTTTTTAAGGTTGTATGTATCCTGACTCCCCGCTCCCCTTCTCTCCTCTCTCCCCCAAGCCACCGGATAGCACAAAAAACGGATGAACCAAAGCCGTACATTCCGCTCCATTTCATTGATCACCGGCGGAGAGTTTAATCTTGTGGAAATGTCAAGGAGCGTTGCGGGAAAAAAAGGATGACATGTTTGCTTGTAGTCTAAAATTAAGCAAATGCGAATCCAGGGTGAGCCGGATTTCTCGTTGCTTGTTGAAAGCACGCTATATGATGGAGCCGAATATTGTTGACAGCGTTTTACTAGCTCGATAAAAATAAATTTCCCGTAGGAGGAACGGATTCACGGAAAGAGGATAAACTTCTAGAATCTTCATCATTTGCTATGTTGCTGATGATACGTTGATGTATGATTTTATACTGAAGCATAAACAACGTAATTTGATGGCTGATTGGATTCCATGGAGTGGTAAATCGATATGATATGTCAGGAAATCTGTTATTCTGTTCTGCAGTTGACTACAGGACGTATGATTTTTTTTTAACATACGGATGAATCCAATCTTTCAAAAATCCGTCAAACTATATTTAAACGCTGCAATTAAAGCAATGTAAAAAATTGCGAATCAATGCAGCTTCAATGCACGGCTGTTGCCATTTGCCGGCGGGCTTTTCTGTGGCAAATTGCACCGATTACGATGCAGAAGGCACGAGCAAAACTCATTCCGAAAGCCGGTGGAGTTCTCCTGTTACGGATATTCCGGGGAAAATTCCAATTATTTGCTTCATTTCCCGTTCAGGTTCGAACAAAGCCAGCGAAATGGTAGGAGAACAGATGAGAAAAAGGTAGGAAGAAATGGATTTCATTCACGATGTCACAAACAGGTGCGCGATACGGAACGTTGGAATCGTTGGCAATCGATGGAAAGCAAACGACGCTCAGTGGCTCATAATCTCAAGGGTTCTCCAGCGAACGGACATGGGCAGAGCCAGAAATCCGATTTCAGGTGGTCGTTTAAATGGAAAATTCTTGTTAAAAACTAAAAATGAAGGAAATTAAATCGCTCTTTCGAGGAAAGACAAAGTGAAGTTGTTTGCTCGGATTTCGGATGGTTTGTGCTTCCCTTTCAGAGCATTCTTCGAGATTAATCTGCCGTCCTTGATGCGATTATCATTTTGTTTTATCCTCCGTGCGATCTCGTTTTTGTCACAAGCGGATTGAAAGTTCATCGATGGCTTTTTCTAGTTTTATAAAAACGATCTTTTCATCCAAATCGTTATCCAAAATTCTGCTAACGGTAAGCAAAAAGAAAATTCCATATAAGAAATGAGCAAAAAAGGACTCTAACCCGAACCTCTAACCACCATTGAAACCGCAACCCATCGAAAAAATTCTCTCAACATGTTGCGTGTTGCCCAACAAAAAACTAAAGCATTTTCAATTAAACTGTCAAAACTCGAGATTGAAGTTAGTTTTTTGTTTCAATTACCCCTAACAAAAGAGAAGGAGAAAAAAAATACGATAAATCTGAAGCCTGAACATGAAACCTTTTGTAAGCCTGGTTTGGCAGATTGAATAATTTTCTATGGCATTTGTTTGCCCTTTCCACGGTGAACTTTTCAAGCGATTTACGTGCTGATGGTTACGACGGAAAAGGGGAAGAAAATACACACGACGAGAACAATATCTACACCCTTTTAGCGACATGCATCACGTACGTTAAGGAGCTTCATTCACTAGCAAAGTATTCGGTACACGGTCTGTCTGTTTCCTCTTAATTTTTGACAGCCAATAAATTCTCTCCACATCGTGTGGGGCCGCCTCCTTTTTCTGCCACCAATCTCATAAGATTCTTCATCTCAGTCCAAAACCCGTAAGCGTGTAATATTTTGTGGTCTTCCTTTGCCAAGACGGCCGACCTTTTTCTTCCGGTGTCCGGGAAATATAGCACCCATTAGTCATGGTGTGGGATCTGTTTCCTCGGTGGATAAAACTCACCGGGACAAACTGTGATTAATAATCGGTGCGTGAATGAGGCGAAAAGATTGCGGCCTTTGTGTGTGTGACCGCTTTGTTGGAAGGTTGTGGTAGGGAATGGGTTCCATAAGTGGTTGGAAAAGCAACGTTTATGCTACTCATGTAGATGCTTACTGTCCCATTTATCCCCTTTTATTGCAGGGTAAATTTATATTCGTTCTTTTTGAAGCTGTTAAGTATACATAACATTATCTCAAAAACGTATAAATACGTGTTTCAACCTTCATCAAAAGTCATATTAAGAGCAAACTGCAACAAAACACGTAATAATTATGAAAATTGTCCCACGACAATATTGTTTCGAAGAAAACTTTCTGTAGCCCCACTGGATGCCGAAATGAATGTTCCACTAAGATGAACGCAAGGAAGAAAATTAAAAACGCACACATTCGCACGGATTTACGACTGCTACTCCGATCGCAAATTATAAATATAAATAAATCGCCACCGTAGAGCTAAGCCGACAATGCTACATGCCGCGATCGTATCCGCCGGTGGCCGGAGGTAAAAATGTGATTTGGTATTTTTCCCAAACGGACGCTTGTTGCCGATCGCAAGCCGTCGGGAAACGACCTCCTCCCAGGGTTGCTGGGGTGATGTTTTTGTCCGGGTCTTTTGCTCGAGCTCATCCGCAAACCGCAAGGTGGTTGTTTCCATCTCACCCCACACACAGGAAATTCACCAGTAAAGACATTTTCCCGTAAGGTGTTCCTTTTTTTCTTGTTTCTTTACATCACCGGCTCGGAAAATTAATCACCTTCAACTTCGTCGGGGGGGAGGGTTCAACGGAAATGAAAACCTCCCGGTTCACCCACGCGGGGCGGAAATACCGATATGTCCACCAGCGAAAGGGAAAATCGGGCTGCAGCGAGGAAGGATGAGGAAAGAAAAAAAAGGCACGAAGGAAACCGACAACGAATTCTAGTCGGAAGTTTACTTTGGCAACCATTTGTGTGATTTTTTTTCCGCCAGAGATGGCCAAGGAAATGGAAAGAAAGGCGGTGGGAGGATCGACGATCATAGGAGGTGAAAAATATTCATTTGCAAAACTTTGCATTCCCATTCTCCACACCACCAATCGTGGCCTGTGTGTCGGTGTCTTTGGACACACACATCGTCGGCCGGGACCTTGTCCGTCTGACCATGGGACAGAACACCCCTGGAACCGCTCGCACAACACCTCCCCCCGCCCCCTGTTGCCGAAGGGCGCAGAACATAATTTATAAACTCCAACCAACCAAGGGGACACGGTCGGGGATGTTTGCGATGTTCTCATTAAGTGACACCGGGCGACACTTTATCACGATCGCCTGTGGCGACCCATAAAAATGCACATACATACACGCACACACAATGGAAAATATATTCCCTTACACTCACACAAACACACACACACACTCCGTTACACTCCATTACACTCGGGTGTAATTATCTGGCGGAAAGGACCATTCCGGTGCACGGCTCGGTGGATTAAAACGAATGTGAAATGTAAATCAGAATCAAAACCACGCACCATTGCGGACGCCGGTCGTCGTTAGGGAAGGACATTTATAATTGAGTTACAGTATCGTCCTAGCAAATAAACATGAATTAAATTCGTAGAAACAAACAAACAACAAGGAGGAGTTTTATTGTTTGCTTCGTAATCCAGTGCATGGAACGCCAGAGAGTCTCAGTTATTTAGAGCATAAAATCTATTTCATTGGTAAAACGTTTTTAAGTTAGTATAAGTATATGGGGGAGATTTGAGAAGAATCGCTTGAGCGAGAAACATTACAAAATTAAACCGATTGTAACCAAACAAATAATTTTATACCTGCTTAACTTAAGCAAAAACAAACGAAGTATACAGTCCTGCTACTATTCATCACAATTACCAGCACTGGACGGCAATTTATGCAAGTAATTTCTGCGCTCAAGAGCAAAGTTCAGCGGACCTCGGTCCGTTCGCAAGCCGTGCGTTCAAAGTAATTTATTTTGATTATAATTTATCATCTTTATTGATCCTGTCACCGGCACGCTAATTTGTCTTTTCTGCGTCTTGCAATTGCTACCGTGGGCCAGCCAGTTTCCTTGCGCGGTTGAAAAAACAACCACGACAAAGTGGTGGAACGAGAAAAGGAAAACATTTACGGTCGCTGCATGCGAGAAAACCATTGCGCAGAGGAAACTAATTCCACCTTTTCTCAAGACCGACGAAGTTGCGATGCCGTGCGAGCTTTTGTAGCACATGGGTTCAACGGAAAGCCACGGTAGCCGATGTCGGGACGGTGTCGGGTTGGGTGGTAAGGGGGCAGGCGAGGCTTTCGACGACGTATTTTGCGTGTATCGAACCGCGCGGGGCAAATGACTAAGCACCGAGAAATGAGATTGCTTTACATGGACCAGTGTGAGGTTCGAAGCGTGAGGACTTCGGAGCTGATCGGCCAAGGATAGTTCCCTGCATGCCGACTGGATCGTCCGTTGCATGTACATCCCGTAAAGGGCCCCATTTCCTCAAACGAACCACCCTTCCTAGCGCCCTTCCCCGTGGTCGATCGATTGAGTGAGAAAGGAGCAAAAAAGGTTGGCGGAAAAACGATGTCGCCATTACGCTTCCAACCGACGATAGCATCCTGCTGTGTGCAGGAGAGAGTCCTGAAGCGTAAAGGTCACCGCGGTCCTGTGGGCGTAATGGTAAACCGATTCGTCGGCACCGAACCGTCCACCTGCCCGCCCGCTCCTTTTGCGGCGTGAAAAGTGTTATATTGGCACATCATAAAGAGATCGTCCCTGTTTTCCCCGGTCGAACTGTTCCTCCTATCCGGTGTCCGTGGCATGCTTCGTGCTCGCTCAGTTCGTTCGAGTACACCCGAGGTCGACTATTTTCCACCTGAGCGTGTACAAGGTGGCAGCTTAATTATGTTTATAGCTTTATTTTCCCGCACTATACAATAAAAAGGGACCATTTTTTTGCCACAACACGACGATGGAAGTTTGGGCCCGGAATAGGGGCTAGAACATAATTTAGTTAGAATGACCGTAAATGTGCTTATAAAAAAATGGTGTGTAAAACAGTTGCTGATACCGTGCTTAGCTTCTACAAACATGGACTTGTACTATACATACACGAGAAACGAATAGCTTATGAATATTTGGTTAACATTCAACTTAAAATCAAAAGGACTGGAAGAAACGTAAAATCAAAAGGAAATCGCACTTTGGGTTTGATTATCAACTGAAACTGGACTCTCCCCTGTAAGAGAGGGCTGATTGTCCACGTTTGCGTAGAGAAAAAGTCTAGTAAGTCCTT
The DNA here is from genome assembly GCF_943734705.1 of Anopheles coustani. NCBI lineage: Eukaryota > Metazoa > Arthropoda > Insecta > Diptera > Culicidae > Anopheles > Anopheles coustani. Next base: position 80,578,795 of record NC_071289.1, read on the forward strand.
AACAACCAGGGAATGAACGAAGACGGTGGTTACGAACATAAACCGGTTGGTTTTTTGTATAGAAATGACGCAAATTCCAGTTTGATTATGATCGTGTGACTAACCCATTTTAGGTGAATAAAAACTAGTAGTTTTTGGAAACAGAAGTATGATTCAAACACTATGGAAGATAAAAGCGAAACAATGTTTAAATATATCCATACCGGCTGTGAACAACAAACAAGTTTTTGAGAGAATAACTTCTTACAAACCCATAGCGAAATTAGCTCATTCTAGGATCATTATCAATGGAAAGTTTTTGTGATTGTTGAAGTAAATGAACGCACCAACGGGTACGATCGTTCATTGCTCCAGCAATAATTTTTCAAAATGCTACGTTCAGTTGTTTGTAGAACCTTTGACGGACTCCACGGAAAATTCTGGAGTGAAGTTTGTGAGAGATGTCGATGAAAATAGCATTTTTGTGTGTGATTGTGTGCAGTTTGGTGCGCTTAGGATGGACAGCAGAAAGAGAAGCTACAGCCGACATGCCAACCGTAATGGAAGCGATCATTCACGCTATGATCGATTTTCGAAAGGAAATGTTGGACAATCTTCAATAGTCGCTTGAGTACCACACGGAGCAGCTGGAGGAAATCAAGGCTTACGTGGAACATAAGATGGAAGAACAAGAGAAACGAATGAAAAACGAAAATGAGTTAAACTTCAAGGAAATGTTATTAAAATTTCAACAACTTGATAAAACACTTGATACAGTTAACCTCAGAACGCTTTACGGCGGTAGCTGGACTGTGTTCCAGCGACGGATTGATGGGTCCGTCGATTTTTACCGCAACTGGACGATGTACAAGCACGGATTCGGAGACGTAAATGGAGAGCACTGGCTTGGTTTGGAGCAGCTTCATGCTATGACCAGTTCAGGAAGACACGAGCTGTTGGTGCTGATGGAGGATTTCGAAGGAAACACAGCCTATGCTCTTTATGATGAATTCAAGATTGCGAGCGAGGAGGAAAAGTACAAGCTCACCGTTGGAAACTTTTCGGGTACCGCTGGTGACTCGTTGAAAGGTCATAATGGAATGAAATTTTCTACATTTGATCAAGATAATGATGCAGATGATGACAGTAACTGCGCGGAAGATTTTCAAGGAGCATGGTGGTTTGAATACTCTTTGGAATCGTATGTATAGCACATATAAAGCGTAGACACACATATCGTGTCCCAACTCATATAAATGTTATTTTCTTCTTTGTTATTGTAGTCATTTGAATGGACCATATAGACATAACGGTGATCACAAACAATATGGATTGGATTGGGACTCATTTCGACATTTGAACTCTATGAAATCAGCAACAATGATGTTTCGCAATCGTGCCTCTAACTAGCTCTCAGATGACGTTAAAAAATCCCAGAAATGTAATCTTCGTTTTTCTTCGCCCACGCTGCTTAAAGTGCAGTGCAGGAGTTATATTCAATTTCATGGTTTTGTAAACTAAACGTATTTATTGGACGAAATAAAATGAAATAAATAGTTATTTCGATTGAAAAAAGTATCTCATAATATTAAAACAATCCCTCTGCGATAAAGAAACATTGCAATGGAGAAACAGCTGAGCAAAACCAAAAACAAATCTACTATGACGTAACGTATGGAAAGAACAAACAAACGGAATGATATAGTTTGGCGTTAATTAATTTTCAAAAATTTACTTGCAACACTTTGTTATACCAAGGATGCCAATTCTATAAGAGCTCAGAAAAACTAATCCAAGTAAAGTTTGTTGGGTTGACTAAATACAAAAAGTGGGTAAATATAGCTGAGCTGCACACCAATTGAAACTGAGCTCTCCCCTGTAAGAGTGGACTGACTGTCCACGTTTACGAAGAGAAAAAGTCTAGTATGTCTTTGAACTTTCTTTAAGAAACCTCTTCTCGCACAGTAGCAGAAAGACATTAAAATCATTACTCATGGAAGAAACGGGTAAGGCAGAATAGAGGAGGTAAAGCAGTCAAAAACTATAAAAAATCTATTAAAACTATCGAATTAGTCAAGTACGTGAACTCCTGGTTTTTTGGTGAACAAACACTAGTAGTTTTTGGAAAGAAAAGTATGATTGAAACGCTATGAAAGATAAGAGCGTAGCAAAATATAAATATATCCGTATCGGCTGCGTACAACAAACAAGTTTTTGAGACAAAATAACCAAATTTACTTATTCTAGGATCATTATCAATGGATAGTTTTTGTGAACGCTGAAGTAAATAAGCGTACCACTTCGATCGTTCATTACTCGAGCAGTAATTCTTCAAAATACCACGTTCAGTTGCTTGTAGAACCTTCGACAAACTCGACGAAAAAATCTGGAGTGAAGTCTGTGAAAGATGTCGTTGAAAAGAACGTTTTTGTGTGTGATTATGTGCAATTTGGTGCGCTTAGGATGGACAGCAGAAGGAGAAGCTACAGCCGACATGCCAACGGTAATGGAAGCGATCATTAACGCTATGATCGATTTTCGCAAGGAAATATTGGACAATCTTCAACTTTCACTTGAGTACCACACGGAGCAACTGGAGGAAATCAAAATATACGTGGAACATAAGATGGAAGAACAAGAAAAACGAATTAAAGAAGTTGGAAAAATAGTCAATGTGACGGCTGATGCGATGGAACATAAGATACAAGAACAAGAAAACAGGATGAAAAATGAAACCAACGAAATTAAAAAAATACTTGGTGCGATGAGCAACGAGCTGCTGCCAAGATCATGTGATCGGGTCAAATCAAACCCTACTGATACTTTTTACATTAATCTTCCTGGAATTATTGAAAATCCTTTCTTGGTGCTTTGTTACTACGATAACAACTTTAACCTCGGCGGCGGCTGGACGGTGTTCCAGCGTCGGATTGACGGATCCGTCGATTTTTACCAGGATTGGACAATGTACAAGCACGGATTCGGAAACAACAACGGAGAGCATTGGCTGGGTTTGGAAAAGCTTCATATCATGACAAAATCGGGAAGACACGAACTGTTGGTGCTGTTAGAAAGTTTTGAAGGAAACTCAATATATGCGCTTTATGATGAGTTCAAGATTGCGAGCGAGGTGGAAAAGTACAAGCTCACCGTGGGAAAGTATTCGGGTACCGCTGGTGACTCGTTGACACACCTCAATGGAATGAAGTTCTCTACATTTGATCAAGATAATGATGAATCCAGTGACAACGATGCGAAAAAATATAAAGGAGCATGGTGGTTTGGAGAGAATTGTGTGTCGTATGTATAGCACATGTAAAACGAATACTCACATATCGTGTCCTAACTCATGCAAATGTGCTATTTTCTTTCTTTTCTATTGCAGTCATTTGAACGGACCATATTTTATAAAAGGTTACCATAAGCAATGGGGAGTGAGTTGGGCTACATTTCGATATTTCTACTCATATAAATCAGCAACAATGATGTTTCGCAGTCATGCCTCTAACTAGCTCTCGGATGATTTTGGCAAATCGCAGGATTCTAATCTTCGTTTTTCTTCGCCTTCGCTGTTTCGTGTTATGTTCAGGTTAAGTTATCTCGCTCGAAAAGAAAAAACATCTTATAATATGATTTTAACAATTCTACGTTAAAGGACACATTGCGATATTATAAAGCACACATTGGAACATTATGGATCAACCAAGGCGTGCAAAATGTTTATTTGTATAATCCTAAATGAATGAATGCATGAATGTTATTGTAGAAAATTATGCAATAGAAAAACAGCTGAGCAAAACCAAAACCAAAAATCCATTTAATTACAAAACTATTTATAAAATCATCCAAATTATTTATAAAATCATCCATCAGATAAAATCATCCAAGTAAAGTTTGCATTAAAAAAAAGACAAATTTCAACGACTTTTCATGCAAAAACGGAAAGCACTAGCAACTTTCAGTTAAAAGCAGTATAAAGAGTAGCAGTTCTTTTTAATTTAGAAAACGTTTGACAGCTGTATCGTTTGCATTGAATCCGCCGTGGCCAAAACATCAAACCACCTACGCTTGATTGTGTGTTAAAACATCCAGTTTTACCGCGAACCACGTGACCCAAGATTATTTGAAGTCAGACGGTGACATGAGGTAAAAAACCCTGGTACTTTATGTTGCTTTTGAAGTTTGTTACAATATATTTAAAATATTTTGAGGTTCCTTATCTCCCATAGAACGTCATATCGTGGCTGAAAACCAACGAGAAGAATTTGCACAAAGTCGCTGTTCTTCCTGTGAAGACTTCCGACGTATGGAAAAGTGTATAGTGTGCAGTGCCTTCCGGAATTAAGCAACTTTATCAGGAAACATCATAAAGAGTACAATTCAGTGGTTTGTACATACCTGACCACAGTAAATCAAGCGCAAAGAAGATCGGAGGAGTTGAAAGGGTCAAATGGATTTGACACACTGCTAACACTATCCATGCCTTTCAACTGCAACCAATCGAAAAAAAAAAAACATTTACAACACTTAAAGGTAGGACCTATTCCAACATTTTAAAATCCAAACGGTTATGAATGCCTCACAATAACTTAAAAACATCCTTACACGATTGGTTTTGTCGGCTATGGCTAAAATTTCGTCCAAGGGCCGTGAGGCCAGCTTACTGGCCGTCGGAATAAAGCACTCAAAAGATGTAACGTTACAATAAAATATATTTAATTCAATTAGCTTGGTTAACTGTTTTCTTATCACCGACGAAAATTTGTCTATTTTGTTTAATGCAAACGTTATAGCTTGTTGGGTAGAAATCATAAAAAGTGAGCAACTATAGCTTAGCTGCGCGCCAACGGAAACTTAACTATCCCCTGTAAGAGAGGGTTGACTGTACACTTTTGCGAAGAGAAAAAGTCTAGTAAGTCCTTAACAGCTAGAGAATGGCTGAAGCCGGTAATTACACCAAAGAATAAGAAAAGATGCCTGAAGAACATTCTTTGAGAAATCACTTTTCGCATCCAGAAAGGCATTAAAATCATTGCTCATGGAAGAAACGAGTTAGGCAGAATAGAGGAGGTAAAACAGTCAAAAACTATAAAAAATCAATTAAAACTGGCGAACTAGTCACGTACGTAAACTCCTGGTTTTTTGTACAGAAATGACGCAAATGGAAATCCAGTTTGATTATGATCGAGTTACTAACACATTTCAGATCAATAAAAAATAGTAGTTTTTGGAAACAAAAGTATGATTCAAATGATATGAAAGATAAGAGCGAAACAATGTATAAATATATCCAAACCGGCTGTGAACAACAATCAAGGTTTTGGGAGAACAACTGCTCACAAACCCATAGCGAAATTAGCTCATTCTAGGATTATTATCAATGGAAAGTTTTTGTGATTGTTGAAGTAAATGAACGCACCAACGGGTACGATCGTTCATTGCTCCAGCAATAATTTTTCAAAATGCTACGTTCAGTTGTTTGTAGAACCTTTGACGGACTCCACGGAAAATTCTGGAGTGAAGTTTGTGAGAGATGTCGATGAAAATAGCATTTTTGTGTGTGATTGTGTGCAGTTTGGTGCGCTTAGGATGGACAGCAGAAAGAGAAGCTACAGCCGACATGCCAACCGTAATGGAAGCGATCATTCACGCTATGATCGATTTTCGAAAGGAAATGTTGGACAATCTTCAATAGTCGCTTGAGTACCACACGGAGCAGCTGGAGGAAATCAAGGCTTACGTGGAACATAAGATGGAAGAACAAGAGAAACGAATGAAAAACGAAAATGAGTTAAACTTCAAGGAAATGTTATTAAAATTTCAACAACTTGATAAAACACTTGATACAGTTAACCTCAGAACGCTTTACGGCGGTAGCTGGACTGTGTTCCAGCGACGGATTGATGGGTCCGTCGATTTTTTCCGCAACTGGACGATGTACAAGCACGGATTCGGAGACGTAAATGGAGAGCACTGGCTTGGTTTGGAGCAGCTTCATATTATGACGAGTTCAGGAAGACACGAGCTGTTGGTGCTGGTGGAAGATTTCGAAGGAAACTCAGCCTATGCGCTTTATGATGAATTCAAGATTGCGAGCGAGGAGGAAAAGTACAAGCTCACCGTGGGAAAGTATTCGGGAACCGTTGGTGACTCGTTGGATTATCATAATGGATCGAAGTTCTCTACATTTGATCAAGATAATGATGCAGATGATGACAATAACTGCGCGAAAGATTTTCAAGGAGCATGGTGGTTTGAATACTCTTTGAAATCGTATGTATACCACATGTAAAACGTTAGCACACATATCGTGTCCCAACTCATACAAATGTTATTTTCTTCTTTGTTATTGTAGTCATTTGAACGGACCATATAGACATAACGGTGATCATAAGCAATATGGATTGGATTGGGACTCATTTCGGCATTTGTACTCGTTGAAATCAGCAACAATGATGTTTCGCAGTCGTTCTTCTGATTAGCTCTCGGATATCGTTTGCAAATCGCTGGATTATATCTTCTTCGCCCTCACTGCTTCTAGTAATGTGCAAGAATTTTATTCAATTCAATTGTTTTGTAAACTAAATGTATTTGCCCGACGAAGTCAAATTTATCAAATACGTTAAAAGAACATTGTAGATTATTTTAAAATAGTAGATTGCATAAATATTATTGCAGACAATTATGTTATTGAAAAACCAGCTGAGCAAAACCAAACAAACAAATCTACAATGACGTAGCGTGTGGAACAAACGAACAAACGGAATGTTATGGATATGCGTAAATTCATTTTCTAATATTTTCAAACATTTACTTGCAAAACTAGTTATAACTTCTCTCTTCTTTTTCTTCTTTAATGGCCCACTCATAGTTGAGCACGTCGTGCTGACATGGTCTGGTTTTTATAACAAGGGCGCCAATTAAATCAAAGCTCAGAAAAGCTTATCCAAAGTAACAGTCGGGGAATGATCGAAGACGGTCATGAATGTCGGGGACATTCTTTGAGAAACCACTTCTCGCCCAGTAGCAGAAAGGCATTAACATCATTACTCATAGAAGAAATGAGTAAGGCGAAAAAGTGGAGATTCAAACATACAAAAACTATAAAAAATATACAATCAAATCTGACGAATGAGTAATTAAACCTCTAATTTTTTGTACAGAAATTACCCAAATGGAAATCTAGATTGATGACGATCGTGTGACAAACTCATTTTAGGTGTACAAAAACTCATTTGTTTTGGAAACAAAAGTATGATTCAAACGCTGTGAAAGATAAGAGCGTAGCAAAATATAAATGTATCCATACCAGTTGTGAACAACAAACAAGTTTTTGCAGGAATAACTGTTCAAAATTCGTAGCAAAATTAGGTCATTCTAGAATCTTTATCAATTGATCGTTTTTGTGAATGTTAAAGTAACTGATCGCACCAATGGGTGCGATCGTTCATTACTCAAGCAATGTTTCTTCAGAATGCTACATTCAGTCGTTTGTAGAATCTTCGACGGACTCCATGTAAAATTCTGGAGAGAAGTTTGTGAAACATGCTGTCAAAAAGTGCGCTGTTGTGTGTGATTCTGTGCAATTTGGTGCGCTTAGGATGGACTGCAGAAGGAGAAGCTACAGCCGACATGCCAACCGTGATGGAAGCAATCATTAACGCTATGATCGATTTTCGGAAGGAAATATTGGACAATCTACAACTGTCACTTGAGTACCACACGGAGCAGCTGGAGGAAATCAAGGCTTACGTGGACAATAAGATGGAAGAACAAGAGAAACGAATAAAAGAATTTGGAAAAATAGTCAATGTGACGGCTAATGCGATGGAACAAACGATGCAAGAAAGACGAATGAAAAACGAAAATGAGTTAACCTTCAAGGAAATGTTATTAAAATTTCAACAATTTGAAAAAACACTTGATACAATTAACCTCAGAACGCTTTACGGCGGTAGCTGGACTGTGTTCCAGCGACGGATTGATGGGTCCGTCGATTTTTTCCGCAACTGGACAATGTACAAGCACGGATTCGGAGACGACAACGGAGAGCATTGGCTGGGTTTGGAGAAGCTTCATGCTATGACCAGATCGGGAAGACACGAGCTGTTGGTGTTGTTGGAAGATTTCGATGGAAACTTCACCTATGCGCTTTATGATGAATTCAAGATTGCGAGCGAGGCGGAAAAGTACAAGCTCACCGTGGGAAAGTATTCAGGAACTGCTGGTGACTCGTTGGAATACCATAATGGATTGAAGTTCTCTATATTTGATCAAGATAATGATGAATCCATTGACAACCTTGCTGAAAAATATAAAGGAGCATGGTGGTTTGGATACACTTGGGTATCGTATGTATACCACATGTGAAACGTAGATAAATATATGATGCTAATACATTTTTCTTTCTTTGTTATTGTAGTCATTTGAACGGACGATATTTTCCAAAAGGTAACCATAACCAATTGGGACTGGCTTGGGTCTCATTTCAATATAACTTCTCGTTGAAATCAGCAACAATGATGTTTCGCAGTCGTTCCTCTAACTAGCTCTCAGATGACGTTAGAAAATCGCAGCATTTTAATCGTCTCTTCTAGTTAAGTGCATGAATTATATTCAATTCAAACCTTTCGTAGACGAAATTTATTTTCCAGACGAAATAAAGTGAAATAAATAGTTATATCGATCGAAGAAAACGTCCCATAATATTATTGAAACAATTCCTCTACGTTAAAGGAACATTATGAGTGAACCATGACCAGCAAAATGATTCATTGTGATTGTAAGTAATTATGCAATAGAAAAACTGGTGAGTAAAACCAACAAAAATCTACTATAACGTAGCGTATGGAACGAATTCAAACAAATGTAATAATATGTTCGTAAATATATGGCGTAAATTAATGTTTTAACATTTTCAAACATTTACTTGCAAAACTATTTATAATAAGGGCGAAAACTATACCAAAGCTAAGAAAAACTAGCAATAAGTAAAGCTTATTGGGTGGAAAGCATAAAAAAGTGAGTAACTATCAAAGTCAATGGAAAAGAGGTCGCAGCATACCATGGAACCAGTGAAAAACCGTGGGAAATTTTTTGACAGTTGGTGGACATTTTGTTTACCTGTCACGAGCAGCCAGAAAAGTGAGGAAAACTGCAAATTTGGTATGTTTCGTCAACAGAGCAAGGAATTCAGGCGTTCAAAATATGCTCTGGAGGAAGGCTGCGTATGAGGCTGACCAACACACTTAATTTCGGCAATCACGGCGAGCAAAAGGATCCATATCCCATGACTTCACACAGAAGAGCAGTTTTTATCCGCGAGACCATGGATACTATGATCTAGAATTACCAATTACCTACTTCGCGAAGATTTTGGCGGAGATCTCCCACAAGTATGCTAGAAATTTTTGTAAACACTTTTTCAACCAACTGTCACAACAATGGCAGAGCAAAAACTAGCTTTGACCCGACCTGTCTTTTGATTGATCTTGGTAACTATAGCTTAGCTGTCCATCACGTTTCAGCACCGTCCCGAACTAAACGGAAAAGGTTTTTCACTTCCGGGAAACCACCTCAAACCATGCCTTTCTTTTGCAAACATTACCAAACAGAGTGCACTACGAGCGATGCTTGCAATGGGTTGTGATGAAACTTTTCATCCGCCCGTACGATCGAACGTGACAAAACGGAAAACCATTGCATTGTTTGTCCCGCCCGATGTTGCTTTGATGTTTGCGGTGCGGCTTTGGGCTTAGCTTTTCTTTTCCTTTCCTTGATGTCGAACGGATCAATATCGTTCGAACGTTCGTATCGCATTCGCTTGCCTTGGCGATCTGCAATCAAGGCTAACGATTCCCCGTAGGAGGATCTCGTTCTATCTCTGTTGTGTTTTTTTTATCTTTCTCTATCTCTCTATATATCTCTCTCTGTGTTACGGCTTGCATTGTTTGGTAGACTTATTTTTCTCCCACGGCCGGGATGTAGGATGCAACTCGATGCATACGCGTAGGCAGGATTTTATTGCCAACCCGCAATTTGTGGAAGTGTACTTCAAACTTCTTCGGTGCCATAACGAGCTAGAATGCCAGATTCCGGTTCCGGTTCGATCGAAGGTTCATGTTGCTCGGGGTGAAATGTGCCTCTCAATGGGTATCGATTGCAATCCACTTTTCGCCAGAAGATGGTTTAGCTATTCGTTGATGCATAAATTTAATGCAATTCGAGATGCAGCAGACGTTTGTGAAGGCATTTCTGATGCATTCCTCAAGAAAACACGTTGACTTCATTAAACATTCAAACCATTTTTCTCAAAAGAAGGAAGCCCGGTTCGACGAGCTGGCGAAATAATCGATCCTTAACCGTAACGGTCGCTGCAAGTGAAACGATTTCCGTTTCACCGCGCGGAGCCGAGAAAGCAAAACAATTTAAAGTAAATTTGCCGTTGCATAATTAATCAAATCAAGCTCTTGTAAACATGCACCACCGCGCCTGCCGGTGCATCGGACACCGCATTTCTTCCCCGCTGGCCTGCGAGCCTCCTTGGAGCCGATCGTGCCGGGTGGAAATTTATTACCACTGCAGCCGCAACGCCGTAGTTGGAGCGCAATAAATTGTGTATGCTAACCGACGCCGATAAATGATCGCACAATTTTCCAGCTTGCGTGCGAGGGAGAAGGGCGAGTAGAGAAAGTAGGCAATAGCAAGCAATTTCTTGCCCAATGAAACGACAGACTCGGTCGAGGGTATTAATTATTGTGATAAATACTTTGCGATGGCTGGTCTTGTAGGGGAATGGAAGGTTTCAAGTTTTAAAACGGAACTTTAAGAAAACGTGCTTTGAATTTATGCAACGAGCTTCTTTTCTCAAGAAAGCCATTTCCCAGTTGCCATCAAACAGGTTTCGCATCGTTACTGTTATCTTAATAGTTCTGTTAAGCAAATTTCACCTTTGAATTGTGTCCATTATCGTTTCAGAAAACCCTGTTGTTACGGTGTTATAATTTGTTATTGCTTCTTCAACTTTCTACATTCGCCGGTGCGATAAGGTTGAACCGTGACATCCCGCGGACATTGTTAGCTGTTTTCCAAGCAGAGCCGGAAGGTGCTTTTGTGCACAAAGTCGTAGCTTTTTGCGTTTGCTTATTGCGATACTGCCCCGGGTTACGATTACGTGCAATTCCGCGCAACCAACTTCGTCGGATGGAAAAGCTCACTCAACCAGCGTGACTAGACTGGCTTTTCCAGGGCGGAAACAGAGTGAAAGGCGGTGGTGAAGCATTGCAAACAGCGTCCCAGCAGCTGCGCAAAAGCATGGCCAACACTGGCGAAAGATTGTCCCGATGTTCGAGGTACACTCCGCTCCCGGAAATTCCCGGCAAAGGGGGAAACAAATTGACCGACGATGGAATGAGAGTGGCTGCTTCTTTTCGGCAGCGGTGTTTGTGTGTCTTTGAGGGAATAGAAGATAGAAACTTTTGCGTGTGCATGCTTCGTCGGGTTCGGGAATGATACTACGACCTTCGTTCTTCTTCGCCTGACAAGAGATAGCACGATCGTTCGCTTCCCACGAGCATTCACAGTCATGGCGAAAAGTTGGCCAGAGTTTTCCATCCGATGGCCTCCGTGCTTCGCTTTGGTTGTGCAGTATACGTATTATTGATGAAATCGGGGCCATCGGGTGTTGCGGAGCTGCATTAGATCCGCTTCCTGCCAACGTTCATTCCGTTGGTCGATCGTTAAGGTTCGATGGTTTTTAATTTTGTTTTAAAAAACTGCCCCAAACTGTTACCGCCAGCACATTTGACTCGCTTCTTTTTGTTGCTTCCGGTTAAAGTTCCGCGAAACGAATTACAAAACGAGGGAAAATCTTCGATCAATTCGAAGCCTCAGGCAAGCGTGTTTGTTTACATGATAAACTTCATTTCTCGTTACACGACGGCACAAATGAAGGAACAAATATCTTCCCACGTGCTCGTGGGGCCCGAACCAATTTGTTACCGCAACATTAGGCTCGCGCGAAGGCTACGTCCGGTGTAATCAGGCCGCCCGAAATGGTGAGGATATAAAAATCGAATTAATATCCCTTCCTGCACGCTGGTCAGAAGGAGTCTTCGTCAAGGACACACTCGCCAACCACCACTGCGTCCTGTGAGTGCCACCAAATAGCGCCGGATCACGCAACACTCCCACGCCGTTTTTCTTTCCCGGCGTGGCGAAACAACGTTTCAGGAGCACGGCCACCCCAAGATTAAGGCGTTTCCACCCACTACGCTATGTCTCGAAAGGAATGGGGGGGGGGGGGGGATACCCGAGACGGAAAACCCTTCATGTAGCCACATTAAAGGATAATTTATGCGTCAGATTGCGCTTCGCCCTGCGGTTCCACATTCAGGCGGTGGTCCGCTGTGCGCTTGTGTTTTTTGCGATAATTTTCGTTCGGTTTTTGCTTTTTCTTTTTCGAACTTGGTAGTCGTGAAAGACCCAAACACAATGACAGACAAGTACCGAACATCTGCTCGTTTCATTATCTGATTTTGTGTGTTAATTTTCCGTGCATTAATTCGGAATTCCCAAAAAGAAATTCGTGCGGCGATTTACATATTGCTACCATTGCGGTAAGTTATTTGACGTAGGTTGGAATCACATTTCGACACGCTAAATATAGATTCTCTTACAAATGACTTTTAACTATGAGAATTCTCATTAAAATTATGATTAGGATAAATCAGCACAAAAATATGAAGCACAAGCATTATTATAAACGTAACTCTAACTGAGTGATCATGGAAATAACATCATTTCACAATTTATATAGTTATTTTTCATACAATTGATTTACTTTTCCTTCCAAATGAGGAAGTTTAATCAGTTATTCTTTCTTTTCGAGTTCTTTCTTTTAAGAAAATTCAACTATGCAGTTGTGACGGTCTTTTTTCACCTTATTTGTGGCCCTTACATAATCACGTATTTCACACGATATTTACGAAAGTACCATACACAAATGGAAGGCAAACATGTCTACGGAGCTGAAGGCAAAAACTGATTACTCTCGCGACGCCGCTCCTCGGATGTGGGCCAATGCATCCCCCGGAAACGGTGCACTCAACTGAACGACCAGGCGCCTCCATCGCCATCAGCCAGGCTGACGCCATCGGGCGTTCCTTCGGGCTAACGTTACGTAACCGTGTTTAAAGGCAGAGTAAGTGGATAACGTTTTCTACGGAGCACGTTTGGTGCGGGGGCAAACAGTGTATTCGACTCAAAAGGGCCTTCCTTTAAGCAACCGTAACCATCGTTGAAGGGGGAAGTGGTGCGGAAACTGTCCACGCGTGGGGGGGAAAAAGCGCAACGGAATCTTGCACGGTCCAGTGCACTGCCCATCGCGATTCGCTTCACTGCCAAGGGGATACGCTTTATCAGCAACCCAATTTCACGTCCATCACGGAATGGAGAGTTGAGAACGGCAAACGTAAAAAGAAAAGGTAGCAACTTTTCCCTACCGGGGTTCGGGAACCATTTTCACACCTTTCACAGCTGTTCACTCCCCCCGCGGTCGTTAGAGGGTTTGAGGCGCGGTTTTTTTTTATACGCTGACAAGAAATGATCTCATCTATCAACACCATGCCGCCGGCATCCGGTGGACGGCGGAAAAGCTGTACCGTGTGAGTGAACCTTTTTGTGAACAAATATTCCATCACCCATCGACGGCGCACGAAAACGAACCATTTTTCCTTCCTACGTTTCCCCCCCCCCCCCATCCCCTCTGCCGTGCTGCATCCTAAATCAACACATCATTTTCACACATTTCCACGCACGCACTCCACGCCTCCGCCTGCCAAACTCACCTCGGATCTCCGAAAGGTTGATGAAATTTTGACTCATTTTCACGCCGCCGCCGTTGGTTGCGAGTTGCCAAGTGTTGGATGTTGCTTGTTTTCGTCTCTTTTGCTTTTCTCTTCTATTCAGCTGCACATGAAACGCTCCAAACCGACCCTCAACCGACGCACACGGGAAACGGACGGATTTTCCGGACGCGGCACGAATCCGTCCCCACCGTATTGTTCCCGGCTGTAGCGTTCGATGGTTCAAAATTTAGGTTTACTGTTCACACAAGGCGATTTTTTCTTGGAGCGTAGTATATGGTTTGATTGAACCAGGGGAACACTTGACTTGCTCTGGGGTTGAGTTTAGGGTTCGAGGGTGAAGGAAAGTACAGAGAAAAAGAGAAATAGAGATACGTTGCAGAGGGTTCGGGAAACGTTATATCCTACACACTCGACGACCGATTAGTGGCATCGGAACCCGCGCGCACTTTTCCGAGGAAGGACGAAGCCGGGCGAAGATGAAAATGAAAAACCTAATAAATAAAAGCGTACACTTTCACATCGGCCACGCTGTCTGGTTTTTCAACTGGTTTCGGTGTTTTTTTTTCGTAAGTATTTTCTTGTTTTTGCATTCACTTTCGTTACATTTTAAAGAAGGAACCAATATCGAATATTGCTAGGGAGGAAACACTGAGGAAGAACAAGATCATATGGCAAGGTTAGTACAAATTGAACTTTTCGTTCAACAAAGAGTCACTTTTTGGGATAACGTGATTAAAACAAGTGGAAACAAAATGTTTTCACTTTGTTTTTTCTTGTGAACTTCACTGTCCGCTTTGTACCAGAAAAACACACTTAAACATCGACAATCTAACCACAATCGGTTGGGTAATCAAAAACAAATAAAAAACAAGGACCTGCCTGTTGGCATGCGACTCTATTCAGCGCTGGAACAAGAAATGCGACGCGCATTCGTCGTACACACACACACACAAAACACAGCCAAAAGGCGATGGAAAAAACTACGCCAGCCGACTGGGCGTGATGGGGCGGATTGTTTTTGTTTTGGAACGGCGTGTAAAACGGCGGGTGTCGGTTTGCTGGGGGAGCGGGGAAAACGTGAAGTGCGCAGTGACCCTTTTCACGTTCGTTCACGTGCCACGCGTGCACACGAGGCGAAAGCGATCGGAAGCTTTTCCGTGGAACACGTGGCCTCGCTGTTGCGCCGTTGCTCCGGTTAGGAGGGGGGAGGGGGGGGGGGGTTTGGAAAGCCAGTGGAAACTGTGAACCGGAAAGCGGTATCAGCTAACAACGCAGGACGGATGAAACTGTTGATCCTCACTTTATCAAGCTGTATATTTATCCACTTCCCATCCCGTGGCGGCGAACTGCTTAGCACTCAACACTTGCTTAATTCTGTGTACACTTCCGCTCGGGCTAAAAGTATGGCAAATGTTTGCGCGAGCCAAAAAACCAATAACTCAAAGCCAACTTCGAGTGAATCTTTTTAATTCGTTTTCCGCTGCGAGCGCACTTCACTTGATAAACATTTGCAACGTGGAGGACAAAGAAAAGCGTTCACGGAACTGCTTCAGGGGCCGCCACGTTTGATACTACTCTTTCGTAACCAGGATTTTCCACAGGAAGCCACCGTACGGGTTGCGCACAGCTGTCAGTTGAACTATTATCCCAAATTGTGCTGCCTTTCGTTGGCGATTATCCAAAAAGCCAAAGCTGGCTCCGTTCGATTGCGTTTCCGAAAGCAAAAGAAACTACAAACAGATATCCGGAGCAATTGGTTGGGTGTTTTTCGGCTTACATATGCAGGCACAGGCACACGCACTACTACTCCGAAGAATCGGCGATGGGTATCGGGTGACCTACATTTGACGAGAGCTAGAGAAAAACTGACGCACCGTTCGCGGCCACGCGCTGGGACGACCTGCCCGAACTGAAATGGTGGAAATGTTTCTACGCTCTCGGGGAAATTTCGAGTAAGAGAAGCGACCTCTCTCGTTTGAAGTAAGGGAAATAAACAGAGAGTGGAAAATGGAAAAAAGAGAGGAACGCACAGAGAAACGGAAAACATGTACTCTACACACCTCCCTCCTGTGGAGTGGAAAGGATGGAAAATTAGAACAAAAGAGCGTGAATGGATGATGGAAAACTTGTTTAAACTCCATTGCAATTGAGCACGAAAGCCCGAGAGAAAGCGAAACAAAATGAAGAAGAAAAGCAATTCGTTACCTTCGTGGCGGGTAGTGGAAAAGAAAATTCAACCACCGGGCAGTCAAAGCAGGCGAACTGAAACATGAATAATGCGCGCCCATCGCTCGCACGCTTGGAGTGAGCAAATGCGCAATAGGACTTTGTTTCGGTTTTGTTTTGTTTTTCCTACTTTTGCCGTTTGTTGAAAGCCGCACGTGAAGTATTACGCGAATGTTGCTGTTGGACCGGTTGGAAATGTTACGTTCGATTCGATATTTGGGAGAAAGGATGCCGCCCGGTGGGAAGGGGGGTCGTAATGTGTTCATTCGTTCCGCGGTTCGCACAAACACATTAGTATTCATCATCTGTTTCGCAGCCGAACCGAAAGAAAGGACGGACGGTTGGATCGGATGTCGCAGCGGAAAAGCGAGTTTTCATTTCGGGTGAATTGAATTTTGATTTATTTTAAGTTCGTTTGTTGCCTATTATTTGGAGGCTAAGAAGAGTATTTTATGCAATCGAGAGGATCATTTGAAAATAATTCAGAGAATAATCATGTAAGATCATAGTTATTCAGATCTACCCCACGAGTAAATCGCTATTGGCAGACTTATTTAATCAATTAAATAGAATAACAATAAATAAAACCTACTACATTTCATCAATTGTGGTGGTTGTTTTTGTACGCTTTCGGTGAAATTAAATCGAATTGAAATCCGTATTGTGGCCGCTGTCAACTGGCGTACACGACAACACCAGACAAACCGACACGCAATCCGCTTTTCTCCGTCGCACCTTTAAACATCGTTTCATTAAAAGCTAATCGTGTTGTAGAACAGCGGAATAAGCGTTACCTAAAATTGTCGTACACGTGAGAGCTCCCTTCACTCCATTTTTCCGTGCTGGTATCTTTTTTTTGTGTGTGTTTTTGCTCGCTTTCCCTCCCCAGTCGCTCGGGTATTATTTTCCATTCCCTTCGCTAAGCTTTCCCCCCCGCTGCGGTGGGTGTTGGGAACGAGGTCACAAAGCAGCTTAGCCGGGCTGAGATTGGCCTACGCCAGCGAAACGCAAGTGAAAGCTAGGGTGGGCAGACAAAACGAAGGGAAAGCAAGGACACGAGAAAAAGCACACCTCGCCGTGGCAGACGAGAAAATCGCACGAAGCGATAAATTGTCGGTAGGCATGGGGAAGCTTTTCCACGCCGGGAAGGTGGTTACCTCGCACTGGAAGAGCACCCACAAATCTCATGTCGTATGTTGGAACCCCGCAGTGGAAGGGGAGGCGAGAAAATGAAGAGGAGATAGAAATAGAAAAAAAAAATAAAAATCGGATTGCGATTGTGCTCGATCGTTAGGAGCGCGGAACGGAAGCCGGTGTCAGGCGCGGAAGTGAAACACGGAAACATGGAACAATAACACCGTAGGGTGAGGGTTCAGACAAGCTTTTCGTCGAACGGAGGAAACGATTCGCGCGGGCAGAAGAAAAATGATAGTAAGCAAGGTGAAAATAATAGAAAGGAAAGCCAACCCACCCGGCCGGATGGTTTTACGCTGCCAGCAAAGGTTAACAAAGGTTCGGGAAAAATAGGGTGGGCTGTTTTCCAAACCTTCACACTCATCGCCAATCGGTGTCGCCTTGCTTTTAAACCCCGTGTTTGGCACATTTTCCGCATTGTTGCCCCCAGGTTCGAACGTAACACAATTTTTTATCCATCTTTACGCCGTCTGGACAAAAGCTGCCCCGCAGGAGGGATGCTACCCCCACTCTACCGCCACAAACCGTAACCCTTATCACACGAATTATCCGGTCGACGTCGGGTTGAAAGCGATCCTAATCGAAACCGATACCCCGGACCAGTGTTTTTTTGTTATGTGCAGGGTGTGTGTCAAACAAAGGTGAAACATCTCGCTAGTTTTCCTTCCCCATCGAGAAAGGGAAAGCACTCGTTTAAATGACTAAAACAATCCATTTCGGAACAACGTTTGATAATGCGTTTGTTTAAATGGGACGGTGTGTAATTACTCACGTAGCCTGCCTTTGTAATTAACCTCCGACACGGATCGTTACTTACCTGGAAAGAAAGAAAGAAAGAAACAATTAAAATGATAAACCCATGTCAATTTGAATTACGAACATAAAAAGCGGGAAAATGGGAAAACATTTGGAAAACAGGAAATATCGAAACAAACGCTTGTACTGATGCAAATCTACAACGTCTTGTCATTAGATAAGTTTCTTTCATACGTCGTAGTATGGTTAAAGTTGCGTCAAATGTTTTGTAGTCTTTTAGAAAAATAAAAATAACTTTATTTGCCATAAATCACCAGGCGTCTCCATTGGTCTACAAATAACGTATCTAATTCCTCCGTTTAGAAACCAGCCAACAAAGAGACATTTGGTTACTGAATCACCACACCATTTTGTCACAGTCTGCGTCGTGTGTTGGCCATCTGCTTATTTCCCTTCCCTGCCTAAGTAGCGAATTGAAATATTTGCTACACGTCCAACGTTCGAGCACCCTCATGGCACCCACCCAGTGTCCAGTCACACAGTTTACCCCCTCCTCTAAAAACATTCCCCGGGGGATTACAAAACCAGAGATTCTCGTTGGAAAAGCGACGACGACGAGTCGAGTCGAGTCGAGCGGCCATTAGAGTTTTATGGCCCCTCGCCAAACCAGAAGACATCGGCGAAAGATCAACTCTAAAATACGTCCACCCTCGGTGCCACTCTGTCACCCTCGGTCCCCCGGTCCACCGTGCCATCGATTGAAGATTGGAATTTTTTCCGATGCTCGAGATGGGGAGGAAAATTATTGTCAACAGCTGTGCGTTCGGCTTAATGTTTGTTTGCTCGAACAATCGGTCATTTCGGGCGAAGGGCGATGCTGACCGATTTGCTGACCGGGGATGCCGAAGCTGTTGCTTCCAGCGTTCGGTTGATTTTGCCACCGGTTGCGATTTGTTTGCGACCGTGAAATGGAATTTTGATTGCTACCGTAAAGTGTATATTCGTGTCGCGGGTCGAATGTGTCACGCTGAAGTTTAACATGTGTGTCTTGTCGGACCTGTGTTTTCCTGTGTTCCCCCGTTTGAGGCGTTTTTGTATTAAAAGGTGGTTTCCATTTCCCTCCCGAAACACGCTCCCAGTTGATGAGCTCATTTAAACACATGTTGGTAAAATAAATGAGAGGTTTGTAGAATTATAAAGAAAATCACTTGGCTTCGAATGCAGTTCTTTTGCGAAAATATTCAATCTTCCAAACAACATCAACATTTAAATCACAAACGAGCAAACGCTTTCTGTTTCCTTCGAATAAAGTGAACATATTAGTATGCAAAGCAAACGACACGATCAATCATGCGTCGTCATAGCAGCGAGCGTTCGAGTGGAAGAAGGTGAATGTGTGGTGCAAAATGAAACGAGCAAGGAAAAACCACTTCCAACAGGCCCTTAATGGCGTGCCTTCTTTACCGGTTAAAGGGAGAATAAATCTTCGGCCTGCCACCGGCAGGCAAACAATGGAGCCCCGAGGTCCAGTTTTACGACCCATGTCCATATCGTACCGCTGGCCGGCCGATGATTGATCGTGTGATCGTGCGGAGGCTCGTTGTTTTTTTGCAGGAGTATTGGACTATGGTGGTGTTATATATTATTGTTTGTACGCACGCGGATTACGATTGATGCTAATTGCGTGGTGGGAAATGTTTTCCTCGCCGCTTAGGCATTGCGTTGTAAGGAATGTATGTTCTTCTGTTGTCCTTGATCGAGGTTAGTATGTTTACTAATATTCAGCTCAAATAAACTCATCGTTTGTAGTGAATATTGTGACCACAAATGTCTGTAGTTGTTGGAATGGAAAAGAATGATTTTAAATTAAGTTTACGCTTCTCAACAGTAAATATCGACCCGTACTTGCCTTCGTGTTAGAGTGGAAAAAGTATTTTCCATAGCTAAGCGACGCTTCCGAGTGTTCGCGTAAAAAAAGGCAATTAAACACCTCAGCGTTCCTGAGCGCCAAGTGGAAAAGCCCCATGGAGTGCCGGAACGTCAACGTCTCGCCTCGTACGCTACGCCTTTTGATGGTAATAAATGATTACGCCGATTATCATTACTGTTATTGTGATTGCCGTCCAGCGGTGACCCCTTTCGTGATGGCACTCCATGAATGTGGCAGGTTTTCCACCCTCACGGTGTGTTTCTGTGAGTGATTGTGCCGGATTTATAGGACACCGTGGGGGTTTCGAGCAAGGTGCAAAAACCAAAACCCAACACGCTGCGCCCGGATTTCCTCCACCCGTGCCGGTCGGGTCAGCAATCGGCACTCTGAAGCCCAACACTCCGTTCGTGGAAAACCGAAACAACCACACCGAGACCCCACCGGCAAACACACGGTGGCATGCGTACACACTTTGTACCCACTTTGTACGGCATGTTTGGTTTGGTCTGGTGCGGAGCGGAGCGGAGGAGTCCCGGTTGCCGCTTCATAAATAATTCATGGCGACCAAAGCTCGGCAAACAGCCGAGTGCGGAAAGTGCTGACACGCTCGGCCCGCAGGACCACGGGACCGGCCGGGTTGCTGCCGGAATGTTCGAAATCGGCTCAATCACGGCGGCGACGAAGTGATGTGACCGGTTCACACAAAACACCCCGTATGTAGTGGTGAGTGGTTGATAAACTAGTTGGCGATGGAACACGGGCAAAAGGGAAAACAAAACCATCGCATCCACCGGGTCCGGGGAGGGAACGTAATTTTCCGGCTTTTCCGGCTCGGTGTTTCGCTGGGTCGAAAACCGAGCTGGGAAACCCTCGGAACCCACGTTCAACCTCCACTAATGGGCGAGTATGAATTATTAAAGCGATGTTTGGGAAAAGTCACCGAAATTAACCACCCTCCCAGGTGTTCCGCGACTCGTTCCACACAGACTGTCGGAAGGCTGTTCCCCGAAGGTCTGCAAGTGTTGATAATTTGGTGTGCGTGCGCTGGGGGAATAATAACGCATTACCTCACCTTGGTTTATTGTTTTCCCTCCGGTAAGGCCGCATGAAGAAGCGGAACTATGAAGCTTTCATAGTTTTGTGAGTTCGCCTCTCGAACTGACCATGTTTAAAAACATGCAAATCAGTTAATTTTTTTCATAGAAAAAAAAAAGTTTCTTTGTTTAGCTGATTTAAATAATTAATTATACCGCAGTCGTTTCATAAAAATCGACCATTTCTGGTAGATATTTGTTTAGTTCTTACCTAACTAGAATTGCCTATTTAAATTTGAGAACAATAAACAAACTTTTTTCGATAAGTAAACCATTTAAAGGCTATGAACTAAATAAAATAACGAATCAAATAATGTAGAAAATTATAAATATTTAAAAACTTAGGCATGTTGGTCTGAAACATGGAGCAGCAATGCATTATTGAACGGAACAAATGTAAAATTGAATAATAAATCAATTGGTTGTGTAGTTTCTCTTCTCAGGAGTAATTTAACCACATGTCTTTTCTGTTGGAACTATCTTAGCATCCAAACTCTCATTGAATGCTCAGAATGGCGAAGATTAATGTTTTGTGGTTATCTAAAAAATAATTACATTTATATATGTAATGTATATATCTGTTTTTAATATTTGTTTAAACCTAAATAACGTAACTTCCTTTCCAAATTCAAGTAAATCTTTTCGGTTTGATTTCTCAAATAGATTGGTAAATTTAATGCTTCCATATGTAAAACAGGAATAGCCCTAAACATATAAACTGCACGAATTTATAACAGATTAGTGCCTTCGGTAAAAGTAAATCAAATGCACTAAATTGCAGAGAATAAAGAAACCTCTACGCTAAAAAAAGTGTACTGTTTCCCTCTCTCAAATATCAATTCAAATGGAAGTAATCGACGCAAAACTGGTGCTTGGTAAGTGTTTTCTCCGCCCCAAAGAGTGGTTATTATTTTCACACCCTCACACACACACACCCACAAAACAAAACCAACTGTCGTGGAACGCCGAGGTAATAAAGATATCGCGATTCGCTCGCCGATTCGAATCGGTTAATTGATTAGCGCAACTAATGAAGTGAGCCGGCGATAGAACACGAAGCCCGATCGATGGTGATTATCAAACCAATGTTTCGTTGTTATCGAGTAAACCACGTCCCTCTCCCTCCCCGAAAGCTTTCCCCCGTGTATTGTGTTTGATTCGAACACGGAAAAAAGCAGTACATTCCGTCTGCAAACGCAATTTAACTTCGTCGTCGTTGTCGTCGTCGTTGTTGTCGTTTAAGTACTCGGTACAGCGGCGTATCTTATCGCGTTCGTCCGTCGGTTGTTTGCCCGAAGTGTCGTTGTCGCCGTCATCTTTATAGCGCCGTTGATCACCACCATCGTCGTCCCCATCATCATCATCATCAACAGCATCAACGATGGCGCTTAAAATCTGTGTCCGAAACTTGTCATAGTTTTTGCTTGTTCCGTTTTTCTTTTCACTCTATCCCTCCCTCTATCTTTCGAAAGAGGTCTTATTTGTCGAGCTCAAGTTGGAGGGTTTTTTTTTGTTTGTCTCATGCATAGTTGCACCACACTCGATGATGACGATGTCCTCGTTCAAGTGGTCTCGCCTGTCGACTCCTCGCTTTTTAGTCTCGCTAACGCCATGGGTTTTCCGGTCGAAGGTCAAGGTTTCCATTTGTTTTCTTTCAACGCCGCGTTGAGTTTCCTTTTGTCTTTGGGGACCGTCCTCACACACATTTGCACACGTATTTACAGTACCAGTCGGGGTCGTGAACAGAGACACATGAACGGAAAAGCAATCATGATCACTCACAGAACTTTTCGTCCTTTTTCTTCATCTTCTTGACGACCCGCCGAACCTTGACGATGCGCCGGATGACCTTCTTCTTCGGTTGACCTTCACTGGTGCCGCTTCCACTAGCGCCGACACTTTCACTACCACCACCCACTTCGGCACCCTCTCGGGGTGGGACACGCGGTGGTACGCCTAGCTCGATCTGTGCATCCGCCCGCGGTGGCGTTCCTTCACGTGCCGCGCGCGCAGTCAGGAAATTACTATCCACCGGCTTGGCGGGCTCACCGGGTGCCTTCTCCGCTGGTAACGACAACGACGTCGACGAATGTGCTGGATCCGTGTACACCGTCGCCACCGATGTGTGATTGCCCCCGTCGCCCACGGCCGTCGAGTTTCTTCCCGCCGTTCCCATCCTGCTCGAACTACTCATATCTTGCCTCTCGCTGGCTCCGATTTCTATCGTCCTCCCTCCAGGCGGATCCCTCCCCACGTCCCCGGGCGCGCTCGACAACCACTCAAATCGTTCACGCTGAGATGTGGTCGGGGTTTCTTATCTCGTTGATTAATATGATTTTAGAGCCGGCAGCGAATGAAAACACGGGCGCACGAAGAAGAGCGCAAGAAGCGACATATGTTTTCCCGTCCGGGTGGAAAACGACAATGTAGCCGACCTTTGCCTGATGAGACCATGCAATCACCCTCTAGAGATGACAACGCTGGGCGGTTGCATTCCTCCCGGAGGAAATCTTTCCATTGAGCTATTCGCGTTTCAGCTCCGTAGCACGTCAACTGGGAATCCGATGATACACCACGTTCGAGCTAATGGGGCCACTTCAGCCGCTAGTTGTGCCATTCATCTCCGGAGTATCTTATCGCATCACAACGGAACAGCCGTTAAGGGACAACATCGGGGGGGGGCTTTGATAAGCTGGGGCATGTACCGGTTCACCTTCGCGCGCAGCAGTTGCTATCATGCTACACGTTCTTGGCCCACCGTCGGTCGTTACTCCTGTCGACTCAAGGGCTGATTTTTCGATAAAATATCACCACGATCGGTATCGTTTCGAGATTTAATTTTCTTGTTCTGATTTCGAACCGAATTATTTCGCGACAACAAAGGCAATAAAAAACAATCACAATCTGTTTCTTGTTCGCATGTAGTTTGCTGCTTAATTGGTGAAACTGACGGACACTTCAGTGCTTATCACAGTCAACAACGGCCACTCGAAAAGGCTCCCCCTTAAACTAACCTAAAAAACCATTAGGGAGAACAAAAAAGAAAGGAAGAGAAAAGGAGAAAGAACGAGAGGCAAGGATAAAGGAAACGAAAGTGAGAAAACTACTATTTAACCGGTTGAACTACAAAACGTGTCGAACAAGGGGGGGGAGGGGGGGGGGGTGTAACAGGTGGAAATCGAAGAATGCCATGTTCCGGATGGTGTTGCGGTTCGAACGAAACGGACGGGGGGTTGCTTGCACGTGGCTTCGAGCCCCCTACTCTTCCTCTTCACCATCAGTTTGTTGATAATTGTTATTTTACCTCAACACGGCATACATAAAACTTTTCACTTGCGATGTACACAGAGGGGAAGGTGACTCGATGGGGGGGGAGAGAGTGAACGGAAACCGGGTGGATTGTTGACTCGTGCCCAATGTCACGCAAAACATGCGATCAAAACTGTTCGATGCTGGACCTTTGACCTTTGTCGTTGTGGGAAAACATGGGAAAGTATGTAATATAATTTTAATTGTAACCAATACTGAGCTCCAATACATCGAAAACCTCTTGTTCGTGTTTGTAATTAATCTACAACAGTTTGTAAAAACTAAGAAATAATAATTTAGCAAATATTAAATGGAAGTGAACACAATAAATTATACAGTCATTTTATTACATGATAAACATGAAACCTGAGCAAGTGGGCGTGAAACTTCTTCAAAAACAGGGAGTTATCGATTGAGCTACAATTTTTATGCGCTACTCTAATTGAAATAAATA
Organism: Anopheles coustani; assembly: GCF_943734705.1. NCBI lineage: Eukaryota > Metazoa > Arthropoda > Insecta > Diptera > Culicidae > Anopheles > Anopheles coustani. Next base: position 80,603,605 of record NC_071289.1, read on the forward strand.
GAGCTTGTTGCAATCCGAGCAGACTTTGTTTGCCTTGTAAAATAAAAAATTCGGTAGCATTTTAATGCTAGTGCACATACCTTTTTTAGCTTAAACTGAAGCAAATAGTCTTATTCTTGAGCCTTCCTTAATTTTAAAGAAAAATAAAACATTAATCAAATTCAATTAAGTATTTGAGCATATAGAGATCAATCTGTATTTTGATTTGATTTTGCGTGTTATTTTCGTTTAGTTTCAACAGCTGTTGTGAGCCAATAAAAGAACAATAAACTTGCCAAATTTGCAATCACTCACATGGGGGTCTGCCCTTTTGAAACGATGAAGACAATTTGCATCTCAAACGGCAAGTTTGACTACCAGACATCCGTTGGCAGCAAAACGGTCTCGAAAGGAATCGGTGGGTAATTTTTTCTCTTCCGTATTGTTTTCCTCCCCAGGACGTATCAATTCTGGTGCGCAAATGAAAATCGCTTGCCGTTCCTCCGACCACCCCGCATATCGAATACAACGACCTTTTGTCGAGCAATAAATGTTTCATTCTATCCTTCAGCACAATCATTAGGAGACCGACCCGAAAGCGAATATGATTAATATTCTTCGCGCTTGTCGGCGAGCGGAAGTGGGCGAGTCCCGAGCGATCGTACTGTCATATGGTCGCACTGCTTGCAGGGAGCTGCTAGGCGAGAAAAATACACTACTAACCACACATCCGATGCAACTCGAGGTTGCGGTACTCGCCCAAACCGTTCGACCAAGCCAAGAGGAGGCTCATAAATATCAAATCAAATCAGAATCCATAAATCACTCTGATAAATGGTGCACGCGTCATGGCGAGCGGCGAAATACCGCGGCCTTGTCCCTGGTGGCTCCCGTGTCTGCCCACAACCGGTAGGCGAAGCTAGGGGAAGGAATGGAGGGGAGAGAAGAGACGACGAAATGAAATCTTTGCGGCTCGTGACAATTCGTTTGAATTCGGATTGTTCTTTTATTTTCGCCACCTCCAAGTAGGCTTTGTGTTGGCATGCGCTTCAACAAAACAACGAACGACCTTCAAGAGTTGGAAATTGCGAAAAAAGCATAGGAAAAATCATCAGGTATGAACCATTAAGATGGTCATGGTTTTCCTCCGTTGCCTTCCGGTTGCATTCGTTAACACCGTGAGATATTTTTCAAAGAACGCCAACAAGTGGAATTTTCCGCAGTTGGCATGACAACTGCCTAGCACTGTAAATAAATTATACGCATCAGGAAAATGAAATGTTGTTTTGTTAAAAACAAAGGTCCTATTTAAATTTATCAAGTATGAATATGTTTAAGTATCAAGTATGAGTATGTTTAAGTTTAAGTTTAAGTATGAGCCAATTTAATAAACTCAATAAAGTTGATTTTATTTTCATACGTCGAAAAGAGTGGTGTCTTGAGAGAAATAAGAATACGATTCGAGGTAACTAATTTTATTTATTGAGTTTATATGTTTAATGCTTGGATAGAAGTACGTCTTCATACGGTAAACATGAATTAGATATCTTATTTGACAAAAGATATCAAAATACTAAATAAGCTTCTTATTCATTGTTAAAAGCGAATAAAAGTTATATTGATCATTTTTATGTCCATCAGATATTACCAATGAATTTACCAATTTTTTTATATGTTGGTCAAATGGAAAAACCTCTCCAGGCGAGCTGTGCGATTCTTTCCGCTCAGAACAATATTGTTACGCCGATACGATAAAATCTCCTTCCGTATCCTTTGAGCGTGCACGCAGTAGCAGCCTTTTTATGGCACTTGTTCTACTTAGGCGCATACACACCGTAAACGGCAGTCAATAAAGACTAGATTCTCGTGTCGTAAAACTCCCTATAACCGAATCTCCCTAATGGACATCGGCAAAACGGTCGCCATTTGCCGAACGGGTGTTTCGCCTCCTCCCAAATATGGTTTGCACAATTCGCACCAGGTTTGAGGCTTCGATATGTGACGCGGCCGAGCCGGACGGAGCAGGAGGGGCTTCCAAACGGAACCGTACACATGCAGTACCACTTGAGGGAACCGATGAAGCCGGTGCTTGGTGTGCAGACAAGAGGTTCTCCGGGGGCGGTAAAAGTCATAAAGGTCAAGAGCAATCATGCGTTGAACCTTTTGGCTCCCGGACGCCCGAGAGAACGATGTGTTGATTTACTCGATGAGATCCTTTTTCCGCTTTTCTGGGCGCATTTTTTTTTTCTTGCCGGCTCCATTGAGCTTGGCGCTCGCAACACGTTTCTTCATAAATCAAAACGTGAGTAAAAAACGAAAAAAGCTAACAAAAAAACCAACAATCACATCAGCTGTCCCCATTTGGCGCACGATACGATGGTAGGTCTCCGCCTCCGTGGAGAAGATTGAGTTTGGAAAATTGGAATCGAAATTTTTGCCATACGAAGAGCACGCCCGATTCGTTGGCATCCGTTTCCATCGGGCGAGATTATCGTTTTACGACCGGCTTTGGATGGGTTTCTTCGCATCGCTTCAGGACAAACGATTTCCCGCCTTCCGACACGACACGCACAACACTTTATCATGCGGCTGAGTGTCTAAGTACGCCCTGGGAAATGCTAGCCCTAGCCCTAGCCCTACGTGATTCAATTCTCTTGCTTGAGCTGCCGGATTCTGTCGCTTTGCCGACTGGGACGTGTTGGAATACGTGTGATCCGGATCGGTCCGAAGGATGAAGCTCGCCAAAGTGGTATATAACACGCTGGATAAACATTTTGCATAAGGTAAACATGGGTGGCTTGTAAATGTATAGATATTATAATTTTCCACTCAATGAAACCCTTTGAGATGTAATGTTGGAGAGTAAACAATCGTATTGAAAGAAAAGAGCAGTATAAGCCTTTGTATTTTTTTAAAAACATTCTTCTGTGAATCTAGGAATAAAATTCATAAAAAAGTTAGCAGAATATATATTAGATTACACCTAGTATTTCAAACTGATTTCCTCTGAAAGTAACAATTTATATACACTTTCTTTTTTGACAAGGGACAAGACAACCATTCAAAACAAAATTAAAAGTAAATCTTTTGCTTGCCGTAAACTTACCAAACTAAACGCGTTCAAAATCGCACTGATTTTCATATTTTCTCCGACATTTTCCCTCAGAGTGCCTCGAACCGTACCAAACTCGATAAAATAATTTGCAACCAATTTCTGGCTCCCCGTTTTCCTACATGCGACATCGACACCCACACACCCATATATGACCGGAAGCAAAGGGGCAAAAGGGCAACAAACTGTCGTGGCCAATTTTCCTCCACTATGGTCTGCCGAGTGCCGAAAACCGGATGCCCGGGTCGACAACATGTCGCGTCTCGGATGAAAACGTGCGGAAGAGCGTAATTATTATTGCATGAAGCAATAAACATTTGATTCACTCACGGTTCATGAATAAGTTAATGCGTTTTCTGGTGGGTAGGTATTTGTGCATCGGAAAGGGCGTTCTATTCAATGTTTGAAGGATTGAACTACGGTCGAGATTTTACCCATAGTTTTTAATTCGATTTGAAGTAATTTTACACCTTGTGAATTTGGCTTTGTAAAACATATTTAATCTATTAAAATAGACCATCACCCTTTAGAAGTCCGCAACAAAACACCTGGGATGAATGTTGATTTGGGCTACTGTTGATTTAAATTATGCAGCCCAGACCTTGGGACTAATTGAATTTCAATCGTAGATTTCCACACGCAGCGCAGAAGAAATTACCATAGGAATGGCGTCGAATGTCGAAGTCAACAGATTATCAATTAGCTCGGCAGGGCAAAACAAGCGGCATCGCATCGTCACCATGTCGCTGTCATGTGCTGATGAAAGGGATCGAATTCGGTTCGGTTTCGTGTGATGGATGGCTTTCGGCATGGTCCACTTCTCACCGAACGCCTCCGCGTTCGGAATCTGGCGGTCTTACAAGCCGAAAGCCGATTGCAAATGAGTGTGATTCCTTTTCGTCCTACCGTTTCTCCCTACCCCCCCCCCCTCCCCCACCCCTCCACACCGCTTTCCAAGGAGAAGAGAAAGAGAAGTCGCAAGCCAAACAAATGCTAATGCTAATTAATCAGTTTCGCTCGGGCGAGCGTAATTCATTCCGCTTGTTGTCGTCGTCGTCGTCGCCGGAGACTCGTTGAAATGGCAGCCGGTTGGCTTTTCCTCACCTGGCTCTGGCCACGGACCGGGTGTCGCACGAAAAGTCGCCATGCCCGTTGGCCGTGAAATATGAACAGCGTACAAAAATCCACCACTTCCCGCTACTTCCATCTCTTGCATGGCCCGGAAATGGACGAGCAAAGTAGCTTGCACATTTCAAATGGCAAAAAACCCCGGGGTTTGGTTTCTGCCAGCGGAAGGAAATGGGTCTTTGCTCAGCCATCCGGAACATTGTGCCGGTCTAAGGGGCGATTCGTTTTGTCAACCTAAACAAGCCTGTTGCAGCTGCACCCGAGAGAGGGGGTGGATGCACATCACTGGGCGGATGTTTTCTTTTTCGGTTTGTACCTTAAAGGTGGCCAATTTTGAGCTCGTGCTCGTTTAAGTTGTTTTCCCTCCCATGGGCAATGATTTCATAACCTGTCTGCAGAAGAGTAAGAGGTTGCCAAAAGTGTGAAGTGGATGCAAAATGGATTCTTTTTTTGTAATAAAAAATGGTGTGAAATGAGGTATGAAATAGGTTTTACCTATTTGTTGCTCGGAGGATTAATTTAATCGTTTTGTCAGCAAAACTTTGTTTTGCGAAAAAAATTCAAAAGTTTACCTTAAAATTGGTTCTTTTTGAGTAGCTTTTGAATCCTATCAGCTTTGAGTGATTTATTTCAAAGTTTTCAGATTCGTTTGTATTAATTTTTCTTGGAACTACTACGCTTATGTTAAAGTAAAGTTAATGATTGCGAATATCAAAAAACATGCCATGTGCAAACGTTGCACGCTCGGCTTGTTTTTCCCTTCGTCAAAAACAGCATCTTCGGTAACCTTGACCGACGCAGGTCACTTGACCGTCGGACCTCGGTTCGGACTAGCCAACAACGATGTGATTGACAATCACCATGTTGTTGGGTGTTGAGTTTCTGCTGCCATGAGTATGTGTCACACCAGACAGCTCATTGCCATGTTTTGTTTTTTCTTTGCCCCGATCATCCAAGTCAGTCGGACAATGGATGTTTTGCTCGGTCTTTGCAAACTTTTGGGGTCATTGGATGGTCGGTGGGTACCTTAAATGAACTGTAAAGGGAAAAGTTTACCAATCCTTGTCTCGTGGGTTTGCGAGCGTTTGTCGAAGGCTTTCTTATTTTTCCTTTTTTATTTTATGTTTGCCAAATACTGGTAGTATGATGTCCATTTTTGACCAATTGGATGAGTTCGAGCTTTTTTTTCATTTTCAAACAAGAATGTTTACTGAAGATTTCATTTTAAACAAAACCACCATATGAGTTGTTTTGTATATTTAAAGACCCGTTTGACAACCTTACAAAACATTAAATAATAAGCTATAAAATCTAAGCGCATTACATCTTTTAACAAACTATATAAGAAAACATTTCTTCTTTTTTAGTTTTCGACAAATAAACTAGCGTACATCAACACAATGTCTACGGCACACAATGTACGGAAGGTAGTTTATCTTTTTACATTTATTTTTCATACGTTCCCTTTTACTTTTGCAACATAGACGACAACAAAAAACATTAGCAAAATCCATTCACATGATGACAATACAATGGCAAATGAGAGTAAGTAGAGAGACAGACAAAGGGGAGGTAACAGTGGAGAAGAGAACGCCATGACTGCTCTCGGAATGGCGTTTGAAATCGATCCAACGAATCGAAGTGGTTTCCGTTTTCACTTACCCTTGATTTCCTCCTCGGTGAGCGTTTTCCCTTTGGCAACCGAGCTCTGCGCGATCGACGGCAATCAACGAACAGGAGAATGAGAAGAAAGAGCAAAAAAAAGGAAATGTAACAACGCCGTACATTGTTGCTCGCTATGTATGTTGATGGGTCGCCTTTGACCGACGATAATGGGGTGAGAAAAATGGTACAACTAGTGATGATGATGATGATGGTGGTTCTCCTCGGGTTATCAGAGGTAGAGAAGGAGGGAACCATACTTACTTTGCGGCGTCCTATGAGTGCAGCACCCAACATCTACGAAAGGAAAAGAAAGAAAAGCATTCAGTGTGAGGGAAGTAAATTCTGCACTTAAGCTGGCGTACACTTCTCGAAGCAAAATGAGAGTTTAATTTGTTGAACTAATGTTGATTTTCATAGAATGAAATAAATGATAACGTGTACAGCGTGTAAATATTTTAGTTAATATAACTATTGTTTATGATAAAAATGAATTATTTATTTCATATAATCAATACAACTTCATTGCATGTGAAAGTAAAAGACATTTTTTAACTGTTTCTGCCGCAACAGGAACCGACACTCGTTCATTATTAATCAACTCAAATGGGATGCCCTTTTGCTGCCTCTCTCGCTCTCTCGTTTACATCCTTGATCTTAACCATCGAACCACCATGAGGTCGGGGTTGGTTTCTCGCAATTACCCTGCAGTGATCAGGCGGTATGCAAAGCTCGACGGAAGGCGTAATAGTTTAATCGTATTTCATTATTAACCGGCATGATTAGACTTCATTCCACCGAGGGGAAACATGAAGCGTTGCTGTATGATACGGGAGTCGGTATGAAGGATGTGGTTGGTAATTAGTTTCCCGAAGTTCTCCGACCAGGTACAACCCACTCGATCATAGCTTTTTGGCGATGACAAACCACTGCAATGGATGGAGGCGCCCAGTGCCATGATGGAGGCGCCTGGTGCCGCACGATATTATGCACGACATCCGGTTCGTGGCGGCTCGTTGTTCGCTACGTTTCCGGGATTTTCCTCGCTAGCGTATCCGAGTAAAACCAGATAACAAGCAGCAGCGCCCTAACCAACTGGCAACTGGTCCTGGCGTTGGGTTATTTACGACTTCCTTGAACTTAAAGCACTTATGCAATTAACCTTCCCCGCGGCTTACAGCAGACGACCGCCAGCGATGAAAGTAAACTGCAAGTCCGGTGAAGTAGTTACGTGCGTTCACCTTTTTTTTCTCTTGACCCCGGAGCAAGGCCGTCCTTCACGAATTGCATTCAAAGTGGTGAAGGTTCACGTCGGGGAAAGTGCAGCAAAAACCAGAAGGTTGTAGGAGGTGTGTTTTGTCTTAAAAGTCAAACTCCTACATGTTGTGCAAGTTTACTGTCTCTGCAACCCGTTAACGATGTAAATCGGACCCCAACATAGTGATTCATCTTCATAATTCTACCCGGAAGGCAAACCACTTAAACAAGAAAGTCCTCAACCGATACTTGACCATTTTCTCGGAGGCAATGAAAATGCAATTTGCTTCCAACTTAAAGCCAACCATCGTAGCCTGCGTTTCACGAGCATGCAGTTCAAAAACCACGTGACGGTTGCTGGTGAAACGTAATTGCTTGTCTCGAAGGGAGGAAATGGTTGTATGCAGAGGGCTTAAGTGGGCTTTCGATAACTCCGGCGGAAGATGAGGAAAAACAGATTGCCCGAGCGGAACACTTGATCCGCCCGGTGAAAGCTGAGGGCAAAGAGAAGCAGGAGTATTTCATCGGAACACGTGGGGTCAGAACTGCTGCGAAACTCGAAGTCGAAACTTTGGTTCAGTGCACTTCATTTTGAAAGGATTAAAAGCCCAAGAAACCCTTCGTAAAACCAATTAAATTTTAATTTCGTACAGACCATTTTGTTGACAAGAGAAACACGTTCCAAATTAGATTTTTCACTACACACAGGAATCACCTCCTCAATCGCAATAGCAATCGCATTACAAATATAGTTGACACTCAAAGAAGCACAATTTCATATGCTCACCTTCGCTGCGTCTTCTAGCTCGCTTAAATCACTCATAACGACCGCGGAACGAAAATAAGTTTTAAAATAAAAAAGATGATGATTTAATTCCACCACAAGCGGCAGCGGTCTATCCCCCTCGGTCACTCACGGACACGCGACTCCGTATAAATAAAAATATATAAACTCCGCGGTTGTACCGAAAAAAGTACGCCACTTGAAATCAACGAAATGAGAAGCGGGCAAAGCGAACACAAATCAGAACCATGCGATCAAAAATCGATTATCGCGCTCGGGTGGAAAGAATGGCACTGTCAGCTGAACGGACGTGTGTGACACGATCGCACGATCGCGCCCGCTCGAAAGGTGACACTGGTTTTGCGACCCCTAAGCCCGGCCCCGCAAACAAGGCGCCCGGGACGCCGAGCCGAGCATCGGGAGGAATGCATTGCATTGCTCGTTGCATCCGCACGAGGACGCGGCGGCATGATTCGTGCCACTTTCGGGCGCTCGGTGCGATGATCTAATAATGTTGCTCGCACTCACTCGACGTCGTTCTACCCCTTCGGCACTGGCACGGCACAAACACACGTGCACACACACACACAAGGGCCGGCCTCGTGAGGCGAGGGGGTGACGGGACGCACTGGTAGACACAGAGATTGTGGTGCGCCCAAAAATAGCGTTCGAAAGGGAGCGGATGGCAAAGTGGTCCTACTGTTTCATTTTCACTCCGCTCGAGAATGAAAATGAAATTTTCTTACAGTGCAGTTAGGAGATAGGCGCGCAAGTTCGGGCAACGAGAACGGGGAGGGGAGGGGGGGGGGACTGCGTTGGCGCCTGCTGTTTGCATTCTACCACCAGGCTTTGGACAGCTTGACACTGTGATTCACATTTTGTCACCAGATTTTTTAAATTTCTATTTAAAAATGCTTGCTTTTAGTTTGATGTTGAAAAAATTTGTGTTGATTTTTAAAATTTTTCTTTTTTTACAAATATTTTACATTTTCCTGAATTGAAAAGGATTGTGAACATATCCAAGGTTTCCTCGGGGGCTATTTTATGTTGAGCCAACTATAAAGATGTGGTTTTTACATTGTTAAGTTCTTTACTTCTTAGTTTGTAATAAAATATTGGATACATTGTTCTTACAACAATATTTGTAATTACTTTAAAAAAATCTCTCACAAAAAAGAAACCGGAAAGGCGACACACTTAAAAGCTATCATTATTTATATGAATTGAATAATGGAGGAAAACAACGAAGTAACAAAATATTGTACCACCCTGTTGCAGTTTCCATCGCCTGCTGATCATAAAGATATTTTTGAAAAGCATACTCGTGCATCGCTCGTGGTGAATGCAAACCCGTCCAAATGTTGCCATATCGTTCTCCACGTGCATTTGTTGCAGTTGCATCTGCAACTCGCGCTAAGCTCCGGCCCGTCACCACTCAACACACACACACGAGTAGAGACACATTGATAGGAGGCACCAAAAGAACAACATTCTGAGACACAAACGATCGGATTGAGGAAGTGAAGCAACCTGATCGTACGGCGTGTTTTCTCTTCAGGGTGGGCACAAACTGACACACAAACACACACACGCACACGAGCCGGCTTGCCTCGAGGAAGGGTGTAAACTATGTTAATGCTAATAATAGGTAGGTCGTGTATATCTTTAGCACACCAGCCGGTCGCTTTATTCATCTTCCGTCTTGTGGTGGTGTGGATTGTTTACAGCTGATCGGGCCGACAAAAAGCGCGGATCGGGATCAGCGGGACCGAATTCGTTCCCTTCCACTTTTGAATTGTTTTATTTTCTGTAGCTTTTCAGTTGCGCTTGGGGGAGAAACGGAGCGTAAGAGTGCCAAAACCGGTTGAAGGCACAGGAGGAGAAAGGACACAGTTTTCCGATGCGGCATCATTTAATTTTCTCCTTTGTTGATCTGTGCCGCGCAATCGCCATCTTGTGCGAGTGTGATTGTTCAAAGAGATGATCATCATTTGTGAACTGGGCCCCTTTGAACGTCAGGTGTGGTCCAGAGGAGGAGAAATGATCGAGTTTTTGCGCACCAGCTTTGTGGGTTAATAGTGTAGTGATTGTTTAACAAATGTTAGTCAGTGTGCGAATTGTGCGAAATACTAAATAAATGAAAGTAAATTGGTTCAAACAAGTATGGAAAGATACAGTTTTATGATTCTAATTGATGTGTTTTTTTTAAATAAGCAAGTTTTTTACCATACAAAAATATACTATTGTGATGGATAAATTACCTTTAACAAAAAAATTATTTAAAACGATTTTTTACATTCTTTTAACCTGCAGATTAATTAGTATTTTTTCACCGATTTATTTTCTATATTGTTGTTGAGGATAAAAATAAAAGCTATCTAAATTTTTTTATCAAGAAATGACAGAAGAAATAAGAAGGAAAAAAAAAGAAAGAAAATGACAGAAGAAAAACGGCATAGTAAAACAGGTGCTCAAAAACGTGTTGGAAAATTTTTCACATGAAAATGTTGAGAGCGAAGATTAATGGACGATATCAACATTAATAAAATTTAATGGCAATCCAGACTGCACGCTTACAGATAACAAAAATAAAATGAATCTTTCCCATTTGTGTGCGGCAATTCGCCTAACGCTAAACGTGCTTTTGGTACCTTTATATGACTGTAGAATCCACTCATCCGCGTAATGTGCAGGCAAGCTGCTTGTTATGGCAAAATATAGCTAAGTTAGTTTAAATTAGTCAATATGTTTTTCACTAAGATTTTCACAAGGTTTGTTTCACTTCAAACTATACCCTTTTTTCCTAAGCTATGATCACATTTATTTCTTATCCCACCGGTAAAACATTCTATCTCCTGTCCCGTGTCTGATTTGTTAACCTTGTTTTCACATGAGATTTAAACTTGGGAAGTTTTGCTAAGATAAACCAACGCACGAGTATTTATCAAACGTTGGGATGTGATGAACACGATTTTTAAATAAACGATCACCGATTAAACATTTCCTCATCACTCTTTCACTTGGTTTTCCACAAGATTTTGATCAAAAATATGTCGCGACATTCACTAGCATACGGTAACGTTGCAAACTCACAATACTTTCATGATACAATACCACCTATTATTTCCCTCACTGATTAAAAGGAGAGCACTTTCTTTTTAGCACTATCCTATTCAAGGCTTTCAGCTGCACTGCAGCGTTTTCCCGTTCCCATGCGAGCCTTCAGAATATCCACCCGAGTCACGACAGTTTCACGCACGAACTAACGCCACGAGCCGACCGAAAGTAGGTACTGCACTAAGGGAACCAGAGAAAAAAAACCAACAGTGATCCACCGTCATCTGTTACTTGATCGCGCACTTTTCCGCCGGATCCTCGATGAAACGGGTTTGGCTCGGTTTTAATCAGACTAGATTGAGATTTTCCGCCTCTCGGAGGGTTTTTTTTTTCCACCGAGTGTCACCGACTTTTCGGTTCTCTTTGGTATGCAAAAAGCGTTGAATCAGATGTTGTTGCTGTTATTTTTCATCCGTGCTCATTATTTCCTCCCGGTTGGCCCAGATGCCAAACTTCACGCAATCGTTTATGTCACATTTGTCACCGGGAGATGTTGTATTTATCTCTTTCCGTGTGTACAGTTTCACTTTGTAGCTCGCGGACAAAACACTCGGCCCGAAATAAAAGTGAAAAACCGGATCACAAGATCACTGATCTACCGTTTCGGAATCGCACAGGACGCCAGGCCAGGGCGAAGCAGGTACGCATAGTAATGGCACGCGCGACTTGAAGTTTTCCTCTGCCTAGCGTTGGGAAATGGGGTATGTTTTCCCTGGTGCTGCTGTTTGGTGACAGGTGAAGGTGTGACCGCTGACTTCCCGAGGGATGCTGTACGCTTCAGGAGTCGTGAACACACATACACACTTAGACGCAACATTACTTTAACCTGGGTGCTTAGTTCCGCCTCCTTCCACTTCCTCCCCGTGCCTTTGACTTTGCTTTCCGCGACCTGCTAAGAATAACCGTTCGGAGCAAGTCTTGGGAAGGTTAACGGTGGCTTACTTTTGTTGACTCAAACCTACACTGAAGAAGAGGAAGATAGATTTTGATGTATGTGAGCGAACTAGGGACGACCAATTTCGCAAGAAACGGTGTAGACCATCTAGATAAAGCAGGTATTTACAAACGTATTTGTATACCAGAACCAACACCATCAACACGTTACGATTTACTTGCCAACGATTGGTCACTCTACATATCTGATCTAATGTTTTAGATCGTCAAAGAAAACCTGTTGCTAGGAAACGCGAAGCTTCTCACACGCAACCATCCTCCTAGCACGTGCTAACATGAACCGAGTTTCTTTGAAGGAAGGCTGCAATGAACTATAACGTTCTAAATTTAATCCTTATCTTGGAAGTCTTCAGCGAAACACAAAAACTGGTGGCCTCGTGACAAAGTACACTTCGGTATCCGACCGGTAATTGGCCACATCCTTTCCGATATGTCCTTTCAATGACTCATCTTGAGACTGGTGTTTTGTGGAGAAATAAAACGAAAATGTTTGGAATACCGTTCGAAGGTTCATATCCGCAAAGGGACATCCGGTGCGAACGGAATTATGGAGGACGTTGGAAAGGAAATATTTTCCTCTTATTTACTTTATTTTTACTTATTTATTTACATCTTGAGACGGGCCAAACTGAGGTCTGTCAATATTATTATTTTTATTATATTATCATTGGGGCTAAAATAAAATAAAACGCTTTTGTTCTTCGTGCTGTTAGCAAAGCATTCTAGCGCATTTAATTTGTTTCAGTCGTGAAGCATTTACTAAGAAAGCATACAAATAGGGGATTACACAAATGAACAATTCAAAACAAAACATATACATACATCATCAAACGAACTAAAACATCAACAATCGAACTAAAAGATATCCGAAACCAAACACAAACACTCGTGGGGAATATTTCAACAAATTGGTCTATTGACTGTAATGTAATTGTTATAGGAGAAACTGTCAAGACAATCACTGGTGGCTTTACATTAGGAAGCTCCGCGAGATCCTCACATTTTCTCTATCGACCAAGTTGGTGTATCAACACGGGAGAATTGAAAATTGTTTCTGAAACGGCTGGTTAATCCGATGGCCACGCGGAAGCCGCAACAAACACTGTATGTGCACGGTCCTTTCGAAATCAACTGATTCTTCCAAAACCGATGCCCGAAACAACCGAACCGTTTGAGGATGTACGGAATTTTCCCTAAGTGTGTATTTTTGTGGCTGTGTTTGTGCACCATTGTTGAGGAAAGTCATGAAAAACGAGCAAGGTCGGTTAGGGTTGCTGTCCCCGGGAGGACAGCTCGAGCGTTTTGTTTTCATGCGACGTTGACACACGCCAAATTCCACCCAGCTTTTCAAGCGGTCATGGATGCCGCTCGATGTTGTATTCGATTTTCGGTGGTGAACGGTTGCGAAAGAAGGCAGGATTTTTGTGACAACTTCGACACGATCAGCCCGATGGCGGTGGAGTGTTGGGCTACAGGAATCAACAAAAATCGAAAACTAAGCAAACCAACACTCGTGACCGTATGACGTTGCCGACAGTCGTCACAAACCTCGTGTCGCAAAAATGTACCGGGACACCAAAACAGCACGATCGCGACAAATAATGGCAGAACATACTCGCCTTGTCGAGCGAGAGGGAGCAGGAAAAAAGCTAATGATAAATAAAAAAAGATGATCATTGCTATTATAATCCATTTTAGTTTCCCACCTGCCCACGGTATCCTTTCTGTTGTGATGTTCACTCAGTCTTCTTACCTAACAAGCATGTCTTACTGCCTTTTCTCGCAAAATTACCAACACGTTCTGCGATCAATTACGTCCGAAGAAGATCAATCGATTGTGCACTTCGTACCGATCATGGTCGTAGTGAAAACAAAAGCAGTCTAACTCGTAAAAGGCGCCACTAGCAAGGATTGTTGTTTGCAACACATTCTACACTTTCGCTGCCAACGATTATGGCGACAGTTTTGAGTCTCGTTTTGGGAGATTTCCCAACACGGCTGAAGCCAGAAAATGCACGGGGTGGTAAAGCATTTACTTTCGGTTCGATTATCGCTACGCTTCCTGGCAGCTTGTGCCAAATCTCAACCCAATATGGTGAGACAGAAAATTCTCATTTTTTTACTAATGACCGATTCTCTCAAAAGTACAAGAAATGTAATTCAATAGTACTGTCTCTAAATTCAACTTGGTTCTATTTTAAGAGTTTAATAATTAATTTGTTGTTCAAAATCCTTTCCCCACATGGCATGCATTAACGATCATTCATTTTTCCTCGGGCTCAATATTTTATATGATCTTCATTTTACTTCCCTCCCCAGTGGGAGTGGGCGCTGTGTTTGGCTACATTCCTGAAAATCTCTTGTACCCTCCAAATGCTTCGACCACCTTTTCAACACGCTGCAAATGAAAAATTCCCGCTCGCTTCGTTTTAATCACTTGCAAACAAAACAACGCATAAACGAACGGCTTAAATTTATTAAGTCGCAAAACACCGTACTTTACGAGGAGTGGAGCCATGCGGCTGTAAAATTGAAACGCACCCCGGTCTTTTTGGGTAACCGTCGGGGCCGGAATGTTGCCCCATCGTTCCCGAAGGCCAAGGGTTCCGGTTGAACGATCGAGAAGATTGTCGTCGTCGTCGTCGTCGTAAACAAATGTTTTCTTTTTTCAAACCCACACCTGGACGAACCGCTTACCGTTGGTACAAGGCCGACAAAACTTTTGGAAAAAGTCTGTTCGGTTAGTTCTCAGCAATGACACAGTCTTCCTTTTCCTGTGTAAGCAGTTAGTATCTTAGGGATCGATTTTAAATCGTTCGCCGCATGATGTGTGGGATAAAAGAATCGAACATGATCGTGTTCCATCCGAACATGATCGTGCAGCCAAAAGATCCAGAAGAGATCGTCGCTTACATTTTGCAATAACGAAATTGAATGAATGAAATTGTGCAAGGGATGGTAGATTTTAGTGTCCGCTGACCGTCGGCAACTATTTTTAGTCCGTCAACAAGCTGACCATCGATTGCAGCGTGTTTATTTTTGGTCGACGACTAGACGAGCGGGAAAAGTAAAGGAGAAGTACAACAGGCAGGAATAGAATAATGGCTGAATAGATAAATGCAGCAAATGACTTATTAAACCAAACCGCGGAGAAAATAGATCAAAAAGCCTTTTGAAAATTGTAGATGTAAAAGAAAAAACTTTTAGACAATACCATGGGATACACTAACAATTTAACAATTATTTTGTAAAGAACAAAAAGGAATGAGAAACAATATGAAAAATGTTCGCTACAAGCAAAACTATGCAAGTTTCTTATCGCTATTATGCGGTCTTAAATTAGCATACATTTTCTAGCGTGATTCTGCACTAATGAAACATTTTTAAACGAACCCAACGACCAGAGGTAGCAGAGAACTATTTTATCGAACAAGTAAAGTTTATTTTAAAAAGTTAGTAATGAAAATAATTTTGAAAACGATGAGTTTTTAGTACAAATAAGGTTTATGTATCTTTGTATATACCTTGGTTAGTTTGACAGTCTTAGCCAAGATCTATGGTAGAAGGAGGATAGTATATGCGGTAGACCAGAAAGAATAATTTTGACAGTACTGTCAGAAATTGTTTACTGTTTTGAAGTTCTTCACTTCTTCGAAGTCAGAAAAAAGTGCACTCGGTTTCGAATGGTTTTTAATTTTTCTGTAATTTTGAAGCATGTAGCATTATGTTTGGTATGCCTTATTGGCGATAAACTTAGTGATGCCGTGGAGAAACCACCACTTTTGCGTGCTTGTATCGACAACTGTACCCACGTCTTGATAGGGTTGATTGCATCCGAAATCTTCCTAAACGGTTCAACCTACAACACTGCAAAGCATGAATACCTTTTACTCCTTTGTGAAGCCGCCGTAGTTTCTTCACTCATAGATTTGGATCATTTCATTGAGGCTAGATCTTTCAGACTCCAGGTACAGTAAAATCCGATCGCCATTTGCATAATATTCATTGTATTAACATAATCTTGTGTGTTTCAGGATGCAACAAACCTCGATCGGCGACCATTCCTTCACAATTCGGTCTTTTGTATATTGATTTTTTTGTTGTTGATCATCGTAAAACCATTCGGAACTAGCAATTTTCGTTTGTCTACTGCTGTTGCTTTTATAGCGTTCAGTACACACCACATGCGTGATGCAACAAGGAGAGGAATATGGATCAAAAGTCCGTTTCAAGACGATAGCAGCAGACCAATTCCATACGTAGGATACCTTGTATTTACAAACATCTTACCACACGTGATGACTATTCTAGTACGATCGCGACGCCTGGAGGCAGTGAAGGACCAATTTATGGAACTTGTTTAAATAAACACAATAAAATTAACTTAATTTAACTAAAATAACAATAGAAATTCTAAAAACTGTTTTCATTGCAAGCAAGGTGAATAGGCGTCAACAATTTAATTTATAGACCTTGGCTGAAAGAAATGTCAAACCTGTTTGACAGTCGTGATTCGCTTTTTTGTTGCAAAACTTTATCAAAAACAGAAATCATCGAACGAACTAAAAAATATCACAAATCGGTGAAAATTTTCGTGTTTTCATTGTTACGGTGGAGTATATAGATAAGAGGTGGCACATAGATTGCTACGGTATTTGTGGTTGGCGAAGTTTGGTGGAAACAAATAACTCAGCATGTCTATAACGGAGAGAATTCGACAAAGCTATTGGTTCGAAAACATTTCAAGGAAAACCATTGTTGCTACATTGGTAGCATCGTTGCTGGTAGGATGATTGTTGGCGCAAGCTTCACTAATTAGATTTATACTAATACATATTTTCCATAATCTTCTATCGTAATGGCTGCCGTGTGGCGAACAGTTCTTTACAGGATGGTGGATTATCATCGACACGGCGTCGGTGTACCCGAGTGCGTTTAACTTTTCGTACTACATTTGTGGCATTCTTGCTACCATTAGCTTTATAATGGTGAATGCAATTTCTAACGAAATGGTGCGTATCATATGCGGGACTCTCCCTTTGATGTAAAGATCGGTACCCTAATCCGTTTCATTTTCACTCATTTTCGTAGCTTCACGGAAGCGCAGGTTTTACCGGGGGCATTCTTGGTGAAAGTGGCATCAAGGTGTTCCTGTTCGCTGGCTTCGTGCTTGGATTTACTGCCATCATAGCGGCCATATGGATCATGATTGCCGATTTCGCCGTCAACGAATCTCGAACCGACAAGTATCCCGGTTACGCACTGCTCATGCATAACGTATTTATTTTCTTCTCGATGATCATCTACAAGTTCGGGCGTCATAGTGAATCTGATTATTTGGGTGGCTACTAAACACTACGCTTCACATTACGCCTACATACCAACCGCTTATCAACGTATCATAGTTTCATTTTAAAATTTTCACACTCATTCTTATCCTTATGTGATGTATTCCAAGAAATTGGTCCGAAATATCCAATCTACATCATGAAAGATAGATTCAACAGTTATCCTTATACTCAGTTTTTCACATAAAACAACATCCTAGTAGAGAAAGAGAGCCAGGGCAGGTACTTCTTTGATGGCAAAAAAGTGAACAGCTTATCCATCGCTTTCGGGAACGCATATGAGAATACATAATTGAAAAACTAAGAAGTATATGAAAATATTAACCAGCGATCCAGAAGAATTAGATGTAAACAATAAACAATTAACTTTTATTTATATACTCAAACATTGTTCTTTTGTTTACTGAGGAAATGATCAATAAATGGCGTCACGTAGGGAAGTAACTTGTTCGAATGGAAGGTATTAGTTTGTAATATTTACGTCTCCGTTCTGGTGCATGGCTGTCTATGTACGACCGGCGTCACCTCCGATCGGACAGTTGCCCTCGTTCTGCAGACACCATTTCGGCTGCAGACTGTTTGCCGCAATTCCTTCCTCTACCAAGCGCTCCCGGTGAACGAGCATTCGTGCTTCGGCTGCCTGCCAGCCGGTGCGTGGATTGCTCCAAAGCCGCTCAGCGTGGGCACTGAGTCGCGGCCAGAGACGATTATCCAGCGTGTAGCTGTCGGATTGTTCCGTCCACAAAGCAGCCTCACCACCGAGGATCTGCCGGGCGTACGGGCCACCAATGGCCATCAGATCGTTATTGTACACCTTCTGCCAGCCAATGTACGGGGCGCACCAATTGCTGCCGTCAGTAACCCATCCGGCGAACCCACAGTCCAGGTAGAGTGCGTCGTAGTTGGAAATTATAAGCCGATAGCCCTTTTGGAGCAGGTTCGTTACCTTGCTATCGTTTCCGGTCGTCCACACCTGGATGAGGTAGCGATCCTTGTCTAGATACTGCTCCAGATAGGGCGATTCCGTCAGCTTGCTCGTCCACATAAGAATGGGACGTTTCTCTCCACCCGCAGGCAGTGTGCTGTCCAGCCGGCGAAGTGCTTCCGTTTGGAAGTAGTTCCAGAGTTTCATAAAGTCAACCTCCTGAACGCCCCACTCTTGCTGTTTCATCCACGTTTTGATCGAATCCGTAGCGTTCCAGCAGCGAATCGACACTTCATCACCACCCATGTGGAACAGATCGGACCGATTAAACATGGCGTTCATCTCACGGTACACATCCTCCAGAATGTCGTACACGGCGTCCTTCGTTGGATCGAGCTGTCCACAGGGTGGTTCGACGCAATAGTTTTCCCACGGTTGATAGTTGAAGCAGCTGGTCACACCTAGCTTTTCCCATCCTTCACCCACGTGTGCCGGTGCATCCAGCTCGGGAATAATTCGTACACCACGCTCGAGTGCATATTGCACCAACGCACGTACATCCTCCGCCGTGTACACCTCCCTTTGGCTGTACGCACCGTACTTGTGTAGCGTGGGTCGGGACTTGATCACTAGTGGGAAACTTTGCGAGTCAGTGATATGCCAGTGGAATACGTTCAACTTTACCATAGCCATTCCATCGATCGTCCGCCGAAGGGATTCCAGATCGATAAAGTTACGGGACGTATCCAACGCCAATCCACGATGCGCATAAACGGGCGCATCGGAAAGACTCAGCGAGGCAACCATTTGTAATTCCGACCGAAGGTCATCGTACTGCACAAACTGCGCCAGCGTCTCCAGTCCGTGTCGGCCGCCAAAGAACGTTTTGGCGGTGATCGTGGCAAGAAGCTCTCCACTGCCTCGGGGCTTAACGGTGAGTTGATAGCTTTCGTCCGTACCATAGTTTAGCGTGAGCGAGTCGTCCTGGACTTCCAACTTTATGCGCACACTTCGGCCTCCCGTTTTCAACTGAACACCTTGATATTTTTTCTTCAACTGATTCCGGAAACGCTCCTTGTTTGCCTCCCAAAGGGAAGCCAATTGGCGCAAGTCCTCGTCCCACTCGAACCATACCTGCTCTGGGTCGATGTGTGCGAGCTCGTTTCCTACCTCGATCGAACCGGTCGGTTGTGGCCACAGGAGACCCGTACCTGGGCCGCAGAATAGACGACAAGCCGGTAGACTGATGGCCCTGCCCAGCGGGTTCGATGCTTCTGAAATGGCCGTTTTTACACAACGATCATTGACGCACTGGTAGCTCCAAACTGGGTCGCTGTTAATACCAAAGGAAAGAGAAAATTGAAATTAAAAAAGGTGTCAAAGAGTACTTCGAGTCCTTTTTCAAATTTTATCGTCTTTCCTTGTGGCCAACCTTTCGGATGCTTGTCCCACATTCGGTAACACCAAACAGACGGATACAATCACGGCAACAGCCACCAGGAGGCTCGCAATTAAAAACCATTTCTGTGTCCAAATCATATCTTCCCGATCGTACGTGGAATCGACACTATCTATCAGAGTACACTATCAGAGGTACTCATGGGGCACAAAATGCAAACAATTGAATCCCTTGACGAATGGAGGCAACAGATGTTTGCCAAACACTTATTCTTATCTTTTACACACATGAACGGTACATGAAAACCCTATACTTTACAGTTTATAATCCCTCTAATCATATTATGTGGTTTGCTTGACCAAACGAGTTCAGTGGCGTTGGCTGAAAGAAGGAAACTACTTACCCATCAGTGTCGACTGCGATAGTGTAGTAGAACGTGCCCACCAGAATGGCTGCTAAGAACCATTTGCCATTCATATTTCCGATAAGAGTTGCAATCTACAAATAGAAGGAAACGAACGAAAGTGTATTTGAAGAAGTTATCAGCAGACGAGTGTCGGATATACTGGCAACAAATTAGCAAGCGTAGGCCTTGAAGTCGACTCGGAAAGGGGAGAACTACGGCGATACTTTCACTTCTGATACCACTCCCTCTTTTCGTGATTTACACTGGAATCTACCCTTCCTATGGTTTCTGTACCACAGCGGATCAGTAAAAACACAACTTACAAACACTGTACGATACCTGTACGAACTATCTTGCCACTGCAAATGGAGCGTATCGACAGAGCGAGTTTTATTGAAAATGTTTTCTTTTTAGTTTTACTCCGTGTTGACCATCCTGCTTCTTTTGCGCTGGACTGCAAAGATGACCGGGCAATGTTCTTATTTCGATTTTTTTTTTTGCGTTCTCCTGTCTTTCGGCATAAGCAAACCGGTTTTCTTCGCTCGGGGGCCAATGTCCTGTGAATTTTTTACCATTTTTATGAACATGATCCCCATAACTTACATCAGAATCCAGAGGAAAAAGCACAACAAAACAAACACCCGTTACTTTGTTTTTGTTTATCAAGGAAATCAGCTGAGATTGATGCACACAAGCAGGATCTTAAATCAAAAATCAAAACTGAAAGGATAATTATTTGATTGTTACGATTTAAAATTTAAATAATGTTTCGATCTTGGGTTTATATGATGTTGTAGTGTTTTATGGATCGATGAAGATAAAAATATACTGGTTTTTAAATTTTGTAAAATTGGTTATTTCATGCACCATTTTTAAATGACGACCAAGGTGTTTCAAGCTCAATGTAAGGAATGTTGAGGACGATAAGGACCGGCAACACTGCTGTCAGGCTCTATCTATTTTGTTTACGTTTGCAGAAAGTTTTGTGCAGGTTCCCAAGAAAATAAGTATTTTTACGTTTAAAATACTCCGGCAGTAGTGTGATTTCTCGTTTACTTTCCGAGTGAAGAGGAACAATAGCCATTAACCATGGATCCAGCACTTTTACGCGAGCGGGAAGCCTTCAAGCGGCGGGCGATGGCCACGCCAACGTAAGTCTTTGTAGACTGATATCGCATAAGGGGATGGAAGTACCTTAACTTTATTCTTGTTACAGCGTCGAGAAAAAGGCTAAAACGGAATCCTCGTTTGCCCCGCCAAAGGATGTTAAAAAATCGAGGCCGGTTAGCGCGGCACCGAAAATCGATGCCTCAAAGTAAGCAAATCAGGTTGGTTCCTTGGAGCCAGAGCGTTCTCTAATATGTTTGCCATTACCTACAGCTACAAAACTATGACCGGAAGCTCACAATACAGATTCGGTGTACTTGCCAAGATAGTGAAACATATGCGTACACGTCACCAAGAAGGAGATGACCATCCTTTGACGCTGGACGAAATCCTAGATGAAACTAATCAGCTGGACATAGGCTCTTCGGTGAAAGCGGTAAGTAACGGACAAACGTTTGGCCATGTTGAAGTTCTATTAACTAAACCGGTCTTTTTCCCCTTTCCAATCGATAGTGGCTTCAAGCAGAAGCACTACGGAACAACCCCAAAATAGAGCATACGCCAGACGGACGGTATCTGTTTAAATCGGTGTTCAAAATCAAGGACGGCAAAAGCCTGATGCGGTTGCTCAAGCAGCACGATCTCAAGGGTCTTGGCGGCGTGCTACTAGACGATGTTCAGGAGTCATTGCCCCATTGCGACAAAGTGCTCAAGAATCGTGCATCGGAAATCATTTTCATCACACGGCCGAACGATAAGAAGAAAATTCTCTTTTACAACGATCGCACGGCCAACTTCCAGGTAGATGAAGATTTCCAGAAGCTCTGGCGTTCGGTGACGGTCGACGCGATGGACGACGCGAAGATCGACGAGTATCTCGAAAAGCAGGGCATTCGTTCGATGCAGGACCATGGACCAAAGAAACCATTGCTGCCTAAGCGTAAGAAGCTGGCGAATAAGAAACGGCAGTTCAAGAAACCGCGTGACAACGAGCATTTGGCGGACGTGCTGGAAACCTACGAAGATAATACGCTGACGCAGTCGAACGCTGTGCAAGAGATAAAACAGAATAATTGATTCGTCCGTGCCCGTTGATTGTGATACACCAACTGTTGGCACAATATGCCTGGTATACTATGTAATATATTGAATAAATAACGACTTTTTACATTGTCATTTTTCCTCTAAAACCCTAGATTCGCTTTATAGAGCCTTTTTAAATATTAAAATTAATTTAATTTTATTTTATTAGCAATGATTCGATATTCGATGACCAATTTATAAATACCCCATTTGGTACGTAACTGCACGTGCCTCAATCTAGATTGAACTTCCGAAAGCTGCCGACCACTTCAGTTAAAAAAAAACCAGTTTGGTAATTAACTGCACGCGTCCTAATCAAGATTCAACTTCCGAAAGCTGCCGACCACACCAGTATCGAGATCTGCTCGGTTACATGGATGGTGGGACGCTGTCGCACGTTTCTCGTCCACCTTCATAGCATCCAGCCCGACGATGATGTGCCTGTTGCGGTCAAGCATGTCCCGCAAGTTTTGTTTAAGCTTCGCTGCATCCTGTTTGCCACCGTATGCCGTCGGCAACATTGCCTTCAGATCGGTTTTCCGTACGAAGTCGTCCACCGAGGGGTAACACTGCGAAACAAATCGATATTGAGAGAGTGAGGGGGAACAGTTCAATGCCGTCCGGTTGGGGCTGGAAGCGTAAAGTTCTCAACCTTGAGGCGACTGCGCAGCTTCTCGCTGCAACAACTCATGACCCATTCTCCGACGGTTGCACCGAACAGCGGAAGGTTCATCACATGCACCTCCTTCATGCGAATCGGATGCGATTTTGTAACGCAATCTATGTAGTTCCTAATCTCGGTCAGAGACCACTGGGCGAAGGCCTTCATCGGCACATGCGAGTGGTCGGAGAACAGCACGAGTCCGCCAATACTGCACAGCGCATCTTCGAACAGACACTCGAATACCATCGTAAAGAAGCGTATCTGTCGAACCACGTCGTGCTGATCGATGTCCAGATTGGCGTATCGCATCAGGAACACGGTGCGACCTTTGTCGTCCCGACCCAGTGGTAGCAAAAATTCACTATCGATCACATCCTGCACCCATGGTTCCGAGGGGTCCAGGTTACCGTACCACGCCGGGAACCGTTGGCGCATTATCAGGAAACGTTCGAGCGTGTCGCAAGCGGCCACGTGGGAGAACTTGCGGACGCGCAAAAAGCGCAGCAAGAACGAGGCATCGGTGCGGGAGGCCAAGATGCTCGGGTTCTTAGCAATCCATTCGCGCATCTGGCGTAGGGCCTGTTCGACAATGGCCGGTTCCTCATGCAGTTCATCGCGAGCAATCTGTCGGTGCAGTGCTGAATCTACCGGACGGTACGAGTCGTACTCAACCGGACACTTGTTAACCTCTGGCGCACTAGGCATGGTAATCGCGGTATGCACTTCGAACGTACCGACGCCAACCGAATCAACTTTACGCAACGAGCTGCAATTAGCTACTGCAGCTCTGGCATCATGCGAATTACTTAGACGGCCCAGCTGGTTGCTGCGTAGTTTTAACGCCATGCAAGAAAATTGATCGTTCTAGATCGTCAGCTCTGCAATTGCTTCGAGATCTCTCTGGAATTACAGACAGATTTTAATATTTGACTTCTGCTACTTACAATAATCCATGTTCAGCAACAACAACTCGTCGACTTAATGTTAATGGAAAACATAAAACACCCCGCCAAGACAATTAACAGATTTCCATGCATGTTATATCAAAAGAGCTTCTGTTAGCTGTAGATAACTGTCTCAAGAACATACATTGAAAAATTAAATAATAATGAAAAAAAATTAATGTTTTTGTTTGCTTTG
This sequence comes from Anopheles coustani, assembly GCF_943734705.1. Taxonomy (NCBI): domain Eukaryota; kingdom Metazoa; phylum Arthropoda; class Insecta; order Diptera; family Culicidae; genus Anopheles; species Anopheles coustani. The sequence continues at coordinate 80,627,670 of NC_071289.1, forward strand.
GATGCCTTTTCAGTTAGGGACATGTAGTGTAGTATGTTTTATGACATGTAGTGTAATGTTTTATAAACATAATTAATGTTTTGTTTGAATGCATTTTTATTTACATTTATTCTTCAAGCTCGCTAAACGCCGGTCACAGAATTGTTCTCAGAATGGTTTTTATCGTTCAAATTTAGCAGACTTTTTCCATGCAGTTCCAAAACAGTTTACCAACCTTCTTGAAAACCGATCAATTTATTTCCAAACGCTTGAAAATAGCTCCGGCCGCTACTGCATCCGGTTCTGCCCCCATCTTGTTCCAAACGGATGCATAATAGTCGATGTCAATTTCCATCTGGTCGAGCCCCAGAGTGATTTCACGCTGCTCCTCCACGCGCTTCCGGAAGGCTCGGTTCAACGCGTGCAAATCCTGCGTGCCACCATATTCCTTCGGTTTCATGTTCGGCTCAAATTGCTGACCGAATTCGGTGATGGAGGACAGGCACTGCAAATAAAGGAAAATAAAATGGTCATATTAAATGAGACCGTTGCTAAAACGAAGCTCCTGTGCATCGCCTACGGTGATTTTCTCCCGCATTTTGGGATTCGCAAATGAGACAAACGTGTCCATCGTTGGTTCGCCAAATTTGGGCAGTTTCGCCGAAAAGATATCACCGTAGCGCAGCGGGTACGTGTGACCGAACGCATCCATCATGATTCTCAGATCGGTTGTGTTCCACTTCTCCAGGTTGTTCACGGAGATGCCTTGCCAATCCATAAACACCTGGCAGCCTCCGATCTGCGTTTCTTCCCACTCGAGCAGCGTCTCCATAACGATGGCCATGTACTTGCCATCTTCGAAGGGCTGATGCTTCTGATCGTGATAGCGGGCAAATCGACACAGTCCCACCATGCGACCGGCACTATCAAATCCGAGCACACTGAAAGGTACATTGTCGAATATTTCCATCATGGTCGGATCGTTGCTGTCGAGGTGCTTAAACCAGCTGGGATACAGCTCGCGCACAACCAAGTATCGCTCGAGCGCTTCACAGGCCATCGGGACGGAGAACCTCCGAAAGCGAAGGAATCTCAGCAGGAACTTGGCGTCCGTTCGACACTTCCGGATGTGCGGATTGTTCACGATCCATTGCCGCATTTCGGTCAATGATTGCTCCCGAACCAAGTCATCTTCACCGAGTTCTTCCATAGCAATTCGACGATACAACTCCGGTAGCTCAAACTTGTACCCATCGTAGACCGAAGGGTTCTTTTCCACGGAATATGGAGAGAAGCACGGAGCCATGCTAATCAAATGGTTTTATTACATCCAGTGCGCCAATGCGACTGATCAGAGTCGCTGTTTTCGAACTTGACTTGACCGTAGCCTTACTGTGGCCAATTTATTATCATTTTCGGTGAAATTTTGACCTGCGGCTCTACTTCACCTTTTCCAAGATAATGCCATCACCAGAGATGCACTTGTAAATGATCGATTTTGATTCTTTTTTTATATTTTAAGAACAGATTTCACTTGCACTTTCTTATCGGTCAGTGTTCGGACCAGCAATGTAACATGACGAAAATAAAGACGGATGTTGCAAAATAGATTTCAGACAGTTCGGATTCAAACCGTTTCAAATTATCGTTCGAGGCTAAGGATTAAACAATCTCATTAAGAAATATTATAAGCATTTTATCAGCTATAATTTTACGATTGACGCAAAAAGACGAAAATGAACAACTCATGGATATATGGTGTTTGGGTAATTTATTTCGAATAGCTTTCAACTGAAACTGTTCACTGTTCACATTCAAACAACACAAGTTATTCGATGTTCAACGGGTTAAATACCACACTAGCCTCCTCCACGGACAACGGCTCTTTCTCCTCCCAGACAGATGCGTAGTGCTCGACATCAATTTCCATTTGATCGAGTCCCAGGGTGATCTCTCGTTGTTCCTCGATTCGCTTGCGGAAAGCTTGGTTCAGCTGACTCAAATCAACTGCGCCACCGTATTCCTTCGGCTTCATCGTAGGCTCGATGTACTTCTCAAGCCCGGTCACCGATGAATGGCACTGAAACAGAAAGACGGTTCCGTTGTAGACCAAGTTTAGGTTTTTAGGTTAGCATAGGTTTTAACGAAACTATGTTTACCTTTATTTTGTCCCGCATCTTAGGATTACCAAAGGTGAGAAGCGTTTCGGCTGCTGGAACTCCAAACTTCGGCAACCCGAAGGCATGAATTTCACCGTAGCGCAATGGGTACGAACAGCTGCAGAGGTCCATTACAAGTTTAAGCTCCGAAGAGCTCCATTTTTCGAAACTGGACACCGTGCAACCTTCATACTCTATCAGCACCTGGCATCCACCGATCTGCACTTCTTCCCACTCAAGGATGGTCTCCATCAGCATCACGGTGTAGCGACTGTCTTGTAGAGCCGTATGGTTTTCGGCGTGGAAGCGACCGAACCGGATGAGCATCACCATGCGGCCAGCGCTATCCTGCCCAAGGTACGTGAATGGATCGTACTCAAGTATCTCTTTCATCGACTTATCGTTACAATCCAGCTGCTTAAACCAGGTTGGATGCAGCTCCCTAATCGATAGGTAACGCTCGAGCGCCTCACAAGCCATCGGGACGGAGAACTTCTGGAAGCGAAGGAAGCGCAGCAGAAACTTGGCGTCCGTTCGACACTTCCGGATATGCGGATTATTCGCGATCCATTGTCGCATTTCGATCAAGGAACTCTCCCGGACCGTATCATCCTCACGCAGTTCTTCCTTTGCGATTTGACGGTACAACTCCGGCAGCTCAAAGGAATACTCTTCGTAAGCTGGAGGGTTCTTTTCGACAGAGTACTGTGTAAAGAAAGGAGCCATGTTTAAAGATGCACTTTTCGACCAGGGACAGAGCAGAGCACACAAGCAACTGATTTCATGTGATTTCGGGGAGCTCCGAGATGCACCAAACTTGGACTCATGGTTGGTCAGCTATCATGATTGGCGCAGGGCTGACCTTTTTACATATTGTTTGATACACTTTTTGTATGATAACTTTGCTGAAGTATTTCACCTTTGCGTGCACGATAAGAAACAGTGAATGACCTCGTTTATTTTCTTAAATAAATGGACTTTGGAAGCAACTACATTTCCAATTTCCTCAAGTGTTCAATCAATGTAAGAAGATGTAGCCCTTATTATTTGCTTTTTTAAGCTTTTGAAAAATATGTACAATAAAATTAAGATAATCTGAAAAATTTCAGTAATACTTTTATTCTTAAGATTTTTAAAGCATTTTTATCTCAACTGATCCGGTGTCTTCACATGTTTAGCTGTTTGAAAACGGCCCCAGTACCCGCGTCCGCCGGGAGTGGTTCCTCGGAATCCCATACCGATGCGTAGTGTTCGACATCAATTTCCATTCGATCGAGTCCCAGAGTGATCTCTCGTTGTTCCTCGATTCGCTTACGGAAAGCGTGGTTCAGCTGACTTAAATCAACTGCGCCACCGTATTCTTTCGGCTTCATCGATGGCTCGATGTACTTCTCAAGTTCAGCGATTGACGAGTAGCACTGGAAAAAAATCACATGAAAGGGTTTGGTTTTGGTTCACAATTCGGACGGAATGCTTTTAAGTACGTACATTAATTTTTTCGCGCATTTTCGAATGAGCAAACGAGATAAACGTCTCAACAACAGGGCGGCCAAATTTTTGTAACCCGGCAGCATGCATTTCATGGTAACGGAACGGAAACGAGCGACTATACGCGTCCATGATGATTTTCAGCTCAGACGTGCTCCACTTTTCGAAATTATTCACCATGCAGCCATCGTACACTACCAGCACTTGACATCCTCCGATTTGTGTTTCTTCCCACTCGAGCACGGTCTCCATCATTAGCGCCATGTATCGCCCGTCTTGGAGAGCCGTATGCTTCTCAGTATGGAAGCGCCCGAACCGGATGAGCATCACCATGCGGCCAGCGCTATCCTGCCCAAGGTAGGTGAAGGGGGCGTATCCACAGATCTCCTTCATCAACGTATCGTTACAATCCAGCTGCTTAAACCAGCTAGGGTACAGCTCCCTGACGGATAGGTAACGCTCGAGCGCCTCACAGGCCATCGGGACGGAGAACTTCTGGAAGCGAAGGAATCTCAGCAGAAACTTGCCATCCGTTCGACACTTCCGGATGTGCGGATTGTTCGCGATCCATTGTCGCATTTCTGTCAACGAGCGCTCCCGGACCGAGTCGTCTTCACCGAGTTCTTCCTTGGCAATTCGACGATAGAACTCCGGCAGCTCAAACTCGTACTCATCGTACACCGAAGGGCTCTTTTCGACGGAGTACGGGAGACTTTTCACCGACATTTTCAATCTCGTACTTTGTCACAAGTCTGCGCTGTCCGAAAAAAAATTTAAAAAATCATATTATCAGCTGTGCCTGGGCAAAAAATAAATGAAAGAGCAAATGCTTCTTGTTACAATAACCTTAACAAGTGCTTGTCAGCTTATCTGAAAATAACTTAGACTGTCTCAGTATGAAGGCGTGTGTAGGTGAGCACTCCATGGATGCCGTATTGCAACTGAAATGCATTTTTCAGAATTGCTTCGTTTTTTGTGTGTATAAAAACTTCGCTGGCACCGCCCACATAGGGTAGTTTTCATTAACTACAGGTAAATTCTTCTCCGTCCCTCGGTACCTGAGGCAATAATAGATTATAGGCAATAGGATAAACTTTCCAGGAGTGCTATAAAACTACGGATTATTGTCAAAATAGTTCTCAAATAACTTACGTTTTGGTTCTGAACCCCTAGCTTTAGTTATGGAAGGTTAGCAATTAAGCCATTACTCATGTTGACCTTAAGCATACATCGAGGAACTTCCTACACCATGCTTTCAACAGACAATGAAAAAGGAAAATAAAAAAAACCATAAGTCGCGCAAAAGGATATTTATTTACGTGCAACAAACATATTTTTTAAGCACATTTGTAGCACAGTTTTTCAATGTTTTCAAGGATTTCTCTAGTCGATGGATAACTTTTTGAATTCCTTCGCTTCAGCCATGTCCGGATTTTGCTTGCTCCACACCGAAGTATAGTGATCCAAGTCAATATCAAACTTGTCCAATCCCAGCGCATAATTTTCGTTTTGTAGCTCGAATCGTTCCCAGAATTTCTTGGTCAGCTCATGTGCATCGACCGTTCCTCCGTAGATTTGCGGCGTCATGGATGGATCCAGCTGCTCCTTCAATTTGTCGACCGTGGCGTGACACTGAAAGTGAACGTGAGAGGAAACACACTCATGTTCAACACCTTCTTTATAAGAATCTCACATCATTTAAGAATACTCACGTGAATCAACTCCCTAAACTTCGATGGCGCAAAGGTTAGCATATACTCGACAAACGAAACAGCAACTTTGGGCAGCTTGGCTGCATGTATTTCATGATATCGTACCGGGGTGAAGCGGGTGAATGCGTCCAATCCGATTTTCAACTCCGTCGCACCCCAGCCTTCAAATAAGTCCATGCTTATGCCGGTATAGTCAACTAGCAACTGAATACCACCAATCTGTACCTCCTCAAATTCGAGCAGTGCTTCGAGCAGCAAAAATAAAAACCGTCCTTCCGGCAACGGCATAAATCGCTCTTTTTCGAGCTGGACGATTTCCATCAGTAGCACCGTTCGTCCAGCGGAATCTTGTCCCAGCACGTACACTCCACCCGACTCCTGAATGCGTCGCATTTCTGGATCGCTGGCGTCGAGCTTCTTGAACCAACTCGGATACATTTCACGCACCGTCAGATACTGCTCCAGTGCTTCGCAGGCCAGCGGAACCGAAAACTTTCGGAAGCGCAAAAAGCGCAACAGGAACGGCGCATCCACGCGACACTTGCGGATGTGCGGATTGCTCACGATCCATTCGCGCATCTGCGTCAGGGCCTGCTCACGCACCACATCGTCCTCACGCAGTTCTTCCTGGGCGATTTTCCGGTACAACTCTGGCAGCGTAAACTTGTAGCTTTCCTCCACTTTGCGATTTTTATCGAAAGAGTACTCTACGCGATTCGACATTGCAGGGCGATGGTACCAACCAGTTTGATTCAGTGCTAACGACTCACTGCCGGTGACGATGCAAACTCGAGCTACTTTTATTCCTCGAAAACATTCAATTGATCTCCGGTTTGAGGCGGTACACGGCTGCAATTTAAAGCGCATAGTCGAGTCTTGGTTACTATCAAATGTTGTTATCAAAATGCAACGTTTAGTACTTCGTCTGTTGTTGTTCAGTGTATGTTCTGGATCATGGTATACGATGCATTGATTAAAAATATAAAAACTTCGACGGCAACCGTAAACAGATAATGGTCGCTGTTGAAAAATTGCTTGCATTTATGTCTTTGGAATTTCTGAATTCCTGAAAACTTTCGATATTTGATATATGACCTTTGGGGCATCCTTTTTATATTTCCTTTGGGGCATCCTAACCGTACTTGATAAATGGGGCATCCTACCTACTCTTGAAATGTGTTATTGATTAGGCTTCGGCTTAAAAAAAACGGTGTCAATTACAATTATAAGATGGGTAGTTTGCGCAGCAGACCTTATTAAAGACTAAAAGGTGACTATTCACACTTTAATTTACAATCGATGAAATTTGAATTCAGCTTCACCGTAACAGCTGGATGATAAGAATTTGAATTATTTTGGCTACTCTTACATACTTTACCAAACAACGATTACCACATTGCAGCGCGATGCGCCTACAACGATCTTTCTTTTTCCACATGATTGGACTCTTAACGGAACCTGTGAGACCAAAAAATAGAATGAATAATAATAATAACAAAAAAACATGAGTTCGTAGAAATCAGCATATGATAAGGACAAAGACCAATGCCCCCGAAGGAAGCATCGAGTGTAGCGGATCATAAAAAATCTTCTTTAAATCACGGGGCCTTCAGCATACGTTATAAGTTATAATGCATATTGCAAGGCGCACCGTCGCCGTTTATATGAGGTAAAATTTTGTCTACGATTCAGTCCCATTCGTAGCAGCGCCCGCGGTACGTCAGAAGCAGTGTGATCTCCCTTTCGTGAAATGGCGAAATTAGCCGCGTTCAGTGTTGACAAAAAATCTCAGGAGTACGACGAGTATCAGTTCACGCTACCCGAGTTATTCCGTGACATTGCCAAGAAAGAGCTGCGTGAAGATGACTCGGTCCGGGAACAATCGTTGACGGAAATGCGCCAGTGGATCGCGAACAATGAGAACATCTGGAAGTGTCGCACGGACGCCAAGTTCCTGCTACGGTTTCTTCGCTTCCAGAAGTTTTCCGTCCCGATGGCCTGTGAGGCACTAGAACGCTATCTGATGATGCGTGAGACCTACCCGAGCTGGTTCCAGAATCTCGATAGCTACGATACTGCGATAAAGGAGCTCTACTTGGACGGTTCTACGTCTATTCTTGGGCAGGATAGTGCAGGGCGTACGGTAATATTCTTCCGTGTCGCCCGCTTCGTGGCGGAAAAGATGGTCCCACCTAAGGGTGCTCAATTTTTAGCACTCCTGCTGGAAGCGATGCTCGAGTGGGAAGAGGTGCAAATCGGAGGACTGAAGCTGATGGTCGACTACAGCGATATGGATTTGGCGATTTACGAAAAGTGGAGTGCATCGGAGCTACGGCTTGTCATGAATGCCTACAGCCGGCTGTACCCACTGCGCTACAACGATGTACACGCTGCCAAGCTGTCGAAAAAAGCAGTCCCAATCATCGAGAAGCTGCTGTCGTTCACCGATCCCAAAATACGGGAGCGAATTAATGTTGGTAGCCACGTGGCTAAAGCGCAAGCTTATAACTGATGCGTTTGGTCCGTTTACTTATTTTCATTGCAGTGCTATGCCTCTGTGGCCGAGATGCAGAAACATTTCGAACCAGCCATGGTTCCGAACGTTTACGGTGGGCAGGTCGATCTGGATATCCTCAATCAGTCCGTCTGGTCTCGCATCGAGCAGCAGCGGGATGTCGTGCTGGGAATGGACAATATGGAAATCAATCTCGACCATTACGCACCAATCTGGGACGAGATGAATGTTGCCACTTTGCCCGCTGACGTTTCCTCCGCTTAATGAAGCATCTGCGCCTGCCCTCGTCATTAATTAATTTCACGATCATCTGTATGCAATGGCCGACGGATTGGTGATGCCCAGTTTTTTTTTTTATAAAATATCGTTTATTGTACGTGTTACATAAATATACTTACATTTCTATTTTTAAACCAATTTTTACATGCAACAGTCAACGACGTTTATGTCAATCACAGCATCGCTGTTTCCAATGTGGAAGCCTGTCTTCCAGCGGATTGCTGGCGTCAATTGGACTATTTTGGGGTCAGGACTTATCATCATCCGACGGAGTGATCGGATAGACATCTTCCTTCTGGTGTCAGCGGCGGTATAGACGAGCTATTGAATAACAGTCCGGAGACAAGGGTACATCGATGGTACTGCTGCGATATTGGGCGGGTTTCCCACAACCGCGATGTGCTGCGAACCAATACGCAGGTATCCCTGCTCCGCGACGTATCTGTTAATCAACAGGGCGAGTGAGGTGATGCTTGGGATGTGCATGTTCTGCCCACCTCGGTCCCTTGGTAGAGCTAGATGAAGCAGAGGTATCCGGATTCCTCCAGAGCGATTCCATAGCAATGACCCTATGATGCTCGAGACCTTTGCCACATCCAGTTGTCGTGGCCCGCAAACCGATGCTACGGCGTTGCAAATCCGCTTGAGTTCGGACATAATCAGCCTAGCCACCTCATCTATGCGGTCCCACGTCTCCTGGCGTCTCGTCGATGTCCGGGTAGGCCGGGGATCGAGTGAACTCCCTGGAGCACAAGTACTGACAGAAAAATTCATGCCCCGTCAGCACCTGGGACAAGTGGAAGTTCACCCGTCTATGTTTCCGGGCTAGCCACCGCTCCACGTCCGGGATCATCTGATGGCTCCTACCAACGAATCTACTCGAGCGTCGCTAATTGCCAGTAGATGCACACCTTATTAAAGACGGTATTGTGACTATTCACACTTTAATTTACAATAGATGAAAGCTAGCTGAAATTTCAATTCAGCTTCACCGTAACAGCTGCATGATAAGAATTTGAATTATGTTGACTACTCTTACATACTTTACCAAACAACGCTTATCACATTGCAGCTCGATGCACCTAGAACGATCTTTCTTTTACCACATGATTGGACGGAATTTGCTCGACCAAAAATAGAATGAATAATAATAATAACAAAAAAACATGAGTTCGTAGAAATCAGCAACTGATAAGGACAAAGACCAATGCCCCCGAAGGAAGCATCGTGTGAAGCGGACCATAAAAAATCTTCTTTAAATCACGGGGGCAGACGGTGCCGTTTAGCATATGCTATAATGCATATTGCAAGGTGCACCGTTGCCGTTTATATGAGGTGAAATTTTGTCTACGATTCAGTCCCATTCGTAGCAGCGCTCGCGGTACGTCAGAAGCAGTGTGAGCTCCATTTGGTGAAATGTCGAAACTAGCCGCGTACAGTGTTGACAAAAAATCTCAGGAGTACGACGAGTATCAGTTCACGCTACCCGAGTTATTCCGAGACATTGCCAAGGAGGAGCTGCGTGAAGATGACTCGGTCCGGGAACAATCGTTGACGGAAATGCGCCAGTGGATCGCGAACAATGAGAACATCTGGAAGTGTCGCACGGACGCCAAGTTCCTGCTGCGATTTCTTCGCTTCCAGAAGTTTTCCGTCCCGATGGCCTGTGAGGCACTAGAACGCTATCTGATGATGCGTGAGACCTACCCGAGCTGGTTCCAGAATCTCGATAGCTACGATGCTGCGATGAAGGAGCTCTACTTGGACGGTTCTACGTCTATTCTTGGGCAGGATAGTGCAGGGCGTACGGTAATATTCTTCCGTGTCGCCCGCTTCGTGGCGGAAAAGGTGGTCCCACCTAAGGGTGGTAAATTTATAGCACTTCTGCTGGAAGCGATGCTCGAGTGGGAAGAGGTGCAAATCGGAGGACTGCAGTTGATGGTCGACTACAGCGATATGGATTTGGCGATCTTTGAAAAGTGGAGCACATCGGAGCTGCGGCTTATCATGGATGCCTACAGCCGGCTGTACCCACTGCGCTTCAATGATGTACACGCTGCCAAGCTGCCGAAAAAAGCAGTCCCTATCGTCGAAATGCTGCTGTCGTTCACCGATCCCAAAATACGGGAGCGAATTAATGTTGGTAGCCACGTGGCTAAAGCGCAAGCTTATAACTGATGCGTTTGGTCCGTTTACTTATTTTCATTGCAGTGCTATGCCTCTGTGGCCGAGATGCAGAAACATTTCGAACCAGCCATGGTTCCGAACGTTTACGGTGGGCAGGTCGATCTGGATATCCTCAATCAGTCCGTCTGGTCTCGCATCGAGCAGCAGCGGGATGTCGTGCTGGGAATGGACAATATGGAAATCAATCTCGACCATTACGCACCAATTTGGGACGAGATGAATGTTGCCACTTTGCCCGCCGACGTTTCCTCCGCCTAACGAAGCATCTGCGCCTGCCCTCGTCATTAATTAATTTCACGATCATGTGTATGCGATGGCCGGCGGATGGGTGATGTGCAGTCGTTGAACGAAATCGCTCGTTGTTGTCTCACGGTTGCCAGTGGTAACCGGTCTGTGACGTAATAAATGTGATCGAGGGTTGAAAACGGCCTTTGCAGTGTGATAAGGTGTGTTTTTGCACGACGCTGAGGTAAGCAGCTGCTTCGTCCGGGTTTACTCTTGCATAAGCGAATCTGATGGATGCACTTGATCGTCGATTCCTCTTGTTTTTATGTGGTTGAATTTTTTTTCCATTTTTATCTAGCACGGAGGTCACTGTTTAATCTTCAGACTGCCCTTTTCAATTCTTACGAACGGTGAAGCAGAATGATGACACAGAAATAATTGTTTATACTTTAGAATATTTTATTATTTTTCATTGAGCTCATTCAACATTTAAGATTCATCGACAAATATAATACGTCACCAGTTTTAAGAGCAAGTTTGACCTTCAGGCTGCCCTTTTCAATTCTTATGAAGGATTAACCAGAATTATGACACAGAAATATTTATTTATACTTTAGAATAATTTCTTATTGCACACTGAGCTCATTCAAGATTCAAGATAAGAGACGTCCCTACTTTTAAGAACAAGAATCAGCACATCTTTCGCTAACGGGGCGTCCAACAAACGATATTTAAATGTGTTAGGAGATCCTGAAATAAAGCTCAAACTAAACCCTTTCATGGTTCCTAAATGGTTGAACCGCGCCTGAAAAAACGTTGATGATAACTACCAAATTAATTGCAACCATTCCGAAGAATGCTTCCCCATTTTCAATTTGACCTATTTGTAAACTTAAGTGATTCGGCAATGCTGTGCAGTGCATTTCATCAAGATGTTTGGGGAATTTTTATAGTTGCAACTATATCGAAATAAATCGTGATAAGGATATCAGGTGAAAGATTTTCATAACAAGTGGTTATCAGTGAAGAAACCTCTCCCACAGTCGCTAATGAATATAGACAATGTAAATCAAGAAATATACAACGAAAAACCTTTTCTGTTAAATTTTGTTCGTTCTTAAATTTAATAAAATTGTCTCCTCTATCCTTCTGTAGTTGCTTTTACAATACTTTAATATCTATATTTTTAGCTTTTTCTTTGCGAAACCAACCACCTTTTAGTCTTAGTAAACATCTATCATGTCACAAATATTTCTAGCACTCGTGAAAAACTGTGAGCAACTGAAGATTAAATGGTATTATTACATTTCACCAAGCACAATTGCTTACCTTTCCGATTGTTCAATTAATCCACGGTCAGCTTTCGAAAGCTTCCCGTCACCCCACATTCAATTTCACCATTTTGTGAACCGGTTTGATTCCACAACGAAGAGTAGCTCTCCTTATCGATGCTCATTTCGTCCAGAGCCAGAATAACGTCACGACGGCTTTCAAGGTGTTTGAGGAATCGTTTCTTCAGCTGCTCCAGGTCGCACTTTCCCCCGTACTCGGTCAGTAGCAAGGAATCGTCAAACTCTTTCACCATCTCCTTCACCGTGTTGTGACACTAGAATTTAATTGCCTCATATTAAGAAAGCCCTATAGAAGTGGTTAAACGACTATTAACTACTCACAATAATGCGTTTCTTCAGTTTGGGACTCGCGAACGACAGCAGCACGTTTACGATCGGGATGGCAAACTTGGGGAACCTTGCGCCATGAATTTCCCGTATCCGCATCGGATACGACCGGCTGATGGCTTCCATGAAGACTTTCATGTCCGTCACACCCCATATGCCGTAGTGCTTGAGAACTGAGTCGGTGTAGTCCACCAGCACTCGAAATCCACCAATCTGCAGTTCCTCCCACTCAAGCAGTGTCTCGATAAGGAGCGCCGCGAATCGTCCCTCCTGCATTGGACCAAACTTTTCCACGTTGAACCGTGCGAACTTGAAGAAGATCACCATACGCCCATTATCGTCTTGGCCCATGTGCGCGAACACTCCGTCGTCGATCATTTCCCGCATGGCCGGCTCGTTGCAGTCGAGATTTTTGAACCAATCGGGAAACGTTTCCCGCATCGCCAGGTAGCGCTCCAGCGCCTCGCACGCCGTTGGAACGGAGAACTTTCGAAAGCGGAGGAACCTTAACAAGAATGACGCATCCGTACGGCACTTTCGGATGTAGGGATGTTTCGCGATCCACTCGCGCATCTGCGCCAACGATTGCTCACGAATCACGTCATCTTCCCGCAATTCCTCTAGGGCCAGCTTCCGGTACTGCTCCGGTAGCGTAAACTCATACTTATCGTAGCTTTCCGGTCGCTTGTCGACCGTAAAACCCTTGGAAGATTGCATTACGGTCTCGAAGGTGGTTTCGCCTCAAAAGCACAACTAAGACTACTGCTCGCGGTTCTCGCGCGTACCTTCGCAGGGCTATTTTTTCCTAAGGTAGGCTCTCGCGTTTTTATTCGCAGAAGCTTGTCTAGACGAGACACAATCGTCTGGGTTAGCTTAAAATGAATAAATTTATCTCACGCATAAATTACGTATACGCGGGAAGGGGAAACGTTTGTTCGAGTAGAAACGAAGACGATCACGAAAGAAACAATTTCAAAAGGAACGAGAATAAAAAAGATTGATCTTAGCTCCGTAGCTGATGATTTTTGTACAATGAAAAAATACAGTTGTCTACGTTTTTTAGTTAGTTACTAGAGCAAACTCTAGTATGCAGATGCAACCTAAAAGAACTATACAAACGCGCATCAGAATTAGTAAATTATGGAATGTACATTTTATGGTTACACTAGACACATCACGGTGCGTTCTTGAAACAAATATGTGTAGAAAAAGCAATTAATTAAACCTCCGACCCATCAGCTGCGAACCTGTGACCTGTTTTTACGCATTTTATCTTCATCTTCGTCAGGCTTCTTTCTGCTACATCTAGTGGTTACACCATTAAAAAATAAATTTCGTTAGTTCGTCCAACCTTATTTAAAGCCAAGCAGACATACGTAAAACGACTCTCAAATTAAAAAATCATACAAGCTTATCGCTTATAAGCTGTAAGCAGACAGGTTTTACGACGCTCAGAAGAAAGACGTTGACGTAGATCGACCATGCTGGGTGGAAGAACAAGGTACGCAGCATTGGACTGTTTGTACAGTGCTTTAGTTTCTTTTACTTTGCGTGTAATGCAGGAATATTTAAAGCATGTTAAAAAATTTATGCTATATGTAACTAACGACAGATAGAGGGTATAAACTTTGGACAACACGAACTGTATATTAACTAAATTCAAAAGTAGTACGGAAACAATCTGTCTAACGTGCAGACAACTTGTTTATTAATTATCATCTTTTTAAAGTGGGATAAAGAAATCGTAAAATCAACCACTACATTGTAAAGAGTGTCAAAAAAAATGGACGAAGGTTAGTGGAGCATCTATCGTACGGTGGGAGAAGGTAAAACAATCAAGCGGACATTTCAATCTTTTTAAGAATTTTTTGTCATTTTTTAATGTTTTTTAAGCAAAACTTAATCAAAATCTTGATAATATTTTTTTATTTAAATTTAATAAAAATATCTTTTTTGTCAATTTGAACCATTATTTATAATTCCATTATTTATAATTCGCCATTGGGAAACCAGATGGCACCATTTTAGTATGAACAAGGTTTCTTACTAGAAATATATGCATTCAAGTGACGTAATGCAATAACTTAAAGCCATGCTTGAATAATCGATGTCTCTTACTGCATTAGATTGATTCGAACCATTGCTTTTAGAGTATACTTTCTATTCGATCTTTACTTCGATCGATCGATTCGATCTTACTTGATATCTTTCGGTCATGCAATATTCCAATACACGAGCGGTGGTAGTATCTTTACTTAAAAAGTTGTACTTCAAAGACGCGCCATATATAGCTGAATTTTTCAGAACTTTCTATCTATATTCCATGTATATTCTTATGCAGTAAAATTTTCCCATGTCCTTTTTGAGGCCTTTTTTATTCATTACCAAAGTTTGAAAACCTTGTGTCTGCATCATTTGCTTACAAAAAAGCATGTTATTACAATGCTTGTAACTGTTAACAAGAGAAAGTATTTATATTGTATGGAATTGTATTTACATCCTTAAAATGTATCTGTTCAAAATGCTGAATTTCAATGAAAAATTCGAATTAACTTTATATTGACTAGACCACACGTATTTCTAAATTACGTTAACATCAACATAAAAAATATTTTTAAAATGGCACGTTTTTCACTTTGGTATAGCACAGATAGAACCTGACTAACATTTAAGCTTTTTACTATCAACATACAAAAACTCCCAGTGCTTTTTAATGTCCTTCTCTTATCCCACCGTGTACGCGAATAAACTGGTTACCGTGTCAAAGGCAGACCGAGTCGATTAACATTCATTTATTCATTCATAATGTATCGCTTTTATCTTACCTGTGAACCCAGCGAAGAGTGTAAATATAAAATGGAATGGTGACCCAAAATTCTACTATTCAAACTTCAAAGATAAACGCATTAATTGTCATCATTATCATCGTCTTCATATCAGCCTTACTATAAGAAACACTAAAAACGACTTATATTTCAAACAATCACCTTAAGCTTCGACGCAATTGAATCCTTGGTGCACAACACCTTCCAAAAGTTTAATCCACGTTCAACTTTCGGAAACTACCGGCCACACCACCTTCGACTTCATTCTCCACCAGGTTCGACTGGTTCCAGAGGGATGAATATTTTGCTGTATCAATGTCCATGTCGTCCAGCGCCAGTATCACATTGCGCCGGTCTTCGAGATGCTTGCGGAACTTGCGGCCCAGATCATCCGTGTCGAGTTCACCATCGTACTCCTTTGGAAGTAGTTCTGGGTCGATCTTTGACTTGTACTCCATCATGGTCTTGTGGCACTGAGAAGAGTGAGAATGGCATTAACTTTCACTTCGAACACTTTACTTTCATGCCGATCACCTTACCACAATTCTTTCCTTCAGTTTTGGACTGGCGAATGTTAGCAGGAGATTAAGGATGGAAACGGCGAACTTTGGGAATTTCACACCATTCACCTCACGGATTCGAATCGGGTACGAACGGTTCACGGCATCCATGAAGATCTTCATATCGGTCACTCCCCACGAACCGTACAGCTTCATAACGGTGTCGGTAAAATCGCACCACACCTGAAATCCACCAATCTGCAGCTCTTCCCATTCGAGCATGGTCTCGATCAGCAGGGCCATCAAGCGACCCTGGTGCATCGGAAGAAACTTGTCCGGATTCAACCGTTTCACATTGAACATTATCACCGTGCGACCGTCCTTATTCTGTCCGAGCTTCGTAAACACACCATCTTCGAGTATCTCTTTCATAATCGGCTCACTGCAGTCGAGATTTTTGAACCAATCGGGAAACGTTTCCCGCATCGCCAGGTAGCGCTCCAGCGCCTCGCACGCCGTTGGAACGGAGAACTTTCGAAAACGGAGGAACCGTAACAAGAATGATGCATCCGTACGGCACTTTCGGATGTAGGGATGTTTGGCGATCCACTCGCGCATCTGCGCCAACGATTGCTCGCGAATCTCGTCATCTTCCCGCAGTTCCTCTAGGGCGAGCTTCCGGTACTGCTCCGGTAGCGTAAACTCATACTTCTCGTAGCTTTCCGGACGCTTGTCGAGCGGAAAAGCTGTACAATTAGTTGACGCCATGTCGGGAGCCGATACGCGCACACTGGTGGGTGAAAAGTAACTGATCACAGCATCGCTAGAGCTGAGTATAAAACCTCAATGTAGTCTCAAGTGCGCGATCGTGCGCGAACGTTACTTCTCACCGCTCGAACCCTTTAGTTTGAGGTCGTGAGAGCAGTGGCAGATTGTAAGAGTGTCGCTCACCTTCGAGGCGAACGATAAGGAAAGTTAAGAAAATGATCGCAGATGACATCAAATCATAACGAAAGGGGGAATGCATGAATAGGATTGCTAGTCGCTGGATTATGAATTGCATGATTTTTCAATTCCATTTTTTTATAAAGCCCCCCATAATCCACTGTTTTACTTCTTCCAGCAAAGATGGTCAAACATTTTATTGGTGTTTAAAATAATACGGTCAATCGACGTTCAATTTCCGAAAACTTCCCATCACACCGCCCTCGACCTCGTTCTGCACAAGGTTCGGTCGGGTCCAGAGAGATGAATAACGTTCGACGTCAATGTCCATCTCGTCTAATGCCAGCATCACACTCCGACGGTCCTCGAGACGCTTGCGAAAATGCCGCAGCAGATCCACTTGGTCTAGGCTGCCGCCATAGTCGGTTATGAGCAGCTCGGGATCGAATCGTGCCTTGAACTCCTCCTCCGTCTTGAAACACTGCCGATGAATAGGGTAAATAAGCAATTATTGAAAGACTATCGCTTCATGGTTGGTTTTATGTGGTTTGTAATGGCAACTTAACTTACAACCACCCGCTGCTTTAGCTTTGCGGAGGCAAACGAGAGGAGCGCGTTTATCATGGCCACACCGAACTTTGGGAACTTCACCCCATTCACCTCCCGGATCCGTATCGGGAAGGAGTGACTCACGGCGTCCATAAAGATCATCATATCGGTCACTCCCCATGAGGTATACAGCTTCAGAACGGTATCGCTGAAGTCGATGAGCACGTGGAAGCCACCGATCTGCAGCTCCTCCCATTCGAGCATGGCCTCGATCAGGAGGGCGATCATACGACCCTGGTGGATCGGGAGATACTTGTTCGGGTCCATCACTCTAGGTTTGAAAAGTATCACCATGCGGCCTTCGCGATTCACTCCAAGCTTTGTAAATAGCCCATCCTGGAGTATCCCTTTCATCATGGGCTCGTCGCAGTCGAGATTTTTGAACCACTCCGGAAAAGTGCTGCGCATCGCCAGGTAGCGCTCCAGCGCCTCGCACGCCGTCGGGACGGAGAACTTTCGAAAGCGGAGGAACCGTAGAAGAAATGGCGCATCCGTACGGCACTTTCGGATGTAGGGATGTTTGGCGATCCACTCGCGCATCTGCGCCAACGAGTGCTCCCGAATTTCGTCGTCCTCACGGAGTTCTTCCTTAGCCATCTTACGGTACTGCTCCGGTAGCGAAAACTCATACTTATCGTAGCTCTCTGGCCTTTTCTCGATAGAATAATTCATTCCGTTTGCTGGTGACACCATGGTTGCAGTGGTTGCTCTTTGTCCACACGTTATACTTCTTCGGCGTTCGCAACAAGACTGACTTTGCTTGCCGAAAACCGGTTCCAGATTTTAAGCAATTTTAGGTCACAAAGCATACGCACTCCGCAGTCCCACTCGTTATCCACCGGTATTACCGCTAGTCGTCAGCGCGTGCAATAAAATTTCAAAAAACCGATTAAAAACAAACCCAAAAAAGGCATATAGCGTTGGTCAGACCGAGAAAAAGACGCCGCCACGTAGAGATGCGTAGAGTCAGGATAGACTCGCTAGCTTTTAAATTGTAGGAATACATGAAGTTAGACACTGTTGCGGCGTGAGATTGTGAAATGTCTTTGCCATAGAGGGACGACTAGTTGGGTCATTAAAACGATCGTTTGATTAAATGTGCATCAGATTAGTCGACTACTCTTTGTACGTTCTAATGACACAAACATACCAACCTATAAGATTCTACCCACTTCTGTATCATTGTATATGTCTTATTTATTTGTTTACATAATGCCTGTGTTGCAGACAGGAGATGCGATACAAGAGAAACTTGGTTCCTGGTTGTTTGAGCAACTGATGTTTCGTTGACTTGAGTGCAGTACAAGGTACGAAATACGGCTCATTCCATCAAATGTAATATACATTTTTCAGACGGAACGAGTAAAGTTATGGCTCTAATCCGTTTATATAATATAATTTAATTGTTAAGTATATTTTTTAAACGCATGCTTAAAAACTATAAATGAAAAAATGGTAAATTGTTCTTCATTTTGCCTCTAAAATTACTTTACTACCAGGACAGCAATTGGAAGTGTGGTAAAATAAGAGGAATACAACCATGGATTTCTCATGGTGCAACCCAAAACAAACCCCTGTGCATTTAAAAAAGAAAACGTGCCTCGTAAAATGATGTTAAATAATAAAAAAAAATGCATTGCTAGAAGGTAGATTCCAACAGGGAAGTTCCTCTTTGCTACATAGATACTTTAAAATATGTTTCGTCAACTCTCACAATCTTTTCTCAAAACAAAACAGGCTAAATGAAGTGATTCTCGAAATAAAAAGTTGAAGAAGATTATCGCTCCGTACGCAGACCGGTTTTACAAAGCACAAATGTGGTACGCTGGTTTCATTTACCTTCGTCACCTGGTCGGTGTTAGTGACATTAACTTTTTTACGCCCATGTTGGCGTACGTTGTGCGTTAACGAGCTGGGCGTTCATTGTCAACCGTTTTGGCCAGAAAGTTTTAAAGCATGTACGAAATGGTTGTCATCTTACGAGAAACATTTGTATCAATTTTGGAACCACAAATAAAGCTCCACGGAAATTGTTGCAAACGTATCAATGGTTCACTTGATTTGTTGATTACGATCATTTGTTTGCAAAAAACTTGATTAACCAAAATGTTGTCCGTACCGATCTTTGTTCGATCAGCTATAAAACAGGCCAACAACAAAGTATTGTGGAAAATACATAATACGTAAAGACTATACATAAGGTAGATCCTACAGCAAGTGATGATGAAATTAAAAATGTAAGACATATAGATGAAAACAGCATTCTATCAGTGATTTAAGTATCAACACATAGTTACAAAAAACGTAATTAAGTTAAACGTATTTATTTGCATATTAAACTGAATACCAACAATTGCTATTATTCTCGTCCACTGCATATCAACGTTTTCAAACAAAACTAAAAATGACTAATATTTTAAACAATCACCCTGACTAAATTCAGTTTTTTGAGGCTCAATTTTCTCGATAACATTAATCCACGTTCAACTTACGGAAACTACCGGCCACACCGCCTTCAACCTCATTCTCCACCAGGTTCGACTGGTTCCAGAGGGAAGAATAGTGCGCCGTGTCAATGTCCATCTCGTCTAGGGCCAATATCACATTGCGCCGGTCTTCTAGATGCTCGCGGAACTTGCGTCGCAGATCTTCCATGTCCAGTTCACCGTCGTACTCCTTTGGAAGCAGTTCCGGGTCGATCTTCGCCTTGTACTCCATCGTGGTCTTGTGACACTGGAAACGATGGACAATCCCGAAAATATTCACTTCAAACACTTTTCGTTTATGCAGTTCACCTTACCACAATTCTTTCCTTCAGTTTTGGGCTGGCAAATGTTAGCAGGAGATTAAGGATGGAAACGGCGAACTTTGGGAACTTCAGACCATTTATCTCCCGGATTCGAATCGGGTACGAACGGTTCACGGCATCCATGAAGATCTTCATATCGGTCACTCCCCACGAACCGTACAGCTTCATAACGGTGTCGGTAAAATCGAGCATCGCCTGAAATCCACCGATCTGCACTTCCTCCCATTCGAGCATGGTCTCGATCAGTAGGGCCATTGCACGGCCCTGGTGAATCGGCAGAACCTTATCCGGATCCATTATTTTCATACAGAACATTATCACCGTGCGACCGTCCTTATTCTGTCCGAGCTTCGTAAACACACCATTTTCGAGAATCTCTCTAATAATCGGTTCGTTGCAGTCGAGATTTTTGAACCACTCCGGAAAAGTGTTGCGCATCGCCAGGTAGCGCTCCAGCGCCTCGCACGCTGTCGGGACGGAGAACTTTCGGAAGCGCAAAAACCGTAGAAGAAATGATGCATCGGTACGGCACTTTCGGATGTAGGGATGTTTGGCGATCCACTCGCGCATCTGCGCCAACGAGTGCTCCCGAATCTCGTCGTCCTCACGGAGTTCTTCCTTAGCCATCTTCCGATAATGCTCGGGTAGCGTAAACTCGTACTTATCATAGCTCTCTGGCCTTTTCTCGATAGAATAATTCATTCCGTTTGCTGGTGACACCATCATTGCATTGGTTGCTCTTTGTCCACACGTTATACTTCTTCGCCGTTCGCAACAAGACTGACACTGCGACGGTGCATCACTGCACAAAAATTTCAAACAATAAACAATAAACCCAAAAGAACTCATTTCTTAGCTCGAAACAGAAACCGCCAAGCGAAGACCGAATGCAGTTGATGCATTTGGGTGGTAAGTGATCGTTTTTTGCACGGAATACGGAGGAGTCATTTCGCGAGTTTTAACGATCGTTTGATCATACGTCCGATTAAGAGTTTACATTACGTAAGTTCTAGTGACCACCAATGCCATTTTAGCCTTTTGCAATATACTTGTGTACACACGAGCAAACACTCGCAAACCGTCGGGTCGGAGAACTTTCGGATGCGGAGGAACCGTAGAAGAAATGATGCATCCGTACAGCATTTTCGGATGTAGGGATGTTTGGCGATCCACTCGCGCATCTGCGCCAACGAGTGCTCCCGAATTTCGTCGTCCTCACGGAGTTCTTCCTTAGCCATCTTACGGTACTGCTCCAGAAGCGAAAACTCATGCATATCGTAACTCTCTGGCCTTTTCTCGATAGAATAATGGATTCCATTTGCTGGTGACACCATCGCTGCACTACTTTATTATCCACACGTTATACTTCTTCGGCGCTCACAACAAAACTGAAATTGCTTGCTAAAGGTTCAAATTTAAGCATTTTCAGCTGGCAAAGCATACCTACCAAGTAACGCCAGTGACATGCGGGAGCTATACTATTTCGAAAACAATTAAAATGCAAATCCAAAGAACAAATGTATGTACAGCCTAGCTTTAATCGAGAAAAAGACGATGCCACGCGGAGAAAGATGTTGTTGCCCCAAAGTCTCACATAATATTTGTTTTGAAGGCAGTATCGGTATGTAAATTAGTTCTCCCAATGAAAAAAACAAAACTTTTCGAATTTGGCAGCGAAAAATTGAGATACCACCTGGAACAGCTACAAGATAAATGAAATAATGCAAGGAAAACCACCTCTAGGTTCGAAGATATGTATTGATCATAATTCATTCATTTTAAGGCATGTTAAGCGGCAATACAGCTTACTTCCTAACCTCTCACTCTCAACTCTAAACCTACGTACAGCAAAGAGTTTATTGCATGACTTACGATAGAAGTCCGTAGACATGAGATAATGCATCGTTTGAACATATACGACTGCGATGTTCACGACTGCGTTCGCACAAGGCGAAGCTAGCATCGGCGCTCGTGCCGAACGTGGAGGCTGCTGCATCGTGTGCATAGATAGCCTTGCCCTTGTGCGTGCATTTGACGAGACGCTGTTCAAGTGATCGTTGGATAATGTACAAGTACACACATGTGAAACGTCAAATTCTAGGACAAGCCCTGGAGCGGGTTCGTTCGGTCGGTCGGTTCTAGTGTTATATAGAAGACAAAATCAACTGCATCGGTTGTTTTTTCTACAGAGACTTGTTTTTTTCGGGCACGGAACGATCGGTTAGGAACGGTAGGTGCTGCAAAGCACTTGTATTGCAAGGAAAAAGGTGAACCTCGAGAAGATGCAGTACGGGGAAAAACCACACCGCCCCGTATTTGCACAACTGAACGTACTCGGGAGATGTTTCTGTGTGGAACATAAGGGTGGTTCATTGTACATCGATCCGATCTGTTCGATCGATGTAGCAATGCATAATTTAAAATTCTTTTTTCTCCATTTTAAATCAAATTCTCACCGTTTGTTCTCCATTTATTTTGACATATTCATCGGCTATACACATTTTTCTATACAATTTACCGACTCTCAGTACATACCACGTAATAGATTGAATCAAACACCGGCATTGACCTTAACACTGGGTGCCAGTATGATCGGCTGAGTAGCTACCTACGTTTAACGATAATTGTTGCTCACTTTATCTTCGCCAAGCCGGATAAACTAGTCCCACGTTAATTCATTGCCCAGTTGCCGCCATGCTTTATGCTAATTAGAATGGCGTACACGAGCAAGTTAGGTAATCAATCATTGCAAATGGCGCACTGGTTGAATTGGGGGAGATCTGGGTGCATGGTCGAAGTACGATTAAATATATTCACTTTTAAATTATGTGCATTAGGCACTTTGTTGAAGATAAAAGTGACTGGAAGCTGGGTAGCTTTTCAATCGATCTCCATCCCAAACTCGACGTCGCCCTCGGTGGTTTGGCGCCAAAAGTGAGCGTAGGGCTCGGTGTCGATCTCCAGCTGGTCCAGCAGCAGCAGCCTGTCCCGTTGGGTCGCCAGTCGATGCCGTAGGTCTTTGGTAATTGCTTCGGGGTCCGATTTCCCACCGTACTCGACCGGCAGTAGGTCCCGATCGACGTACGCCAGCACGCCATCCATGCTGCTGTGAAACTGAGGGACCACCGTCCCGAGGAGAAAGTGTGACGATAAGTACAGGAAAAGGGTCATTCGGCCGGAGCCGTTCGGTTTAGGGTTTCGCTGTGCGTGCGTGCGTCGCTCGCGGTACTCACGAAGATCCGTCGTCGAAGTTCGTCGGCTGCAAAGCTTAGCACCAGATTGCCCAAGGCTTGACCGATGCGCGGCAACCGGACGATGTGGACCTCCTGCACGCGCACCGGCAATGCGTGGCTGAGGCAATCGAGGAAGTTCCGGATGTCGGCCAGCTTGAAGCACACGAAGTGTCCCATCGTGGCCGCCTCGCAGTCGATGATCGCGACCCCGCCACCCACCTGCACCGCCACATCGTCGAAGTATGCCTCGAACAGCATGTGCTGGAACCGACCCAGGTGATAGCAGGTGAAGCGCGTTACGTCGAAGCTGCGGACACGCACCAGCGCCACCATTCGCCCCGCCCGATCCACCCCCAGCGGAAGGCACCCGCGGACGTCCTCCACCAGCTCGCGCATATAGCGGTCGGTTGGGTCGAGATTCTCGTACCAAATGCGGAACACCTGGCGCATCGTGAGGTACCGCTCGAGGGTTAGCCGGGCCGCTTCCTGGTCGAAGGCGCGCGCCCGCAGAAACCGCAACAGGAACAGGGCGTCGGTGCGGCACCGGCGAATGTGCGGATGGGACGCGATCCACTGGCGCATCGAGCGCAGTGACTCCTCCCTCCGCTCCTCGGTTTCGCCCAGCTGCTGGATTGCGATAGTCCGATGCAGTTCCGACAGGGCCACGGTGGAGTCGTTTGCCTCGTACCGAGAAGGACACTTGTCAACCGAGAGCGACGTGGGACGCGTCGAACCTGAAGCCATCGCGACTTCGTACCGACGAAGGTTCACACTAAACTGCCCTCATAGTGGACGATACCTGAAGCGATATGGTGTGAAATTTCGCTAGCGCCACCGCTTTCACTTTCTATTGCAAAACCAAACGTGTTCACCTACACCAGAGCGCACGTCTAAATGTGGTTCATTGCATTTTTCTCAGCCATGCATGACCGCAGGTTTTGCTGGGGGTTTGCTTGCTGTGCTCAATACCGCAGTTCATTGCCATGCCAGACAGAACACCTTACGATGCTCGACGTCTTAAAACCGGTTCTAGCGTTGCTTTAAAGAGAGCTTCGACCATGAAACATCTATTGCTTTCCGTGATTTTTTGCTGCCATTGATTAGAGAGAGCTATACACATTAGTGATCTATATTTGTCGAGGCATTCGTACTATTTTAGACTTGTCTCCATGAAACAATCTGGAGCGTGGAGGAATTCATGTTTGATTCTGATGTTTCATAATTCGGCGGTAGCTACATTCGCAATCCGCAATGAAAACTAACATAGATATTAAGAACACTTTTTAATGCACTGTTTTTATATTTCGCATCAAAATGCCATCGTAAGCTGTCACAAAAGATCGCTTTGTTTGTTGAATTTTTGTTTAATTAAAGCATTCTTTGTTCTTAGAATAACCTTAAAGACAGAACGTATATCTTATTCTTATGAAAACGTATTTCACAAAACGAGCTATCTTGGTTCAAACTACATGGAGTATATTTCTTCTTGATGCACACTTATGCAATTTGACTAGCCTTTCTAGTTTTTATTTGCCACTAACTTATTATAACTATCACTTGATCAGTATTGTATATTCAGATAAGAATATTATTTTTTATGTGTTTTTAAAATGGTAAATAAGATCAAACTTTCACAAATGAAAAACTAATGACGTTTGTATGATAAAAAAAACTTTTGTACAAGCTTTATTACCACCGTGTTGATTGTAATCATAAAGCAATTTTAGGAAATAGAGCACGTTTACTTCTTTAGAATGTTTTTCGTGACTGTTCACAAACACATAATTTCGATATGGTGTCAGCAAATGAACTTAAACTCTTTTTATTTTTCTGAGAAAAAAATGTTCAAGTTATTGGTTGAGGATAATATTATTCAAATCTATCTTCTATCGTATTGATATTCCTAGTTTCCACAGTTCCAACTACTACAATGGACAAACGTGAAATAAATTGGTATTTTTGATTAATTGATTTTTAGCGAAATGTGTACTCTCTGTCATGATTCCATCTTACAATTACAATGATGTTCGTAATCAAGAAAAGAGCAGCATTAGGGAAACAGGGAATGAAATATACACCGGTTGTCTTGTGTTGTACCAGAAGTACATTTTTATTACATTTATATATAAAATTGTTGTCATTTTTATCATAAAAACTTATACCTAACAGTCCTATTGATTTTTTAAAACTATAAAGGGTCATTAAAATAAACCGTATACCTATAATGTTATTGCATCGATCCCAGCCACTGAACATTCACCCTTAGGTGACGTCGTTAAAATGTACTTACTTCTATATGTCTGCACCTTTTCGATCAGCTTTCAGAACTCTACTAGCTACACATAAATTCGCGCTTGAAAATTGTCTCCATAATTATAGAATATTAAAATATAAAAAATAAATTAAAGGCAAAGTCTACCCCTCATCACTTATCTGCTTAACTAAACTAACTGTCTGCTACACTGATACATCGTTGCTGCACAAGTGATACAAGCCTTACTCCTTATCATCAGACTAGAACATTCTCGTCCTTTTTGTTGTGTGTTGTAAGATGTTATCGAACAATAAAATCTATCAATAACTTAATCCACCTGCATTTGGCAAGGCTTACTAATAGGCTTCAAAACAACCCTTTGTCGTGTAGGGGACAGCCGGAAGTACTAACGATAGCGTGGGCATGTGCTATGAAATAAACGAAACCGATTCTTTGGCTAGCTTAGCTGTACGGATAAGGATGCGCACTGATACTGTACAGGTGCAAAATGGCGCGAAATGAATTATGCAAGTACTAAGGAACATATTATAGAAAGTGATTGAAAAAACACTATCCTACCTTAACCTACGAATGAAATGTAACGCCTTCAACCTCTTTGTATGTAAGCTTAAAGTAAAGTTAGATGCAAATGCCGACCATCATCACCCCCCCCCCCCCCACACACACACACACACACACACACAGACCCACAGTCACAGTCGAAGTCCCGATGAATCGAATTGTACAAATGGAAAGCAGGGAAATACTTCGTTTCACAAGGAGATCATCGTCGATCACGGGCACCTATCCGGAACCCACTCCAGCCTGATGCACACAGCCCTACGCAATGACGGCGTAGTTTTCCGGATAGTCAGTGGAAGGATTGCCACTGGCGCTCTGGATCGTTTGAGGTCGCTGATCCGGTGCAGCAAAGGAAGCCGAGGAAGGACCAGCAATGCGTATCACACTGATTCGATTGTCTGGAACAGGCGTGGTCGGTGGTTGTCCACTCGTTTGATTGGTGGTGGTGGCGATGGTAGCGGTTGTGTTTGTGGCAGCGGCAGCTGCTGCGGCTTTCTTACAGTTGTCCTCCACCACCTCCCGTATCTTCGCCCGCACCACGTCCCGTACGTTCCGCGGGAAAGCAGGCGAAACCGGCTGACCTGTGGATGCATCCGTTTCCATGTTTGTCGTGGGTTGTACCGTACCTGGTGACATTGAGCGGTGGGTTCCATCGGTTGTTGCCGTCACCGTGGCCGGTCGATCCTTTGGCGCCTTTCGGCGCGACTTTCCAGCCACGGGAGGCCTTGGCGCTTTCGCTGGACGTTCGTTCTTCAGGCAGGACGAATCCTCGTGCTTGTACAGGTAGGACTTGAGCGCGAACGACTTACCACAGCGGCTGCACGCGTGTGGCTTGGTGTTGGAGTGGGTCTGCACGTGCGCCCGCAGGTTCGACTTGTCGGCAAACGCCTTGTGGCAAACGGTGCATTGGAATGGTTTTTCGCCTGCCGGACAAAGAATGAGATAGAGAAGTTAAATAATGTTATCGTCAGCGATTAAATTTCCTCCAGAATATCGGGATTCTTCGGAAAGCTCCATAGCTCTAGCTAATGATTTCCGAAGAACCCAGTTTTCGGTCTAACTACTAACAATATTTAGAAACATTTACATCTTGAACCAATACTTAGAGATTGTTCATTAAAATTATTTATTTTCGCCTTACTTGTAGAAAATCTCAAAAGAAACAGATATTTTTGGTGAGAAATTAGAACTTACCGGTATGTGTGCGAATGTGTCCCTGAAGTAGCCACGGTCTGGAGAAACATTTACCACACGTCGGACACTCGCAGCCCTGGTTGTGTGTGCGCACGTGCATCGAGTACGCCGGCATCGACACGTACACCTTCGAGCAGAATGGACATTTTCGGGCTTTCTTGTCCTCCAGGGAGCTACAAGAGAAAACCAACGTTTAGGACAAGGGTCATTTCAATTAAGGTTTTCCCTTGGGAGAGCTTAGTGAATACTTACCGATGGGTTTGACGATGTCTGGCCAGGTTGGAGGAGGTCGAGTAGCGCTTATTACACTCCGGACATACGTGCACATCCAAGCCGGATCCGGGTCCGTTCTCATCGCTGGTATTTCCCCCCGGACCACCGGGTGGATCGGCCTCGACGTGCCCGGAATCGTTGGTGGCGTCCCGGGAGCGATCCAGCTCACTGTTAATCGCCGGTTCAACATCCTCCTCTACGATCATGCGATCCTGGGAGGATCCATCGGTGGCCAACAGCGTCCCTCCACCGATACTGACGCTACTCGCACACGAAACCGTCCGGATTTTGCGGGCCTTCTTCCGATCGAACACCTTGTGCGAATAGTAGCACTCCACCACCGCCGAATCCTGCGATTCCTCCGATGCCGACACACCACCACCGAACCGACCGACCACCGGATCCTGGACGGGCGATGTGGCCGGTCGGTCGGTTCCAAAACCACTGACCACTTCCTGCCGCTCGTGGCACTCTATTATAGTGAACATCTGCGCGTCCTTATCGCTTCCGACCTTATCGGGACTGATGGTTGGCGCGTACAGGATCAAGCTGGATCGCTCGCTATCGCGGCTACCATCGGCACACGGCGATAGTGAGGCCGATCCCGGCGACAAGTTCAACACTTCGACCGGCTTCCGGTCCGGACTCTGGATTATCTCCCACTTCTTCGTCCATTTCTTCTTCGTCGCCTCGGCCATCGTGACCGTGTGCGGACCGTCTTGCATGACCACTATCCGGCCGTCGTCGGCGTGAGTCAGGCTGACGGGTGCATAGTACTCGCCGGCCGGCGCTAGGTTGATCATATCGGCCGACGGATCGTAGTACGGCACGGTCTGGTGTTTGGAGTACGGCATCGGGTCTTGGGAGAGCCGCTGCAGGTAGTCCTTCTCGTGCGCGGTGCGTGCGCGCGTATCCTCTGTGCTGAGCTTCGGCGCTGAGTACGACACGTACGCCAGCTGGGTCAGATTGTATAGTTCTTCCGGGATGTCCGAGGGAATTTCCTGCACCATGGTGAGCCGGTCGCAAGCTGTTGGCGAGGGAAAGAGAAGACCATCCGATAAAGACCGGCAACCAGATGTTATGACTCATGCGTGAAATTTCGCTCTCGAGACGAATAATCTCTGCCCGATAACGCCGATCGTGCTTGACGTGGTTAAAACATGCTACAGAGAGTTTCTGACAAGCCACCTTGGAATGAAATGAAACCTCGCATTTGAGTACTACAGGTTCATATCCACCCATACTGAACAATTGATTCCCCTACAGATTCAGAAATTGTATAAAAACAATTGTGATAAACAAGTGGCGGGTTTTGGGATACCCTCACTAAAAGTTGCTGCCTCGAAACTATGAATCACAACTGCCGACTGCTTATACCCTGCATTTCTATGTTATCTTAGTTTTTTTACCACCTACACGACAGCTGTGTCGATAGGGAAACATAAACAATCAAGCCCAACTAATATTTATTTCCCTTTTAAGACACGTAACTGCAAGGAGAAGCTGTTTCTCTTCAAGTTTTTTTCCTATCTGCTTCGTTCTTTACTTGCTTACAGGATCAGCTTCCAGTTCGTTCATGGCCAGATTTTATGGGCAAAAATTATCAACTACAATTTATGGCGTTCATATGTGCGTTCTGACGGTACAATGGAGGTATATGATCTTCCGGAACAGCCTGATTTACGATAGTGCGGTGAGTGGGTGTTTAAAATTAGCCTCCAAACATTTTTTACTCCCTGTTAATATTTTGTGTGTATTTTTAATGTGAGATATTTGAGCAGGAGATTAAAAATGAAAAATAATGTCATCTTCATAGAAAAAATTGAATAGAACTTGAAATTATGTACCTTTAAACATTGCAAACTAGCTGATTAACCCGATTTCATCCGGGTAGAAAAACAATTCCAAACGAAAGAGTATTTTCATTCAGTGTCTTGAGTTTTACAATGTTAAGAATGTTGGACGTTTCACACTTGAAAATTGGCTTTCTTATTAGTATGTTGGGTGTAAATCGAATCGATTTTGTGTGATTGAGAATATTTGTAGCAGAAGATAAAAGAAGTCTGAGATGAGATTGAACACTCAAATTCGATTCCATTCGATTTAGTGACCCCAAAAAAACTACGAAAATGATACCCATATTGCTTTTAAACCATTGTTGAGACATAGAGGTAAGATGGTAGCCCCTCTTATCCTTTCCTGTACATGGATGAAATTTTATTAGATGATGGCTACATATTTAAGAAGTACGTGTACCAAATTTTGTAAAACTCCCATCCCATAATTGTTGAATTATTATTATTTTTCTTCATTTTAGGTGTTCGGTGTTCGGGGATAGGGAAAAGTTTTCGGTTCGGGAAAGGGACGGAGGATATTCGAAATCATAAAAAATTAGCTACACTCCAGCCTAGTTTGGTTAAGGTAGACTTATTAGATTTTGCCTTGAATACATATGATCAGAATTGACGTTTTTTGTTCTGAGAATTGCTATTGTTTTGCTGTAGAGGAAGACGGTAGTGGGAGTCTTAGCTAAGATTGAACATTAAGAGTGAGGCCATTCGATTTAGAAACCACAAATACTGCGAAATTGGTACCCATATTGCATTTTTACTATTTTTAGGGTAGGGGGTAATTTGAGAGCCCCCTTTTTCCCTTGCCTTAGGAGGTTGAAATTTTAATCAAAGCTATGTCTCTTTGTAAGCAGTATGTGTACCAAGTTTGTGACAATCTGTTCAATAATCGTAGAGCTTTAATTGGTTTTCCTTATTTTTGAACGGTTGTTATCCGGGAGGGGTAGGGAGGTATGGGGATATCAACAAACGAAGTCTAAATAATTCATCCTTGTAAAATTAGCTAATATCCAGTCAAGTTTGGCACAAATCGGTCCGTTAGAATTTGCGTAATGCTGTTGAATACATGATAAGAAATAACCCTCTTCGTTTTGAGAATTGCTATTGTTATGCTGAAGAAGAGGAGGATAGAGGGAGTCTGGGCTAAAATTGAACATTAAGAGTAAGGCCATTCGATTTAGAGATCATAAATCTTGCGAAATTGATATCCATATTGCATTTTTACCATTTTTGAGGTAGGGGGTAGTATGAGAGCCCCTCTTTCCCCTTCCCATAGATCGATGAAATTTTAAACCATGCTATGTCCTTACGAAAGCAGCATGTTATTCAATTTTTATGTAAATCCAATCAGTAATGGTTGAGCTTTAATTGTTTTTCATTAATTTTAGAGGGTAGGTGTTCGGGAGGGGTTGGGAGGATTGAAGATATCAACAAACGAAGTTCAGATCATTCAACCATGGAAAATTAGCTACCTTCCTGCCAAGTTTGGTGTAAATCGGCCCGGTAGATTTTGCGTGATGCGAGTGCATACATATATATATATATACAGACAACGGTGACTTTTATATATATAGATAATGTTTGAAAATTAAATTTTATTGTGTTTACCTTTAACAATCTATGTTATAACCCAGCAACGATATGCACAAAGAAATCTATTGAAAATGACGCACATTGTGTGTACTTTTAATCACAAATCAGAGATCGAGTTTCTGCCAATATTCTCAGTATACGCGATGGCGGTATCCTTGTACTAAAACGTATGCCAACCTTCTCGGCGCCGAGTGAACTCTCCACATGATCTGAGTGAACGGTATTTGTTTGTTTTGAAAATTAGACCATTGATCTCCGTAACGGACACTTTTCTCACTCGCACGGTTGCATTCGCTCTCGCTCGCCCGTCTTGGAAGGCAGGCGAACCAAATCCACACCATCCGTCTACTACGCACCGCTTACTACGATGGAAGAAAAACAAAACGTCAAGGAAAACTGCACCCACTACGATCGATCGGTTTTTCACCAGTTTTGTTTTCATTCTACCGTTCGCCGCTGCAGTTGGTCGATGTTGATTTTATGGGATAACGGTTTCATCGCGTCGCTTCATGGATGGGGTTTTCCTCTACGAAACGCGGAGAGATTTTCGCTCGTGGCGTTTCCTTGACTTTACTCAATGGCGTAGGAAATCGGGTCGAGGTGAACGTACTTCGATGTAATTGATTTGTGCCCAGCTCTGGCCAGCGTCAACTGTCAAATGGGAGTTTGAAAAACTCTTTCAACCTCCGTCGGTTTTCGTATGCAGACGTTTGAGTAATTAAGATTTATCACTCAAAATTTATCTCGAAGGAAAATCGAACCGCAAGCAAATGGCAGGCGTAAAGGGCGCTTCCACTGCTCCAATCGATTGCGTCAATAACGCATCACCGCCATTGGGTCGATTGGGAAATCTAGCTACTACCGATTTGCAGGTGGACTTCGCGCACGGTGGACAATTATAGCTTAATTAGCACCCGCCCCAAAACCGACACCTTTTCCAGTCCATTCAACCTCCAACCGGCTGCATCGGCTTGGTTCGCTGGTGCTCGTTTGGATAACCCATCGATCAAGGTGATCACCACCTCAAACGGGCTGCGAGTCTGGCGTCTCTCACTTTGTACACACAGCAACAGTTTCACCGGACATGTTCCGTTCAGCCAGGGTGGACGTTAAAGTGCACCACAAACACACACACACACCCGGCTCACGGGTGTCCTGATGGACGATGTTCTTGGAAAACGTCCAAAGCGTGGTAAACATTTCGTCGCGGCCGGTAAGTGTACGGCGAATTTTCCTCTGCCGCAGGTGGCCCTATTTTGTGCCATCGCGTTCGGCGTGAAAATGCGTCTCAAACGGTCCGGGTGGAAAGCAATGGAAATGAAGGAAAAAAGGCGCATTGCAAGAAAGGAAAGACACACGGAAGTTTCCGCATCATTCCTTGCTTTATCCAAAAGTGCACAGTGGTCAAGTGAGTGGAGATTTGGTTGGAACATTTAAAAATAAAAATGGACAAACTATAAACATTTTACGATCTTATTCTACAACCAAAAGCGTTTGTCTCGACACTCGCTACTATCACCTTCGCCGGTCGGTGGCGCGCATATTTACGCTAGACTACGCCGCAACTGCTCGCTACGTAAGTGTTAAGCGTCCAGTGGCCGCAACGCGCCAGAAAACGACCAAACACACGTGCCATTTTCTTCCGGCATCCGTCCGCGCGGTACGCGGAAAAGTAAAAATACTGGCCCTCCCGAATGACGCATTTCGGCGGCCGGTAAGGTTACGTGCGAAAATGGATCCACTCGCTCCGACGGTTCCTCTCAGCCCCAGCGACCGGGACACGCTGATGGACACTGGCTGACGGTGCAGTTTTTCATCGGCGTGCTTGCGTCGGCCGGAGCGCGGCCCGAGAAGTAAACATTAGAAGTGCGAATGGAAAACCCTTGCCAAACGGTTCGGCGTCCGTAGCAGCCGCAGCAGCAGCAGGTTGTTTCACCTTTTTCCCAATTTCTGGCCAAGGATAGCGGTCTGGTCCGACTAGCCAACAAACGCGGAATACTTTGCAGCGCGACCACCGTGAGATTTCCATCCAGCCCCGAGGGACTAGCTCGAGTGGTGCGTATTAGATCATCCACTTGTTGAAGATGTTTCTACCTTTTTCACCTCTCTCCCCCTCTCTTTTCTTTCCTATTTTTTGTTTACTCCCGCTCACTTCCTTGTTCCTTGTTACTCGCAGCCGCTGGGAAATGGTCATTTTTTAATCACTTCCAAAATGGGTTCGACTTCAGAATCGGCTTGACCGTGCCATCGTCGGCACCGAACTCCCGTTCGATCGATGATTGATCATGGCAATGGCTACAATCTTTTCTACTTGTTTTCATTGCCTTTCCCCGACGGTGTGTATGATTGATGGAAGAAAATAGATGCGGTCAGCTGTTGAGTGGCGGGGTGGCCGGATGTGGAATTTAAATTTATCACCATTTCCCCCCCCCCCCCCCCCCCTTTTTCCCATACTCCCTTTGAATAAAGTTTATGCGTATACGTGCGCTAGGGTTAATATTTTTAATTGATATTTTCACAATTTCACCACCTACTCCTGGCCCTTCGGTTCCTCGTGTCTACTCCCACTGTGCCGAGCAGCTGTTATTATGACGCGTTATGTTTGGGGTGCGTGCGCAATAAATAGATATTTATATTTAAATCCGAAGCAAAAAGAATCCCACCCATTGACGCCAATATTTCGTTTTGGGGGCACATACACACACACACACACACACACACACCCACAAGCACGCCATTATCTAGCCACGATATGTGCGAATGTCGATCACTGTCGTAAAGCATTTAGCGGTTCCGTACGTAACTCATCCACCCCCGAATCCGAATGGCCGACCGTGAGACGTTACAGCGTTTGGTCAAGTGTAAGCATCAATTAAACGGAAAACGGGAAAACGTTTTACCAAAGTCAATACAAGGATGGACCGGGTGATTTTCGTTTGAACTTTGGCGCGCATTTACGCGTTTCCGGATTGATGATCGTAAACAGCGCGATGGGATTGCACGGTACAATTGCGGGTTTCATTACCAAATCTAAAGAGAGTTGTTTTGATTTTTTTAAATTCTGAAGTAATGATTCTTTGCTTGGGTTAATAAGAGTGGTACTTTCTAGCTACATTTCAGTTATAAAAAAATAGAAATCAAAGCCCTTGTATTTTAGTATAATTTTTGAAAAAGAGGGAAGAAATGTATTTTTCTTATAGCAATCTATTTTCACACCTTATTTAAGATTGTCTGGGCCGCAATTGAGGCATACAAGGAATGAACATGATCCTAGCTGAACGCTGCGCAATTGAAGTGAACCGTGCCCTTTCGCACGCGGTTCTATCATTGAAAACGACTCTTGGTTTGTGATCTGTTGAAATTGTACTTGGTGCTGGCGATCTTTGTGGAGTTGTATGCGAACGAATTATCGTTGCGTCCAACAAAATCAAAGAAAAATAATCAGGACACAAGGGCCGTCTTTTCAGTGCGAGCAGCATCGAGGACCCCGATCCACTTTCGGAAGTGGCCGTTGAGTGCATTCCAGACGGCCGATACCGTTATTGGTGGATGTGGATTCTCCGCGATTGCGCCACCGCTCGCCGGGCCACTTACCAGGCCGCACACAAGGACTACCTATGAGGGGAGGGGTGGGAAAAGTAGGGACCCTACCTTGGATTAAGTGCTTACGTCCATCGACCATCGGTACAGCTGGAAGGGACCGGATGGGAACGTCGTTGGAACGCAGCGGTTTACTATTTTTAGTACAACCCATCACGGCGAACCATGCGGAGGGGTGGGAAAAATGGTCGGACGTCCTGGCGGCAGTATCGACATTCGATATTATTGCTGCCGATCGCAACCACCGGTGAGAGGCCGATGCCGTCGGCCAAGATCATCTGGTCTCGCAAGTCGCGGCTTTTCCCACACCGTGATTTTCCCCGTCCGGCGCACACCTTCGTTCAACTTCGTTTGACGTAGTATTTTAATGATCAGTTTTCCACCCGGACGCGTTCGTTTAGGGTGCAAGTCGACAAAGGTTAGAACATTGTACAATTTCAATACAAAGATGCTTGATTTGGGGATGCCTTTTTGCGTCCAAAGACCAAAGATTCATTGCGGCTTAAAATAGAACCTTTGTAAGGCAAACTTGACAAGATTGTAACATTGGATTGAGTCAAACTGTTTCAATTTTGATAGTGTTTACAAACAGTAGGAAAATTTTGTGGTTTTCAAACATGGAATAATTCATGTACTCAACTCACCTACAAGTTAATCTTATCGAGAAAAGTTACAATATAAAAAGGGACACGAGGAACAAGTAGATTGAAACATCGATCTGTAGATTTTAACTCACAAAAGTTCGGAGTCAACCCAATTTTAAATAGAAATGTAAAGGATCTAAAATTAGGTAAACTTTAAATTTACCAACTTTGCATACTGAAAAACGGAAACGAAATACTTCAACAAAACGTTCGAATCACTATTTCTTCATCGAACATACATTTGGGGAGAAAGGAAGGAGTGTCAAAAATATGGGCCTATTTTTCACTTGCGTTTTTCACAGCCCACCCCACCCAACACCAGACCGGACGGTAACGTAAATCAATAGCCCATTAAGTCACCTGGTGGCCCGCGGTGCGACACCAGCCCGTCCTCGAGGTGCTTGTCAGATGTCAACTAATTTGTTGAAATGAAAAACATTCCACCTCCCCCCCCGCACTTACCGTCTCGATGCCGCAAACCACCATCCAAATGCCGCCGGGAAAAAGAGACGCCGGAAAACTGAAGACACTTAAAAAGAAAACTAAAACCGCCGGTCAGATCAACGCACGCAGAAACGGTGGACGAATTTCCCACGGCGCGCTTGACGGCAATGGACGAATTTTCCTACTTCACAAACGAACACACTTTTCGCTACTGGCCTCCCCGATGTATGAATGTGGCGGAAAAACACCGATTCGGTGTGAAAATTCCGTCCCGGCTGGGGCACAAGGAAAATTAACGTCGTCCTCCACGGACCGGACACTGCTATTCCGTATTCCGCTTTTCACGGCCCAATGGCTGCACAACAAATTTCCACCGATTTGTCTCCGCGTGGACGAAATGTTTCGCCGGTTTTTCTTCTCGCCGGCCTATGTTGGCGCCACGTGTGGTTTAACGATTTGAATTATGCTGAATCCAAGGCAATTTATCTAAAGAACACTTCACAATATCTTCACCTCACTTGTTTGATTTCGGTGTTTCTGATAGAGAAAATCCTCAGAATAGTTTCCATCCGGTCGGCATTAAACTCACGGGATTTATTGGGTGGAAAATCAAACCTACCGACGCACAAACTGTATCAACGATTTAGCAAACGATACTGTACACAAAATCACCACTATTATACCGTTTTTGTTTATTTGGAAGAGTTTCCTCCCCCAAACCGCGCGATACGATTTTCCACCATAAAATCACCACACCGTCACAATGATCTTCGATCGAGTTAATTAAAATCGCCAGTCGTAAAACCGCACTCCCGAACGGCTCCAATCCGTCAATCCGAAAGATCGCCAAAGAAGTAATTTCGTGAAAATGTGCTTTTCCACACACTCGCGCGCGCGGCAGAACACCGCTTTTCCACTACTTCACGATCGCGATCGAACACACTGTTCCGGGGCCACTGAAAACCTAACTCGAACCGACTCCGGGCGCTGCTGGTACGCTTCTGGCCGGCGACGTCCTGAAAACGCCGGTAGTGATCCGACTCGGCACGCCAAGGAGCGCACACGAAGCCGACGATCGTTCGGCGTGGTAAATAACAACTAACAAATGTGTGCTCTAGCTCTCCCATCGTTGGTCCTGTACAGTTATGCCAGAACGCTACCAATACGAACAGAC
The DNA here is from genome assembly GCF_943734705.1 of Anopheles coustani. Classification (NCBI taxonomy): domain Eukaryota; kingdom Metazoa; phylum Arthropoda; class Insecta; order Diptera; family Culicidae; genus Anopheles; species Anopheles coustani. The sequence goes on from NC_071289.1 coordinate 80,664,422, forward strand.
ACACACACACACCACTATGAGCACGTGCGCAGCCAGAACCGAATGTAAACAGCGCATAAGTGGAAAATCATTTCCCCTCCCGGCCAGAGTCCCGACGGGTGAAGGAAAATGAGAAAAAGACCGACAGAAAGAGACCAAGAGAGCAGAAAGGAAGACGACGGGATGGAACTTCGGAGCGCGATCAGCTATGTGGGGTGTGGGATAGAAAAACGCGAGAGAAGCATATGATCGCGTGCAGCTCCAACACATAAGCATTGACGCGACAGGCTCCGCGATGCACAAATGCACATATGCACCGTGGATGCTGCATCTGCTCCTTTTGCTTGCCGCGCGTGCGGTACGGTGTATGCGTTCGGTGGGGATGGAACGGAAAAGAAAATGAAATGAAACAAAAAAAAAAGACGCGACCGGGAAAATAAACAACATCGCGTCGTAAACATAAGGAAGCACGGGCGCGTCTTTACGAGCGTTACGGCGGTTATGTGGGATCGACGTCTTTCGGGAAAAAGGGATTGTAGAACAAATGTTGGAGAAGGAGGCGGTGGGACATAAGGGATAATAGAATGGGGTAGAACAAATTCAATTGTGCATTAGTGTCAATCATAAGCTTTATCTGATGGATGCGATTGAATGGTTTATGAATCTATTTTACGTAGAAAAAAAATGGAAAGTTTAGTTTAGCATAAAAATAGGTACAAAAACTGTTTGAATAGAATAAAAATATAAAAAACTAATATAACGATATGTAAATGGGTTAACCCTGAACCAAACACAAAGCAAATAAAATAAAACGTGTTGTTTCATGTTCTTTGAATTCATTGAATAATGTTTTCTTTTTTTTCCCTACAATTTATTATTTTAAACCACATCAAAGTTTGTGTGCTCACCGTGCTTTGAAGCGGTACAGTTTCCAACATATTTTGTTACGTGTGTAAGAGGCTGGCAAACTGGTAAAACAAACCAAAAACAACAACCACGACCAGCCAGTTCGACACGAGGCGGGCGATCTTAACATTCTGAACCGAGCGCGTGCGCAACATTGCGAAGATCGAAGATGAGTTTTCGGTAACCGTACCGAACATTACTCGTCACATATGCTGAAGAGAAATTTCCGTTCCGAAGCAGTAAAAAAAAAAACAGCATGAGTCAAGGAGAGCAAAGCGACAATAACAACAACAAAAACACAAAGGCAACATAACCATGAGCAAAGTGTACATCAAACAAACGTCTGCATGTGCGCGACCCCTTCAGCGAAACGGCGCGCATTGGAGACGTCTCGGGATGGTAGAAATGGGCAGATGCTGTGTGTTCTCCCCCGGCGAGGATCTTCGATGGATTCCCCGAACGGGGCTGGGATGAGTGAGCTGGCGGGCGGGAGGGAGGGGGGAGAGGTCGGGCGAAGTTCTTCGGGGAGGTGCACCAGCTATGTTGCCACGATGATGACGATGATGATGATGGTGATGCTGCAAACCGTACGCCTGGCCGGCGCATAGGCTTTTTTCTTCCTTTTCGTTCATTTTCCACAAAGAAAAAAACTCCCCTGTGCCGTGCACATTGTGGAAATATTTGCAATATATTCACACCTCACGCAGAACCATATGCAGCCGGGTTGCATTTTGTTGTTTACGGAACGGGACCGACGTGGGGAGGCTACAGATGGGACGCGGTGTGGGAAAACGGCAATTAAACCCCGAAGCGCCGATTAAACGGGACCACAAAGGAGGCTCTGGTGGAGGTCGAGAATAACCGGTGGGAACAAGATTTTCCAGCCCAACCACGGCTCCTGCGGGTCACATCATTAACCAATATAGATCGTCATGTTGTTCTTAGATTAAAATATTTGCGTGGTAATAAAATCTATTTCTTGGCGTCTCTTCAAAGTCATTTTTTGATGACATCAAAGAAGGAAGATATAACCAAAAATTAAATAAATAAAAAGTGTTTCATTCAGTCTAATAAAAGTATATAAAAGACTGCTTATGATTGCTCATTTGCTCATTTTAAATCACACCAAAGAAGAAAGATATAAACAAACATTAAATAAATAAGAAGTGTAGTTTTATATTCAGCCCAATAAAAGTATTTAAAAGATTGCTTATGATTGAATAAATGATGAATACATTTGCCAGGCCTTATTGGATTCTAAAGTCACTGCTCAGTTTCGCTAATCTTATATTTTATTGAATCATTTTACCATCATGTTTGCCTGGAGAACTTAGTTTTTGTAACTCAACCCTATTTTTTAAGTCTTTTCCCGATCGAAATCGTACTAATAATGTTCTCACGTTTACCCAGTTTGATTGACTCATCAACACGTTTAACGACTCAATCGAACAACCTAATCGGTGCTTAGCTCAGGCCATTTCGCAACAGAGCCGGAGCTGTTTCAACTCCTCCGCCAACCCGCCCCCCATTCTACTTCTCCATCCCTTCCTGTGTCTTTTTCTTCTTACATGTCGATCACCGAAACGACTTCCCCGAACCTGGGATGAGTGGCCACCGTTGGCCGAACAGGTCGATGACTGGGCGTCCGCTTTCGGGGAAATTCCACCAAACCCAAACCCGATGTCAATGTTTTCCGACAAAACAGAAAAGAGCGCGCCAGAAAAGAGCGAGAAACTAAAACAGGCAACACAATTTCACGCGGAAAAACGGATGATGAAACCGGAAGACCGAACCGTGGCCCGGCTGGGAGGCACATCAAACTGACCGCATCGAAGTGGGCGATGGTCGGCCAGAAAAACCACTGGCTAGCGGATCTTCGGTAAAGGAAGGTAAAGGAAAAGTGTGATCGGGTGCACAACGACAGCAAATCAACAAACAAACAAACCCATGAGAGATGCCCGCATGGGAAGACGAAAGTCGTTCTCGGCGGTCAGCAACACGTTGCCGAATTTTCCAACCAGTTGGTGCGTTGGGCAGGCGGGGGTGCATTGGGGGCGGGGTAGACGGACCGAATGACAACTACCATGTCCACCAACACCGTTTCTAATTTTCCCTCACGTGCCACGGCGTGGCAACGAAAGCCATCACTCATAACTGGCGGTAGAAAAAAAACGTATTGGGAAAATGGTGTGAAAAGTCAGCCTCGGACAGTCACCACCACGGACACTTCCTCGTCTCTCTTCCGGATCGTTGCCCTTCGGCACAGCGGGCGCTTAGAATTACTTAAAATATAGATATTTTAGCAAAATCGAGACGAACCACGCCACACATCGTTCGGCATGAGTTATCTTTCTCGGTGCGGTATCGTATGTATGTGTGTGCGCGCTCACGATATTCTTTTTCCCAACGAAGCGTGAGGCGTCACGTATAAATAAATCAAAAGCATGTTGGATGGCTTCACGTAAGATCACTGCTCGGTTGGCCCTCCCGGTTGGGTTTTTCACGATCACCAGAAAAGCACTCTGGCCGCAAGTGCTACAAAGAAGAGTACCTAAAAGAAACAAAAAAAAATGAAAAAATACAAACTACCTCGGGACGTGATATCAATGCGTTAGAGAAGGAGAACCACGCAAACCAAAACTAGAAGGAAGAAAAACCCCCGAAAGTAGGATAATCGACCACCGCTTGGATCTGATTACCAACGCGGCCGTTCGAGTTTGGAAAGGAAAAATGAAGTTGTGGATTTCGAGGGACCAAGCGCGCCGAAGGGAGAACACGTGCGCACGGGACGCATCATATGTTCCGCAGGCATGTTAGAATACGGAAAGCAACAAAACGAAAAAAAGGGTACAGGAAAATCTAAAAAAGTAAGATCGACCACCAGCCGCGAGGCGAGGCGTTTTTTGGCAACTCGCAACCGGCTCGCACACCTGTTACTACCTAGTTGCGAACTATTGCTCGGGCGGTTGTGTGTATGTTTGTGTGTGTGTCCAGTTAACTCCCACCTTCCTTCTTCCGAGAAAAACCACCCTGCACAGGGAAAACCCGACTGCTGCTTACGTGGGAAAAGCTGTTCTTGACCGTCAAAAAAAAGCATCCCAATTTCGCGATGGGAAAATGTAGAGGGATTATTGAGGGGTTTTTTTTCCCGAATGATGTCAACCCTATGCCGGTCAGTGTGTGTGTGTGAGTGTGTGTGCTGAGTGCGCAGGTTCGTTTAGCTCGCCACTCGGCCAGCCAGTTGGTCGACAGGGGTTTTTCTCCGCTAACAAAACCTTACCGTCAATGTTTTGGGAAAAATGTTTTCCCACCCCGTCTGATGCAGGTGGAAAGTTGCTCTACCAGAAAGAGGAGACAGAGGGTGAGGGAGATGTGCACTGGGAATTTATGACTGATTTATGGCACGCTATAAAACGCGCTCGATTAAGTGCGCAGCCGGGAAAACGGGTTGCCGAGAATTTCTGGCAAGTGGCTTGCGGCGGTCGATTGCGAGTCTCGGCGTTGACTGACTATTTGGGGAACGATGACCACCATGGGCTGCAGGCTAGACGTGGCCCCTTCCTTCCCCCCACCCCCCTCTTCGGGGGAGGTTTCTTTTCTCGCCTTAGGGACCGAGAGGCCGTGCGCCGCGCATCGTGGTCACTTCCGTCAACAGTTGGTACCAGCTGGCTGACGGCATCGTGTTCGCGATTTGACGCTCAGTGGTTGAGCTGATTTTGAAGCGAAAAAAAAAACACAAAAAGTGTTAAATAAAATAAATAAATTATCATTTCGAGCGGTTGATCGGGTGATCCTCGCCGTCGACCTTCGCCATGCCTTCCGCGATCACGAGTGGAATACCAATTGGATCGGGCCTGTGGTACATTGTTACGGTGCGAAAATTAACATTCCACAAACCCCGGAGATCCCCGCGTTTGGTAGCGACGCTGAACTGTGTTAAACACTCAAATTAATTTCCCTGTCGATCGTAAACAATCGGCCTGATGCGGCGAGGCGGAAGGTGGGATAATAAATGAAGTAATAATAAACGATTTTTCACTCATCGTTTTGCAATAGCTGGAGGTCTCTTTCCCTCCGGCGCCGGTGGGAAAACCGGAACGCAAGTGGTTCATTATTATCCCCATTTTCCCTTTCGACAAAATCCCCAAGCTCGCCAGAATCCCATCTGAACTACATAACTCACAATGGAAGCTCTATTTTAGGGGTGGAGATTTTCAATTCTCCCACTTACACGCCCGGTCCAGAAACGTGTCGCAAAACGGAGGGACGTCGTAGCTCTTGCCGGTTTCGGAGAAAACCATTAATTTTTACGATGAAACTATTAATCCTTTCCCGTACTGACAGTTGCGTCTTTTAAATTGAGCACAACAAGGGACGCGTAGATGATTAATGAAATAGCGTGTCGCCGTTTTGGGGAAGTTCGGGAAAAAATCTCTGCTGTGGAAGGAAAGACAACGTTTTGACCCACAGCCGGTTGCAATTTGGAGAAAATAATGTTTCTTCATTATGAAAGCAGCATTTTGCTGCCCCGGAAATAATTAACAGTGGTTTTTTGATTGTCACAACTTTGTTATATTTTTATATTTTCCTATTTCAATTCAAATACAGTTATTTTAGATTGTCAGTACAAAACATTAAAAACAAGTTGTTCAAACATAAAAAAAGAATATTTTAGTTCAACATGAAAATACGATCAAAATGCGAGATGAAATAATTATGAAAAGAAATCTAGTGACAACCACATGTTCCGTCTGGCGCGGAGTGATTCACGGCGGAAATACGGGAAGCAGAAAAAGAAGCATTGCCAAACCGGCATGACTTTCGTTTTCGCCACCGACGATTGGCCTCGTTTCGGCATTTGTTTTTGTTTTATTATTTTTGTTGCTCCTCCACGGAATGTTGGACCATGTGTGATACTTTTTTTCCCTCCCCGAATGAGTACGGTTCTATGGCACGTTCCGCAAGCCAGCGCGCGAAATCGTTCCGTTACTTTATCCTGCAACCACTTAATCCCTTATGGGTGTTTCTTCAGCTGCCTCGGAATGTACCCGCTGGAATCAACCGAACAGCTGTTCACGGGGGGGGAGGAGCATGAAATCGTCCACGCTCGTCGCCCGGACGGTCCTTGGTGCGCACGTCCAACTCGCGCCCAACAAAGGACACTAAATCATTTGGTCGAATGGGTATCGCGAGCCGAAAACTCGATCGCCATTCGTCCGACAAGTCGCGAGTTGGCGCAGAATTATGCACCCACCAAGCTCGAATGACGCCCGGTCGACAGGTGGATTCCGGTTGCATTCGCCCGCGTCCTGTGCCCGTCCGGAGAAAAGCAAAACGAACAAAGAAAACGTCCCGAACGAAGGCGGCGTGATTGCGATGTCACAACTTCCGATTTAACTTTTCTTGGTGCTGTTTTCCATTTTCTTCACCGGTTTGGTCCCATATGGTGTTCTACTTTTCTTTCTGCGCACCCAAAACACCCAAGCTGTCGATTGGGAACGACGGTGGAAAACCACTTTTGGACCACCATCGCTGACTGTGGAAAATCTCTTTGTTCCCGACCGTGCCAATCGCACCGTTTGGCCAACGTGGGTTTAAAGAAGCATGAAAAACACGACCCTCCAACCGAATGAAAATGAATCCCGACGACCGGCTACCACGGGACAGATAGCGTTTTCCACCAGATGCGCCGTGGCGGCTCCCTGGTGGTCTGGCTTGAAAGTCACTGTTTTGCTTGGAAATAAATCACAACAGGTCCGATTGAGTAGCCGCAAGCAGGAAGCAACACTTACAGGCCGGTGCTGGTGCTGGCGTGAAGAAAGCAGCGCACGTAACAACATACAAAAGACGGCTTCGAACGAGCGAAAGAAAGAAAGAAAGTACGTCGTCGTGGGCGTTTCGAGTGAAGTTATCCTTCGTCTCTTCTTTTTGAAAGGTGAAGTACCAGGCGCATGCTTTGTCAGTTTGACGTTGGAAAAATGTCTTTTGCGATGGCTGCAAATTGTAATATTAACATTCCATTTATAACCAAAATAAAGATGGATCGTTTAGTGTTGGTCAAAAGCAGCCACACTTGCGAGTTGAGAAAATAAAACTAATGTAATTTCGTTGAGAATATTGTGTGACAAAATGCATAATTTGTATGATTTTGTTCTTGTATTTAAACAAACGAGAAAAAATAAAAAATATTTAAATTTAAAATACATCAAAGGAGCCAATTTCGTAAGCGAAATGTTTAAAAAGTAATCACATGACCAACTATTTGATTTCAGCATAAAGTTCATTCTAAAATCAATGTTGTCGATCTGCGATCGCTTCTTGTTCATTGATGAAAATCATACCACCAAACAACGGGTCGGATCGAAGAAAAAATGAATGGAAAAAATGAGTGCACACGATCGCCCAGAAGGCAGATGTGACACGGTATCCCGACGATACACGCACACTTGCACCCCACCTCCTTCCGGGCACAATGTGGCCACAATGCACCCAATCCATCCTACCGTGGCCACCTCCACATCTCAAACGGGGACTCGCCCGAGAAGCGTTGTTTATAAATCATCCCCCAATTCTTTCCTCTGCCGCCATTTCGTTGCTTTCTTTCTTCTTTCTTTCGAGCGTGTCACAAAACACCCGCACACGCTGAGGACGCGCACGCGACTTCGCGTTTCGTATCTTTCGAAAAACCCATCGCCACCCGGTCCGGTATGTTTTACATTTTAATTCTTTGTTTTGAATGCGACACTTCAAATGGCGATGAAAAGTGTGAAGCGAATCACAACAAAACGTAAATCATCGCAACAAACGAGTGGTGAGGTTGGTGGTGGTTAGGCAGGACCTAATGGGATAAGGATTGGTAGCGGGAGGAAGGAAATTACTGTCATGTCCAGTGTAACGAATGGCTGGGCGGATTATCGGGGACGGAATGTGCTTCATTTTGCCGCTTTAATGATGACATTGAATTGTTTCGTGGTCCATTTTTCTGTCCCGCCGCGTGTCAGTGGACAGGAAGTGACAGTTACTACGTCGGGTAGTACGTTTGTCTGCGTCGTAATAAACTTGTTTCTGGGAGGAGCATAAATTCAACACCGCCTGCCCATTGCTAATTGTTTGATTCATTGCCACGGCGATAGCATCGAGAAAAACTAACTACAGTTTTGCTAGAAGATTCTTTAGTTTGTGTTGCAAGAAGTCACTCGACGAAAGTGAGGTTCTCTATAACTTAAGAGTTATATCCTTTTTATCTGCGCAAGAATAGTTTTTATGTCACGAAAACCGGTGTTTATCTTGCTATGTTTTTAAATTAATAATCAAAGTCTAACACGGACGGACTCTTGTCGTGAAAAATGATCAGTTGAACAAACAGAAAATCAATCTTTCTTTTAGTCCCAAAAAATATAAGAAAGGAGTACCAAAGATGATGCAGTATATTTCATTAGGAACTTCTTTCAGTGAAACAAATTTAAATCTAATAATTGATATTTTATTTATACTATTTGCTAATATAACATTTTAAACAGCAAATATACGACAGGGAAAGTACAGAATGAACCGTCAATCAGCCCCGCAACCGCACTAAACACCTCTGGACGGAATAAAGCTATCAACACGCGGACACGCTGTCGGCGAAGGAACGCGCATTTGCAATTCGCAACAATTTCACCAAAACTATGTAAGACATCCCGAGCACCGATGTTGCGGTGGACCGAACCCGATTCGGTCGAAGGGAGCAGATTCCAAGGGCCGAGAAACCACTTCTCGGGTGACAGTTGCGTTGCGTTCGAACACGATAGTTTCGTCAAGAGCCAAGACGTAGCGGGACGTAGTTCGGTTCATTGAACTCTAGGGTGCTCTGGCCGATCCCGCACGGAGTAACTCCACAGGTTTTGGCCGGTGGTGAAAGCATCGGCACCAGCAACTAAACACCGCGGAACGCAGACGAAGGAGCCAGGGGGGGGTTCTGTATTTATAGAACCCCGAGTTCGAAGCGCACTCCAAAAGGTTGCCACGAGGTTACCCGCGCCGCATGTTCCAATGAACCGTAACTAGCGAGCAACTGGCTTGCGTAAGTAGCCGATTGCTGTTATGCTCGCGTCGCTGGATAGTGGCAGCGATGCCCGAAGCAGGAGGATACCGTCCGCCGTCGGCCATCGATCCGATCAGCTCGCAATAAGTCACAAATTTTCCTACGGCCCGGGCGTGTCTTGGAGCAACCACCTCTTTACCACCGACCGGGCCGGAGAGGAAGAAGAAGTAGAAACAAAAACACACACTTTCCCGACTCCTTGTGGAGGGAAAATATAAATAAGTTAAACATAACAGGAGAAAAAAGGGTTTTCCCCCAACCGCCGGAGTATCGCAATTCGATCGTTTCCCCCCACCCCCCTTCCCCTTCCCTTTTGTTTCTTTTCTTCAGCGAAAGTCAACAAATTCCTGCGAGTGAATGGAGTGCGAGTTATCCACCGCAAGCCCGGATGGAGTGCGTGGAAAAGTCGATCTTACGTCGCTTTGCACTGATCGTTTGGGTTCCTTTTCTTTCCAATTTCCTCTGAGCGAATCCTTTCCATGGCCTGCGTTTGATCGGAAAAAAAGGTTCGGGAGCCCTGAAATATCCACCGCTAATGAACTGGTGTTGCCACGGTATGGCAAATAAACAGATGAAAAGCTACAAAGATCGAAGGAGCGGAGCAAAGCGATCAACAAACTATACATCAGCCGCAGAACAGTGGACCGCTTTTGGTCTGGCGCGTCTCCGGCACGAACTGCACGGCGACGGTTCATTGCACCGGCCTAAGACATAGCTCACGCCCAACCAATGGCTACCCGTTTGGTGGAAAACCTAAAGGGAAAATGGTACCGGTTTGGAGTGGATCGGTCGGTGCATCGAAACACACGTGGCATTCGTGGTGTGGTCTGTTTTTTTTTAATTCCTCCTCATCATCCCTAAACAGTATCCCCGTATTTGTTTAGATTATCAAACCAATTCCAGGATGGAATCGGAGCCGGCGGAGGGCAGATAGACACAAGCTGGATGCATTCCCCGCATGGCTCTCGTGGCGGAAAATCTCCTGCTGGAGAAGAAAAAACAGCAACCGACCGATTCGGGGAAGGGAAAACCGAGACCGGGAAAAGAACAGCCACTCGGCGCACCGTGGAGTCAGTGGCCCCCGGAGGAGTTGTTCATAGGCCCGTGTTGTGGGCCAAAAATAGTGGCCGTCGAAGTAGTTTCCAACTTTCTCCTCGTGTGCATCCGCCCGGAAATGCAACCGTCGGTGGGGAGCGAAATATTGAACATGCCCCGGGGGAGGAAAAGACACCTTAAACCACCGTGTGCCACGGACTGCGCCGTGCGGTGGTGGCATAGGAGCAACTTGAACGATTTGCGTCCAAAAATAGATACGCGCACTATCTTCCCCCTTCCCGCGCTGGGGAGGGAGCTTCCGGGAGTGTCGGGACCATCGACCGGCTGGTGATCGATAGTGCGTTCCAGTGGCGTCCGGAGAACGTCCGCCCCTACGACAAGCACACACGCGCCAATCGGTGCCGGTTTCGGTCTCCGGTCTCCCAGAACCCAGGAAACATTCCTCCCGCGCTCGAAGCCGTGTTTCGTGTGTGCCGTCAAAATGAGCAAGGTCAAAAACCTGCACGCACCATATAAGCGAGAGCGGGGAAAGGCGGTCCGAACTAGGGAGGACGATGACGGGTAAACCACACCCGACGGCACACCTTCAATCAAGCTCGACGGCCACGGCTCGAGTACGTGCGACGGGACACTCGTGCCGTCAGTTTCTTACGCGAAGCCATCTCCGGTTGTACTTATTTTTAGGATCCCTCGTACTTGTCATATTTTATCTATCACCTCTCGGGGAGGCGAGTCTTCTTGCGGACGAGGGTACTCCTTCCTACCGGTGCGCTCCTAACTTTCACTATCGATCACGAACGTGGTTGTCGGATCCTTCGAGAACTCGACGCACGCCAGGCTAGACCCACTTGCCAGGGAAATTAGCCGCAGGCCTCTAAGACTCTAGAATGCTCTCTAGCGGACCGGAGTCAGAAACCCCTCGGAGTTGAGCGGCGGTTTACGGTTTTACGAGTTCATTACCTGGCGCGGCACACACGACAAATGGCACCAGAACCACCGGATGACACTGATCCATGCGCCAGTCCAGGGCTGTGCGCCACCGCACCAACAGCTGTTGTCCGGGAGGGAGGGCAGACACCCCACCTTGGAGTGTAAACTCCGTGCCGGGGATGTTTATAAGCGCGACGACTTTTACCATTTATTTTACAACTTCAAGGAGGGGAATAAATTCTTGATTATTTCTTCGGCATAAAGGAAATACGTCTTATGTTGACAGCTCTAAGGAAGACTACTATTTAAATATAGAGTTGAGTGGTAACTAAATCTTACGATACCGATATTAGTATAGCTATATCGAGTGTTTCAAATGGCACTTGAAAATAAGATTAAAATGTTTGGTTGTGGTTATGTGCACAAGACATGTACTAAAAGTGTACTCAAATTTGGTAAATACTTAGATCTAAAAAGTGACTACACAGTTCCAAGTCTCTGATTCCTGAAGCACTGTGTAGTAAGTTCTATTGCAAATCTAGGAAAATAACTCACACATCACATTTCTCAAACTTGTAACAAATTGCTGTTCAATTTGATAAAAACATTGTCATATTCAACAAGTTATATCAGACTTTTGAATATATCTTTGATACCACATGAAACATTGTTTGAATTGTTTGTTCGATTAGTTTTAGGGTAAATATTTGTTTATATGAAATTATAACGGAATGCACGATGACTTAAGGTCTTTTGTCATGTATTTAAAACAGATGGACTATCATAACCTAGCATTACTCAATGTGTACATTCATGACATAAAACATAAAATATTATATTTGTTTTGTTTTTCACGACTGAACCAACTTCACGATCAACTGTTTCTGTTTATCAGAATACTGCAGAATCTTTCTATATTTTTTATTATACAACTCGATTCCAGTTTTGTTGACTTTTTCAAGTTTTAATCCTTTGTACTCGAAGAGGAGATTTAAAGATTTTTAAAAGCAGCCAAATGAAAGACGGCATTGGGCTGCAATTCTTTTTCGTTTTGTTCAATAATTAATCCCCCATCCATTAAACCGTTTATTACTTTTCCCTCGGGTGCGTACGCTTTCCCTGGGACTGCTGGCGTACGTGGACCGTCCGGCCCCTTTACATTTCCACCGACCGCGAGGCGACTTTCCCTGGTGGTGGAAAAAGAAGTCCAATCCATCGGAACACGGCCACCGTGCGGGATCGTTTACATTGTCGCTTGTTTTCTAGCCAAACACCATAAACCATCCGGCGGCGGTCCGTACCGCCCGAGCGATGAAAGGCAACACTTGTAAAAGCTGTCCATTAGCAAACGGCCGCGACTTTGGCGACGGCGACGCGCGATGGTTTTTCCGGAAGTTTCGTATTACATCTCGTTCGGCGTTCTCATTAAAAATTGTTGACATATTGGAAAATCTTGTCAACGACCGGCAGCAAAATCAATCATGATGGCTACTCGGCCTGATGAGCAACTCTTTGCGCAGGGATGCGTGAAATTTGAATATTCTATCCATTCTTCGGTCGCTCGGACAAAGCCACAGTGGTGGTGTAGGTGTGTGTGCGTTTGTGTGTAGGAAAAATAGCATGAAAAGTATGCCAGCGTGTTGATTTGTTGAAGGAAAATACAAACGAGCTACTTTGATGCACTTTTTCTGCTGCACCGATCCCGGAAAGAGGAAAACAAAAATGCTGACTGCGTCATTTCATTAGAACGCCATTTACTTTCCTGCCTTTGCATCAACACTTTCCCAGTTTTGTAAGAACAGAACGCGAAAAAAGGGATTTTCCAACCCCTTCGACGGAAAACAGATTCGATGTCGATCGGGGGCAAAGTGGCTGTCCTGTTCCGCGCGGGATGCAATGAAAATGGGTTTTGTACCGGTACCGTTGAAGCAATTTGTCAGTATCCGTTCAACTTAACGGCCACAAATAAAGCAACACGGAACAGCAACGGCTACCGGTTGTCATCAATCATAACCGGGCACACAACATCACCTTAAGCGCACTTTCCGGTTGGCGGCAGCAAACTGGGAAAAACGTATTGTCGATCACTTTTTCCACGCGTAAGGTTGTGGATTCCGACAAAACTGTCCCGAGGGCGGTGGTGACGATTGCCATCCCGATGGATGATGAGCTCAACCCTTTTCCTTTTAACTTTCCTTGAACCGGATGCGCCAGATGCAGCGATGACATTGTTGTAACCAGTAGAAAGGCTGTCAACGGACGGACAGACGGCTCGAAAGGACTGAATGAACTATCGGATTTAACTAAATAAAACTACTACGTTCCCCTTTGGACAGCGTTCAATCCATCGAACACCGGTAACAAAGGAAAATCGACATGTTTTCCACACGAATGTAGACGAATCATCTAAACGTGGATCGTATCAACACATCATTCTGAGTCATCTCCACTCCAATTAAGGAGGTTATTTACGGTGAATAAAACAGTGACGTTCCGCTTTATTCACGACCCGGCGCGTTGGCTATGGTTTCCATTCCAATCGGAAAACTCACCCTCCTCTGTTTGACCTTTAGAATTCTCGACTCCCGCCGATCGTTTCCCACTCGACGACGACCATTTTCGGCAAAACACCAAAATTAGAAACACTTTCAATGGAGTTTTGGGACGGTTTCCGTGGAGTATCCGTGGCGGAATGCTGCCCCCCCCCCTCCCTCCTTCCTCCTCTGAGAAGCATCGGGAAAAATTCCAGCATCCTCTAAGACAAAAAAAAGCAACCCCCAGACAGGACTAATTCCGTACCCAAAATAATCTTCGAGCCGTCGAAAAATCGGGGAATCCACGTTCGTCGTTCCCTTCCGACAATGTTATCCCCGAAAACGGTGTGTGTGTGTGTCTCGGGGCAATAAGCGCCTCACCTTGAGAGCCGTGGACGACGGAGACGATGACGATTCGACCTCCCGGTTCGGTCACGAGCAAACCGTTCCTTGGCGTTCGGAGGTTTTGAAGGCCAACTCGAAGATAAATCTGTAAAGACGATGGTGATGCTGCATTCTGCTGCTGAGACGGTGGTTCGCGCATCTGGAAGCAGCGCGGTGGGAAAATGCTGATGTGACTCGCTGCTGGAGATGCTGGCGAACACCGACTACATCTCTGTCGACACTGTCTGGTTGGCGGGATTTGGTTGCCTGCATACGCTGACCCTCCCCGGAGTGAAGGATGTGCAGGCACTCCAACGAAGTTACACAATGGTTGGATCGATGGCGCTGGAAGTTTGAAAAAAAGAGAGGAGAAAATCAAGCTTGAGAATAAACTGAACCACGGAACGACTCCCGTCTGAGGGAACCGGTGATAAACGGGTGGTAAAGGCACTTGTTTGGAACATGTGCTTCGATGCAGAACTCCCGCTGAAGAGAAAAGAAATCACAGTTGCGTTGCATACCTACACATCTTTTTAGTCTTATGCTATGTGCAGCGAAGGTTGCTGTTTGTTTGTTACCAAACAAAATAAAAACAAGATTTTTCAAAAAAAAAACAAGAAGAGATATTAGGACACAATAACCTCTAGGGAATAAGAAGTACCCAAAATCTGGAACATCAGAATAGAAAACCTATTGCTCCTTCATTCCAATGCTGCACAAAACTGTAAAACTTATCAGCCCCATTTTCCCGATCGGGGTTCTCAAATAAATCATTCCACTGCCCATTCCAGCTGACATTGATGGATGGGACTGTTTCGTAAGGTTTGGTTCGTGCTCTCGTAACAATTTCCTTCTGTTTCATGATTTTATTTTAAGTCCAGTCCAGTGTTTCGTCGACGCCTCAATCAGATCTTTTCAAGAATTGATTCCGCGAAGCACGCGGTGGCATATGGAGGTTTTCTTTGGGAGTAGTAAAAAAATCAACAAAAGGCAGCCACGTTCGAGGACATTGGAATGTTGGTTCTTTGCTGGTTGTTAGGGAACGGAAAAATCGCAAAGCGTGCGACAGACACGGCTATCGCGTTAATGATGCGAATAGGTCGGGCAAGTGGGTTGCTTCTGCTGCTGTTGCTACTGATGACAAAACTCTACCCCAACGCCAGGGATCAGTTCCCCCTATGTGGAAGCGGTTCCGGAGAGCGATGTGCGCTGCCGCTGGCTATAAATTTAGGCCTCTCCAAATCTCGGTGACTAGGATGGTCGGTGACGGGTGAGGTTACTTTTATTTTAGGGATTCGTTCGCGCCCGAAGCGAACAACAACTGGATGCACAATGCACGATCGTTTTGGGAGCCGAGACCACTGACTCACGAGGAATGACGACGGGGAATGCCGAAACGAGCGTCTGGCACCCGCTGACTACGCAGCATCCGTACGGGAAACATGTGGAAGTGAACGGAAATTAACCAACCATAAAATAGATTATCTTCCAGCCAGTTCCTGCACGCGCGATACCCGGAAAAACAGCTGGCAGTGCGTTGTGACGCGTGCCGGCGACACATTTTCCGAGCTGGAACAAAAAAAAGCCTGGTTCTCCCAAGTTTTTTTGGGAGTTTCTTATGAGTCGCGGTTCCTGATTAGGAAACCAGTAAGAGCTGAAGAGATTCGGTCTTCACTTATGAGGCTTCTGTTCCCTACGACATAAGATATAAAACATGGATAAACTGCTTTACTTGGTGCTCGGGAGAAGTTTGTCGTAAACCTACATAAACAATCTTGAAGTACATGTAAGCATTTTAGATTTTGTGCATTTGTAACGACCAAATATTTGTCGGACGTGCCCTACAATCAGTTCATTTAATAACCTCATTTTATTGGTGTCTGGATCTGGTAGGGTATAAAATTCTATGTGCATAAAATTACACTTCCGACAATGGAAGACAAAGAAACAAATCAATTAAAACAAGAAATTTTATTGACATTGAGGAAATAAAAATCCTCTCCAGTAAATATGCTGTACGGTGAATAAGTATCGTGTTTAGAAAATGCTCACTTAATGACTTGAAAAACAGAAACGAAGAGCTCTTGAAACGAGAACCTTCAAATGTCCCGAGCCTGGAGTGACAACCTTCACACCAATCCCTCAGAACGGTGGCAGATTTGTCACGCATAAATCAGAATGCTTCCCAAACTACGATGTTGATGATGACGATAGTTCCTCGAATCTACTTGCAGCGTGTGTGGCCTACAACGGTTCCACCCACCTACTAATTGACGGTAAGCCGCAGAAGGACTTCAAGTGGTACTATTCACCGTCCCAAAGCGATCGTCAACCTGGCAGGGCCACCTTTCCCGACCTTTAATGCGTCGACTGACAGTTGGCAGAAATGGATCAAAATTGGACGTCCTTCACTTTCCCCGAGTCCGGTCGGAAAATCTCGGCAGCGAATGCGGTGGAATAGTTTGCGCCTCATCAGCAAGAGAAATTATCGTTTTTATGGGATGCAAACGACCTCTTCATTGCCATTCCGGAGCCGGAGTTTAGCCGGAGTGAAGGGATCATCGTTCGCGATCGTTAGTGTGCACTGCTTATGCTTCCAAAGAACGCATAAATCATGTGCAAGTGCGTCTCGCGCAATCCCGTATGGTTGACGCATGCAGGGCACGATTGTGCATCGTCAGTAACGCTAGGCAATTGCTGATCCGATCTCATCTCGTGGTTTTGAAGAACGATTCGTTGGCGCACTGTCGACTGTGTGATGTATTTGATTCTAGCTCAAGTACGATGAAATGCATTTTCGGAGGTCGAATACCTACGCAGATCAATGGCATCTTAGCTACGGTACACTTAAATAATAAGTAATAATTTATTTCTATACCAGATTTTTGATTTAGCGCGTTTAAAATTATACCCAATATAAAATTAAAAAAGGGATTTATTGAAACTTGAATTACATGTTTTCTACAAGATACAACTTTGGTCGTCAGAAGTTTTAACAGTTTTTCGTAGTAGGCTTTTATCTTTTCCCGATAGTTTACATCGACGTTATATCTATTTATATTCCTCTTATTTCCCTGCACCGGTCCCATTCGTTGTTGCTCATTTATATTTCCTTACTTGCTTAGTATGGAAATGATTGCATTGCAATGCTTAGAAACAGTAATTTTGAAACAGTTTTGCCAACATTTTTCAGAGGTATGAAACCATGGTTACCAAAAAGTAAAAAGTAAAAACCAAAAGTGAGGAAAAACCCTTCCTGGGGTTCAAGTGGGAAAAAGTACCGTTAGACCCCAACGGTTCTGCTCGTTTGTGCACCTGCAAACCGACAAAAGCAACACAAGTTCACAATGTTTCACCCATTCCTCAGCGTCACGTACCATGGTCCTTTAAACCTGGTGTATTGTGGTGCAACTCTGGGCGGTTTGTTTCATCTTCCGAGTATATGGTCTCTTTGAAAAGAGTGTAGAAAAACTGTAGCTTTAAAAAACACTCATATAGAAAACGCACTTCAGCAGACTTGCATGGAAGGAAGCTTCGCTCTTCACTTTTTTATCTTTTCCCGAACAGGATGTTGGCACGTTCTACCGCTATCCCTTCTGCGACGTGCCGATTTTCTTTTAAAACCAAATGTCAAGGTGCAAAAGAAAAAGTATCGTTTGAGGTTGACCGATCGATGCAGAAAAAATACTCTTTCTTCGAATTCTACTGAGCATATTTGGAGCTGCAGAGTTTTGCCTCTTGTTGCCGCAATTTTTGGTAAAATTTAAAAAAAGTGGCAGTGAGGCAAAAAAAGAGAAGAGTGAGCTGAAACGTTAGTTACGGTAAATGGAAAACTTTGGCACATGCCAGACCAACGTTTTTCCAAAGACTTCACCTGCTATGTCGCTATAGACAACCAATCTTCAAAGGAAACCTTCGTTATTTTAGTTTTGGCGATCGTAAAAGGCTGCACCGTTTTTGCACAAAACAAATTCTTTAAAAAACGGTACTTTATACTTAAGTCACCCGACAACGAGTTCTTTTTGATCTTTGCCCACAAATTATGTACCTCTGACAAACGTTATCGACAGGACCGTTTTTCAAGAGAAAAACAGGGAAGTAGAAAAAAACCTTGCTTTTCTTCGGCATCTTTTTCTTCCGCCTCCAAAGGACGACCGAAACGCACTCGATGGAACTTTCTCAATTTGTCTTTTTCCGTTCAACTTGACACCTTACGGTAAACACGGTACACCGTTCCGAAAGGGTGCGTCGTCTTCTGCGTCTGGTGCATCTGCTTAGGATGCTTTAGCGTAAACACCCCAACAACAGCATCAGCTCACGGTTCCCGCTCCATTCCACCATTTTCCGATGCGCGTGCCCTTTTCCCGCTTGCCCCTTTTTTCCACACCGCACGCGCTTGTCGCAGAGTCACCGCTTTCCATCTGGGTGGCACAGGATCGCCCGTGCCTTTCTTGTACTTGCTCTGAAGACCGGAAACGAGTCGCTGATCCTGGCGACGATCGTCGTGCGGTACATATGTACATGCATTTTGAGCGATCGCGAGTTCGTAGGGTAGGATTTTCTTTTTCTTGCTTCCCTCATCAGCTCGTTCGTTTGTCCGCGGAAGTGTGGAAAATAAGAGGCAAGATTAATCGTGCAACTGGAAGATGCGGCAAGGAAAGGCTGTAGCTGGCTTCACTCTTCATCATTGCAATGGATTATGCCCTTCGAAACGACCCTTGATGATGGAAAAGATCCGGATAACACTCGAAGATTGTGGAAAATTATATCTTTTCCTGTCTCTCATGATTAGATTTATAAATAAAAAGTTCCTTCCATGTATGAGAGGGTCATAATTTTAACAACTTAAAAAAAATTATAACAAGCAAGATGTACTTATTAAAAGTTAACTCTTCATCCCGCAAAGATCTAAATTGATGCAACAATGAAATGTGAACTTAATAAAGAGATTTATGAAAGCGGATGCTGTAGATAAAGAGAAACACTAATTAAAGTAAATCCTTTTTCGTTGTAGACATGTGCAAGAGGGGTAAAAAACATAAAAGGCGCGTGCCGTTTGGTTCGGTGGCAATTTTTACCAAATGAGCAACCTAATGCATCCGCTATGCTCCCTTTTTCCCTGTTTGTTCTTTTCCCGGTACTTGTGCAAGAAGGCAAGCTACGTTGAAAAGTCACTTGTTGAAGAAGTGTTGCGTTGATTGCAGTTTCGATCGTGTTGTTTGTGCTGTTGCATTTTTTCCGCCTTTGCAAAGACATGCTCTTTTCATTAAATTGTGTTTCCTGCCGGTCGCGTTCCTCCTTCATGGTTTCATTTTTTATTGTTCTCTTTTTCGAGAAAATGTTAAATTCATCGAAGCAGAAAGAGTGTTCCGGCTGTCGCTGCGGGGCGGTTTGGTTTAGCTTCGCTGGTACATGTGTTTTCAGTTTCCGCTTCGGATGACATTTGACGATGGCTGGGAGCGAGGAATTGATTTCGAGGGAGGGTGTTGTTCCGGTACAGGTTAGTGAACCGTGCTTCTTCCTCGAACTGCGGCAAAAGGACCCTCTGCTAGACAGCCACGACTGTGTGGCGTTGGGTCCCGAAAGTGGTTTCATCCGTCCCTTCCAAATTGATCGTACCGGGAATCCGGGGAGGAACAGTTTGTTGCCCCTTCTCCGGTGCTGGGCCGTCTGCCGGCGGGACGTAGGATGGTGGTTGATGGTGAGAGATGAGATTTTGTTTGTTTTCAAATCCGGGCCCTGGAAAACACGAGTTTTTCCTCCCACCGGCGCCGCACGAACTATAACAGGCGTGACCGGATTTGTCTTGATTGTTGTTAGGTGGTTACGGATTTGTCGGATATTTTCGGTACCGATCAACCAGAGGAAAATCTCAGTCAAGTCCTACGTCCATGGATACGGTTATGGATGCAGGCTGGAGGAGTATAACATAACCCTGACACCAATAGAATGGTTGAACAGCGCTTACTAACTCCTTAGACAAAATACTATCACTAAAGAGGTCTTATAAACGTCATTAAATCGTGAATGAAATGTTGGTCGTTTTAACGTATTGATAAGAAGGAATGCAAGTTTCCATTAGTGAGGGTTATCAAGCAGGCTTAAACCCAGAGATATTCAGAAAGCAGCACATATTGTTAGAAATGATTATTTTCGAATACAGTAAGCAGTTCTTTATGCTTAGTTATGGTGAACTATCGTGGAATGGAAATGTATCTCTCAAAAGCAATATTTACCATTTACAAAACGAAAATTTGTTTTAGTTTATAGGTCCATTTGGCAGAAGATCAATAGTTTCATTTTAAAACGTTTTGAGATTCTTATATTGTGTTCTAGGAATGCCTTAGAAGCCGTATGTTTTTTGCTGTTAAACCTATTCGACCCATCAACCTAGATGTTTTATAAATATTTTAAAGAAAAAATGTTGGTTTTAATCCTGAAATCTACTCAATGCATATTCACTAAACAAACAAAAAAATAAATAATTTAGGGTTAACCTCTAATTTACTAAATTACTAAAATCACAATCTGATAATGCTTATTTCATGGACTTACATCAGGTCAACAATTTGTAAGATTTTATAAAGTTCTTTATTAAAGTTAGCAACATAAACCATTTACTGATGCTTAGTAAGACCAAACCAACATTTGGAAAACTGATTCACTGAAACCGAAAAATGATTCAACGATTAATTCCCAGAGATTGTTGCTTTATAATAGGAAAAAGCTGTAAATTTCTCAGTTCTGGTAGATTGTACAGTCTGTTCTGTTCAGAACATAGCTTAGATGAGTTTGAATTTGTTAGGCTTTAGTAAACGCATGAGGAAGGTTATTTTTACTTCAGTCCATTCAATAGTTGTTACCTAATCACGTCCATGTTCCATCCAGCAAATTTTAGAATTGAAAGCAGCAAAACACCATGCACCGAACCGATCGGTGAAGTTGTCGCCGAGCACGTTGCAAAAACTTCCCGGCCTCTGTTCATCTGTCACAAACGTGCTAAATATGGTTTCCTCAAGAATGGCACCGACAGCTGCTCTCGCTGTACATTCCCGGCAAACCCTTCCAGCTCTTGCGACCTGTCGCCAAAAACACCAAAGAAAGATTCAACCGGGCACGAGTCGGATCTGTCCTTGATAGTTTAATGCATCCCCAGAAACCGACACACACACACACGGTTGATGAGATCCGTCCAGTTTGCCACCGACTCGGTGTCCCTGCTCCACACGGTACAGGAGCAAGAACCCTTGTTGTGTGCCTTTTGCCCGGAGCCCAGCGTACGGTTGTTGGTTTGCAATTTGCACCGAAATGCATTGCTCATTAAAATGGTTTAATAATAAACCAGCCAACAACGGGACGCCCAGCCACCAGCCCTCGATTCGCCGGTCGGTAGTCGAGCTGGTTGACGCCACGGTGCAGCAGAATCGCATCGACAGCGTGGCCAAAGCTGTCTTCTGGAGTACTCGGCACAAGTGACAAAGACAAAGCGAAACGGGACGAGTTCCGTCCCCACTGCATGTAGGAACCCGACCCCTCCTCGACAGTTGGTTGATGAAGATCATTTGCTCATACTAAATCTCTTACATAGCATAGGAGTCTTGAGGACGCAAAGAGAACTGGAGTGCAGTACCGGCAAGAGGAGATGGGCTATTGGAGTGCTGGTAATGCCGTTTACGATTGCGACTGGTGCCACACTGGTGCCGATGCTTAATGTGCACCAC
Source organism: Anopheles coustani (assembly GCF_943734705.1). Lineage (NCBI taxonomy): Eukaryota > Metazoa > Arthropoda > Insecta > Diptera > Culicidae > Anopheles > Anopheles coustani. The sequence goes on from NC_071289.1 coordinate 80,686,018, forward strand.
ATCCGCCCATCCGTGCGGAAACACTTGCGCACGGGACCTAAGAGATCGCCGTCTAATACCATGGCCCATGTGTCACAATGTAGCCTTTTTGCATTTGCCATATTATCAATGCTCTCCCAAGTGCTCGTGCTAGTGGTGCCTCAGTCGGCACGGGCAATGGACCGCATCTTGTGACATCGATTAACGCTACCCTTGCCTTGGGTTTTCTACGTTTCGAAGGATCAACCACTTCCTCCAGAACTTCACCTTGCCTCACATTCACCTTTTAACTCACCTTGCCACTTCGGTCGGCAACATACATTCCCGGTGACGGACGACGGTGAAGGTTAAAATTAAACATCCAACATCAAATGAGTCGCCCCAAACGCATTGTTACGGTTGAGGGACAATCTCGGTAGTGTCTTGCGTGACTTCTTTGGGATGAAACTAGGACCAGTGTTGGGGTTTTGGGCCACCGCGTGCACTATTCTTAGATTTCCCTGTGCCATTCGGCCTTTGGTCATAGTTCTGCCCAAACTAACAGGTTCCTTGTGGCCTGGCTGGTTTTGCTAGGAGAGGACCTAGAATTTCCTGACACCATTTCTACATTTGGGCCAAGTTTAGCTCAGAAATTCATCTGTTTGCAGTAACAAAACTTCCGGGGTATGGGGAATAGCTTATCAGTAGCTCCTCAGATACAATTTGGCAAAATTCAGGATACCTACGCTGTGTCAAATTTTCATTCATTGCAAAGAATTACAAATGAACATAAAAATATGAGTAAAACAGTAACAGGCACATTTTCTGATGATTAACGAGGAAATTAATCATGGAAACCGTCTAAAACTAAAAACTACAAATTATTATTATATCAAGTTATTTTGTATAGAAATAATGAAATGTAGCACCTTCGGTATTTGGATTTATTTCACTCCATTTATGTACAAATAAGTTCGAAGGGGAAATAGTACATGTTGGACAAGCAAATCAAATATTAACGGGTTTTTAAATGTCTCAATTTTCCAATGTGTTTACAATAGTCACCTGGCTCGAGTTTGGATTAGGAATATTTCACGAATTATTTCATTTTAAACAAGGTTGGTTGAAACCGATAAATTTCCACCAAGGATTCCTAATCACTTTCCTGTACAATTATTTTTTTCAATAACTAAGAAGTATGGAAGAACTTTAAACATTCGATTTCAAAGACCTTTTATTTGAGGTACCACATGATACAAAGCGAGTTTGAAACTAAAAAGTGATTAACAAATTGACCATGATTTTGGTGCAACTAACCTTGGTCGTAAAGTAAGGTTTTTGTAGTTTAGGCAACACTGCTGTTCCCGCTAGTGATGGGAAAATCAAATCCGCGTAGGGAATTCCGAAACGGAATCACCATTCCATCGTGTTTTACGTGCACATCCTCCTTCTTGATTATTTATATCATTTTTTGAATTCATTGATTTATTTGCATAAGAAATTAATTTCATCCACAGCAGAAAAATTCAAATGGGATTAAACCGAATTGAATCCATCGAGGGATTGAGTCTTCGAATCTTTCGAATCCCGATTGTACCAACTCTACTTCAGTGATTGACTTTTTAGTCGGTTGCCGAGAAAAAATAGCTGAGGCGTTTGTTTGCGATTCCTGCAAATTCCACATATTGTCCGGAGGGACATGGGACGTGGTGTGTTTCGTTTGGCCGAGAATACGAAATACGAAACGTACAATCGAATCCTTCTCGAAAGGAATCCACGTCCCGTGCAAAAGTGTGCCGTCGCGAAACTGCGTGTGCAAGAAGTGCCTACGCAAAGCAACACGGTTCCATTCTGCGTACCATATGACGACAATTGCACCTTCGAGCGTTTCCAATCAGTGTAGTATTGTAGATGCGTATATTAACTAACGCAAGGAGCGGAGGATAGTTTCGAACGGATAGCGAACTAAAAAGGTACGACCATGGCTCCGCAACCACTTGAGCAGGGAGGAGCGGTGACAAGCTTCATCCCGACGGGACAGGAAATGGTGCAGCGTCAGAATCTGATCCCGTTGAATCGGCTGATTGATTTCATCATCCAACGGACGTACCATGAGCTAACAGTCCTTGCTGAGTTGTAAGTATTGCTCTGGATATCGCGAAACGCTGCGTTTTGTTGTCCACAACCAAACCTTCCCTTCGTTTGTAGGTTACCACGTAAAACCGATATGGATCGAAAGATCGAGATCTACAACTTCTCCGCCAGCACTCGACAGTTGTTTATCCGGCTGCTGGCGCTCGTGAAATGGGCCAACTCGGCCTCCAAGGTGGACAAATCGTCCAAAATTATGGGATTTCTCGACAAGCAGTCGATGCTGTTCATCGATACCGCCGATATGCTGTCCCGTGTGGCTCGCGAAACACTCGTGCATGCCCGTTTGCCCAACTTCCACATACCGGCCGCGGTCGAAATCCTCACCACGGGCAGCTACTCGCGACTTCCATCGGTCATCCGGGAGCGCATCGTTCCGCCCGACCCAATCACACCGGCCGAGAAACGGCAAACGCTGCAGCGCTTGAATCAGGTCATCCAGCACCGGTTGGTCACGGGCAATCTGCTTCCTCAGCTGCGCAAATTTCGTATCGAAAACGGGCGCGTCACGTTCAAGGTGGACCACGAGTTCGAGGTGTCGCTGACGGTGATGGGAGACGCACCGACCGTTCCGTGGCGCTTGCTCGATATCGATTTCCTGGTCGAGGATAAGGAGACGGGCGATGGGAAGGCGCTTGTTCACCCACTACAGGTTAACTATATCCACCAGCTGATCCAAGGGCGTATCGTGGACTGTACCGATGCGTTGGCGGAAGTGTACACCTGTCTGCATTACTTCTGCCAGTCGCTTCAGCTCGAGGTGCTGTACACGCAAACGCTCCGTTTGATACGCGACCGCCTGGATGATCATATCCATGTTGATGAGTACATTGTCGGATCGAAACTGACCGTTTCGTACTGGCGCGAGCTAACTAACAAGGATCCGAAATCGGAGCTCGGCTACCGGCTAACGATCCAGACCGATCCGAACGATGCCGCAAAGCAGCTCGCTATCCTGCACGTTCCCTCGATCGGCAACAAGGAAGCCGACATCGCCGACCGTGCCGTACGCTCCGATTTGCTGTCCATGGAACGGTTGCTCGTGCACACCGTGTACGTACGATCCCTGGCACGACTCAACGACGTGAAAGCCGAACTGCAGCTATTCCTCAAGGATGTCGACTACCACATCCAGGGCACTCCGGCCATGCTGACCGTGCCGGTACTGAATCCTTGTTTGCGCGCCGAACACATCTACATCACGGTCGACACGCATACGGGTATGCTGCGGTGTCACGTGCCGAAGCATCTGGACTGCCCGATCATGCCGGAGATGCAACACGCTCTAAACAACGACTGGTCGAAGCTACAGCACCTGATATCGGAACTACGGTACTGGATTACCCAGCGTAGGTGTGAGAAAACACTGCAGCATCTGCCGGCCACTACGCAGGACCGATTGCCGTTGGTGTTGCCACCGAATCATCCAATTACTCGGATGGGACCACACAAGGTCTTCATACAACTGTACCGCCACGCTAATGTTATCTTGGTAAGTATTAAGTAACTTGCTTATCAAAACATGAGCAATTTCTCGTTTAAAGGAAATAACCTCATTTATCCTAATAACGATATTCATGTCCTATAGAAAGTAAAATAGTTTAATTCAATACCGGATCTTGAAACCTCCACGATTCTGTCGATACTTTTCAATTGCTATACATTTTCAGTTACAAAGCCTACTGCTCGATTTGGTAGTAAGTAATGTTATTTTCTTTCTCCCTTCCTACTAGATCGTTGAATTGAAGGAAAAGAAAACATGCCCGAACGAGATGACGTACACATTCTACCTGGTACTGGTGAAGCCGTCCTCCGTCGAGGAAGGACAATCACCCGACGGATCACCCAACGTCGCCAGCGCACAAGCCTCATCGTCCGGATCGCAACCCGGCAATGACACGGCAGCAACAATGCCAAAAATGTATCTCCGTGTGCTCTCCATGATAGAGTTCGACACTTTCGTGGCAACGCACGGTCCCGGCACGATAATTGACGATCCGATAGCGGGCTGCAGCAAGCGCAAGCTTTCCACCGTCGAGAGCACATCCGTTGCCTGCCTTGGCCCGGCAATGAAGCAGCAAAAAACCATCTATCCCGCCTACTTCATCCCGGAGCTGGCGCACGTCGTGGCCATGTGCGACGAGAAGCTACCGTTCGTGGCCCTGGCAAAGGAGTTCTCCCACAGACGCATTCCGCACGGTGGTCTGCAGGTGGAGGCTAATGCGACATCGCTCGTATTGAAGCTACTGACGCTTCCACAGCCAAAACCACCACAAATTCCTCCCGCCCCACAGCAGCAAGGACAACAGGGCGGCCAGCAGCAGCAGCAACAGCAACAACAACAGCAACAGCAGGGTCCATCGAATGCCAACGCCGATGCAAAGGCGGCCGCTTCAAACGAACCGAAAACGGTACACGTCCCACCGCTCGACAAGCAGGTTTGGAATGCGCTGCTCAAGCGGCTCCTGTCCGTTTCCGTTCGGGCGCAAGTAAACAAAAGCAACCAAACACGGCTCTGGACGATGGAGCTTGTGTTCTACGGCTCACCACTACCGAGTCTCCACCACAAGGAGCAGGGTATGCGGCGGGCCGTCTACCTTCAGTATGAGATGCTTCCGGTCGAGTCGGTCGGCAAGGTGGTGGATCAGCTGCTGAATGACTGGTCGAAGATCGTCTACCTATACACGCTGGTGCACGAGTTCCGCGAGCAGCTGCAGAACGAAAAGTACAACCTGCAGAATATGGTCGCAATCCGGTCGTACAACTACACCAGTCTCCTGCTGGCGTACGGCCCTAACAAGGAGGTGAGCGTGAGCATCTGCTGGGATACGGACGCGAAAGAATTCCGGCTGGTGTTCGCCGGTGGAAACAGTGCGATCAACGCGCACTCGATGATGCGCGATCAGCTACAGGCGCACCTGAACCATAACTACAGCTTGGCGCAGATCGTGCACATCCTGCACGAAACGTACCAACCGCTCAGTTCGATCGCGAAGCTACCGATCATACCGCACCTAGCGATCCTGCAGTCACCGAAGATCCCCGTCCTGTCGTTCTGCATTGTCCCGCAGTCACCGAACCTGCTGCGTATCTCCTTCCAGGGTGTGTACTGTCTCGAAGTACGGTTCCGCGGGGGTGGACTATGTACGATCCGCGACGGTGCCTACAGTCGCTTCGATCGTAGCCACGTGGTGGAAGAGTTTACTCCGACGCAGGGTCTGAAGGGGTTCCTTTCCAAGTATGTCGACGAAACAGCCGTCTTCCGTAGACGCTCGCAGTCGGAAGATGACAACCCACCGTCTCCGGTGACGATGGAGGACCCGTCGGGTCACGGCGGTGGTGGTGCCGGTGGCGGAGGTGGCGGTGGTGGTCAAGGACCCGGTTCTGTAGGCTCGAACACATTCCTTGGTGGCGCGAGCGGAATGCGTGGTCCACAAAGTCCACGCGATCCAGGACTACGCTTTGCCGCCCCTCTGACCCCTCCGAGCGGATCAAACCCCCACACACCCGCCAGTCCGCACCCAATCGGTGGTGGAGGTGGCGCTGGTGGAGCTGGTGGTGGTGGTGGAGGCCAAGGGCAAGGTGGCCAAGGAGGGCAGCAGGGTCATATGAACAACTTCAACATGACTTCCCCGCCGGCCTCCCACATGCCACATCCGTCGCCGAGCGGAGGTCTGATGCCGTCCTCGCCACTGAACGCACAGCCGAGCCCGATGGCGGCTCACTCGCCCGGTCCCAGCAACCTAGCGTACATGCAGAACCACACCGACGGAAGCCCATTCGCCGCGCTCTCGCCGGCCGCATCGAATTGGCCCGGTTCGCCCGGTATGCCACGACCATCGCCCCGTCCCGGACAGAGTCCGGAGCATAAAGTACAAAGTAAGCATCACATCACCCACCAACATTGGCCATTGCTTTTCTCTTTTACTCATGCATTCTCTTCATTGCAGCTCATTATACATCGCGTGTTTTACCGGCACGCTCGTGGGCTGGAGCAATACCGACGCTTCTGACATACGAAGCCCTCGATACGCTGTGCCGTGCCACATCTCATCCGCAGAAGGAAGTTCCAGGCCCGGAGTTGAGCCCGCTGGAGCGATTCCTTGGCTCGGTGTTTATGCGCCGTCAACTGCAGCGTATCATCCATCAGGAGGATAGTGTAAGTATTTCAATGCAATCCAGCGCAGAGCAATGGTTGAAAATTGCTTCCAAACTAGCACATAAGAATCATAATTCTTAGAGATTTAAATCAGGCTGTACATTACTCACGATGAATCGAATCTTTCACTTACGTTTTTGTGAATTCAAACGTGAAAAATGAGTTATTAGTCGCCATGGGGGGTTTGAATCCAGAATATGAGAGGATGAGTGAGTGAAAGAATTGCAAATCGCCACAGAGATTTGACTCCGTAACAAAGAATCGAAACCCAATCCAATACAAAAACATCATTAAAACACTAGTCCATGTTTGAGATTCGAATCCCTCATTTAGATTTGAATCATTGATAAGGATTAGTAATTGGGATTCGCTTCCTTCGACCAGAAACTCACTCTTGGGATTCGTATCCCTTCTTCGGAATTGAACCTTTCTTTGGGCTTCGCTGTGGGAACTCTTTTGCTTGTTCCCCATTCACTCTTTGGGGATTCGAATCTCAGTGAATCTATGGAAGAAGAGTTACAAAAAACTATCATTCATTATTCAGTACGTACATACATTACTAATCCAAACAGATTCTGTTAAGACACTCTTTTAATCATGAATTTGCGTTCATTGCTTTTTTCCCAGCTGATGGCCATCACATCGAACGAACCAGGTGTGGTGGTGTTTAAGGCGGACTGCCTGCAATATCAGGTCTTCCTCAATCCGAACCACATGCAGTCGCTCCACCTGAAGGTCGCTCAGCTCCCGATGGGCCCGATGATGGACGGCAAGCCACCGTACCAGTGGGCGGCCGAGGATCTGCAGATTCTGGAACAGTTCTTCGATCAGCGTGTAGCCGCTCCGCCCTACCGGCCGTCCGTAATGACCAGCTTCACCCGCATGCTCAACCTGCCGGCGAAGGTGCTGATGGACTTTATCCAAATCATGCGTCTCGATCTGATGCCCGAGCTCGGCCAGGGCAACAAGTGGAACGTGCAGTTCGTGCTGCGCATGCCCCCATCGGCCACACCGATCGTGCCGGTCGGAACGACTACCATTCTGTCGCACCGGCAGAAGATTCTGTTCTTCATCCAAATCACGCGCGTTCCGTACCTGCCGAACATGGAGTGGAAGGACGCGGTCACGATGCTCCTACCGATGGTGTACGATATGAACATGAACCACACGACGTTGGCCGAGCGGCGCGAACCGATGCCACCCCAGCTGACCAGTGCGGTCAGCGCACATTTGCGTCGATTCTCCGAATGTTCGGTGCTGCTGCCGGACGAATGCTCGCTGTTCCCAGCTGTACGCGACCTGCTGCTTACACTGACCCTTCCGAACGAGCCTCCAGCACCGGGACAGCTTCAAATGCAGGTACCTGTCGTCAGCCGAAATGTTTCACAGTGCTTTCGAGATGCTTAGGGTTTGAGCTTTAATCGTCTGGTCTCTTTCAGCTCGGCGGTGTAATGCAACCGGGTGGTGGCCCCGGTGGTCCCGGTGGACCAATGGGTGGCCAGATCGCTGGTCCTACGCCACAAATAGCGCCCCAGGTTGGCTCCAGCCCCGGCCCAATGATGCACTCTCCGATGCAACAGCAAATGCAGCAACCGGGTAGCTATGGTGGTATGGTCGGTGGGGCTGGTGGAGGCCCCCAAGCCGGTGGCCCGGGTGGTGTTGGACCAGGCGGTCCGAATTGAGTGAATCCAAGGGACGGCGGAGCGTGAAATGTGTATGAATCAAAACGTAATACCATAACCAGAGAGGGGATAAACTTTATAACTCAAACTATTTAATTGATACAATTCATATGTAAAATATAGTAAACATTTGCTATTTAAAATCCTGGTGAATGTTATTTTAAGTGTCGAAATGTTATAGTCCGAACAACGAAACAACCGCTTCTCATATGTTTATTTTTCATTTTATTTCATTTCATTTTATTCACCCGTCAATACTCATATTTTACAGCCTTACTCGTAGTGAAATGGTTAATAGTCAATGTGGTCAAACACTGCTTACAATCTAATCAAATATCACCAGTGATAGAATGCACTTATCTTCCACAGGTCCCAGCGCGGGATTCCCCAAAACACAACCGTTTCGATAAGTGATTGTAAGAAGGAAGCTAATGTCGGAGCATACCGCTTGTATGTGAATAAAAAAAATAGTGCTGTAAGGAAAGTTTTCCGAAATGGGTAAGAAAACATCTTTGGTTCTAGATGAAAAAGTTAGTAGTTTTACTGAAAAAAAAAAGTTTGGTCCCAATTTGCAATCAAAAAATGCCGATTACAATCGTCAAGATGAGGCGATAACCTATCAATCGTGTGCATGGATCGTGTCCCCGTTGCACGATCCCCTGTGCTGCCAAATTGAATGGCGACCCCCATTTTTAACGTATCATTTTAGCTTTGCTATTGTTGAACAGAACGCAGCAAATTGGTGTCAATCGTTTCCTCTTTCGCCCGGAAAGGGAAACAAACAACACGTTAAAGTCTATACACATTCTAACTGTAACGATCCTAAAGAATATACATATGTATGAAAACCAACCCTCTACTACCCCGGCTTAAGTACGAAACTCCGTATGACTAATCGGAGACGCGGGTTTTGAAGCGCGGCGCGTTCAATCTTCACCGCCGGCTTCCGTTTCCGGTACCAGCTCTTCCGTTACCGCAACCGGAGCCATCGTTTGCTCGACATCGCTCAGGGGCGCCGTCATGAGCACCGAGTAGCGTATCTTCTTCGTCTTGAAGTACGAGTACGAGTTGTCGAACAGAACGTGATCTGCGGTGAAGGATGGAACAAACAATAGAAGAAAAGGTATTTTAGTCACCGAATTTACGTGAAATATTTATTTACGTACAGGTGCATCCCGGCTGGCAGGTGATGAAACCGGACTCGTCCACTTGGTGGGAGGACACCCGCTTCAGGGGCACCTCGATGATCGCTTCGTCCGTCTTCTTGTTGACACACTTGACACCGAACTTGATGTCACTGTCGTACGTACGGAATTCCCATCTGGAGGAATGGAAAAAACACGGGATGTGTTAATCATGCGAAAGTAAACCAGACCGTAAATTAATAATACAATCAATTGTCAGTGGTTCTCAAAACCGATGTTTTAACGTTTAACTTACTTCAAAAAGCAGCCCGCATCCTCGCAGTCAAAGGTCAGCTTCAGCTTGCTACCCTTCCGGATCTCCGTCTCGGTGAACGACAGATTGTTGTTGAAGCTGTCCTCCTTCGAGGTGTACAGCTCCTTCGGCACCTTACCACCCCAGCAGATCTTCTTCTCGCACCGCACATTGCCATCCGGATCGGTCTGCGTACCGCCAAAGTACGCCGGAATCTGGTCCGCGTCGCACCGCTCCAGAATCGCCGGCAGCCACTTGCTCCGGTCCGGCTTGTAGATCCGGATCTTGTCGATCGTGTACTCGCCCAGGAACTTCTTCACCATGTTGTACGCGAACGCGAACACCTTCGGTGCGTTGATGATGTAGCAGCACTTGAGGATCTCCGGATAGTTCGCCTCGTACATTTTGATCAGCGAAATCACGACCTCGCTCGCCGGCCGCCAGATGTACTGCTTCAGGTTGAAGTTGTCCATATCGAACACGACCACAAACTGCCGGCTGGCCGGATCGTTCGTCTTGCGGCTCTGCTCGTACGCCAGCTGCATGTAGCCCTCGAGCGCCTGCATCGTCATGCGGATGATGTCGGCCCGGGACACGCTGTGCAGCAGGCCCCAGATGTCAAACCCGGCGAACGGGATGATGATGATCGGCGAACCCTCCTTGTCGTAGCCGGACACACCGTGCGGGCTGTAGTCGCGCAGGATCTGCGGCGTCGGCCACTTGGCGATCTCATCTGTATTCCAGCGCTCGCGGAATTTCATCGAGTCGCGCAGCATCTTCTCCGCTGCATCCGGATTCCACTGGCGTGCTGAAAAGAAAATGCAAAACTCTTTATTAATGGTCCAGTTTTCCTGCTAGTAGTAAATAGGTTATGCTATTTCACCCCTTAAGTAAACAACATAAACTTTTGTCAGTGCAATCAAAACTAAACCTATAATTTTCAATTTTTGCTTCTTTGACATCGCCTACTATGTAATAATAATATTAACGCAAATCAAACATATCAGGATGTTACTAAAACCAAGGTTTTGAAAAACAATTTTTTTCCACGTGAAACTGAAAATGGGGCGAAATGGTTCGGACCGTGGGGCAAAACGCACCCCGATAATATTCAACCAGCTTTGATGTATTTAAAAAAATCTCACACAGTTGATCATTCAAAGAAATTAAATTGAATTTGTGGACAATTCAATTTGTGTAATGAATTTTTCATCAAATATTTGAAAATATTTTCTTATGCACAATTTATTTAGTTTAAAAGGGGTCACATTCAAATTAACTTTGTAAGACTTGAAACTGTTTTGTCTCACATTTCAACCTATACATTCTGCCCCACGTAAGTCGCTGCTACTCACCGGAAATATCCACTTCTTATGTTTTCTTTTCTTTTCAGTTTACGTTAAATAATATTTTAAAATATTTTTACAAATCTATGCTTGATTGTAATAACCGATTTTAAAACCTCATATACCTCAATCTGTTTTCATCTCAGTTTCTTAAAGCTTGACGTCAAAGTTCTGAAATTTTGCTAGAATGTTAAAGTGCATATGCTATTACTTTACATTACATAATTCAGCCTCAAACTATTATTTTATTCCAAAAAATTAAAAACTGCACTTTAACGATACACAAAAACAGTTATGTTCCTTTATAATTTTATATTTTTGTAGCTACACTCAAAATGTAAACTTATTTTTTTCGGTTTTAAACATTTGTCTCGATAACTAATTTTTAAAATTGCTGAACATTTCGCGGTTGAATTCTTTTGACATAATACTTCCGTAACTAGTCAACACCAACTGGAATGTTTGTGCGTTGTGGGAAAAATATTATCCCAACAAAAAATGAAACCGTTTTCAAACCGAAACGAAAAAAAACCCTCCATTCTTCGCATCGTTTCGCTAGCTTTAACGATGGCAATCGTCGCATTTTTTTTTTTGCCAATGTCGCAGCTTTCGCATTGTTCATTCGCTTCCAAACTCATTCGACGGGATTTGTTGCACAATCTCAACCTTCCGAGATGGAAATCGGCGTTCTCAAGACGGCTACGAGCGTGTCGTCGAGTGTAATTATCGTTCTAGAGGCCACGTGCCCTCTCTTGCATGTGCCACGCATTCTTTTTTTCGCAGCACTTGCAGCTATTCCGTTGACAATGCACTAAAGTACCGGTTCCAAATTGCTGTATAAATGCCACGCAGAGCAGTAGGTTGGGGTGGTGTGTGCAGTTAGTTCAAATATTTACTTCTTCACGCGACGACTAATTATTTGCAACCAAACAACCAGCCCACACCGATAAACTGAAGCACTGGAAAGTGTGCAGTGGTTGTTATTGCAGATCGGCGAACCGGTTCCGGTGCCCTCGCTTACCTCGCAGCCAGCGTAGTAGATAGTAATCATCGTGCTCCGGTTTTAGTATGTCAGCCATCTGGCGCCGAAACTGTAACGAAAAAGTGAAGGAGGGAGATTGGAGTGAGATACGGTAGTAGATCGAAACGTCATCATCAGTTGGCGTACGATAGGCGACGAGATGCTGCGTGATCGCCGTACAAGGAATGAACGCCAATCGCCTGAGGTTAGTCTTATCCCAATTCAGCGCAAATCGCACCGGACAATGTGAAGGTCACTGGTGACAACGGGTTGTGGACGTTCTCAGGCCATATCTCGCTGACCATCAGCAAGCACGTGGTATTTAGTTCAATATCAACCCAGCAGACACTCCATCCGAAAGGAAAGAGGCAAGAAGGAAAGGCGACTTTCCTCACCGTCACGTGATGGTCATTCCATGAACGCCCGTGTTCTTGATCTGCGAACCGTGAGACATTTCTTACTGCTTCCCTTCCACCAGTATTCCTTCCCAACCACTGAGGCACTGACGTCACTGTTAACACGCGACGGACGCGACGAGCATGTCACCGGTCTTTCCAGGTCCAGGATACCAATGTCGAGGTCGGCAATTAAATCACGCCAAACACGGGTTGCCGTCAACGTTATTAATCTTGCGCGTGGCGCGATGCGAATGGCTAGAGAAGATTAAATTAGACAACAAAACTCGCTGCCCTAATGACCCTTTCCGTCGGTTTGCACATTTGTTCTGTGTCGTTCAGAAAAAAGGTAAGATGTGTGCGATGACACATGGTCGGTGTGCTTGACCTTACCCGACGCGTAGCATCCAGTGTCAGGTTTGGCGGTCAAACGGAGCCACCCCCGATTGTTGGAAGCCTTCTACACTAAGGGGGCCTCTGACTGTAATCTTACCTACGCCTGAAGGCTTAAAAAATCAATTGCCATGGGGCGAAAGTTAAAGGTGAGAAATAAATTAACGATAGCTTGGTTCAACCGTAGATCGACCGCGATCGTAGTCTGGCCGTCCGACTGTTGTGTTGGTGCATAATCGTTAATTACTTAGAATAGCAAAATGAATCGCGGGGCTCATGGTAGTTAAAGTGCGGTAGATCGAGGGAGAGATCAAGGAGAGAAGTGAATGGATAATTAAAATGGAAAGTTAACTGCACTTGAACCTCGGCTCGGCTCGAGCGGGTTGCTGGGAAGCTGATTTCAATCGTAACTCATCCTTCATGATGGAAGCTTGGGACCGAAACCGGGCCAATAAAGCTGCATCTCGATGCGGTAGCAATATTTACACAGCTGAAGTGCCAACTCCCGGAAAGGGTGTGAACAGTCGCCACGACAAGCAATGAAATCAATGTACCATAACAGAGAACAGGATACCCGATTGCATCCAATATCAATACCACAAATTACGTGTTAAAATCTCCTTTACATCCAACGTTCACAACAAATGATTCCGAAGCAGTTCTTCCATTTTTTTTAAAGCTTCGCGCTCGATGTCCTTCCTGTGGACTGAAACTGAAATCTTTTCGTTTTTCATTTCTACTTCCGACAATATTGAACCCCCCATAACCCAATGCCCGAAGGGATCAAAGAACGGGTGACCTTATAATTAAGCGCTGGTACGGCAGTTGGCACCTACGCCATAATCGAGCCAACCTTAAGCGAAGGACAGCACTATGTTGGACTTTGAAGACTGGCTGCTAGTTGGGGAAATATTGATTTAAAATAATAAAAGTAAAAGGAATCATCAATACTTCATTGAAGTCGAGGATCTTATAAGGGTATTTTGGATACGATTTGCATAAATTTTCAAAATCATGTTAATCACGATAAATTATGGATATACTTTATGAAAACCATCAGCTTTTAGGTCCAGAAAAGATCACTTTAGAAAAATTTGTTTTAGCTTTTCTTTTTGTTCAAACGTGGTTTTGTTGAAAAACCCGATTAAGTTTAGAAAATAATTTTTGAGTTATAGAATTGTTGATACAATTTATAAAAACAGCTTCGATGACTTGCAGCAAGGTCAAATCAAGGTGTCGAATAAAGACCCATTACCCGATTGCGTAAAAAAGTCTCAATTGTTTCTCCATACGAACCATACACTGGGCCACCCGGTCGGTCGGTCAGTAAACCGGTGCGGACCAAAAATTGATGTGACGCCTTCAAGGTAAAGGTCTCTGATATTTCAAGCCGAGAAAAAAAAGCTTCTTCACCTTTTCGGAACCACCTAGCCCTAATACCGTTACCGAGTTGGCCATACCCGACATCATAAAGGCAAAACGATAGGCAAACCGCCCGTCGAGAGCTGAAAAATGTTGTCCATTCCAATGGTCAGTGTCAACAGTGACGAATTATCATCATCATGGTCCTCGGACTCCGGCTCCCTAAAGACGGTGAGCAACAGCGGTGTGTTTGTGCGCACGTACAAGCTGCAACACCGACACCATATTTACCTTGGCAAGTGCTGGCATTGGCCTACGCAATTGCCTAGCTAGATCAGGCCTGGCCATTGCGCACCGCATCAGGTCGGTGGTTGGCTGGCCGGCGTTACGCAACTTGGCGCCGATTTGCGCCGAACTCATGGAACGCGAATGCAATCGACCAAAGTAATCGGTGGCCATCAAAATCCCCTAAAATCGCACCGTGAGTTTTTTCGGGGAATGGAGATACTTGAATGAATAAAAAATGCCAAAAATTAAGCCTCTTCTTTTGTTGCTGTTGATACGCAAAATTATATCATACAAATATAAAAGATGAAAGTAACAGAAACAATGGTGAACCTTCAGCGCCATCAGGTGAAGGGCATTGATTTTCGGCATGTTCGGGGAGTGAATGTTAATTAAGAAAAGTATCCGATGTTAACAGGAGAGAGTGATATTACGTCCCAATAACATAAATTGGGTTAAGAGGACCTCGGGGTCTTCGTTGTCGCGGAGAGAAAGAGGAAAGTAATAACATGTCAATGCTTGGATATAAAGGGTATTTTTACATAATTTTTATTTTTTTCTTCATCTTTGAAATCTTCATAACACTATCATTGCTTTCAACCAGGGTTTATTTTTAATATCCTATAAGCCTTTTATTCATATTCTTTTTCACTACGTACGATGAAGTGATAAAAATGATTCGAACATAGAAAATAACTCTTTCCCTATCGACAACATTATTGCACAAATGTTGTAGATCAATGTTGTCCATTTACAATCCATTTTTCACCTTAATAACTCACTCCGTTTGTTCACTTTTGCGCATCAGGCAAAAACCGAACGAATGCAGAAAAAGCGCATTAGAATTGCAACAGCACCACAAACCCCCGCTTGCCATGCATCACGCACTTCGCAACTGTTGCAGGCCATAAGGCAAAAAGGAAAAAAAAACCCGAAACATCTTCCAACTCGCACAATTTATTTGTGCGCATTTGCGCGAAGGGTTGCTACTTTTTGTTTTGTTCTCTCCGACTTTTCCCCGCATTTCCAGCGCCATCATCCATCATTGTGGGCTGGCAAAAATTGCACCAAAACGAAACTCACACTTCAAGCCAACCATTCCGCCACCACCTTTTTCCATGTGCCCACACCTGAAGAAACGATGCTTTGGCATAGATTCCGCGTGCCGTTTGTCGGACACACCGGGTGTGATTTCGCGGGTCATTCCGAGAAGCCGGTACGATCGCCGGGTGGATGCACAAATGGGGAACGGAGGGTTGTGTGAACGGAAAGACTACAGAGTCAATAATCTACGTACCATCTGTGTTTAGTGTCGGCAAAGTGCAAACTCACCGGCACAAATTCAATCCTCCCTCCCTCCCCATGGTCGCCAGAAGGGAACGTGGCGTTCGCATTCGGTTTGACGAGTTGACGTTAAGTGTGATGCTTCTTTTGTGGTCCTTACGATCCTCTCCTCCACCTCAAGGCAAATGTTAACCAACATCTTACCTACAAGCTGAACTGCAGCACATCGATTAACATTGCACAGGTTGCTGCAAAACACTTTTGATTTATTTTCATCGACAAAAAAGAGCTGCGCCGAAGAAAGGGCCATTTCTTTCGAAACGTTTCAAATCGCGACATAGAAAGCATAGATTTCTCTAGCACCTGTGGAACCATTCATAGAGCGGACCCATTTCCTTGTACCATGGACAAGCTTCATCGATTGTGTAATGTAAAAATGATAAATGACATGAAAGTAGCTAATGTTCATTTGTAGTGTGTTTCGCTTTGATTTGCGGAAGGACCAAATTACGATGCACGGTATCGAAAGATTTGATGGATATGAAGGTGGTATTAAATATATTGTTCAGATATAAAATTTTCTAGCATTGTAAATGTTTTCGACTTTGTTTCTTTAACGAAAAAGTGAGTAAAGTTAACAAATTATTGATTAAAAAGAGGATCAAATGAAAATTAAAAGAACACAAATAAACTTTCATGTTCGGTAGTGCCTTTGTGTACCATCAAGGGTTTTGAATCGTAAACTCATCAGACCAAAAACAATAAATGCATAAATTGATTTACAACCACCTATAAACAAACATTGATATTATTACTTGCGTTACCGGCAAAGGGGAAAGCTAATGATGATTAGAAAATGGCTTACTTTACTGTCGGATGAATGCCATATCGGCAAAGGAAAAGAATTCACACTGAATAGTTTCATCGCGTTACATCCGGGCATAAAATACATGTATAAGCTGTAGAGAAACTTCCGGCTCGAGGTGGACAGCTTGGACAAGGAGGGCAGCATTTGCGTACTGGGAACCCCAATTGGGCTTTGTCATCCCGATCGGAAAGACGTTCATTAGTAATGCATCTCAGCAGCGCCGGGACGCACGTGCTCCGGAGGAGTTGATCATTCGAAACGGTGACATTCACGATCGTCAGCTATTGACAGATAATTTTTAGTCGTTACGTGCATCTTTTCCCTCAGCGGGGTTCAAATCAAGGTGATGCATACAATGGCGATCTTTGTAAGTCAATTCCACACGCTTGTGGAAGCGAAACTATCTGACTCAACAATTTTATGCGCTATAAATCATGTCGGTTTGCAAAGCAGTTGCGAATGTAAAAATGTTAAAGTACTTAAGCTATTTATACGATATAGAAAAATTTAGCCTCCTAACATGCATGTTTAAAATAGAAACGAAAATCATATTTAAACGCAATGTAACATAGAGAAACGCAAGACATTTAAAAATGATTATAGTTTCCTTCCCAACCAGTAACACACAGACATTTTGACCGAAACGTAAGAGGTCAACGGTATGCAAATTAGGCGTCGTTAGTTAACCATAAGTCGCCGCAGAAAGGTTTTAACATTTTCACGAAAACTTGCTTTCAAACCATTATACAACCGGCCCGTGGTAAGTTTTTTTTTTCCTCCACCCCGCCGAAGTTCAAACACTTCTCTCAAGCGACCGACCTTGATGCGATGCGTTTCAAAAAAATATGAACCTAACGGGAGAGTCTCCGTGCCGCGGTCGAAAATGCACCGAAGTGGTTTTGTCTTGCACCAACTCGACGCGACGGCTTGCCGGGAAAAACAAGTCAGCCCTAAGCCATGCCACGGGAATATGCATATGCGGGGCCGCGATGGAAGGGCCGAAGGCAACATGCCGCGGTGCGGAAAACTGCATCTGAAGGTGAGCAACTTTTTCTAAACACCTACCCCTCGTGCGAGTGGAGGCTGTGGAGTTGGGATCGCGCAACAGTCGAGGCGAGGGGCCACAAGTCGAACACCATGACCGATTATTGACTCCCTGCCAGCCGCCCGGTCGGGCAACCATTTGCTTTGGCCGATGCCGAAGGGTTGAAATGGGGGAAAACCTGTTCACATCTTCGGCTAGACATTTCTGAGGCAAAAGTGCATGGTCAAATCCACTTTAGTCCGGGCGAAAAGAAAATCATTTAAAATCACATTCCAATCATAATAATCTAAGGAGAAAAAATACCTCCATGTGGATGGACGTTCACAAACTTGCAAAAACTTAGCCCCACTGCACTGTTCCATTGTCCCATAGTGCACACGCCGGACAACCCACTCTAGACCCTGGCACCAGATGAACCGGTAAACAGCTGCTCGTTCGCTGTGAATGCATTATTGAGAGGGGAAAAAACCGACCACCCCATTGGCACAGTGACTGACCGGTCCGGTCTGCCAAGGGTATGCAGATTGCTAATCCATTTTTTCACTCTTCGCTTCCCTTCCTTTCGACGTTGTCGAGCTCCCGCGAAATAGGCGGGCAAAAGAGTAGATTAATCGCCAGTGTGTGGCCGGACTCAATTACTCAAGACAGTTTAAGCGGTCGGTCATCGGCCAAGAATGGCACGACATTTCGGTTCCGATGCGCTTGACTAATGTTACCCGAGGCTAGAAGTATCGCAATGCAGTTTGATCACACGTTCGAGTTCATGATCGCTGTTCTTGCGAGGTTCTAAATCTTCGTGGCAAATGTTACAATGTGTGACCCCGAAATGCTATATCTTTATAAATAAAAATTAAATCAATTCAGACTGCGTCATTGAATAAATTAATTTTATTAATTTGTTGTACGTTCTAAAACGTTTATGCGAAATAATGGCGACTTTGTTGGTCACTTAAATTGACAGCTGAATGTAGGAAATACTTCGGATAGCGGTTGTAAAATTATAAATATTTATTAAACAGACACTTTTCTTACCAAACTCCAGCGGTCGGTAGGTTTCCGTGTCATCCAAACATGGTAGTTTTACTGACTACTGATAGCCCGCTTCCGGATCGTCATTAACGCCACCATTCGAATGCGTCGAACGCCCGGAATGGACCAATCAACCGATGTGGACGATGATGTGGAAATAATTACCAGCCACACTGTTATAATTTGCAACGGAGTTAAACAACAACTTCAGCAACAACGAGCAGAATGAATTCTCTTTTCTAAAAGTTGCCCTTACCAGCGGTCTCAAGTGCAATGGGGATGCTGACGGTGCGAAAACCCCTACACCTTGTAAACGCGTAGTGTATTGCGGGAATTAAATGTTCGAAATCACACACCTATCGGACAAAAATGCTCAATCATTTGCGAAGACATTGGATTGGTTGTGTATTTTTGAATAGTGTCTAAAGCGATCATTTAAATACAATGAACAGCAAATAAACACTCTTATCGAACGCATTTCAAGGCTTCTAAGTGCGTCATAAGCGTTTATTAAACGTAATTTGCAGTGTTCTACATCGGTATCGGTAGAGTAATTATTTTACATTCCTGTATCGGTTAGATTCGATTCGACCAGTAAACCGCTTCGCTGAAAACTATCGTCGAAGGGTTCGTCGCTTTTACGATCGAAAGACTTCAACGGAGCTACTTCAACTATTTTGCGTTATTCGCTTAATCTGTTGATCGTTTTGAATTTTTATGATGATATTGGATCTCTTTCTTCTTTCTGTATGTTTTCTTTCTAATTTTCAAAATAATATAACATACTTTTGAGCAAGGATTAGGTGATATTAAGGAATATTTAATGCGGGTTTCAACGAATGTAGAAGAATGTAAAACCTGCATAAAATTAGTTCACACTATCTGCGGAATGCTCGAACTATCGTGATATTTTTCTATCCTCCATGAATCACATCACAAGTGGATTCCAACAAAACACACACACACAAACTCGTCTTCGAAGCAGACGTCCGTGGCCGACGTCAAGGTTACGGAAGGAAGTGAATGTAGCTGCTTTTGGTGCGTGAACCAAATATGAAATGAAAGCCATAAAGTCGAAAAAAGGAACAATAAAAAATTAGACAAAGTCATAAACAGCTCGCGATACGCAGCTACAGTTGTTGGTTGGTTTCTTTGGCCGCATTCGCACACTTCCGTATACGCCACGTGTGGCGGCGTTCAGCCGGTAGCGAGTTGGAATCGCTTTCGATCGAACCGAATCGGGCCACACATTTTTCGAACTGCGCATCCACCCTTGGCCCGCCACGCTGAAGGCTGTGGCCGTCGAAGGGAGGAAAGGCTAAAACGTACCCAAAAGGTCGACAAAAACATGCTTCGAACCGTGTTCTAACGCCACGGGGAATCTTAAGTTATTCAGAAAAGAGCGTCTAGCGGATGATCCGCGCTCGAATGCATAACAGAACGGAAGGAGTGGTTGCGATTGTGCTGTGTCAAGGTTGGGGCTTTCTGTTTTTTTTCTATTTTTCCACGAAAATGGTATCGGCATTGAAAACAAGTTCGAAAATCCACCAAAAAAAATATCATTCCTAATGAAAAAGAGCCGCTCGGTCTCTAATCAGTAAAATTATACCACCGTTATCGCGATTAGAGCAGTAAAAGTATTTTGAGATAAGATAGCAATTGCGTGCACAAATAAACTGTGCAAGTCATCTCACAGTTTTCGATCGGTGGAACACAATTACAATTCAAATTGGCAAATTGTCCGATTGCTTATTTATTGGTATGATACGAGTAACAATAATCGATAGGCTTTGTTTTTACTCAGGCCTAAGCAACAAGCTATCTTCCTGAGTAAGTTTAAAGCACACGGTGGTAGGAAAAATCTATAAAACAATTGGACAAGAATGATGTTTTGCATTGAAATAGAATAGAGTGATGGAAAATATTATCATAAAAATCTCATCACTTTCCACAATGACATAAATCCCCTCGTGTTTTTTTTAACAAGATACAAAACTACATACTTTTCAGTTCAATGTTCATAGCTTATCTTGTCATTCGGATCAACTAATTACCGCGACTAAAATTCTCCCTAAAGCACACTTTAATGCTCAACAATTGTAGCATGTCAAACTCGATGCGGAACGTTATCGATGGTTGCCAGAAAATCGCACCCGGATGTGCGTCCAATCGACGGTCGTATCGAGCACCATTAATCGAGGCACTAATTTTACACGCTTGGTAAAACGAGGTACTGTTTTTTTTGCCCTCCACCCCATACACCCTCCATGAGCTGGAGTAAGTTTTCCCAGTGCCGTCAGTGGTGGAAACCATTTTTCTAATTGTACGAGACACGATCGCGCGATCGGTGGCCTGCTGGCGGAACGGACGACCGGAGGACGGTGCGAAAAGGGTTTTACATTTCTTTTTACGTGGCGTTGCATGAAATTGCACCCAAAGTGCACTAAATGCTATTAATCGGATGCGTACAAACTCTGATTGTTCGATACTACTATAAACTTAGTTGAGTTATGAGCAAGTTTACTCGAATGTGACTTTTATCGAGGCTTAGAAACATTTTTTTACATTGTTTACCGGTTTTAGGATTACGTGAAAGTATGCTTATAACTTTTTAGAATAAATTCTATTACTGGCATCAAAGTTTTTAAGCGACAAGCATTCCACCATGTAAAAAAATATCAAAAAATCCAGAATGGTAATGTTTACTAAATCCCTTTAGCTATGCAAAATAAAATCCGCAGATAAATTTGTCACAAAATACGTCAACATTTGCAACAACAACAAAAATAAAAAAAGCGGGTACGTGACCCCTTTTGGGGCGGCAAACATTATGCGGCAGAAACGTGTTATCTTATCACGGGCCGGGCGTATCGAACACCTGTACTGGATCATTCCAACACTCACCTTCATCAGCGCAAAACGCTCGTCATCCTGTAGGGACGGTAGTTTCGTTGACATTGTGCTGTCAGTCAATCGGTGTTCCGAAGGTATTCTTTCCAACTGTGGTGCAATCTGCAGCCGTGGATGGTTTTTTCCTGTTGTTTTTGGTCGTGCACTGTATCGTTATTGCAATCACTTTAAAGAATTCGATGTATGGTAAACAAAAAGATGTGCTATTCTGTCCTATTTCAAGAAACTTGCTGGAAAAAGTAAACTTTTAAAAAATCTGAAATTTTATTTATCAATTGTTTGTCAAACACGTGTTGGTGCCCTCGTGCCGCACTCGTGCATTACATTATTTTAAATTTAAAAGTGTAAACAAGAAAGTACAAACATTAATTTACGAGTTTAATTAATTCCTGAACTTTTGTAGTAATTTCGAAAAAATCATCTTTAATGTTGAGGTCTCGACACTAGAAAAAGCTCTGTTTATGAAGTTATAAGTAAACCACAAAGTGTACAAGTAAATGCAGAGCAGAAAAATAGAGCAACGTGGTGGGCACACGTACGAAAATGCAACCACACATACACAGACACACTAGTACGGAAAAGAACAGTGCTTTGGGCAAATCATTTGCACGCTTCACCGCAACACGGGCGCATCATGTTGAACGCGTTCTGCTGATTCGACGCACGACGGTAAAATAAAAAAAACACACAGTTCCAAAACAGACCGAAGCCACATCAAAGAAAAACAACACGCAACGGTGCGAGGTTCGCGCATAAAATTAATAAATAAACTCGCGCAAGCTAGACGCCGACCGGTGGCATGACCGGGAAGCTAATGTTGTTCGTCTTTCTCCTTCACGCTCTTCTCGAATATCGAAACCGTTAGAACCGCGACGAGAAGGGTTAAAAAGTTTAGTTTTGCATTGGGAAAATCACTAAACACCACGTGCCAACATGCCACCGGGCCGGGGGCCGCGCAAACTAACCTACAACTCGGGGAGGTCGGGGTCGGACTGGGAAATCCCACGTAGTCTTAAGGTAAAAACAGGTGTGCTACGATCGCACGTCTATCGCGTACGGCGGTTCGTCGAAGACTGCAATCGTGAAACGTGAACATCGGTCGCGCTGTTTGTATTTCGACAAGCACACCCCTTCTACTTAAAAACTCAACGAAGCAGGCTGTCAGTGCGCTTTTCGCTCGGGAAAAATATCGTCCCCGTCATCGAGATTGCGTGCAAGATTGTGTACCGGCCGACTTCAAACTTAACGTGTTGGAAAAATAAATTTTCAATAATTATGCTCAAACCAATACTATCGACCACTGAAACAAACAGTTCGGAAATAAAAAAAAACCGATGAACAACCGCGCTGTCTTCAGTTTCCTCGTTTATTTTACTTAACAGCCTAAAGGACACTAAACATAACTAACTTATACCATATACTTTATAAACGATTAAGAAACAACTCAGGATTCTAAGTATTCTAATCAAGAACTGAATTACTAACCCATGCAAGTTCTTTGCTACATACGCACTTGCCGCACTTAAACCTAATAAATATACACTATAAATAAGGATGGTTTTTTATTTTGTTTTTATTTTTATGTCCTGTTTTTTTTCTGTTTGTTTTCCATAGGTTTATAAATCTCCCTCCCTTATCGCCGTATAGCATCGATTCTGGGCATCGACCCATCCAATATTCTTATCATCACCTCTCGCAGCGGGGCATTTCGCGTTCTTTTCTATTGCCATTTCTTTTGGATTGTTGGCGTTCTGCTGCGCTGGCAGCGGAAAAAGCGAAACGTTGCGAAAGAATATTTCCATTTTTCCATCAATAACGGTTGCAACCAGTGCAACTGATCAATTTTCTACACTTTGGCGCACTTTTTCCCGCTTTCGAGCTTCGATGCGTTTCGTTTGCTGCACTTCTTTTAACATAAAGGTAAACGTAAAGCTTGGTTAAGGTAATGACAAAAGGCTGAAACATATTATTCAATCCAGCCAACGTAAGAAACGTGCACACCAAAGTGCATTTCTCGTCGGAGGATTGGCCACAAAACGGAAGTTAACCATTACGCGTTCTCTTAGTTGCACAGGGATTGCGGAAGGATGGGTTTTTTTTGCGTTTAGTTAATTGTGTTGTGGGTATTTCTTTTTTTTTAACAAGATATTTCATACGTTTAATTTTTGTTTTATTCCTCTTTTTTAATTTGTCCCATTTTCTTCACCCTCGTGAGTATAGTGGTTTTCTACGCCCTCCTGTACCCGGTTTGCTCTCACTCGCTTGGACTAACTATCGCTTTCGGTTTTCGCGATCTGTTTACGCATCCATTTCTCTACTACGGTTTATGTGTTTCCATCTAATTCAGACTTATCAGTTCAAATGTGTTTTGTTCTGTGTATAGCTTTGTTAAACTGTACGCTGTGGGCTTTTTTTTGTAGTGTTTATAATAGTTATGCTTTAGGTTTTAGTGTCGCCTTTCCGGTTACCCCATCCCTTCTAAGGGTGGGAGGAACTTTCTACGACAATCTTCAGTTAAGTTGAGTTTATTGTGATTACTCTCTCAGCAATTGTCTATATTCAATGAGTTTCTGTGGTTAGATAGTTGTCAAATGGTTACCTTTACTCGGCTTCATAGCGTTCGTTTTGTTTTGCAACTCTTCCTCTATCTTCTGTTACTTTCTTTTGCATCGTATCATACTTTCTATATGCATAAATTTCCCATATCTACCTCGTAGTTGCCACTAGTAGTTGGTTTGGTTATAACTATTGCTTCTCCTGCAGCCTGCAGTTAAGTTTTAGTACACTCTCATTAACGAAGAGCAGATTGTGTGTACTCAAAAGTGTACAAATCAGACGTTTCGCATTCCGCGTATATACCATTTGGTTATTTGTTTTTCCCCTCTCATCTTTAAGCAAATGTGTGATATCGGTACCATTTAGAGTTTACACTGTATTAGCCGTTAGCAGAGTATAGTATGAAGTAATGTATGCATGAGAAGAGTATGCAGCAGCCGAAAGATGTAGTAAATGGTAAATGAATACACACCAATCTCACGTTTTCAGCACGACAACAGAGCGCAGCGATGGCGCCTCCAATCGCATTGTATCTTTTTATTCCGTCACATTCACAGTCAGACTCGGCGCGGCCATCCTCTCCTATCGCCTTTGGTACACACAATACATTTCCCAGCGGACGGTGCGGCTAGCAAGACGAGTACAGACCCGACCCTGTGGTGCAGTCGTCTAATATTGCCAAGTTAGATATAGTTAGCGTCCGGTTGGTTTTTTTTTCGGCCATGATAAACAGGCTTTACCGTCGTTCAATTTATCTTCGCACTATGGTAGGATTGTGGGTGTATTTTTCAGCTGTTTTAATTCCTTTTTCTAATTATCAATGTTTATGTGTTTTTCGTGCTCCTTTTTTATCGATGCACCATACGAGAGCGAAACAAATAGTACACTTCTAGGAAGTGTGGCGCACAATGTATGTTTACCCTTTCGTTGCAAACTACTACTTCCCTTCTTTCGTTAAAGATAATTGTCCAAAGATGTTCTACTTAAATTATAACTTCAATGTTTAATTATTAATATTTTTTGTTGCTTTTGTTTTTGAAGAGCAATTAAGTTCCCATAACACTTTACACACCACAGAACAGCGTGTTTTTAGGTTGTTTTTTTTTTGTTGCTTTTATCAATTATCCTCACAACGTCACATTGAGACAGAGCGTAAATTCCTGACCCGGCAACACTGAGAAGTTCGTGTCGTGTTCCGGTTCTTTCTTCAGTTATTAAATCCAATCCGCTGTTTTGTAATAGCATTCAACAAGTCACTGAAGACACTGAACCAGCTGGGTCTATGTGTTAAGCATACTGCACAAGAGCTAGGAATCAGTTTGTTTGTTTTTTTTTTATCAACGTACGATGAAAACAGCTTCACGAAGGAAACACTTGCCTATCGATAGAAGTTCATCACGTTTATATATTCTATCAAACAGTTGTTTTTTTTTTTTACATACCCATCGGAGTGCTACCACCACTCGTCCTACCTACTGTTCGCAAGTTCTAACAGCCGCTAGACCGCATTATAGTGCCTATCGAAAATGTGCATGCAATTCTTCACGTTGCCTTACGTTTGCGCAACAATTCATCCGATGCAGTCGTGTAGCTTTTCTCTTTTTTCTTTGTTTTCATAACCATTGTCGTTTTACGAGCAACAGCAACAGCAGTGCATTCGTTCAAAGTAATAAACGCGAGCAAAAACTTAAAACTAAATTGTTACAGTAAAGGCTATCAGAGCAGCAAAAAAAAAACGTTGTTGTTTTAACATCAATATTATCATCATCAACAAAAGTAAGTTTCGTTGAGCGATTACCGTTTTAAAATCATCCAATCAATTTGATATCGCTTGCGACTTGCTCCACCGTAACCGTTGTATTGTAAATTTTCGAAAACTTGCCAAACGCTTTGTCGTAACATATTGTAAAAGAAAAAATATTGAGCACGAACTGGCGACAGTAAAAAAAAAGGAAGTTTTGTTATTGAAATATAGCATTAATAATAGAGCAAATATAAAAAAAATGTTTGAAAAGTAAATCTTATTGTTCCGATCAGCGAACAGTTGATCACTACACACAAGGGCTTGTGCATACAGAATTGAAGAGAAAAATAAAACTACCTACTAACAAGTAGTTTAAAACGTACCACCGGCCGCAGTAGCGTGTCAAGTGTGGTCTTACTTTTTCATTCCCCCACCAGCGTTATTGCTTCCCGCTCCTCCTCCCGCGCCAGACGACCCGTAGTAGTACGGCGGAAGCGAGGACGATTGCATGCCCGTACCCGGCTGTCCGGGAAGCTTACCAATCATTCCTGCGCCGCCACCGCCCCCGACGGCGTTCATCATCATCGCGCCGGTAGCGGCTGCCGCCATCTGTTGCTGGTACTGCTGCTGGGATTGCTGCTGGCCGTACTGCTGGCCATATTGGGAGTAATATTGTTGCTGCTGCTGCTGTTGCTGCTGTTGTAGCACTGCGGCCGACTGCTGCTGTTGCTGCTGAAGGTAGTCGAATCCACTGTGGTAACCGTGCATTCCGGATACCATACCTGCTGCGGCCAATGCGTTGGCCGTTGCCGCCGCCGCCGCCGCCGATTGGTTTGCATTGTACATGCCATATTGCTGCTGTTGCTGCTGCTGAACATTCGATAGACCCTGCAATAACGAATGGGAGTTGATCAGTGTCAGTATTTCATTTATGAATGTATGTGCCATTTAACATTAACCGCGTACAGAACACGAAAAAGACGAGGAGGAACATTAAAGTCACTACAATCAGTTGTTTTTGCAGTACTAAGAGTTCGGAAACAGTCCTTCTTCGTACCAGTACTGTGTACCTAGCCTATTGATTAAAACCACTTCTTCTTCTTTCACTATGCGAGTCGGGGTATATCCTCCTACGTTAAGTCGAACGTTTGTTCCCTTACTCGTATTCAGAGGCATACCGACTCTGTCACGAGCTCCTATGCAGAGGCTCGTGCTGTAGGACCGACTGTGACAGCCATATGTCCAAGATTAAAACCACAACAAACTGTGAAAACCAAAACAAACTATGTTTGTTTACAATACCGATAGAGCTATTCCAACATATAAAAAAAAACCTTGCGCGATGTCGCGCGAATCGCGCTAGGTTTTTTTTGCATGGAGTTCAGCGCCTGTCAGGCGACGTCGCGTTACGCGACGGTGCAGTCTGGAAAGCGTGTAAAAGGTTTTTTTAGGAGACTTATCCATACTTCACACAAATGACCATTGGTAAAAAAAACCAAACGTTCTGAAATTAGAAAAACGAAAAATAAAAAAGCTATTCATGCCTGAAGAGATCAATGTCGAAATTAACACTCAAGTCAAGCATCGTCCACCAAACGATGTTTGGCGACAAAAACCAAAACGACAATGGAATGCCAATAGCGTTGTTAACCAGCGTAACGCCGGGTCTCGGCTGTCACGGTATATCTTAACACTAGTACAAGTTTTCTATGAACAGGGTAAAACTTACCTTATTGGAAGATTTGCTACTACTGTTTCCAGTAACATTGCTGCTACCCGTGGTCATGGCCATCCCACTGCCGTTCTGCCGTCCGCCATGGTCGGCACCCGACTTTGATTTGCCCTTTTCCCGATCCTTGTCACGATCTTTGTCTTTCTTCTTACTACTACTGCTGCTGCTGCTGCTGCTGCTAGCGCCAACGGGTGGCCCACCTGCCATCGTCATCTGTGCCCCGGTAGCCGTTCCCATCATCATCGATCCACCGGCAGAAATATTGCCGGCTACGGTTCCACCGTACGAAGCTTGCGACATGCCACCAGCTCCGTTCGGATCACTCGTAGCGCTGATGTTGTAATGCTCAATTTTGTCCTTGGAAATTTTCAACTTCAAGGAAGAAGAACCGGTACCGGTGGAGCTGGCGTGAGCATTTGGATGTGCCGAACCACCTCCGCCGTTGCCTGCTGTTGGTAAGGAGGACGAACCGGACAACCGATCCTTTGGAATTTTGATCTTCAGTCCATCATTCGCCGCACTATTGCTATGTGTGCCGTGTGATCCCGCACCGCCCGCGCTCGCACCCCCAGTGTCCATCACCGGTGGGATGATCGCTCGGTTGAGCTTGATTTTGATCGGCCCCGGTGGCGGTTGATCTTGCTGCTGTGAACCATGGGAACCGGTTGCGGCGCCACTACTACTACCGTCACCTCCCGTTGAGTGCTGCTGATCACCCTTTTCCCGATGGTGGTCCCGATCGCGGTGTTTGTCCTTGTCTTTTTTGTGCTTCTTCTTCTCCTCCCGGTCACGGTCCTTCGATTTGTCCTTCTCCTTGTGCTTGTGCTTTTCCTTCTTCTTTTTCTTCTCCGATTTCGAGCGATGTCCACCCTGGTCCGTATCGGGATCTGAGGCTGCTGAAGCCGACGTTGTTGTCATCATGTCTCCGGTGGAACTACCCGCTGCCGCTGAAGGAAGCGCTGATTGTATCGGAGGCGCACCCGTATTGTTCGTGCTGTCGCCGGTAAGATTGGCATTGCCTCCGACCCACGGGTAGGAAGGCGGGGCTCCACTTCCAGCCACCAACTGCTGTTGCTGCTGATCACCGGTCGACGCGTGTGGCGGTGGCTGTGCCGTCGTTGCTGGTTGCAGTAAACTACCCACCAGCGGAAGCGACGGTTTGATATCCATTGGTGAAGTTTTTGTATCGCCCAAGGAAGGTTTTATGTCGATCGGCGATGGTTTGACGTCGAGCACCGTAGGTTTCGCGTCGATCGGCGAAGGTTTCATTTCGGGCAACGATGGTTTTATGTCCATCGTATCGATCGGCTTCGTCGTGTCGGTCGTGTCCGTTGTGCCCGTGCCCGATCCCAAAGTCGTGCTGCAAAGCGACCCAAATTTGGGCGTTTCGTTGAACAAGCTTTCCTCCAGCAGGCTGCGCACGAATGCCGCATTCGTTTCGATGCCATTGATGGTGTTGCCGAAGAGAGCGCCGCTCTTGGCCAGCGTCGACGGTTTCGAGTCGCTGAGCAACTGCTGCGGTAGCTGCGTGCCCGGATCGTTGAAGTCAAACATCGACGACGAGTCGTCCATCTTGTCGAACGTGCTGGCTGCATCGAACGACGAATTGAACAGTTTGTCCGAAGGCGACCCAGATAGGAAGGAGGACGTATGGCTGATGCCCGATTCAAACTTGCGCACCTTCTGCTCTCGGAAGTCGGTCCCGTCCTCCTGGCGGATCTGCTCGTTGCTTGGGTGCGGTCGTTTGAACTGCGACGGTACCATATTAGCCGCCCCGTTCCCGGCAGGCATATCGTTTCCGCTGGACGATAGTGGCGTATGTAGAAGCGTACCGTCAAGGGCTCGCTTCAGAGAGTTATTAGGATTGGCAGCTCCAGCCATCGGCAGCGACGCACCGGACGGTGGTGGTACCAACGGTTTCTTTTCGTGTCCCATCGATGGTTGATGTTTACTCTGCTGCGATTGCTGATTGTGACGCTCTTTCTTCGGTGTTTCCGTTCGCGATCCTCCCTGAGATCCGGCAGCAATGGCCTGGGAAGAACCATGATGTTGTTGCTTCTTCCCGCCAGGACTTCCCTTCATTTGCTTCACCATACGGTCACCTCCAACACCACCGCTGGTCGCGCTTCCTCCATGGTGACCACTCGATCGTGATTTCCCCGAGGGGAGCGCACTTTGTGGCGGTGGTGGCGGAAGGGTCGTATCGTGCTGGGAATCCTTCCAGTCCGGACTAAAGATCGACGATGGTTTGCTTTGCTTCGGTGGCGTACACATCTGCATCGGATCTGCCACCGGTTTGCCGAAGGATTCGTCCAACAGGCGGAACGATGAAGACTCCGATGGACCTTGGGAGTGGCCCTTCGACGACGACGACGACGACGACGACAACGGGTTGCCTCCCGAATGGTTAGCGGTCCCGGAGAGTGCCTGTTGCGGGTCTGTGACTGATTGAAGATTCGTTGTTCCACCAGCGGAGCGGCCACTGACCGATTGGTTGTAGCTCGGTGGATGAGAAAACAGCGACGAAGATTGCTGCTGTTGCTGCTGCTTAACACTATACATGGCCCCCGACGAGCCGGACGAAGATGAAGATTGTGGTTTGCTAATGGGAACACCTTTCTGACCGCCGCTGTTGCTGCTACTGTGCCGATCCACTTTCATCTGATTGTACCCGGAATGCATGGACGATGAAGAGCCGGAATTGCCCGACGATTGTAACGTTGGTGCTCCGGACGTTCCTCCTCCTCCTCCTCCCGCCGTTGGATTCATGATCCCTGAGGATGACGATTGGCGATTTTTGCTACCGTCATGCACATTGTACCCTGAACCCGATCGCTGCGATGATTGGGAAGAGGAATTCGACGAACCTTGCGGTGCCGAAGATTGCCGGTGCGATTGCATCGAAGTAGGCGGTGCCTTGCTACTATTGCTACCAATGTTACTACTAGCATTATTACTACTACTTTTACTGCTTCCGTAGTGCTGTGACGGTTGCTGTGGACCGCCGGAGCTACCACTCGAGGACGATTGTTGGGGGCGGGATCGTGAGCCGGAACTCGATGACGAAGAGGAAGGAATTTTCTGGTGGCTGCCGGATGACGACATCCCATGTGGTTTGATCAACTGATCGGCTGTACAGAAATTATAAAACATTAAAACCACTTCATGCTAGATATTTATGATCGCATGCTTACGATTAGCGCTCTGCTTGGGACGATGATGACTAGAAGTCGACGAAGAAGAGCCACCTTCATCGGCGCCGCGCGAGGAAGAAGATGATGACGGAACAGCCATCAGGCTGCTGCTGCCACTACCGCCACTACTTCCACCACGTCGATTGGCTTCGTCCTGCGATTGGAAGGGAGCAGAAATTAAACGGGGGTTTTCATACACAAAAAACTTTCCAACCCTTACCAAACACTGATCGGCCCGTATCGATTTCATTTTGCTTTTCAATCGTGTCGGGCAACGGTCGAAGATGTGCAGGAACTCGTCCGTCAACTGGTCCAGCAAGTCCGGTGTGACCGTTTTGTCCACATAGTGAAACCAGTGGCGTCCTTCGTTCGACTGCGGGATCTGTTTGTCACACCCGACCCCGACCGAGCGTAGCATAGTAATGGGGAGAATTTGAGAATCAAAATAACCATCAGTATCAGTATTTGAATTGCTTTCACTACGCGGCCAGGAACGCACCTCCCAACGGGACCATTTGCAAGCCAGATGGATGCAGAAGCAGGCCACTACCGTCGGTTTGTACTGTAGGCACATGGTTGTAAGGTGTAAGCTGCAAGTGTCGAATTCGAAAAGCGATTAGTATCCAGAAAAGCATTCGCGCTTCAATTAACTCACCTATTGGATGCCATGAAGTAGGATGTTTGCGCCAAATCTTTGGAAGCTAGAGAGTTAACCCAAGATCGATGGTGTTGCAGGAAGAAAGAGGACGGAACAAACAGAAAAATTGGGCGTAATACCGGGGAAAATGTTTGGGCAAAATTCGCAGCGTGTGCGAGATTTACCTTTTACCAGATGACAGGTTTTCACCACATGCGTGTGCGGGTGGTCGATAGCCACGTCGAAGCCGAGCGTCTGCAGCAGCACATTCTCGTTGAACACCAGATCCTGCGCCTGCTCGGCGTAGCTTTCGCGCAGCGGGTCCGGCGCTTCCAGCCCCAGGCAGATGTGTACCACCTTGATGATGTGCTCTAGTTTGCGCGGTTGCTCTTCGACCTGGAGAATGCACAAAGGAAAGTGTTGCAGGAATATGCCCCATAGTCGGCCCTGTCTTCATGTCCATTTTCCAACGTTCCACATACCTTTGCCGCGAGGAAAAGTGCGGCCGCAGCTATACTGTTTCGATGGAAATTGGTGAAGGAGTGAAATGCGTAGAACCGGTGCATGTAAACGATGGCTGTGTTGATGCATAGTTGAGAGCTAAAATGAAAATTTACGAAAAGTTAGATTGTTATGTACATATCTTACGAATTAGAACATGAAAAAGGAATGCAAGAGTGTCTACGAGAACAAGTGGTTGGGTAAATGTAGAAAACATCAGAACGCTTTGTAGAAAATTTGTATCACGTAAATGTAGGCAATATCACATATTTTTTACAATGTTTTTATCCAAAAAGCAATATATTACTATCGTTGAATGTAATTGAATAAAAATAATAAAAATAAAGTATAAAATAGGCAAAATAAATTAAGGTTAACCTACATTCATACCGAATTTGAATTTAATAATAATAATTAATCCTACGTTAGGTTAAAAAAAACAGCAGGCTTTGAAAGGGTTTGAGGCAGTTGGCGTTGCAAAGTATTTTTGGAAAAAGGTGAAAAGAACAGATGAGGAACGGAATACAAAATCTTACACTTGCAACCGTTGACCCATGTCTTGTATTAGGTTGGCTGCCCGCTGTCTGTACATGAGTTCCTGGTCCGCATCCATGCCGCCTTTGCGGCTTGGCGAGCTGGCGAGCTGCTCGGCCGTGAAGTACCATTTGGAGTCATCGTTCTTGCTCGTCGTTCCGGTCGTTCCGCTTCCACCGGCAGCCGTCGGTGGCTGTTCGTGGGAACCGGGTTTACCTTCCTTCCGACCACTGGCCGCCCTCGCCTCCGGCAGTGTTGACATGGTGCTAGCCAGTGTAAGACCGTCGAGCCGCAAGCGGCCAATGGAACTAACAGGAACTGACGCTGCTGCGGTGTAGTGACACAGGTCGTGAAGATAACTTCAATGCCTTCGCTAGTGACGTCAGTAGTTTCACTTTCTGTGATTCACGCTTCCGTTCGCCATCTCTCGGGCAACAGCACTGTTTTGTTTATCACGAATCGTCGTAGGTTACTTGATGTTGTGCACGGATACGTTACTATAAGAAGAGCATAAACACTGTCAGCTGAGCTAGATAACCTGGAAGGCTAGTATATGTTGGCTTTGTTTATATTTTTCTCAATATCCAAAGGATCTGCCTTTTGCGGGGAAGGTGACGTTTTGCGGGAAATACACAAGCCGCTGCGCTATGTTCCCCCGTTCCTCGCTTCACCCGACCAACCCACAAACAAGCCTTTTCACACTCGCTTACGCACACACCTTCGAGAGGTTCCCATACACACACCACACACATTCACAACTGGCGCGTACTTGTTCACACTGGAAACTACCAACCACTTGACGGGGACGGCACGGGGAAAAAAATAAAAGTAGCACAGCCTCACGACGATTTACCTGCACTCGAGGACGATGCACGTTACTTTCGATCGAAGAAAACGCTCTACATATTACCGTTAAACGCGCGCTAACGCACACACACACGACCATGGGTCACGTACCCAAGAATTTTTCTACGCACATAGCTCGCTTACAAACGGAAGTATGGCGAGCACTGTGGAGACAGCGTGATTTGTTGTGTTTCGCCTGCCACTACGAGGCTTCGGCAAAGGACGTGCTCGCAACGTCTGCTACGACACGCGTGAACAGTTTTACGCTACGGTCCACGAGCCAGTAGTGGGCATCCGACTTCCGACTCCCATTAGTCATAAGGAGCCCGCACACACGCACTCTCGGGTACGCGGCACACGTTGTGTTGGCTGCGAACAAGCGCGCTTCCCCCGGGAGGAACGGGACATTCAATGCGGATGGAAGGATTTCATCATTTCATTGCAGCCAGTTGGTCGCACCATTTCCGAGACGCCATTCGTCTCGAGGCAAATGGTGTAACGCGAAGGCAAAGAAGAGAGGGAACGAGACGGGGGCAGAAGAGAGTATAGGGCCTTCTTACGTCGTGTCGTGCCGTTTTCTTAGCTTTTTTTTTGGTTGACTTGGTTGGCTTGGCCCCGGTGTGAAAATGTGTCGTGCACTCGCTGGGTTGCTTTGGCTGCGCTAAAAAACTATCCTAAACGATGAACCGCATGTTCAGGATCGTAAGTTCAGCGGTTCCAGCTGATGGTATGTGAGTTGGATGGTATTATTTTGTTGTAGAAAAATGCACTACACGAATATGTTTTTCACTCCGTAATGGCCGACCTGACAACGAGCTGCTCGCTGACGTTTGCTGTCAAACTGTTCGTTGCACGCGCACACCAACACATGTGCAACTGCATTCCAGACCACAAGATGCTACATTTAATGTTGAATTAATTTCATGTTATCAATTAAACATGACGATTCTTCAACTTAAATAAATTTTTAAAACTGCTCTTTTTTACCTGGCAAACCGTAAACAATCGAGTTTTTGTTCTAAGAATCTTGATCGCTGACCGATTACCGATTGAACAACCTTGACCCGATGTGTGAAGCGGTTACTACCGTTACCTACGTCGCGGCAGTATCAAAACAAATCTGTTTAGTTTTGCGAGGTGCGTCATCCTGGGAAGATAAAATTATTAAAACACACAATGAGCGGACTAGAAAATACGCTTCAAATTGAGTTAAAACTAGAAAAGGTAAACAAGAGCATTGTTGGTTATGCTTGTACGAAGTCATTTGAATTTTACCAATTGTTTTTAGGAGAAAACAAATCAAGCCTTGCTGAAAGATCATGTAGAGAAGTACTCCGAGCTAACGCAGTCGATGTCCAAAATACTGAACTCGTTCGAGCAGCGGTTGGGCAAACTGGAACACACGATTTTGCCCGTCTATAATATAACCAAGAACCTGCAAAAGCAGCAGCAAAGTAAGAAAAGTCAGCAAGCTAAAAAAATAATCTTCCGCTATAATCTGCCTATTCCCGTTCCTTCAGACCTCGACAGTACACTCCAGTGCATGGAACAGGTGCTTTCGCACTATGATGCCTCCCAAGATGTGTGCAATCTAATCCATCAGGGACCATCCGAGGGAAATATTGGTTCCTTCTTGGACGGATTGAACAAGCTGAAAAAAGCGAAAGACTACTTCCTGAACAACAATCCACAGAGCGTTGAGCTGGAGAACGTGACCAGTTTGTTCAACAATGGCTGCGAAACATTGAATAATCACTTTAAATCGCTGTTAAAGAAACACAACACCCCACTGAAGCCGGTCGATTTACTCGATATGATCTACATTGAGGAAGATTCTTCAAACGAGGATTGCCCTTCAATTAAACAAGTACCACCGAGCGCTAGGGAAGAGCTGAATGTGATCGCCCAATGGTTGGATAATAATCTGCGCCGGGAGTATGTGCAAATCTTTGGTGACGAACGATCGGAAGTGATCATGCGATCGTTGCAAAATTTGAAAGACCATCAAAAGAGTGGCAGCTGGGGTAATGAACCGCTCAAATCAAGGCACGCGTATGGACGGACGACCGATGCTGGAGTAAAGAAAACAACTTCCGCTCGCTTACAGCAAATGTGAGTATTGCAGTAGTGTTTTTCGTATTTAGTTTGAAACCCGTACTCTTATGTTCTGCTTTTGTTTTCCACTTTAGATTCGAACGCAAAGCCAACAAAATGTTTATGAAAGCATCCCAGACACTCGGCCAATCGGCCGGATTGGCGATGAAAAAGAACTCTTCGTTTGGTGATATTCTTGCTGCGGAAGAGTATGGGAACGATAACGACCAGGAGCTGGAAAAGTATCTCGTTTTGCTGCTCGGTCTGCAGAAATTGCTCGTTTGGGAACGACAGCTGCTGAACGACATCATACCGCCATCCCGCCACAATGAAGTATTCTCGCGTTTATCGCAACAGTCGATCGAAATGGTGGTCCGCGATGCCGAGCAGATCACGTCCAAAGTGATGAGAAGTATCTCCCGCAAGGAGTGGTCGGCTGCTCTTGGCATATTTTCCGCATTGAAACACGTTCAAATTCTTCAACCCGATATCGATCGAATTTGTGACGCTACGCAAAAGCAACAATTGTCGGGGGTGCTTAATCGTCTGCAACAGACGGCTTCCAAGGGGTTGGAGCTGTTCATCGAGTCCGTACGGAATGATGCCGGAGGTGGCGGTATGGTCAGCATGACCTCAAGCACAATCAGTTACGGTGGTGGTTCGAACGTTCCGAGAGATGCGACCGTCTATGAGCTGACATCGAATACGATTTGGTTTCTAGAACAGCTGCAGGAGCATTGCGACACCATCGGAGGGCTGCTGCAAACGGAAGCACTTTACACAAACGATCTTGACCGTATCGCCACACATAAGGCGGTTTCGATCGAGCAGAAAAATAAAGCACTCCTCGGGATTTATGT
The DNA here is from genome assembly GCF_943734705.1 of Anopheles coustani. Classification (NCBI taxonomy): domain Eukaryota; kingdom Metazoa; phylum Arthropoda; class Insecta; order Diptera; family Culicidae; genus Anopheles; species Anopheles coustani. Next base: position 80,722,041 of record NC_071289.1, read on the forward strand.
GCGTAAGTATCGTAGCTGGTAGAAAAGAAGTAGTATCGTAAATCCAAATTGAAACCTCATTTTTTTCTTTTATAGGCAAAGTGTTGGCAGAGTTGAACTACACCATCGCCACCAAATCAGAGCAGTACAGCGATGCGGCCACAAAACAGCTCTTCAAACTCAACAACACACATTACATTCTTAAATCACTGCAACGTTCAGCCCTGATCGACATTGTCGCACTGACCGAGCACGATTGCGAGCGACGGTACCAGAAAATGATTCAAGATTTGAAAAAGGCATATCTGAGCTCGTGGGCGAAGCTGGTTTCCTTCATTCATCCACTGGACGACATGCCGAGACCGATCAATAGCAAGGTGAAGGATAAGGAACGAGCTACAATCAAGGATCGGTTTTCCAACTTCAACAAAGAGCTGGAAGACGCTGTGAAGATACAGCGCGCAGTTTCTGTGCCGGACGTGCTGTTGCGCGAGGGCATTAAGCGAGATAACACCGAGCACATAGTGCCGAAGTACAATGCGTTCTTTGAAGTGTAAGTACACAATTGTATCGGTCATTGTCGCTTATTACTAATCTTCTTAATGATTCTTGCAGATATTCCGATGTACAGTTCAGCAAAAACATTGACAAGTACGTTAAATATCGCCCTTCTGATGTAACAACCATGCTGAACAGATTTTTTGATGATACAGTTTAAAATTGTCATCCAGTGACGGAACTCGCTAAACTATAATTTATACAATGCCTTCTTCATATAACAATACAAAGCTATGAATTATCAATAAAATATTTATCAACAAGTAAAACTTTTCGATGTTTAAGAAAAGGAAAGAAATTGAATTTGTTCCAACTGGCAATTTAATTGATGTGGGATATTTGAAATGAGTTAGAATTGTCATCCGACCCACGTGCTCGATCATTAAAACTTGAGTATAAACAGAAATGAAAAAATAGCAAGGTAAATACAATATAAAGCATGTTGTATGCACCTTGCATTAGTCATTCTGCGAAATCGTCTGATTCCTGCAGCTTGTTTCAAGCAGGACTGACAATTTTAGACAAACAAATCGATATACCAAGTGCAAAAAGTGTTACTTCGTGAGGCCAAGCCATCGAGTCCATAAACGGAAACAGTGATTATATTATAAACTCTTTATAATCATTCTATGAGCGTTTATATATCTAGTGATCAATTTACAAGTTAACATATATACTAGCACAAACGAACCTCGGTGCGTGCCTAGCAAGGGCTTTCGCTGGTGGTGCAACGAATATACAAACAAAACAAACGTAAAACTTATCATGAACAACAAAGGAGCTAATGGTGAGTCCTTGACGAGATATTCTACTCTTCTAGAACATACAAACGTTCCACAAATCTTAGCTAGGATGATGCAAAATGGAAGTTGATCAAACCTTCCGCATCCTGCGTGCCTGCCATCGGAAAAAAATGTAGTTCAATATTCTTCCGCTTCACACGCCATTTTTAAGTATTTTTGACTTTATCTATTTCTCCAAGTGAATCATCCCGTGAAATGAATGATGCTGAAAAGCAATGAACAAATTGTGAAATCGTTATGTAGAAGGGCGAAAGACTCGACCTCGATGATGGTTTCGGCGAAAAAGGTTATCATTTGCGTGCAATTAATTAAAAATCCGCACATGATAGTATTCGTGAATGCAGCCACAAATATTCCACATTTCCATTTCTACACTGTACTGAGTTTTGCGATGGTGTTTTCTAACTCTGGTTCTCTTGTTTTTTTTTTGTTTTGCCTCGTCGGCACACAGGATATCCCTATGATGCTGCTGCTCAGCAAGCTGCATATCAGCAATATATGAATGGACAGGTGAGTTGCTCAAATCTCCCAAGGAGGGGGTTAATTGTGTTAACAAACACACCTTACCGTGGCCTTCGTTGCAGATGCCCGCACAAGCACAACTTCCGCCTTCGTACAACTCGGTGATGACTAGTATGGCCCCAACGTACCAGCCATATCCTCCCGGTATGGTGCCACAGCCATTTTACGGTAACGCCAGTTGGAGTGTGAATCCATCCCCGCAAGCACAGTTTGCTCCTCCGCCGCCACCGTACGCGGCCACACCGGGCGCTGTAACGGCCATCCCGGCGCAGACGGTACATCATCAGCCGATGTACCAGTATCAGATTGCTGCCGCTCCTCCGCCGAACCAACCGGCGCAGCTTTATCAAACACCAGTCTATCCAGTTCAGGTAACGAAACATTTGAAAACAATAATGGTTTACCTTGCATCACCTTTAACATTCATTTATTTTTTACTATACTATCATAGGGTGCCATGTTCGATGCTGGTGCACGTTTCGGTAAGTCCGGCGGACAGCCGACGATTCCTCCGCCTCCACCAGGGCTGGCCCCGACCGGCGCACAGCTCGCCAGCATGCAGGGCCAGCAGGTCGTGCTGGCCAAGAAAAAGAGCAGTTTTCTTGGAGGCGGAGGTGGAGCTGGATACACTTTCTGGTGAAGCGTCGCTGTTTTGTTGTAGCCTTCCGGACGAGCTAACCCGACGGGTTGGTGGCGTAATGGCTGTGCCGGAATAAAAAACAAACTTAAAAGAAATTTAAAAAAGGGATCGCTCAGAAGCTTTGAAGATTGAAGACTATGTTGAGATGGACGAGCATGGACCGAATAGAAAAGAACTCAAACCATTCTAGAATCGAACGAAACGAGTGATTTGTTACCAGGTGCAATGTACTTGTACATGTCAGAGAACTAATCGCATGGTCAGTTTCACGTGTGGAAGAATTTATATCTGAATAGAGGGCGTACCAAGAACCTTTTCTTTTTTGCTGACTAGCATTTCATAAAATTCTTTTGTAGCATTTCGACTGAATTATACCCATTGTTGTGTTCGATTGTAGAAACCCAATTTAATTCTAAATTTGTACAACGAACTACGAGACTATTATCAATTATACCTATCAAAGTCGAGATGTTTTTCTTCCAAATAGTTTCCTCCTTATTGATAAAAATTTGCACTAAACCTTCGATCTTGTTTGCGTACAACAAAGCTGGCGCTCTTCCTCGAGCCAACTGCCTACTGCGATACATCCTTATATAGTCATATGTGCAAAATTGCTACAAACAAAAATTTAACTGAAAACATATGTGTTCAACGCTGCAGCGCAGACTAAAAGAAAATATCACCAATGTTCACGATTCGCACAATCGCTCGACGGCAGAGGATGCAAACTTTCGTTCCCCAGTTGCCCACATGACTGCTCAAATGTAGCGAAATTATTAATCATCAAATACTGAAAAGATTTATAACTTCAACAAGAATGTAGCGTGGAATGTTTTTGATGGGACGTCGTCCTGTAGAACATGTAAAACTAGCAAATGGTTAAAGGGAATGAATGATCTTAAATCTAGTTATTGGCATGGTATTTCAACCACCAACCTAAAACAGAAAAAAATCCCCTATTGTTCAATAGGTACGCAAAACAAATCGGATATGTGGGAAACGAAATTCAAACGTAGCACTATGGTATCTAGTGCAGAGGAGTTGAAATTACATAAACACGCAAATACACCGCAATGAGCAATTTTGAAAAGTAAAACACGACTTCGATTTACACGCGGTTAATACGTTTGATCGTAATTCGATGAATAGTGAACGGAGTACGATAATGAGTAAAAATAAACACAATAAAAGTCATGAAACCAAGTGAGCACTACAGAACCAACTAACAACAGCCAAAAGGCTTTTTTTGTGAAACCGAAGCGTTTAAGCGTATAGGAAATGACCAAATCAAATCCAATAATGTTTTGGAAAATGGAAAAAGCAAGAAACATTTAACGATGGCCACAGAATTAAAGGGCACACCAGCAAATAGCAAGGAAAAGCACAAAACCACGAAGAACTGATGGGCAAATTAAGTAACCCGAATGCAATTAGGCATGAACGTAGCAAATGAATCCGACACACAAAGTAATAGTAGTAAAGTGAAAACAGTTTGGCAACAAAACATGAGTAGAGAAAAACAAACAATATGGAAATGATTATAGTTAAAAAAAATCAAGTGATCTAGTTCGGCTGAGAACCTTAATTCCATGAAAGTATATATAGCTATACTTTAAAAATATATATATACATATGGATCCGATATTCAGTGCGGAATTCCTAGAAAAACTCAGACAGCCATCTATTGTTTATTGCACGAGTGAATAAGACGAGGAGACAACTGATAAGTGAAAGCATGGGAGAAATGTGCATCATGTTTAGTGAATTGAATAGTGAAGATTGCTGATATGATAGGAAGATATGAAAATGCCATCTTATGATGCACGGCAATGTGACCATCAGTATATGAAGACGTTGGAGAGAATGCGGAAAAGTTTGAAAGAATGCGATGATAAGACCCGAAATTGACGCGCGAGACTGCATAAAATATCGATTGCAAATTTACGAAGTCACTACAACAAAAGCAATCCCATTGGAGTTATCAGTTCATTATACACAAGTTTTACTACATCTGAGTTTTGTTTTTTGTTTCAAAATTTACAAACTATAACTCAATATATATACATACATATATATATATATACATTATTATTAAACCTTACATAAATTACTACGACATTGTCACACTGTAGTTTTGTTCCTTCGGAGGCGAAAACTGTTGTTTCGCATAGGATTTTTGTGATTGAAGTCAAACGAAGTGAGAAAGGTATTTCAACACGGAATGATATGAATAAAGAAACAAAAAACGGGAAACCTCGGCCTTGGTCCTCTCTTCCTCAACGATGGATAAACAAATCCTGACTCTTCAGGGAACCTTTCGTGTACTCTGTTGAGTAAAAGTTCGGTCAAAAATAGTGAAATTGTCAACGAAGAGGTTGAAATTGTCTAAAAATAAGGGAGAAAACTAAGTTGAATTGACAGGTTATCTTTATTTTGAAAATTAGAAATTTAAAACAGTTCGTATCGTATTCGTAAAAACATGTTGAATTGCAACAAACTGCTATGCTTTTTCCCAGAAAGGTTATTCCTTAAACGCTAGCAGAAAATGTTTTTAGTGTGAAAAGTTTATTTCGGCTGTCGTCGAGATTTTTCCACACCCTTGTTTGCTTTTTCCTGCTTTACCTTGTCTGCTTTTTCCTCGTCAGAAGCTGTGGTACTTTTACCTTCAACTATCGACAAATCCGACGACGGATCGTCAGTATTGGCATGCTCTTTTGTGTCCTTGTTTTTCTCGAGCGATTGCTCTCTAGACTCCAAACCAACCCTCCGTCGCTTGGACGGTTCCGGGGAGCTGTGAGATGTTTTTGTTTCATCTGGTTCGCTCTTTTCCCTAGCGATCGACAGTTTTTCCGTGAGCTTTCCTTTTGCATCTTCTTTTTCGTCTGTAGTCGGATTGACCGGTACTTCTTCTACGGTCTTCTCATCTACTAGTGCCTCCCCCTTTCCATCTGGTTCTGGTTTCTTCTCATCGTCGATTTCCTTGATCGCCTCTTTAGAATCGCCAACTTCGCGGGTTTGTTCTTCCATCGTGGTGGTCGTTGTATCCATCGGTTCCTCCTTGGTATCGCTTTTTTCCACCGTTTCTTCCTCCAGTTTTAGTTTTTTCTTCTGAATGATCGTGACTGGCAGTTGTTCTTCATCTAAAATCGAACACAGCTGGTGATCGTTCTTACCATGCACGGTCATAACATTACCTTCGTCCTTTACGGTAGGATCGATCGTTGGGGGATCCTCTTTTTCCTGCTTTATGGCTGCTGCTCCATCAAGCGTTTCGTGTGTTTTGTCCTGCTGATGGCGACGCCCCAAAGCTGCCCGGGTGGCACGGGTATTCCGTACCCTCGGTTGGGCCGGCGCTTCCTGTTTGAAGCTTTTGCGCTTACTCTCCGACTTTATGGACGGTTTCGATTCCTGTTTGACCGTGCCGTGCCTCACTTTCTTTTTATCGTCTTGCACGACGGGAGTTTTGGGCTCCTTCATAGTTTTCGCGTCATCCACACCGGAAGGGTGGTCTGCTGGGATAGAAAAAGTCCCATCCATAGTAACCGACGGTTCTGCCTCCCCTTCCGATTCCGATTCATACTTCCGCTTGTTGAACGAGCGCTGCGCTGGCAGCTCGAAATGCAGCGGGCAGGTAACGTTCTCGAACAGACCGGCCAGCGGTTCCTGGCACACGATGCCACTCTTCTCGATACCGCACGCCCGAAAGAGGACTTGCTTTTTGTCCTCCAATATGTGCTTGCGGCAGTGCTTACAGCACGGCAGCGTCCGTTCCCCGCACTTTACGCCACCCTCCGTGTAGGAGCACTTCGGCAGTGGAGGCGGTTTCTGCTGCAGTCCCTCCGTCGCCTTGGCACGCTTTTCCAGATACTTGCGCTGCAGGATCGCCTCCACACCGTGCTTCCGATGGTAGCGGTTCAATCCCTTCAGCTTCTCGTACAGTGCCCGCTCGTGGGGCGTTTCATTGATTTGATCGTAAATGCTACAGTGCGTCTCGCGTTCGGCGCGCTGATCGCGCAGGAAATTACGCCTTCGTTCGCGCAGCACATGCTGTAGACGATGGATTTGCTCCACGTAGAGCGACTGGAGGCGTGCTAGCTTCTCCTTGGTGATACGGGTGGTCTCCTCGGCTGTGTAGATACCGGCGTGCTTGAGTGGATCGTCGCACTGGGAGTCGACGCTTTCGTTGTCCGAGTTGTCCATATCCTGGCCCCTCCAGGACGTTCCGTACGTAGGCTGTTGGGTTTCCTCATCTTCCGAGCTGGAATCGGACGCATAGTCCAGGACGATGCGTCCAGAATCGTTGATAGCCGTAACGTCCACATCGACTGGAAGCAGAGAAGGGTTGTTAATTAAACTGGGTTTATTGAATAAAACTCCAACTTTTTTCTTCTACTTTAAAAATTAAAACTATGGAATGGCTTGTATATGGTGGAGCGTCATATGCATCAACGAAGGTTTTCATAGCAGTTTCGATGAAACCATATGAACAATGAGTGCTTTGATGTGAAGCAATGAGAGCTTTGAACCCAGCCTCTTACAGACGTAATGTCTACATAGCAAATTATCAAAGACGGCTGATTGAAAACGAATTTGGAGTGTTTTCAACAAGTGAATGTTGCATCCGGAACTGGAAAGAAAGACGCACTAATATGTCACCGAGGAAATGTGTACAGAGTGTCTATCATTATTTGCGCCACGTTGTAAGCTTCAAAAAATACATCAAACATTTTACTTCTGCCGGTATAAAAAGGGGATGAAATGCCCATTCAAGATCGCAGACTCAAGCAATACTTTAAAAAATGAAAGGACTTGTACTATTGGCGCTTCTTGTCGTTGGTTCGTCCCTGCTAGTCGAGGGTCAGAATACTAACATCATCGTTACGGTCAACTCGGACAACACGTACACGGTATCGACCGCGGATGGCTCCCAGAGTGTAACCCTTTCGGCCACTTCTCCATCTCTGATGGCAGAACTGGTTGCCCTGATCCAAGTGTTAATCGCAAACTCATCGACTACTACAGCTGCGGCCACCACTGCGGGAACGACTGCGGTCGCCACGGCAACGCCCGGAACCGTGGCTGCGACTACGGCCGCAACAGCAGCAACAACCATTGGAACGGTCGCAACAACGGTCGCAACTACCACCACCGTTGCACCTACAACTACGACTGTCCCACCGACGACGACCACTGCCCGGACGTGTGGCAATGGAGGCGGTAGGCCCCTCATCGGTGGAGGCATTGGTATTGGCATTGGCTTCGGGGGAGGTTTGTTTGGTCGTCCCGCTATTGGGGGAGTAGCTGCCCCCGGAATTCTTCCGGGTGCAATCGGTCTTCTTGGAAACGGCGCTGCCAACGTTATCAATGCAGGTGGTAACCTTCTTACAGCGAAAACCAATATGGAAGGACGAGTTATCAACAACGTTGGAACCGGACTGGGAGGATTAGCGCAAGCCGCTGGTGCCGCGGTAGGAAACGTCGCTGCCGGAGTGGGTGGCCTTATTGGCAGTGTCCTCGGAGGTATACCTCGTGTTGGAGTGAATGCTAATGCTGGGTTGGGCTTTAATGCAAATGCTGGATTGGGCATTAATGCTCGCCCCTTTCTAATTGGCTAAGAGGATGTGTTTCACATGAATTGAATTAATTTTCAAGAACGTGATTGTATCCCAATAAAAACAACATTTTCTGCAAATTGACTTAACCGACGAAAACTCACCAAATGGATCAACTGATGGCGTGACGACATCCACATCATTTTCGTCGTCATCCTCGTGTACGGTAATTTTAAGCGGAGTGTTGTTCCCCATGTAGTGCTGTTTGGTTTTGTCCACTTTAACATGGTGCGCCAGGCTATGGAGCAGCGTTTCCGTCGTTTCCACCGGGACCAGCTTGCCGATGGTGGACTTTGTTTTCGATAGCTGTGTCTGCCGGCTGTGCTCGAAGCAGTAGTTCGTCCCGTAGTCCTTCTTCGCATCGTACCGCGGTGAAGGTTCCGGACAACGGCGTCCGTTGGGGTAGAAAAATCCGCACTGCTTGTAGGGTGCTTTCGGGTCTTGAAGGATGTGCCGGATGCAGTAGGCGTACGATTCCACCCGGGGCAGGGAGCACTCGTACAGTGTGTTGGCGCATACCTTTGCCTTGCGCTCGATTTCCTGATGAATTTGGCAGCGAAAACTTTCCTCTTGGTCGCTGGAAGATGCGATGCCCGTGCCTGAGCTTCCACCATGGGCACTTCGATTAATTGGGCGCACTTGCTGTACCGGTCCCATTGCGAACTGTTGATAGTAATCAGAAATGGCAGATATTTCACACGCCTGAAAATGAAACTTTCAGCAGCGAAAAGGAACTTTTCTTTTCACTACAAAACACGCAGCAGATTGTTGTACGATTGACGCTTTATGATTTGTTGAAATGGCTGACAGGATCAAGGTGAATACAGCACTAACTAATCGAGAACAAGATTACTAGAACTGGTAACCTTGATCGAGAGGTGATTTCTTTGCTCACTGTGACCATCACATAGCAAGGTATTGTGAGCACCCTGTGAGTCGTCGAGAAATGTATCAAATACGATGAAGCTTTCTAAGCAAAATATTTTGTTTTCGATGACAAATCAAAACAATCGATGAAACTCAGTTCGCTTGCAACAACAGGGAAAATTGGCATCGTGAAACTATTAGGTACGTAGTTTTACTGTATTTTTTCAGTTTTGAAGTACTTTTCATCACAAACTCCAGACCTTGTGGTGCATTCTATAATAATTCTTACCTATTCTGTTCACTTGAATACGGTGCAGCGTATTGTCGCAACATGAAAGCCCGAGGCCAACATTGATAACGGAATACTGCATTGAAGAAGTACACAAGGTCAATAAGAAAACACCACTAGACGAAATCAATAGTTCCCAGACTGTGACGAGCAGACATTTGTAAAAAAATCTCGTTCGTGTCCAAGAGATAGCGTGTTGTGAGTGTTAATACGTCCCATAAAAACGTGCATTTAATACGGCCCGCGATCCGCTGGCTTGTGCGCCGTAGTTGATGAGTACTATCAAATACTGGTTGTTGGTAGCTTTCCGGCTGTTTACGCATTTTTTCATTTGACAATTTAACCGCATCGGGCAGCTAACGCTCGCTAGTGCCGCAACAGCTACTAGCAGCTCCAGCTTCTCGGCAGTCGTTTCCACCAGCAGTAACGCTCGTGATTGTCCATCGGTGGAGGTGGTTTGCGAATCGCATCATCAATCTCAGCAGCTACAGCACCATCACCATAGCACCAATCACCCGGAGCGGTGCAGAGTGAACTGTGATAAGAGCGCCATTGCAGGAAGTAAAATGCTAGATCTCGATCGTCATCCGCTGCCGGATCAGCTTGGCTATCTGGTTCTGTCCGAAGATGGGTCCGTACACGCTTCGGGCGGCGAGTTGGAGAATGATGAACGTAGTGCAAATATCATCAGCAATTTGCTGACTCTCACCGAGAGGTAAGAATGATTGAGAATGATACCCAACAAAAACTGTACCTCAACGATGTTCCTTTCAGTGTGGATCCAGCCAACTTCAAAGCGCGCTCTTGCCGGAAAATATCAATCGTGTTCACCGACCATAGTTACACCATATGCCTTTCAAACAAGCGTATCTACGTGATCAAGAAGCGAAATCGGGTAGACGCGAATACCAACAACGGCATGGAACCGGATAATCATTCAATTATTGCATAATTCTTTACGCAAATATCGGAATAAAGTAAATGATCGAATGCTTTTGAGGAGATTTACAATCTAATTAACAGTTTGTATTTACTATCGCACTGTCTCAGTGGAACGGTTCATTGCTATGGTAAGTTATAGTAGAAATTGTGCAACACTTTGATAGTATGCTTGTTGTAATTGTTGCTGTAATTCTTTTTGGCTCATCCATTGATATTTTAGCTTACTATCTGCAATATTCCCACTGCCTTGCTTAAGCACGCTGCGGAAAAAGAACACTTTTGCACCAACCGTTTCAGTTCGCGAAGATGATGGATATTTGTACTTGTAGAAGCCGACCGGAGCGTTGCCATAGAAAGTGACCTGAAGTGCATCGCCACAGTGCTCTTTCAGGGTACGCTCTGCTGTTTGTCGCATTGATTCGCCAGCCTTATGCCGGCCTTGGGGCAGCAGGTAATGGCTTTTATTTCCCAGCTTTTGCTCTACCAGCAGAACGAGGGTTTCTTCCAGTTTGCGATCGAGTGAGCGGATATCATTTTTCTTATCAGCTTCCGTCGTCCGGGGAGCTGGATAAAACTTTGCTAATTCATCATTGTAAGCATCTTCAAGATCCTGAGCGGTTTGCTTCAGTGCCTCAGAATCGAGGTCGATTTTGCCGGCTTTGAGCAGTTCCAGCTGACGCTTTTCAGTTTCTTTCCGTAACTCATGATTGGATTTCAAGCTTTTCTCCAATTCGATCTGATCAAGCATAGCCTGCATAGGAAAATAAGGCGGGTTTTAATACAGTCATCCTCCTTCCCAGGATGGTGTCTTTTACCTTAAATTTGGTCTCGAGGGGTTCTAGTGTTTTCGTCACGATCGGTAACCTTTCGACGAGCACTCCTGCATAGAGGTCCCATTTTTGTTCTGATTGTGGGGTTGCCGCGTTGACTTGCGCTGAAAACGATCTACTCACTAGCAACCTTGCAACCTGTGTTGCTACCGGGTTTACCAAAAACCTCATTATATCAGAAAATTTAGTTTTGCTGAAGATCACGTCCAAAATTCTCAATTTTGTCGCAATGTTTTTATCGTAGCTGTCATTGGGTACTGGCCCAGTGCAAAAACATGGAGAAAACTAAGAATTGGCCGTATTTATTTCTGTTCAATAAATCTTAATTTTATAAATTAACTGCTTATGAAAAATATTTGGAATAATTAGCTAGTCAATATAAACGAGCTGCAAAACTATTTTCTTCTAATTAATTCATTAAATTTACTTCAACAAAATCAAAACAAACAGTTTCTGAAGGTCCTGTGAAAAAAATCTGTATATATGAAAAGAAGCACAAATGCAAACGATCTAGTTGTCGTGGAACGCCATTTTGCAGTCGAAAGTAGTGATGGGGAAACTGAATCCCTACAGGGATTCGAATCTTTAGAATCCCTCTAGGGATCGAATCTTCGAATCTTCCGAGTCCCGATTCTGCCAACACTAGTCGAAAACGAGCTAGTTGTCGTGGAACGCCATTTTGCAGTCGAAAGTTAGCTGTTGCGGTGAAAAGATATCACGCTCCCAAAAGTTGCGTAAAAAGTGAAGAAAACGAGAAAAACTAAAGGATAATCTTACATCAAACGCTTGCCAAAGCCGTAAGTAGTGCAATGAGCTGGTGTGAGCGGCTAGAAAATATCTTCTTTTTGCGTTAAAGTTCACCCGTCGCATCGGTACCTCGAAATCGATCCGTACTCCGTACTAGCGAGAAAAAGTAGCGCTTCCCCATCCCCCATCCCATCCCGGTTGATAGAGCAAAGGGGAGGTGAAGAGCGTTTGATGAGATCAGAGGAAAAAAAAGTTCGGAAGCGAAAATGACACACCCAGTCTAAAAAAGCGGAGCCCCTAGGGGTTCGTGGTGTACGAAAAGTCCTCCCCACGATGTGATTGATATATTAGGAGGAAAATAGTATGATTTTCCCGTGATGAAGAAAGTCTGCTAGTCACAAGTCGATAAATTCCATATACGCATCCCCCCGCGTCTCACCGCCGTGACGGGGTGGGTAAAGTGAAAAATCGATACTTTCCTTTGATTCAACTTCCCATTGCGGTTTTGAAGGCACGCATCCGTAAAGCTGCTTGAATGTAGCTGTAATTTTGTTTTTACACATTTTTCTGTTAGTGTTATTTACTTTGTTTATTTGTAACTTTTTTCTTCAATTGTTTATAATCGGGTTGCATGTTGTATTTTAAAGGAACATGTTTCTTTCGAAACGAAAAATGTATGTAAACAGTAACATTCCATGGGGTCGTGCACAGTAGGTTAAAAGTGTCCAAAGGCAGGTTAAAGTAAATGTTGACCCTCGTCCAAGACACTTTACTGCATTGATGCCGTTGATCGCTGGAAGTATACGAACGGCATCGCACGTTTATAAACTAACCAGCTCCGCTGCGTGGATTACGTCACCACTTTTGGGTGGGTTATTTTTAAACATTACGGACTGATGCCATGCAGCAAACCGGCGGCGGGACTCTGCAGAGCTTCGTGTTGTCGAGAACGAGATTCGTTTTCAACGGGGGGATATGATTATTATTCAATTGAACAAAAAAAACATCCACTTTATGCTGTTGGAATCATTGACTGGGATGGGCTGATGAGAACTGGGCCTTGTACATGTGATGCAAGGAAATTCATGAAATGGTGTATGGGGTGATTTTTGCCGCACTATGTCATCGGTAAGATTGACTGGACACCACTCCCTGGCCGAATCGGAAGGAACGTGACGATTCTGTGTGCGGTCTACGGTCTTTTGAGATAAGATAAGCGTTCTCAATTTTTTTTTGCTGGAAAGTAACGTTGCACGGTGAACCTGTCGTGTAGAGGAAAATGGTAACATTTCCACTATACATGCTAGATTAATCTGGTCACAATGTTTGCTTTTTTCGAGTTTCTAACATGAATTCGAACTTTTTATCATTCCAATTATCTAACCAAGGTTGGTAGCGGTCGAATCGATATTGTTGTAAATAGCGCAAGCAGTGGGACGACAAACTGTTTGAACCCTCGTTTGACCGGTTTAAAAATCTACTCACGCATCGGAAGTGCTTCCCCACATTCCAGTGTGCCCTGCTATCGAGTGTCAAAACTGGCAGTTACTAGTGATTGAACATTCCACCCGGAATGGTGGTTCCGTGGCAACATACTGTGGCTTGCTTGGTTATACCAGCTAGAGATTTAAATGAAACATTAGATGATGGAGAACAGAAGAAAAAGAAAGCGAACGAGAGAAAAAGAGAGACATAAAGAGAGAGAAAGAGAGAGAACCCGCGGATACGAGATGTGTGTTGATGTTTGCGGGAAATGTGAAAATCCACGGACGTTTTCAGTTTTGAAAAAGAGATAACCGAGCGAACCGCGGACCAACGGGAAATGGGTACCCAGCTGTACCGCTTCCTTCCGCCCAGCGTACTATAAATGCTCCTCGAGCGGCTTGAGTGGGTATCGATATCGCTGATAGAAATTGCTCTTGTTGGAGGGTACCGTCAGTTTGCTCGTGTCTTTAGGTTATTCTGGGCTGATTGCACGTTACACTGAACATGAAACAGTTGTGTTACTATCTTTTCTTGTTTCTGAAAAAAGAAATCTATCTGTTGGGCACCCCATTTTCATACCCATTCCAATGAATGCTGCGATCATTATTTGCGTGTTTGTGGTATCATGTGACTAGTAACTCGGCAGAGTACTTGATTCTGCAGTCAAATAAACCAGCTGAGCGAAAGGAAGGTTCTTGGTGTAAGAGCTTATCAATTTTTTTTATGTTATATCACTACAGTTATGTTGTAGAACGCAATATAAAGTGGAAGGTTACATACAGCAATTGTTAGATAATGTCCCATTTGCTATTCCTACTGTCCTTGTGATCGCTAAATGAAGGCTCAACGATTACATCTCGTAATGTTCACAAGCAATGAGTAAAACATATTTTTTAGTACGTTTTGTGTAATCTATAACGTTTGACAAATCCCTCTCTCTGTCTTACACACACACACTCTCTCTATTTCTCTCTCTTTCTGCTTTCTTTTCTATTTTTCTCTCGCCCTTTCACTCTCTTCCTCTCTCTGTATTCTCACTTCCCGGTTGGTGAAAAAAATGTGCCAAAATAATAAAAAATGTGGGCCAATTCTTATGTTCTTCTTTCGTGCGCGCGATGTTGTACGCGTTTGTAACGGAATCGAACGTACAACAAAAAAATGTCATTTAAATGAACTGGTGCATTGCAAACGGAATTGTTCCGCAAAATGTAGTAGAGTGCGGCCCGCGGTGTGGTGGTGCACTGGGTGCTGCCCCAGACTTAAAGAGGGCGCCGAAAGAAGAACAAAAGTGAACCGGCTGCGGGGGAGGGAGTGAAGAGCTAACGTCCAAGTAGGCGAACCACCGACACTCCGACGTTCCGATCCGCGATCCCACTGATCAGAAGAGAGAAGAGGAAGGAGAAGAAAGAGAAGAGGCACGTTTCACGGCTAGGAACGGCGGGCATGGCGCAGGCAACGAGCGCGCGGCAGACTTCGGAGGGTGGTAGCGGAAGCGAAGATCCCGTTCCCACGACCCCGACGGACGATGAGAATCTGTTCATCAATCCGACCGACGGTCTGCCGAACGAACATCCGGCCCTGCCGAGTGCGTACGATTCCGACAGCGAGTCGAACCCGGTGGCGGACGACGACCTGCTGGACGATCTGCCCACCTCGATCATCGTGACCAACATCCACTCGGAGGTGTTTGGCGACGACGGGCTGAAGCGCGAGCTGGAGGACCTCTTCCGGACGTTCTCGGAGCAGACCACCTTCCAGTGGCTGAAGAGTTTCCGCCGGTTGCGCGTCAACTACGACAGCGCGCTGGCGGCCGCGAACGCGCGCATCCGGCTGCACCAGTACCCGTTCGGGAAGTCCATCATCAACTGCTATCTGGCGCAGCCGGTGACGCCGGTTTCGAACACGAACCTCAAACCACCGGCACCGGTCAAGCAGTTCCTCATTTCGCCACCCGCATCCCCGCCGGCCGGTTGGGAGCCGGCGGAGGAGGGCGAACCGCTCGTCAACCATGATCTGCTGGCCGCCTTAGCCAGTCTGACGCCTGGCGAGAGCCACGAAATTCACGCCCAATCGGAGCACCATCCGGGCATCATTTTGCACACTGCCGCCGGTCAGCTCGAGGCGGCCGCGGCCGCGGCAGCGGCTGCCGAAGGTGAAGATGAGGAGACGGCGGGCGGTGGCAAGTCGTCCAGCATGGGTAGCAGCTTTGAGGATGACGATCCGGACAAAGAGAACGTCATTGGCTCGAACGTGGTACGCAAGCCACGGATAATGCAGACGCGCTGTCCGGAGCGAAAGAGTTCCGCCTAGGTCCTAGGACCCCAGAACGACGGTGCTTGTGAGGGTCGGGGTACAATTAAAAAAGAAAAAAGAAGTCCTTCCTTCCTTCGCCATATACGAGATGGTTGGAATCAGAAGTAAAACAGAAAATTACTAAAATCACGCGGCAAACGTTCAAATCAATTTAGTTCCACCGTTACACCAGCGCGAAATACGATCGCTTCGGGTTCGTCTTTTTTGGCAACACATAACGTAATCGAGAGACCATGTGGGAGAGAAGTAATAGTTAATTAAAACCACATTATCGGTATCGAAACCGTTATGTTTCGAATTTAACAAAAAAGAGATACAAACAAAACGATATGTTATCTGTTGCGTTTCCTATGGTTAAGTTGATAAGGTTGCGTGTTAGAAGCGTTCTGAGTGTGTACCATTTATTGATCGTATTGTACAAATTGATCGATGCGCGTTGCATCAATCGATATACAATCGGAACTTAAGATTTGTTGGGTAGTTATTATTTTTTGTACACTCTTTATACGGCGGGGAATCGGTGAAACGAACTAAAAAAAGAAAATTATCAAAAAAGGAAGAAAACACATAGGAAAAATAGAAAGAATGAAATCTCAAATCGTAATAAATTCGGGTCTATGTTGAGCGTTAGTAACTAAATTAGTAAGTTATACATTAGTTTGTTCACAGGTTAGAGTTACGGTTTTTAAAAACTAAAACTCTACTTTAAAAACCAATAAACATTATTTACTGTCGTAATGTTGCCTGGTTTCTGTAAGATAAGAAAACAAGGCAACATGAAATCATATAATCTCGCGCGGACTCCGATGCTAATCCCGTTTCATAATCGTAATCGAATCGAGACTCTAGTCCCCACACTCCAGTTAGGACGAATTACGTAACCAACGCCACCATCTACACCCACCCCCCACATGAGGGTGCAAAATCGCACCTCCCCTCCCCTCTCCCTTTACCCACGGGTTTCCGGGCTGATAACATTCCTTTCCATCGGCTAATGTTTTTGCTCAACCTTTCCTCCCGGTGTCGGTTTATCGGTGTGTCCGGCTGTTCACACGTAAAATGGTTGACGGTGTGCGCTTGTGTGTTTATATGTGTGTATTTACTGTATCCCATTTTTGAACTCTAACGATGTTTGTTACCGGAAGATACTGTGTCTTCCTTTCCCATCGTTGTGCTGTTGTAGACCGCCGGGGGGAAAGCCATTTCCCCGTGGTGGTGTCGTCCTAGCTCTAGCCTGGTAAATGTTGACAGAAATACACCGTTGTTGTTCGGTGGTGGTCGGTTAGGTTTTGGAACAGTTTTGTCCATCCATCCATGTTTTACAAGTGTTTTTTATCAACACCCATCACCACCAAGTACGTATCAGCGAATGCGTATCATCGTCTTGGTTATATTGAAGCAAGAAAACCCCAGTAAAACCCATTGGGCACAGAAAAAACGAATGGAGGAAAAAGCAGCTGGGTGTGGCAGAACGTCCTACATGTGCTGCATTTAGTCAAAAAAAAAACAGCAACATATGATTCGTATACCGGGAAGCGTTTAAATGATATTGGACAGCGTAGAGAGACGGTAGCGTGGATCAACATATATAAGAACGTGGGAAAACAAGTAGTAAACGAAATATTACAGATAAACCTAGAGCTAGGATATCGTGAACGTTATAAATATTTAACACTGGAAAAAAAACATGTTTTAGTTTGTTAACTACACGCAAACAACGCGTTGAAATCCCGGGTGGATGTTGAAAAAACACAGCCAAAAGGATCACCTATTTTATCGCAACGGCATGAACAATTATCAACCGACTAACCTGGGGGTTTAGAAAAAAAAAACTGAAAGTATGTAAAGCAGAAGAAACGGTTCCTTTTTTTCCTACATGAATGAACCTGATTTTATCACTGATCTCTAGCGAGAGTGGTTGGTAGGAGGAAGATGATCAAAGAGTCGATCGCCGATGGTGTGAGGTATTATGTGGCCGAGAACGAGCGTATGCGTGTTTGTGTGTGTTTGTATGTCTGTGTGTGCGTGTGGTTCCAAGGATCAGATGTAGTAAACCGTTAAACGAACAGGCTGCTAAAAACTAATAGGACTTACAATAGAAAAACCCAACTGGTTACGCAAGGAGTGAGAATGATCAATAGTGAGTTGTAGGATGCATAGATGCTTTCGAGGGGGTGTGACCCCCACCACGGGGTGGGGGTGGAATATCAGACAAAAGATGGAATGAAATGGATCAATTATTATTGATGGAGCAGAAGAAATATATACATATTATAATTGTCAAAATAAAGTTTGATATAGATTTAAACCATCTAGTGTATAGCGTTTTGGTTCTGGAAAAAGGTTTGGGATTTGGGTTTGGGTTCCCTATACACGGGCGTACGGTTCGATTTGTTTATAATTTTCTCACGTTTTCCCGGTAATTCTATTAACTTTATCTTTTTTTTCCAACCTTCGTACTATTTTCCCTTCTTTTCTATGTTTGATCTTTCCAGAAAAGAAGCAACAGAGAAATTACCGCAGAAAGGAAAGAAAACGGAAAAGAATTCGGCTGTCGAACAAAAATCATCAGAGGTATGTAGCGGAATATAAAAATGAGTGATTGTGAATGTTGAAATGACTGGTACGTTTATTGCAGGCTAACGACAAAGGAGCAGGGAGCTAGTATATTGTTAAATTAGAGTAACACGAAACACAACAGCGAGTATTAACGATGGAACAGTTTACGCCCAAGGAGGTGCGCATCCTCGAGAGCGCCGAGGATATCCAGGAGCGGCGTGACCAGGTGCTGAACCGTTACAGCGAGTTTAAGCTCGAGACGCGCCAGAAGCGTGAAAAGCTAGAGGATTCCCGGCGCTTCCAGTACTTCAAGCGCGACTCGGACGAGCTCGAAAGCTGGATCAACGAGAAGCTGCAGGCGGCGAGTGAGGAGAGCTACCGCGACCCGACCAACCTGCAGGCGAAGATCCAGAAGCACCAGGCGTTCGAGGCGGAAGTGTCGGCGCACAGCAACGCGATCGTGGTGCTGGACAACACCGGCCAGGAGATGATCAACCAGGGCCACTTTGCGTCGGAGACGATCAAGCGGCGGCTGGAAGAGCTGCAGCGCCTGTGGGAGCTGCTGCTGTCCCGGCTGGCCGAGAAGGGCATGAAGCTGCAGCAGGCACTGGTGCTGGTGCAGTTCCTGCGCCACTGCGAGGAGGTGATGTTCTGGATCAAGGACAAGGAGGCGTTCGTGACGGCGGACGAGTTTGGGCAGGACCTGGAGCACGTGGAGGTGCTGCAGCGCAAGTTCGACGAGTTCCAGAAGGACATGGCGTCGCAGGAGTACCGCGTGACGGAGGTGAACGAGCTGGCCGACAAGCTGCTGTTCGGCGGGCACCCGGAGCGGGAAACGATCACGCGCAAGAAGGAGGAACTGAACGAGGCCTGGCAGCGCCTGAAGCAGCTGGCCATACTGCGCCAGGAGAAGCTGTTCGGGGCGCACGAAATCCAACGGTTCAACCGCGATGCGGATGAGACGGTTGCGTGGATCGCTGAGAAGGATGTCGTGCTCTCGTCGGACGACTACGGGCGCGATCTGGCCAGCGTGCAGGCGCTGCAGCGCAAGCACGAGGGTGTCGAGCGTGATCTGGCGGCGCTGGAGGACAAGGTGGCCGCCCTCGGTACGGAGGCGGGCCGCCTCTGCAGCATCCACGCCGATCACAGCGACCAGATTCGTGAGAAGCAGGCCGAGATTGCCGCCTACTGGCAGTCGCTCACGGCCAAGGCGAAGGAGCGCAAGCAGAAGCTCGACGAGTCCTACTTCTTGCACCGTTTCCTGGCCGATTTCCGCGACCTGGTGTCGTGGATCAACGGCATGAAGGCGATCATATCGGCGGACGAGCTGGCGAAGGACGTGGCCGGGGCCGAGGCGCTGCTCGAGCGTCACCAGGAGCACAAGGGCGAGATCGATGCCCGCGTCGACAGTTTCAAGCTAACGACCGAGGCGGGCCGACAGCTGCTCGAACGGGAGCACTATGCGGCGGCCGAGGTACAGGAGAAGCTGGCCGCGTTGGAGAACGACAAGAGCTCGCTGCTGGTGCTGTGGGAGGATCGTCGCATCCTTTACGAGCAGTGCATGGATCTGCAGCTGTTCTACCGCGACACGGAACAGGCCGACACGTGGATGGCGAAGCAGGAAGCCTTCCTGGCGAACGAGGATTTGGGCGATTCGCTCGACTCGGTGGAGGCGCTGATCAAAAAGCACGAAGACTTCGAGAAGAGTCTGGCGGCGCAGGAGGAGAAGATCAAGGCGTTGGACGTATTCGCGACGAAGCTGATCGACGGGCAGCACTACGCGGCGGACGATGTCGCGCAAAGACGCGCGATGTTGTTGGCGCGCCGCTCGGCCCTGCAGGAGAAGTCGTCCGTCCGCCAGCAGCTGCTGGAAGATTCCAACGCCCTGCAGCAGTTCGAGCGCGATTGCGACGAAACGAAGGGTTGGATCAGCGAGAAGCTGAAGTTCGCCACGGACGATAGCTATCTCGATCCGACCAACCTGAACGGCAAGGTGCAGAAGCACACCAACTTCGAGCATGAGCTGACGGCGAACAAGAGCCGCATCGAGGACATCACGGCGACCGGCCAAACGCTGGCCGAAAAGGGTCATTACGCTTCCGATAAGGTGAACGCGCGCATGCAGGAAATCGTGACGCTGTGGGAATCGTTGGTGCGCGCTTCGGACAAGAAGGGCTGCAAGCTGCAGGAGGCCTCGCAGCAGCAACAATTCAACCGCACGGTCGAGGACATCGAGCTGTGGTTGAGCGAGGTCGAGGGTCAGCTGATGTCGGAGGACTACGGCAAGGATCTGACGAGCGTGCAGAATCTGCAGAAGAAGCAGGCCCTGCTGGAGGCCGACGTGATGGCGCACCAGGATCGCATCGAGGGGATCAAGGTGGCGGCAAATAAGTTCGTCGAGAGCGGTCACTTCGATGCGGACAACATCCGCTCGAAGGAGGCAGCCCTGTCGAAGCGATACGCGGCACTGGCGGAACCGATGGCTACGCGCAAGCAACGGCTTCTCGATTCGCTGCAGGTGCAGCAGCTGTTCCGAGATCTGGAGGACGAGGCAGCATGGATCCGTGAGAAGGAACCGGTAGCCGCGTCGACGAACCGTGGTCGCGATCTGATCGGTGTGCAGAATCTGATCAAGAAGCACCAGGCCGTGCTGGCGGAGATCAACAACCACGAGAACCGGTGCGCAGGGGTCATCTCCAACGGGGAGCAGATGCTTGGCGAGCAGCCGACGTCGAGCGAGGAGATTAAGCTACGCCTGGATGCCCTCAAGGATCAGTGGAACTCGCTGAAGGAGAAATCGAACCAGCGCAAGCAAGACTTGGAGGATTCGCTGCAGGCGCACCAGTACTTTGCCGACGCGAACGAGGCCGAATCGTGGATGCGCGAGAAGGAACCGATCGTGTCGAACCAGGACTACGGCAAGGACGAGGATTCGTCCGAGGCGCTGCTGAAGAAGCACGAGGCACTCGTGTCAGACCTGGAGGCGTTCGGTAACACCATTCAGGCGCTGCAGGAGCAGGCGAAGAACTGCCGCCAGCAGGAGACGCCCGTCGTCGACATTACGGGTAAGGAGTGCGTGATGGCGCTGTACGACTACACGGAGAAGTCGCCGCGCGAGGTGTCGATGAAGAAGAACGACGTGCTGACGCTGCTCAACTCGAACAACAAGGACTGGTGGAAGGTGGAGGTGAACGATCGCCAGGGATTCGTGCCGGCCGCGTACATCAAGAAGATCGATCCGGGCCTCAGCGCCAGCCAGCAGAACCTGATCGATGGGCACTCGATTGCGAAGCGCCAGACGCAGATCAATAGCCAGTACGATAACCTGCTCGCGTTGGCCCGCGAGCGTCAGAACAAGCTGAACGAGACGGTCAAGGCGTACGTGCTGGTGCGTGAGGCCGCCGACCTGGCCGCATGGATCAAGGACAAGGAAAGCCACGCGCAGATCAAGGATGTCGGCGAGGACCTGGAGGAGGTGGAGGTGTTGCAGAAGAAGTTCGACGACTTCAACGACGATCTGAAGGCGAACGAGGTGCGTCTGGCGAAGCTGAACGAGATCGCCATTCAGCTGACTTCGCTCGGCCAGACCGAGGCGGCGCTCAAGATCAAGACGCAAATTCAAACGCTCAACGAAGAGTGGGCAACGCTGCAGACGATCACGCAGGAGCGTGCCAGCCAGCTCGGATCGGCGCACGAGGTGCAACGCTTCCACCGGGACGTGGACGAGACGAAGGACTGGATCGCCGAGAAGGAGAATGCTCTGAACAACGACGAGCTCGGCAAGGATCTGCGTGGTGTGCAAACGCTTCAGCGCAAACACGAAGGACTCGAGCGCGATCTGGCCGCCCTGCAGGACAAAATCCGCCAGCTTGATGAGACGGCGAACCGGCTGATGCAGTCGCACCCGGACACGGCCGAGCAGACGTACGCGAAGCAGAAGGAAATCAACGAGGAGTGGCAGCAGGTGGTGACGAAGGCGCAGCAGCGCAAGGAAAAGCTGCTCGATTCGTACGATCTGCAGCGCTTCCTGAGCGACTACCGCGATCTGTCCGCCTGGATCAGCTCCATGATGGGTCTGGTGACGTCGGAAGAACTCGCCAACGATGTGACCGGTGCGGAGGCACTGATCGAGCGTCATCAGGTGAGAAAATCAGGTCCTTCAGGGGGTCTTTTCCGTAAAGGGGAGTTTCAAATCGGCATCAGATAGCCGAACTGTATCGTCTTCCGCTGTGTTACAAGTCAAACGTCCCTATAAAGACAGACTTTGATGGTGCTTTTCAAAAGCAAAGAGAATCCTAGATCTCATTCACCACAAAGAATTGAACGTGAACGACTGTTTCGATCTTTTTCCCTTTCAAAGCCATTCTCTCATTGGAGTGTTCGAATTTTAATTATTTGACCATTCATTATTTGCTTGAAATGGAATACTGTGTGAAATTTTCAATCTCCCATTCCAAGTCCAAGTTTTTTGTGTTACCATTTGTGTCTGTTCCCATTCATGGTCCGTGCATTATCATGTCTTCCGTTTGACCATCGTGAATGTCCCTTAAAAGTGTCCACAGGTCGAGCATCGTTCAAGCACAAAGTTGATATTATTAGCCAAGCTATACGTTTTCATTTATTGCCATCAACTTTTATGAACACACTGATGCAAACAACGAACTATACAATGAGCTATCAAAAATACGAGACACGCACACCTCGCAGTGGACAACATTGTGCCGTCTACGAAAAGCATAAGGAATCGTGTTTTTCTCACCCTAAACCAGCACTTCATTGAGGCTTGCCGTTTAATGTGCACAAATATTAGACCGGTCAATTTTATTCATTTATTTGTGTGTTTAAGTTTCCGTTTGATTGGAAACCCAATTCGTCCCCGGATGAAGTATTTGGACCATTTTGGAAATTATTGGCAGCACGAAAGCAAAAAACAATTATTGTACAAACAAAAAACCCGTTTTGTAAGAAACTTTCTTCCACCTTATTTACCATTTTGGACAGACAAAATTTAAACGTACTAAAATGATATGTTATTCTTTCTCCAAATTTGTGACCTTTTCTTAATTACTTTTTTTTCATAGAATCATCGTGCCGAAATAGATTTTCGTTGCGGTATCCCGCAGGTACAGCCCCACAGCAGCAAAAAGCAGCCTTTATCTTCGTTTCATTTTAGTTTTTTTTACTCTAAACCCAATTTTATCTAAAACAAATTGCAATAGCGCCCGCGCATTTTCGCCTTTTTCGCATTTTAAAAGCAAACTTTACCCACACACTCACTGTTGTTAATCGCCTTTTGCGTACGCTTTAATCGTTTTTGTACTTGTAACGTAAGATTATTGTGGTTTTAATACTTTGTACCTTTAATTTAAAATGTTTCTGTTTCAATAGTAACTTCGGCATTCTAATTTGGCGACACTTTATGTTTTTGTTTGATGTAATTAACTCTGGAACAAATA
The DNA here is from genome assembly GCF_943734705.1 of Anopheles coustani. Taxonomy (NCBI): domain Eukaryota; kingdom Metazoa; phylum Arthropoda; class Insecta; order Diptera; family Culicidae; genus Anopheles; species Anopheles coustani. The sequence goes on from NC_071289.1 coordinate 80,745,643, forward strand.
TGGATATATTTATATTTTGGCTGATAGTTTTCTGTGGTTCTTTTTTTTGTCTGTCATAATTTTGCGGTCTATGCTGTAATATGGTACACACATCATTAATAATGTGATATGTTGTTTATGGTCCGTTTATTTACATCACTGTATTTTTTTCTTCACCCCTTTCACATGATAAACATTTATAGCGCTGCTTACCTGAATTGCTGTAATGGTTTTGTCAAGCGCTAAAGCTAACATAAGTTTTGATCGTGTTCACGATCGCGATCGCGCCAGGAGCGAAACAGAACTTGATTCATTTTCTAACGATACAATGGATGGCATAGTTGGTTTCTTAGTTTGGAGCTTCATGAAGTTAATCTACACCTACATAATACAATAATATTAAATGCCATTACATGATTATCATTTTCAATTAATCAGTTCACGAAGTGGAAGTAACAAAAAACCACACACACTTCTCATGCATATTTGGCTCCGGCTTGCCGTGCAATAAGGCTCTCACATATGTGCTATTAATAATATAGTTTTCATTTACGTTCATTCGGTAAATGTGTGAGATATAGTTATTTTATTTTTCCTAATTCCATATTACACCCATTTTTTGATTTCACTTTCACTCTGGCTCAGGGTGGTAGCTCACATCATTCAAAAACATTATTTTACCGTCTTAGTGAATTATTTAATGACATTGTTTTATTTTCCTTTCGTTCGGTTGATCGATTTTCCGTACACAGGAGCATCGTACGGAGGTAGATGCACGCGCCGGTACGTTCTCCGCGTTCGAGCAGTTCGGTAACGAGCTGCTGCAGGCGAACCACTATGCCGCTCCGGAGATTCAAGAGAAGATCGAGAATCTGGCCAAGGCACGGGAAGAGCTGGAGCGTGCTTGGACGGCGCGTCGGCTGCAGCTCGACCAGAACCTCGACCTGCAGCTGTACCTGCGTGACTGCGAGCAGGCCGAGAACTGGATGAGCGCCCGCGAAGCCTTCCTGAACGCGGAGGAGGTCGACTCGAAGGGTGACAACGTGGAGGCGCTGATCAAGAAGCACGAGGACTTCGACAAGGCGATCAATGGGCATGAGGAGAAGATCGGCGCGCTGCAGGTGCTGGCCGATCAGCTGATCCAGCAGGAGCACTACGCTGGCAAGCTGATCGACGACAAGCGCCAGGAGGTGCTGGACCGCTGGCGGCATCTGAAGGAGGACCTGATCGAGAAGCGATCGCGGCTGGGAGATGAGCAGACGCTGCAGCAGTTCTCGCGTGACGCGGACGAGATCGAGAACTGGATCGCGGAGAAGCTGCAGCTGGCGACGGAGGAAAGCTACAAGGATCCGGCCAACATCCAGTCGAAGCATCAGAAGCATCAGGCGTTCGAGGCGGAACTGGCGGCCAATGCGGATCGTATCCAGAGCGTGCTGGCGATGGGAAGCAATCTGATCGATCGCAACCAGTGCAGTGGCTCGGAGGAGGCGGTCCAGAAGCGCCTGACGCAGATCGCCGACCAGTGGGAGTACCTGACGCAGAAGACGACGGAGAAGTCGCTGAAGCTGAAGGAGGCGAACAAGCAGCGCACTTACATTGCGGCCGTGAAGGATCTGGACTTTTGGCTCGGCGAGGTTGAGAGTCTGCTGACGTCGGAGGACGCCGGTAAGGATCTGGCGTCGGTGCAGAATCTGATGAAGAAACATCAACTGGTCGAGGCGGATATCCACGCGCATGAGGATCGCATCAAGGACATGAACAGCCAGGCGGATTCGTTGGTTGAGAGCGGTCAGTTCGATAGTGCCGGCATCCAGGAGAAGCGTCAGTCGATCAACGAGCGGTACGAGCGCATCCGCAACCTGGCTGCGCACCGCCAGGCCCGCCTGAACGAGGCGAACACGCTGCACCAGTTCTTCCGCGATATCGCCGATGAGGAGAGCTGGATCAAGGAGAAGAAGCTGCTGGTCGGATCGGACGATTACGGCCGCGATCTGACCGGTGTACAGAACCTCAAGAAGAAGCACAAGCGCTTGGAAGCGGAATTGGCTTCGCACGAGCCGGCCATCCAGGCGGTGCAGGAAGCGGGCGAGAAGCTGATGGACGTTTCGAACCTGGGCGTGCCGGAGATCGAACAGCGACTGAAGGCTCTCAATCAGGCGTGGACCGAATTGAAGGGCCTTGCGGCAACCCGTGGTCAGAAGCTCGATGAGTCGCTCATCTACCAGCAGTTCTTGGCGAAGGTCGAAGAGGAGGAAGCCTGGATCACCGAGAAACAACAGCTGTTGTCCGTGGAAGACTATGGCGATTCGATGGCGGCCGTGCAGGGTCTGATGAAGAAGCACGATGCATTCGAGACGGACTTTGCGGCCCATCGTGAGCGTTGTGCCGATATCCGTGACCACGGTCAGACGCTGGTGACGAACAATAACCATCACGGAGAGAGCATCTCGCAGCGTTGCGTGCAGCTCGACAAGAAGCTGGAGAACCTACAAGCGTTGGCCAACCGACGCAAGACGGCACTGCTCGATAACTTCGCCTATCTGCAGTTCATGTGGAAGGCGGACGTGGTCGAGAGCTGGATCGCGGACAAGGAGAACCACGTGAAGTCCGAGGAGTTTGGTCGCGATTTGTCCACCGTTCAAACGTTGTTGACGAAGCAGGAGACATTCGATGCTGGTAAGTTATTCAACGAAAGGCCAAACATACAGTTTCCCGTTGCTAATGTTTCCCCTCATGGTCATCATTTCACAGGTCTCTCGGCGTTTGAACATGAGGGCATTCATAACATTACCGCGCTGAAGGATCAGCTGATCAACGCCAACCATGCCCAGTCGGCCGCCATCCTCAAGCGTCACGAGGACGTGCTGACTCGTTGGCAGAAGCTCCGGGCCGATTCGGAAGCCCGCAAGTATCGCCTGCTCAACATGCAGGATCAGTTCCGCCAGATCGAGGATTTGTATCTGACGTTCGCAAAGAAGGCGTCCGCGTTCAACTCGTGGTTTGAGAACGCCGAGGAGGATCTGACCGATCCGGTGCGTTGCAATTCGATCGAGGAGATTAAGGCACTGCGGGAGGCACATGCCGCCTTCCAGGCTTCGCTGTCGTCGGCACAGGTCGACTTCCAGGCGCTGGCCGCGTTGGATCAGAAGATCAAGAGCTTCAACGTCGGTCCGAACCCGTACACCTGGTTCACGATGGAGGCGCTCGAGGATACCTGGCGCAATCTGCAGAAGATCATCGAGGAGCGTGACGCCGAGCTGGCCAAGGAGGTGCACCGCCAGGAGGAGAACGATAAGCTGCGTAAGGAGTTTGCCAAGCACGCCAATCTGTTCCACCAGTGGCTGACGGAAACGAGGTATGTCGATGGGTTGGGCTATGGTGGGGGGTATTTTTCTTCTTCTTTATTTCAGATAATTACATCCACTGCATACCACATCCTTCGAAATCTACTGAGGATTGAAGTGTGGCCCACCCTGTGTGTGTTACGTTTCAAAGATCACAAAAAACAGACACACAAACACGCCCACCACACACAGTATCACTAAATCCACTCTCCTTATGTTCACATCTCTACCCTTCTGTTACCTCCTGCATCGACCGCACACGAACACCGTATCACAACGTACATGTGTGTGTATGTCTGTGTGTGTGTATTACCCAACAATAGATACAACATACTTGGCTGGGACTTGAATGGGTAATGAAAGTTATGTGTGACTGACAAAAACGCCAAAAAAGGGCTGCTTTCCGCAGTGCAAAACTATTTAATTAAGCCGCTAAACAAATGCCATCATTAACCAGAACGCTGAAGCAAGCCAATGCCACGCAATCAGATGTTGCGTTTGCATTGATAAATATTTCTAAATACATAAAATTCGGTTACGGTTCATTATATTGTAGTAAGAGGTACATCTTGCGAAATCGAGAATGTTTATACATTTCGATAATATGATGTACTCTTCTCAAATCGAAGATCGTTTGTTTCAGAACTGTGGTGCATCGCTTTTCATAGAAGCAATTGAATCTAGTTACCATCGATGGATGTATAGCGCGATGATGAACTGACTGAAAACTATGGCAACTCGATCGGATCGATTCTATGCAAAGGGATCCGCCACAGAGTAAATGATTATTGTTGAATGAGGTATTCTAAAGCGAAAACATAACAATTGCCGCACTTAAAATAACATGATTGTTTACTCATGCTTCATAACCGAATGCCAATATTTGTCACATTTCTTAACCGATGCTGGCAGTGTGAAAATTTTCATTTAATCTTATCGAGTGATAAAAAAGATTGTTTTGGCCTTATAATCATACTTGGTATTTCACCCTTCTACAGAACGTCGCTGATGGACGGATCTGGCTCACTGGAGGAACAATTCGAAGCGCTCTGTCACAAGGCCAACGAAATCCGTGCCCGCCGTGGCGATCTGAAGAAGATCGAAGAGCTCGGTGCGACGCTGGAGGAACATCTTATTTTGGACAACCGCTACACGGAACATTCGACAGTCGGCCTAGCGCAACAGTGGGATCAGCTCGACCAGCTGGCCATGCGCATGCAGCACAACCTAAAGCAGCAGATCCAGGCCCGCAACCAGTCCGGCGTGTCGGAAGACTCGCTCAAGGAGTTCTCGATGATGTTCAAGCACTTCGACAAGGACAAGAGCGGCAAGCTGAACCACCAGGAGTTCAAATCCTGCCTGCGTGCCCTCGGTTACGATCTGCCAATGGTGGAGGAGGGCCAACCCGACCCGGAGTTCGAGGAAATCCTGAACGTGGTCGACCCGAACCGAGACGGCCAGGTGTCGTTGCAGGAGTACATCGCCTTCATGATATCGAAGGAAACGGAGAACGTACAAAGCTTCGAGGAGATCGAGAACGCGTTCCGTGCGATCACCGCCTCCGATCCCCGTCCCCGCCCTTACGTCACGAAGGAGGAACTCTATTCCGTGAGTATTTTGCTAGAACAATTCATATTTTTTTAAATGTTTATTTAACTCTTCGTTTGTTGTATTTCAAAATTACAGAACCTCACCAAAGATATGGCCGACTACTGCGTGCAGCGCATGAAACCATACAACGACCCGAAGACCGGCCATCCGATTACGGGTGCCCTGGACTATGTGGAATTCACGAGAACTTTATTCCAAAACTAAGGACCCACACTTTTTCCTGGCAATTGCTATCGATTGTTTTTTAACGCATTTTGACGATAAGAAAAATCGCGTCTGTCGATCGTCACCTTGGCGGCAAGACGACACATAATATATTTTTACTTTGATTTTATATATTTATATACATTCGAGCATGCAAGCAACATACTGTAGTGTGTGAGTAGTGGTGATAGTAGAACGAGAGCCGAAAAATCCGCCTTCCGCCCGTTTTATTCCTCGTGCGAATCATTGTTAAAACGCTTTATCGCTTTTGTACACGTGTTTAGCAGCTAAAGAAAAAAAATATTATCGAACGACGAGCGCAAAATCGAACCGATCGACCATCAACACCCTCTGGGATTTAGAACGGATAGAGAGATTCTTTTCTGGCCAGTTTCTTGCATACGAAACTGTCTTTGAATGGTGTGTAGGCGTTCAAAAGCAGCTATTTGTGTCCATCTTGGAGCAAAATAAATTAAAAAAAAGGATTACAAAATATTACCGTTGATAAAGCAAAATTTAAATCTAACAATACTGGAAACGACGTTAAAATTGAAAATCCGGCATATTTCCGGTACTCTTAATGCATATGTTGATTGATAGTGAGAGATACGTGAAGTATTTATTTACACCAATATCGAATCCAATATCTCGTTCAATTTCGAGTCTAACGTCGAGGGCGCTTAGCTGTGCGGCGCACATATATGAATAGCGCAATGAAGTCAAATATTCTTGTGAGTGCGTGCGCATCTTTCGGAAGCCGAAAGGAACAGGCACATACAGCAATGCACACAATACACTGCAAATGTATCCTAAACGTAATTCTATTTATCACCTGGCATCACTTCGGGCAGAACGAACGACAAACGTTCTCGAAATATAACTATACCCTCTTGAAATAAATGATTGCATCAAAAATTAATTCAAGTGTTTTTTTTAAATAATTGTATTTGTTGTCATCTATTTTTTGTGGTTTCAAAGAAGGAAAATTTTCTGTTAATGGAATGGTTATCAAAAAGGGTTTATTGCGGTATTGCTTTATTTCAGTTATAAGATTAACTGCAAAACAAATGTCAATAATCAAAATTGATCTAACATATAATCAAGCTATGAAATATACTAGAAAGAATATATAGCACGTCTTGCATTTGATGCAGAGAAAACGGAACATTCCCAAAGGATTGTATTTGCAACGCGTATGTACTTGCTATAACTTCTCGTAAGGATTTTTATAACGCCCCCGACCCTCTCGCATTCTCTAGAAGAAGATACCTTTGATATTTTGATCAAGTATTTTTTTCGTATCCTCCGTCACGTCGATCAGGGTCGAACTTTTGTTGAGAATGATAAAGACGTGCCGCGAGTTGCAGCTGCGCTTTACGATCCAATAGTCGTCGTGTGTCTTAACGATCGTTTCATCCATTACGTTCGAACGGTTACTACGGACGTCATCCAGAAGATCCACTATTAAATTCATTACATCGTTCGGAAGCCCACTGCCCGCGATGGACTGGTACTGCTGCTGACCCAACCGTACCGTCCCTCGGTGTTGCAGGTTCATTTCGTTGAAATAGATAAACTTTGGTGCCGTCGGAGATTCCTCCTTGCTTCCTCCGGAGCACCCGAAACTGTAGCCCGTCTCTCCGCTGGTCTGCAAGTGCTGGCTGATGTCGGACGAAATGCTCGTCAGCTGGGGATTGACGACGGCATTTAGCTCCAGATATAAGGACTGTTCGTTCTGTACCGATTCGTCATCCAGTAGGAGACAAAGGGAAATATTCTGCACCTTGCGGCAGACCATGAGCGAGTATCGTTTGATTTTGCCCTTCTCCGTGACGTACGTCGGGTGTGCCATTTTGTTTTTAGCAAAGTGATCGTACATCGGGCTGTGGAAGTACTCGTACAGCGTGTGCAGATCGGTCGGATTAAGCCCGCTCCACACCACCTGATCGCTGTACAGAAAAATGCAATGCTTGATCGGTGCGAATGTGGCCTCGATCATGTTGATAAAGTTTTGCACCCGCAGGAAGAGCAGCTGATTGAGTGGCAAGTACTGTACGCTCCCGAATGCGTCCACGACGTCGCACTTTTTCATCTGCAGGTGCAGGATGTAGCTCTGGTAGAAGGCTTCAAGTTTCCCGATCAGATTCGCCTGCGCATCCAGATCCTCGTTCGGGCGCAGATTGTCCTGAAACGTTCCGTGGAACATGCGAAACATCCGGTACGACTGACGAAGCACCGACTGGAAGATGGTGTCGTGTATCGTATCGCCATGATATTCGTTGTAGTCGCCCGATTCGCGGGACTTCCGCTCGAACGGAACATTAAGGGTCATGATCATCCAGTATCCCGGCTCGGGTTGGAAGTAAAATTGGCAAGTTTTCTGCGTATGCATGGTCTGCACGCTATCATCTTTGGTGAAGGTGCTGCAAATAAAACAATTACTACACTATATTCCGTCCTTGTGGACTGAGGGCCTGGTTAAACTAACTTGCTGAATTTGATGATCGCTTCACTCAATCCAACGTCCTTTATTTTGGTATCGATGTCTGTATCCTGGGGATGGTAGAATAACACTTTTTTCTCCTCCTGGAATTAGAGCCGAGGGTAAGCATGCAATGTTTTTAGTTCGAGGTATCAGTAAATAAACAAGCAGTACTGACCTCCCCTTCCTTGGGACCAAACACTGAGTTGAAAATGTAAAAACTATGCAGAGAAAGCTCAGCAGATAGTACTTGATTATTCATTTTAGCACTGCGTTATCTATTTCACTAAAAATTGGTGTTTTATGTTTCCGTTTTAGCGGTTGTTGCAGGAAGGGTACCGTGTTTTCTTATCACTTTTTTCACAATTTTCAAGGTTTCTTGTGGCAGCTAGGATGACAAATGTTTTGTTTACAAATATGGCACGCCAGATAGGAATGCTCCATAAAATAAGTGAATATTTTTAATCAACAAAATATACAGATATTGATGATTGTACTGGCCAACGAAGGAGGAAACTAAACAAGTGGGTATATTGAAACAAGAGTTTATAAAGTTGTTTATTTTAAAATAAGCTTTGTTTTTTCCAGGAGTCTTTACAGGACCATTCGCAATAAATCCCATAACTTTCTACAAAACGTCATGTTTGGTCCACGAAGCTGTGACGTTTGCGCAAACTGTCATGTTGCGCATTTCTGTTTCTGTTGACGATTCACGTTGGTTCGTTGCGGAAAGTAGGAAATAATGGAGAAAGTTAACAGAAAATCATCGACCCGACCGTCGGTTAAGCTTGCCGATCTAGACTTCACCCCAGTATTGATCGCATTAGCAGTCGTTCTTCTTACTTTAGGTGAGATCTTCAGCGAAACAGTAATCATCACATTGCTTTCACGCCAACATTCTTCTCCCGTAGTGGTGCTATTCCTGTGGAAGCGGAAGAAAACCGTCCGATCTGCGGTACTTTTCACCGGTCTGTGCGATTCCGGCAAAACATTCCTGTTCTCGAATCTCATTTTGGGAAGTGGGCGGGAAACGTTCACGTCGATCAAGGAAAATGTCGGCTTCTTCAAGACCGAAAAGGGACGCGAGTTGAAGGTGGTGGATGTTCCTGGGCACGAGCGGCTGCGAGGAAAGTTCTTCGATGAATACAAAAACGCCGCGAAGGCGATAGTGTACCTAATCGATAGCGTTACTGTGCAGAAGGACATTCGAGATGTGGCAGAGTAAGTAACTTGAGCGAAGAATAGACAAAAAGTTGAACATAAAATGTAATTTACATGTTTCCCTTTTCAGTTTTCTCTACACTATCTTGGCGGATAAAGCAACTGCCAAAATTCCAGTGATCATACTTTGCAACAAACAAGACGAAACACTCGCCAAAAGTGAGTCTGCCATCAAAAGCATGCTGGAAAAGGAAATGTAAGATTACAAACCAACTGCTACAAAAGGTAAAAAACTAAAATAACTTTTGGTATCGGTTTTGCTTCAGGAATATCGTTCGGCAGACCAGAAGAAGCCAACTTAAATCGGTCGACAACAGCTCATCGTCCGAAGCATTTTTGGGTAAATCCGCCAACGTTGATTTCGAGTTCGATCAGGTCGGACAGCGTATCCGTTTCGTGCCTTGCTCCGCCAAGGAAACACAGTACGACGAGTTGACCGCTTTCTTGGAGTCGCTGTAGGTGGAAGGTCCGTGTGTGCATTTGTTTTTTTTCTTTCTCATATACTTTAAAAGCTAAAATTTGTTTGAAATATGCCTGTTTGTATGAATGAAAAGTCTGCGAACCATCCATCTATCAATTTTGTTATTCCAGTGTTTTATTTACCAAAACATAATTTAAATAATTGCTTTCGCAGCTTGAAAGCTCTGCGCGTGCTCAAAAGCTCCCGACTCGTAAAAAGCCCGTCAGCAATAATGAGTTACCCTCGTGAGTGACTTTTTTCGCTTTTTTAAATTAAAATGGGTCAAAATTCAAGATTGTCTTCCAAACTTACGTGATGAATAGATTAATTAAGATTTAATCTAATTACTAATTTATATTTGCTTAAAAAATAAAATCAAATTGTCAGATACAAGGGTAAACATTAAATAACGCTTGGGTAGACATGGCAGACAGAAAGTTTGTAAGCACATGCATAGATGCGTCCGCTAACGGTTAAGCAGGACCCATCGATAACGATTTCTTTCGCTCTTGCCAAACGGAAGATTTCTTGATGAAGAGACCAGCCTTCCAGCGAGCGCTATAAATTACCGTAATAAATTACCAAGCCGACCCGAAAGTCACATGTAACGATTTGATTCTGGGCCGCAAGATCACTGGCAGGATCCTCCCGGTTCCCCTATGGGCTTCATGAAAGTTTTATTCAGACACAGGAAAGCCCAGTGCCTCCGGGAGGGCTGGCGTTTTAATGCCGATCCCGACTCGAGCCCATAAATATCCGTGAAAGAGCCATCCATCGTGGTAATATGAGTAGATTAGCCTGGCAGCAGCAATGGTGCACGCAAACGGCAGCAACACAGCAGCGTCATCATCTTCCCTGTGGAGGCTGAGGCTTCGGGGTGGCGGTAGCCCGATAGTCGATGGCACACGATCTCCCTTTTATTGCCCAATCGCCCAACGTAGCCCCAAAAAGGCTACGGGAGCTACGGGAGGATCATGATCGCATTCGGGTCGGTCTGGTGCGATTCGAAGGGACGATTAAAATTCTTCGATCGCCTCGCGCCGATAAACGAAAGGATGCTGGCCTGCCGTAGGACGTGGGAAAGCGAACATCTCGTGAAGGGCGGTGAAAAAAGGGCTCCAATTTTCATCCATACCAAGTGGACAGAAATGCCAAGGGACAACAAAAGGGATATGTTAAAATGGGGGGAAAAAAATCCACAAGCGCGATACTTTTAATGGGGCTGATGAAATTTGAATTTCAATAAGTTTCCCGGAAGGTTTATAGTTCTTCTCTGATTTGGTGTCTTCTATTCCACATCTTTTGAGTGTAGGATGTGAAAAATAAATTTACTTTCGCTTTTTTTTGTCTCGTTATCGCCTAAAGGGTGTACCGTTTGATCGGTTTCCGTTTCTCGCCCTTTCGGGCGTTCTGGGAAGAACCGGGTAAAGTTTCACTGACGCCAGCCAGCTTTCGTGTGAGATTTGGTGCTCCAAGCATGGCTGCTAATGGCCCATACCGTTCCGGGCGCCTTCTTTTCGTGGTAGCGCCGGCACACGATACCGTTAGATAATTATCAATTGGTCTAAGAATAAACACCAGTTTCGTTGGACGAAGGAGCATTTTGTCTTAAATCACTAATTCTGTTTAAGGTACGGGACCGTTTGGGTTCTTTTTTTTGCCCCGTGAAAGGGAAAAGTTGAGAAAAATTATACCGTCCTTTTTGATTTGTGGATATTGCCAAAATGCAGCAGTTATGGAAATTATAGGCATTCTCTCCCGGTATAGTCAAAAGGTATAAGAATATATTTAGGATATGAATAAAAAACATAAACCGCCTCCAGCTGTTATTAGAAAGGAAACCCCGAAAAATCGACAATAAAACCGTACAATCGTAAAATACACAACAATTAGGATCCATTTATGGAAACCGGTAACGATTGAGAAGTACCTGAACATCACGTAAAGTATACTCCATATTTCGTTCCTACACACAAACGGATTAATTTGCTCAAACGAATTCCGGACTCCTCATTAGGGATCGTTCGATTAACGAGCGCACCGGCCGCCGAGGAATAAAGGTTACTTATTGTTATTAATTGGCCGCATCCTAAGCGGATCCGATTGCTTAGCCACCGTATGCCCCGCTAATGTTAGCTGCACGATTCCGGTTCCTGGACATTGCACATTCTCAAGCGTGTCCTCGCCGAGAAGCACGAAGGGATAAGAATTGTGGGTTTTTGTGTGCGGTATTTGAGAATTTGGAGGTTTCCCCCACGGTTCAAAGCTACGAGGGCTTGCAAGGAGATTAGCCCCGAAGGCGTAACGTGTTGCAGCGCGTGCACTTTACTCCACCTCAGGTTTTGGGGTTGAAGGCATCGAAACGAAGCGAATCCCTCTGCCAAGCCCTGTCGGTCGTTTAGCGGCCACCAGGAGAGAGCATCTTCCTTCGACGCCGTTTTGATGGGTGTTCAGGTTTGGAATCTTTGCGCGTACGGGAGAAGCAATGGCCACGATGAATGTGTACCTCTGCGGTATGGCAGAGGCTTTAGAACGTAACTCTTAAGCTTAAGCTTAATGTTCGGCAGCTTCTTCATTACCCGGTGCTTCGGCCCTTCGGGCATTGCCATTTAATTTGATTGTGCTCGAGAACGTAACTCGCGACGCCCAGTCGCGCTGTCAACAGCTGCCCGTTTGTGGGGACTCCGTCTGTTCAGGACTTCAAGAACTTGAAGCACTTGTACCCCGGCGTTTACAGATGAATTTTTTTTTTGTTTTGTGAGTGCTTGCAATGTGATTTGTGTGTGTGTGTGTGTGTGTGTGTATTAAGGCTTCTTTCGGTTTGGACGAAGCAAAAGGATTCGTCAAAGGGATGGAGTTCAAATTCCACGGCTCATTCCACAAGAGGCGAACCGTGCGAGGTCCCGAGGAGCATGCAAAAATTATTGAATAATACTAGTTATTTCGTATTTGCTCCGTAATGATAATTGCTGTCAATGCGTGTGCGAATGGTGTCGCCTCCGAAGATGGCCTTCCACCCGAAAGCCTCCTTTTGGTCCCCCCCTCTCCATTTCCACCCCCTGAGGGAAGGTCAGCGAATGCCCTAAGGGTGCGCCTCACCGATGTTGATTTTAGCAATTGGGGTTCGGCAAGCCTGCAAGGAGTTCAACCTGCCTTGCAATGCAGCGGTTGCCTAATTAGTTGGGATTTGTATCCGGGAACACATTTAGTCTCTCAGCGTGTCCTTTCCCTTCTTCTACTTACCGTCTTGACGGCTAGAAGCATCCTGGGACTCCAAAAAGGGCACCAATTAGGAGCCACCAAGTGTCGGTGCCGGTACACGTTTCGTCTTGCGCCAGTTCAGAGTAACTTACACTGGAACCATTGTAATTACAACGCATTCGACAGCTAGAGCTTCATGCGTTCGAGGGTGAGTTAGATCGCGGTCACCTTCGTTGGAACGATCGCCTCCGGGAACGTGAGATTAAACGCTTCGTTTGTGGCAACGGCTTCCCTTCTTTACCTCATTTGTTTCTTTTTTTTTTCTTAAAAATAAGCCTTTAAATGAGTAGAAGAAAATACACCATTCAACCGTAGATGGTTACTAATCTGTCTTTTTAGCTCAGCTTGAGAGCAAGAGGAAAACATCGACGGGAGCCTAATGAGCGGGTTTGGTTAGATAATTTAAAAAATGGAAACGAAATGTTAACCCTCGAGTTTGGGAAGCTCGGACAATCGGTCAATTCTTACACCACCGAGATTAGTTGAGGTTAGCAGTGTCAACCATTAACACCCGAATTTGTTTGCCATTGCGTTGGACCTGGATTTCTTTTACGGCCGTGCGTAACATGGTACTTTTTGGGAGGTGTAAAGTACATTGGGAAAGTGTCAAAACAAACGTTTCAAATGAGATTGTCTACTTTGTAATTTCCACTTTTCCTCTTCACTTGGGAAAGATCCGATAGAATTAGCATCATAAATCCAAGAATGAAAATCATTTTTAAATGGTTTTAAACAATAAGTTGGGGTTTTAAAATGAGTCTTATTGTTCTTTTCTTCTTCTTCTTCTTCTTCTTCTGTTTAGCGTCTTCGTTAGACTTTTCCTATAACAATCAATTATTTTAATATATAAAATCAATTTGCCTGTTCAGTAATTAAAGCAATTCAAAATTTTTGGAGTGCAATTTATTTTATTTCGAACAAATTAAATAGAATTAATAAATTAAATACCACAGTATTAAGTTCTTAAAACTCTCACTATATTTTGTTATGTATTATACATAGTTAATTAAATCATCCTCCCAGAAAACAACAGTCTATCGCTCCAAAGTCTATCCTAAACGTTATATGGAAACCATGCGAAATGAATCAATCATCAACTCTGGTCGTGATTCGCGAATGGCAAACCCAAATATGAGAGGGCATCGCGCCGGCTTTAGCACCTTCCTCATTTGGATTGGCAGAGGAAAAAAATAGCGAAAAAGAAAAATCATTGAAATCCCGGCGCGTGTTTAGAGTTCCTCGCGCAACTCCAGCCTATTGCATGCTACCACTTCGTACTTTTCTTTTACGAGCTGCTTCACGGCAGGTTAGGAAGGATTTCATTCAAATCGAACCAAAACGAGCTGGTCAGTGAGGACAGCGTGCAGGTTTTATTTTTCGTTTTTGATTTGTATTTTTTTTTTGTTGATCAACGTATCGATCTTTACGAGGCGATCGAGAGGGATCGGCAGACGACAGCGGAGGGGCTTTAAAATTTATAATCTCGCCTCGTTTATGACGGATTTTCCCACGAGGCGTTCGCGGTCAGTGTCGCGCTTTGCAGCTACTGCCCCGAAGTCCGTTGGAGCTTTGGGTTGGAGTTTAGTTGTTTTTTCTTCTTGTTCTTCAAAACAGACCCCTTCTGGCCGATGACGACACTGGCGACACTGCGGACGAACCGTGGAGAACATAAATTGTTCTCAACGTGCGGCTTTAAGACCCCGGCGAACCGGAAGCTGCATCGATGAAAGGTTCATTTTGAGCGATTCGTGCATTAGGCAAAGCGGCTTCCGAGCGGTTGGCTTTAGTTGGATGTTGGGTGTTATTTATTTTTCGTCGCTTTATACCGTTCACGATCGAGAGATGGCTTCGTTGAATACTTTTCGGTCTCCAGTTCGGTTCCATTTTCAAACCGAAAACCGGCGCACCGGGAACTGTCGGCGGGACCCTTTTTCGGTGGCAAAAAGTGTCATAAATAAATCGATCCAATTTCGGTTAAGCAGCCGCCGCCACGCGGGTTGGAATTTTGATGGAAAGCCGTCGGTCCCGGCCAGTGCTGCAGGAACTGATTAAGAAATATATCAAAGTCTCCGCGGGATGGTTCGTAAGGTTCGTTCGCTCTTCTTTCCTGGGAACGGGCGCCATAGTATCGGTTGTCGTCTTCGGCTTGGCACATTGAATTGCTAAACTGGAAGTTGTGACTTTTGTTTCGGTTTCTAATTCACTTTTACATTTTAAACCTTTTGGTAACAGATTTTATGTGTTGAAGAGGGTTTTTTATGGTACTAAGAAAATATGGTTCATTAATATTCTAGTGATCTAATGGCTGTGCATTTGGAATGAGTTTTTAAACAACTGTCACTGTGTTTTTATGATCTTTTAAAGAGGACAAGGTGCATCCTGCAGTATCCTGTTCGGCCAGGAGCCAAAACCACATCCGATTGTCCGTTAACGATTCTCCGAATCCATGTATGCTCGCTGTGTAATTGATTTTTATTTTATGAATGGCACACGATTCCCAAACCGCCGCCTGGTACCATAAACCGACTGGGCGCCTGTTCGAAAGGCAGCCGTGAAAGAGTTTCTTCCCACAGCGCGAACTGTACGGAACCCGGACCCCGGGTTCGAATAAAGAATTCTTCAGCTTAAGGAGAAAAGTGATAAAATCCGTACGCAGACAGTGGCCTCTGGAACGGCACGGGAAATGGACATTTACGGAGTGTTACGATATTCGGTAGTGTGGCGTCAGCCAGTTTCGCCGGTGGGAAGATGGGCCCAACACGCCACTTTATGGCCATCCGGCACACCATTGCCCGGGCGGACGCACTTCCAGTTCGGGCAGCACGTCCGTTCTTCCCATTTCGATGCTTAGGGAGCGTTTAAAGACGTTTAATTGAATTCTGTACTACACATTAACACCGGAGAGGAAAACAAAACACCTGAAAAATCGAGAAAAAAAAAACACATAAAACAGCATGACTTGAGCAAAACGATCGGAGCCGTCCGGGCCCGTTCCGTGCGCCCTACGGGCTCATTAAGATGGTGTTAGGAATTCATTAGGAGCTACAGAACCGGACGGACGGCGTCCCCGAAGCTCGCCAGGGTGTTGCGCTTTTTACGGCTTCCGGCGCCGGGACCGATTTGGGAAGTTGTGAAACAAACTGAGAATTGTGCCATCAAAAACCCGCCAATGCCTGGTAATGTTCATTCATGCCGGAGGGGACGTTGTTTGCCTTATCCCCACAATTGTGGGATCACATAAGCGCGTGGGATAAACATTATTTGTTCGCAAAAGTAGCGAATGGTTCTTAAGCAGTTGCTTTAAATGTGCTAAGTACTTAATCGTGTTGTGCCGATTAGATTAATGGTATGTAAACCTATAAACACTTCTTGTTGATCATCAACGATCATCTTACAATGATCATCTTCTAGTGAAATTTACATTAATCATCTTAAAATAGTTTGTTGAATAAACAAACAGAATTAGATAATAGGAAACGATAAATCGAATAACAAATTGACGATGCTATAGTTAAATTATATTTATTTATTTTGGTATTACGGGGGTTGCCATATTGTTAATTCGTTATTATAATATAGTTTAATTCTAGTAAAAAATGTTTTTAATATTTCTTACAAATATTTGGGGCTAGGTGTATGAGTATGAACTAGTTTTCTTCGTCGATATTTTTTGTTTTATCACTTTTACAAAAACTGACTACCAACTGCTGACCCCATTTATAACTACCTAAAGTTACGTCGAGGTAGCGTTGAAAGATTTGTAAATCATCTGTCAAAAGAAAAGTTATGATATTTTCTACAAAAATAAGTTTTACCCGGCCGAACAAAACAGCTGCGCAATTAGTTTTTTGCTCTTCGATGGTGGCGCAATAAAACAAATGCAATCACGAAGGGCTATAATTTTGTACTCGCGACACGCCGGCCCTTTGTGCGTACACTCGTTAGCGTGAACAAACTAAAGATAACGCCTACTGGTTTTTACTTGTTTCGTTAGCTAGAAGCGACGCTTCGAAAGGTCCTTTCGACCCGTTAATTTTCGTAATAATTTTCTTATGCAAATGTGATCGGTTTTTTCGCGCGCACAGGCACGAGCAGCTAACAGCGCAATCGGTGGCTAGTTTTTAACAAATCGCAGCCAGCTTATTAAAGGGTAGGGTTTAAGAGACCACCATTAATGTTCGGACAACCTCTTGCTGGAACAGACGCCTCTTCCAAGGTGGCGACGTGTGTTCCGTTTGCATCCCGGGACCATTTTCCTCACCAGTAAATGTCATTTTTATGACACCGCGAATTGAGTCCTCTGTCTCTTCGAACGTTTATGAAGACTCCTCTACAGAAATGGATTCTTGTTAGGCCTGTTGTACATAGAACACTTAACTAAGTCGTTGCAATATGGAAGGTTAAAATGCTCGTTATGTTTTTGTCATTCTCGTTACTATAATTGCAACTATACGGATTGAAATGGTGGGCTTAATGTGGCAGGAATTTGTCCCGTGTGGTTTTAACCAAGCTCGTGCGTACTGAAGTATGTTTTTGCTAAAAAAAAAACTGCATGTTACTTATTTTAAATAATAATTTAATTGATTCGGGATAGCATGAACTAATAAACATTAAACGTTGCGAGCAGATCTAGCTTTTTTAACAAAGTTGGGCGGGCTACAGTGAACTTGGAGAGTAAAGTTGGTAAAAATGTTGTTCAAACTGGGGTTATTTTACGTGATTCTGTGCGAATTGCAGACCTTAGGGTGGACGGCAAGAAAAGAAGCTATAATTTTCACTTTGGAGGAACTATTGAATAAATTGGATTCATTGGATTGGAATAAATATTGGAAGGAAATATTGGATTATGTTCAACTGTAGCTTGACAATTACATGAAGAAGCTCGAAAAAATAGAATTTTATATGGAAAATAAAATGGTAGAGCAATTACAACGAATGAAAAACAAAAATTCTGCCGCTCAAGATCTGGAAGACACGAGCTGATGCAGCTTTTAAAAGATCTCCGATTTTCCGAGAGAATTAGTTGCAGGATGGTGTAACAGCTTAAAATGTAATTATGCTGTTCTAAAAGTAATACGTATTCCTCCATCTAAAAAGGAGGTATTCAAATGGACTGTATTGTGACTTCCACCTACTTTACCCCCAAGTCATATATGATGTTTCGAAGGCTGCTAAAGCAGCTCGCTAATTTCCTGTAACTGTTGTTTATCGTTTTTACATAATTTTTAAAAAGAAATTCTTATTTATTGTTAGGCTAGGAAAAATTTATATGTTTGTAAACCGATGGCATCAAATTCCTACATTTTTCATTTTCAGGTATTTGCCTGCTCTCGTCTGCTGTTTTTATTTAATGTAATGTCTTTCTCGTCTCACTAGCCAAGAGGATTGTCCTTATTGAAAACCATCCCCGTTCCCGCCTGCCTCCTTTCTGGCTCGAGTCGTAAACCACCCGTGGAAAGACATTAATCGAACACGACTTCATTTCGAGATCTCGGCGCGGGCATACCAAGTCGGTGCAATAAATAATCAATCTGTGTTGCAAATGCAATTAGTTTCACTTAGTTCACTCACTTGCCGGACTGATCCGGCATGCTTTTCCCACTTAGGCTTACCTACCGGAAGATGGGGGAAGGAGTTGCTGTGGGAGTTGTTTCTGGTTTTGGATGCTAGCGGCGCCTCCGTCGGGCGGATAAACGAAGGGAATGATTCTGCAGGATTGAATCTTCCTTAGTGAGTTCCTTCCGCCCGACACGATGAGAATCGACGCCAGGTACATTGCATCAAGCTGGTTCGTTGTTCTACCTACGCAATGTACCAACTTGTAAAACTGAGTCGGAGAAGAAGGAAAATCTGCGTGGAAAGATTATGCATATGCGACATCGTTAAAATGGCTAACGAGACACATTTTTCATCATGCAGTAAAGGTACTCATGTGCACCTGTGGTGGATTTTAAGTATAGTATTTTAGTTTGAGGTTGGTAAAAATTTGAACTTAAAATTATTAGTTTTATATGTTTTTATTAGTTTGGAGTTTTCGTTCCCAAAACAATTTTTTAAAATTTTTATCTACTTTATTTACAAATGAGAAGCTCAGTTGGTTTTCCCTGCTTTTTTTAAGCTACTCACGATTTAGTACAAAAATCGTACCGTCGTTCGAAATGAAAGCGCGATGGTAAGGCGAATATCAAATTGCAGATTGAGGCACGATTGACTGCGATCAGTCGACGAATCGATCGCAAAACATGCGATCCGCTCACAACGTGCACAATGCTCCTTCAGTCCACCTTCACAAATCCTGCAAAGTTCAACTGGAACAAGAGAAGTAGCTCCAGTCGGACGGCTTCCCTTTTTCGGGCGATCGATCCACCGCACGATCTCGGGGTAAAGCAAATCGAATAAATAAATAAGAGATTTATCGGTCGGATGGTGAGTGAACTCCGGAATGATCCGAAAGGGTGTCTGGTCCGGCCGCCTATGCCGTAGAAGGAAAAATGACGTAGGATTGACGAGCACGGAACCTCCTTCAGCTCATTGTGCTGCCCTTTGCGGTGACTGCAGCCTGTAGATGGTACGTCTTGGTGATTGGCTCCAAGGAGGAGATGGGGTTTCGGGATGTTCGTTTAAATTATGACACTCTCTCGGTGGGTTCTCGCGCCAAACGTGAAGTTCGGGAGAGCTTCCCGCAGTCGGGAGGGAAAGATTGAACGCGTGCTGCCCTTGACTTCGACCCGGAGGCCAACGCTAGAAGGGAAACTCCTTCTTCTGGTGGGCGTGTAAGGGCTGTAAAGTTGTGGCTTGAAGCGCCCGGCCTAGACACAACCCTAGCTGCATACCGGCCTCTCCTATTCTCTGCCTCGCTGAGCCGTGTGCCTCCATTAGAGCCTCTACCGTTTTGTTGCACGCGAGCGGTCCGACTCGAAACGCGGAACCATTGCCGAGCCGTGTTTCGTTCCCACGCCACGCGACACATGAATTTGTTTTCCGCCCGTCCGATGCCGAGCATAAGTCCCCCGCCCGCAGCACAAGCCCACGGTTCGGCCGGCGGAGGCTCCTGGCCGGAGCTGGCGGCTGCCAACGGTTGCTTCTTCTGCCCCGAGACGCCCAGCAGGGGTCCTGCCGGAGGTTACGATCGTGATCGTGTAGCGACTCCGTAGGACTCCCGTGTCTGTCTTGACGGTGCGGTGCGTGAAGTGGCCGCCGGTTTGTGTTCGGGGTGTTGTTGGTTTTCCTTTTTCCTTTGTCATTCGCATCGGGTCCTCCCCTAGCCCTTCTCCCGACAGACAAACGGCCCGTGTTTAAACTGTCGAGCCGTGCGCGTTCTCGTCTCGCCGACCCGCTTCTGACCCGTAGATCTTGAACACTGATTTGTCTGTTGCCTGTTGCCTCGCATCTACTCCCCCTTCCTCTAAGCGGGGAAAAAAAAGGCTTACCTTCAAAAAATCCCATCCCAGTGCGAGTCCCATTAGAGATGATCGGCAGGGAGCGGGCCGTGCGTGGCGTTAATTTTCAGACTCGCGTCGCGACCCGATGCGTTTAAACCTGATACCCCTTTGTTTGCACGACGACGATGACGACGATGGCGCGTTGGACGGTATTCGAACCGCTTAAGACCTTTCCCTCATCCCCCCCCTCCCTGGATAGGCTGAATTCGATTCCGTTCGTGATCTTCGAGCTAGCGATCAAGTGGCCCGCCAGGAGGATGGGTCCCTTTTTTCTCGGTTTGTTTGAGGAACAATTTACCCCCGTCGGTCTCCAGATGGACGGATAGGCCAATGGATGGATGGATGGATGGTGCTACCAAGTGCATTGTTTGCGCTAGTGAAGGTGTCTCTGGGAAACGCCCGGGAAAAATGTGGTGGTCCACACAATGGTTTTCGGGGGACAATTTTCGGTCCACTTTTCGGGCACGCTCGGAAGGGGGTTCAGAAAATTGGACAGATCTCCCGACGATGGAAGTGAGCTGGTGCTTTTTCTTCTGCCACCAGAACATTACACAAAGAATTAGAGGTTTCGTGACGAGTGCGGGGTTGGGTTTCGGTTTTTTTTTGTCTAAACATTTTTACGTTAGTTCTCCATTCCAACATCTCAACAGGAAAGAACGACATAGTTTTGCTGACAAGATCTTTCTACTTTTTCCCAAGATATGTTGTTAAAACAGCTTATATAGTTCTGTTTAAGTTTAAAGTTTGTGAATTTACATTCAAAACCAATCTGTTTTATGATCATTCTAACCAGCTATATCATCTTTCATAGTGCAACTTATTTTGTCATTCATCTTGATTCATCTCATTTGTCAGTGATTACGATACAAAATATTAAGAGTATGCAGTTTCGAAGCATGTGAAATATAATCCTCTGAAATATTTATTGCTTAACAACTGCCCTTATTTAAGTGATGGCTTGAAACCTTTATTGAGTTTGACCATATGTTGCGATTATATATTTATGCAACATTAATGCTACAACTCGGAAATTGCAACTGGGGATTTGCATGTAAACAACACGCTTTAGGATTGGGGTTGGTCGTCTTTGCCGTGCGTTATGACCATGTTCTTGTGTTTTTTGTTTTTTTTTTTTATATTACACGACAAGTTGCATGAAATCGTTTATTCGCGTCCATTTAAGCGCTTCTTTACGATACGGAAGCTAGTTGTGATTGGATGCGGAGTTTAATTCCATAGATTTTTTCCATAGATTTTTTCAAACTGGACAAAGATCGTTGCAAAAGGTTGTGCGGTGGAATGAAGATTGTGGGCAACATTACATTGTGTTGTGGATATCTTAGCTACATCTCATATGGGTAATAATGTTTCCTTGCCTGGACACCGTTTAGCTGTTTGACCGCGGAGTCGTTTGCGATCTGCAAGCTTTTGTTCGCAGTTCATCTCGCCTTTGGAGGTTGTGGCGGTCGAATCACAGGAGGTGGCGAGGAAAAAAGTGAAACCTATAAAAATAAGTATGTAAAACATGGCCCACACCGGGGCAGGGGCGTTATTGATCCGTATTAAAATTTTACTAGCATGCAAATCAATTTCATCGCACCCTCGAACGATCCGCGGCTCGGTGTTCGGAACGGTTATGGAGCGCGATCTTGATCTCAGCATTATATCACGACGAAAGTCTCGACGGGCCCGGCAGGTCAGCAGCATGGTGGATAAATGTTCTGCCCATTGGAGTCAGCCAACGTTGGTTCAAGTCACGCGCGATTGCGAACCATTATCCGGTGTGCAAAATGAGAAATTTCCATGCCGACCGATGTCGATTGCTCGATGGGCCATTTGGCCATGTACGGTGGTGCATTGGGGAAGGAAAACGTATGAGATTGCGTTGCTGCAGCTGACCGTGTTTCAGCGGTGAGTTTTTTGTATGTCATTTTTATCAAACGTGGAAACGTTTTTAAACTACAGTTGAACGAAATACGTCATTTGAAAGTTCCAAAACAAGTTCATATTCTGTTCCATCAAGGTGCTTTTTTGGAACTCACATCCAAAGCGTGCCGTATGCGGTTGAAGTCAGAGTGCAAGTGGTAACACATCTCCAGACTAATAAAATACAATCAAGCCGGAGATCCTCAATGCGTCTTCGTAACGCAAGAGCTCAACTTTCGAATCGGGCCCCGTGGGTGAGTCATAAGATTTTTACTTGGTTGGTGCAACTGAAGGATGTCAATAAAATCAATCTGGAAATAAAACAATAAAACATGGAAACAGACGGGCAGCGGCCGGTCTCTTTTGCCGTTCGGTTCCTTTATCGTGAGATAACCGTTCCGGTGGGTTTTGTTTTCATTTTGATTTCTTAAGGAGAGAACGATGCACCTTTGCAGCATGTTTATGTTTTGATTTGAAATCTGAATTGTATTGTTGGTGTAGTTTAGCCATAGAAAACTGGAACTAAAGCTATACTTATTTTAAAGGTTTTTTTAAATTGTTTGT
Source organism: Anopheles coustani (assembly GCF_943734705.1). Classification (NCBI taxonomy): domain Eukaryota; kingdom Metazoa; phylum Arthropoda; class Insecta; order Diptera; family Culicidae; genus Anopheles; species Anopheles coustani. Next base: position 80,768,137 of record NC_071289.1, read on the forward strand.
TTTTTTTCGCAGAACATTGAAGTTAAAAAAGTTGTACTCATGAAAAACTGTTCGAAGATATTCAATCATTTTAAGCTTGTAGAAAGCATGGAATATGTGAAAATTCTCAAAATAACGGAATCACTAATGTAGCAACGTCAAAAAGCGGACCACTGTTGAAGATTTCTCAGAAAACATCATATGGAAATCAGAATATTTAAAAAACATTGTTTGTTTTCCGTCTGCACTCTTACGCACCCTTATTTGACTAACGAAACCCATTCATAAAAACATGATTCAAGTCATCCAGATTCTTTCGTTTTTTCAAAATAGATCGTGATGTTATTGTTTTTAAAGCATTCGGGCAATTCTACCGAACAAAAACTCTGGTCACACATGAAGTAAAAAACAAAACATCTGAAACCAAACAATGAAGTGGTAGAAAAATTAGATCATACAAAAAATAAACTTAATCTAATTTTTGATTGAATCATGTGGAATATCATGTTGAAGGATGCAAGCTGAGCTAAGCCTTCAGTTTATTGAAAACAGTTGACTGAACTTCACGGAAATTCTTGAACTAGTGAAAATGTTGTTCAAACGAGCGTTTTTGTGTGTCATTCTGTGCGATTTGGTGCGCTTAGGATGGACAGCAGAAGGAGAAGCTACAGCCGACATGCCAACCGTAATGGAAGCGATCTTTCACACTATGATCGATTTTCGGAAGGAAATCTTGGACAACTTTCAACTGTCGCTTGAGTATCACACGGAGCAGCTTGAGGAAATCAAAGTTCATATGGAATATAAGATGGAAGCACAAGAAAATCGAATGAAAAATGAAATCAACGAAATTAGAAAAACACTTCGCGAGATCAGCAGCGTGTTGGTTCCCAGTTCATGTGACCGGATGAAATCTAAGTCCTCCGGAATGTTTTACATTAGTCCTTATGGAAACATTGCCCAAAAACTCTTGGTCTTTTGTAACTTCGATAACAACTTCAATCTCGGCGGTGGCTGGACGGTATTCCAGCGACGGATTGATGGGTCCGTCGATTTTTTCCGCAACTGGACGATGTACAAACATGGATTCGGAGACATTAGAAGAGAGCATTGGCTGGGTTTGGAGAAACTTCATGTTATGACGAGATCGGGAAGACACGAGCTGTTGGTGCTGTTGGAGGATTTCGAAGGAAGTTCAACCTATGCGCTGTATGATGATTTCAAGATTGCGAGCGAGGTGGAAAAATACAAGCTCACCCTGGGAAAGTATTCGGGTACCGCTGGTGACTCGCTGACACGCCACAATGGAATGAAGTTCTCTACATTCGATGGAGATAATGATAAATCCGATGGCAACCTTGCTGAAGCATTATCTGGAGCATGGTGGTTTGGAATCACTGGGGTATTGTATGTATTCCACATGTAAAATGTAGACGCATACATTCATTCTCAGCTAATACAAATGTTTGTTTCTTTCTTTTCTATTGCAGTCATTTGAACGGACCATATATTTTAAAAGGTAACCATAATCGATATGGAGTGAGTTGGAACTCATTTCGACATCCCTACTCGATGAAATCAGCAACAATGATGTTTCGCAGTCGTGGCTCTAACTAGCTCTCGGATGACTGTGGCCCTCTGCTCTGTGGCCTAGTTAATTTAAATCTATTTCATTGTTTTGTAAACTAAATGTATTTACCGGACGAAATAAAGTGAAATAAATTGTTATCTCGATTGAAAAAAAAACATGTCATAATATTATTGAAACCATCCCTTTGCGATAAAGGAACATTGTGGATCAATCATGGCTTGCAAAAAGTTTATTTGTTTAATCTTGGACTGCATAAATGTTATTGTAGAAAATTATGCACTGGAAAAGCAGCTGAGCAAAATCAAAAACAAAAATCTGCTATGACGTAGCGTATGGCACGAACTAACAAACGGAATGATATGGTTTTGTGTAAATTATTTTTCGAACTTTCCTAAACACTTACTTGCAAACATACGTAGTTTTCCAAGGGCGCCAATTATATCAAAGCTCAGAAAAACTAATCCAAGTAAAACTTCTAGGGTGGAAATCATAAAAAAGTGACTATTTTTCACCTGAGCGTGTACGAGGTGGATGCTTAATTATATGTATAGTCTTATTTTCCCGCACTATACGATAAAAAAGGAATATTTCATTTGCACAACGCGATTGAAGTCCGGGCCTGGAATTTGGGCTAGAATATAATTTAGTTTGAATGATCGTATATGTGTGTATCACATATTTTTTGGCGCACAGTAAATTTCGTTGAGCTTGCGATTGTGTGTGAAAGAATTGCTGCTGTAGTGCTTAGTTTAATAAAAAAAGGATAGCTTCTAGTACACATGACGAAAACAAGAAATGAATAGCATAGGAATGTTTGATTTACATTAAACTTAAAAAAATAATAATAAAAAGGAATTTCTCATTTTTCTTTGCATTCTCAGCTTAAGCTGGCCTCTAAGAGAGGGCTGACTGTCCACGTTTGCGAAGAGAAAAAGTCTAGTAAGTCCTTAACAGGCAGCGAATGAGCGAAGACGGTTATTCACCAAAGAAAAAAAAGAGATACTTCATAAACATTCTTTGAGAATCCAGCAGAAAGGCATTAAAATCATTAGTTATAGAATAAATTAGTATGGGGGAAGAGAGAGGTAAAACATTCAAGAACTATAAAAAATCTACAATGAAATCTGACGAATGAGTAATGTACTTAAACCCCCCTGTATTTTCGTACATAAATGACGCAAATGGCAATCCAGTTTGATTATGATCGTGTGACTAACCCGTTTTAGGTTAACAAACAATCTACTAGCTTTTTGGAAACAAAAGTATAATTCAAACGCGATCGTTCTTTGCTTGAGCATTATTTCTTCAAAATGATACGTTCAGTTGTTTGTAGAATCTTCGACAGACTCCACGGAAAATTGGAATTAGAGTGAAGTTTGTGAAACATGCTGTTAAAAAGTGCACTGTTGAGTGTGATTCTGTGCAATTTGGTCCGCATAGGATGGACAGCAGAAGGAGAAGCTACAGCCGACATGCCAACCGTGATGGAAGCGATCGTTCGGGCTATGATCGATTTTCGGAGGGAAATCTTGGACAACCTGCAACTGTCGCTCGAGTACCACACGGAGCAGTTAGAGGAAATCAAAGTTTTCGTGGAACATAAGATGGAAGAACAAGAAAACAGAATGAAAAACGAAAATGAGTTAAAGTTCAACTCAATTTTATTAAAATTTCAACAATTTGAAAAAACACTTGATGCGATAAACAGCAGGTCGCATTTCGGCGGTGGCTGGACGGTGTTCCAGCGACGGATTGATGGGTCCGTCGATTTTTACCGCAACTGGACGATGTACAAGCACGGATTCGGAGACTTTAGGGGAGAGCATTGGCTGGGTTTGGAAAAGCTTCATGCTATGAAGAGATCGGGAAGACACGAGCTGTTGGTGCTGTTGGAAGATTTCGAAGGAAACTCAGCCTATGCGCTTTATGATGAGTTCAATATTGCGAGCGAGGTGGAAAAATACAAGCTCACCATATCGTATCCTAACTCATACAAGTGTTTGTTTCATTCTTTTCTATTGCAGTCATTTGAACGGGCCATATTTTCTCAAAGGTTACCATGAGCAATGGGGAGTGAGTTGGGCCACATTTAAACATTTCTACTCGCTAAAATCAGCAACGATGATGTTTCGCAGTCGTGCTACTAACTAGCACTCTGGTGACTTTGGCAAATCGCAGGATTATACCTTCGATTTTCTTTGCTTGCGCTGTTCTGTGTTGTAAACTAAATGTAATTACCAGACGAAATAAAGCGAAATAAATAGATATCTTGATGAAAAAAAAACAACTCATAATATAATTGAAACAAGTCTTCTACGTTAAAAGAAAATTGTGGATTATATTTATTTGTATAATGCTAGATTGCATAAATGTTATTGTAAAAAAACTATCACGATGTAGCGTATGGAACGAACAAAAAAAGGAATGATATGGTTTGGCGTAAATTCTTTATCTAATATTTCTAAACAATTGCATGCAAAAATAATCATAACAAGGGTGTCAGTTGAATTAATGCTCAGAACAACTAATACAAGCAAAGCTTTTTGAAAGGAAATAATAAAAAGTGAGTAACTATAGCTTAACTGCACATCATGTTGCAATAGCGTCCCGGATCAAACCAAAAATGTTTTTCATATGGTTTATGCTCGCTCAGTTCGTTCGAGTACACTCGAGGTTGTATATTTTCCATCTGGCCTAGAATAGAGGCTAGAATATAATAAACAAAAGGATTGTCGTTTTTTCTAAAAAGGTTTGTAAGTTCTTAACTGCCAGGATATGACCGAAGACGGTTGTTACATCAAAAAGTAAGAAAAGATACCTGATGAAAAATCTTTGAGAAACCACGCACAGCAACAGAATAATGAAATCATTACTCATGGGAGAAAGAAGTCAGGTGGAGATAAAATCTACAAAAACTATTTAAAAATGTACAATGAAATCTGACCAATGAGTAACATGCGTAAACCCCTGGTATTTTGCATAGATATTACCAAAATGGAAGTCCAGTTTGATTATGATCGTGTGACTAACCCATTTTAGGTTAACAAACACTAGTAGTTTTTGGAAACAATAGTGTGATTCAAACGCTATGAAAAATAAGTACGCAAAAAAAATATAAAAAACATATGTAAAACAAAATATAAAAACAAAATATAAAACAAATATTGGCTGGGAACAACTAACAAGTTTTTAGAATAACTGCATTAAAACCTGTGGCAAAATTAGTTCATTCTAGGATTATAATCAATGGAAAGTTTTTATGAACGTTGAAGTAAATAAACGTACCTAAGGGTTCTTTACTCGATCGTTCTTTACTCGAACAATATTTCTTTAAAATGCTACGTTCAGTTGTTTGTAGACACTTCGATGGACTCGACGGAAAATTCGGGAGTGAAGTTTGTGAAAGATGTCGATGAAAAATGCGCTGTTGTGTGTTATTCTGTGCAATTTGGTGCGTTTAGGATGGACTGCAGAAAGGGAAGCTACAGCCGACATGCCAACCGTCATGGAAGCGATCGTTCACGCTTTGACGATTTTCGGAAGGAAATATTGGACAACCTGCAAATGTCGCTTGAGTATCACACGGAGCAGCTGGATGAAATCAAAGTTCATGTGGAACACAAGATGGAAGAACTAGAAAAACGAATGAAAACTGAGAGTGAATCAAAATTTAAAGAGCTTCGTGAGGAAATAAATAGCACATTGGATCAACAACAAAATAGCTTATCCTTTCAAGTGCAAGACCTGAAAAATCAAAGCATCGCAAACTTCAAAATACTTCAGGAGGATGCAAATAGACTTAGAAATGAAACTTTCCAACAAATCACCAACATTGAAAAAGCACTAGACGAGATGAGCAGTGAGTTGGTCCCTAGTTCATGTGACCGGATAAAATCTAAGTCGTCTGGAACTTTTTACGTTGGTCCTTATGGAAACATTGCCCAGAAATTCTTGGTGTTTTGTAACGTCGACAACAACTTTAATCTTGTCGGTGGCTGGACGGTATTCCAGCGACGGATTGATGGGTCCGTCGAATTTCACCGTAACAGGACGATGTACAAGTACGGATTTGGAGACATAAATGGAGAGCATTGGCTGGGTTTGGAGAAACTTCATGTTATGACGAGATCGGGAAGACACGAGCTGTTGGTGCTGTTGGAAGATTTCGATGGAAATTCAACCTATGCGCTGTATGATGAATTCAAGGTCGCGAGCGAGGTGGAAAAGTACAAGCACACCGTCGGAAAGTATTCGGGAAACGCTGGTGACTCGTTGGAAGACCATAATGGAATGAAGTTCTCTACATTTGATCAAGATAATGATGAATATGAAGGCAATAATTGTGCAAAAGCATATGGAGGGGGCTGGTGGTACATAAAGTGCTATCGCTGGTACGTGTAAAAAGAGTCAAATTTAGTTGCAGTTTCTGTGTTCCATCTCTTAAAATCACTTTTTTTTCTATTGCAGTAATTTGAACGGAAAATATTTTGAAAGGGGTCAGGAGCACGTGAAGGAACAAGGTATTGTATGGGCACGTTTTCGAGGATTTAGTTACTCGTTGAAATCAACCACTATGATGTTCCGAAGCCGTACTTTTGGTTAGCTCTCGAAAGTCGTGTGCATTTATTGTATGTATTGGAACCATATAATTGCAAGATTTATATGTACATGCGTTCGATCAAATTGCTTTCGTGCTACAGTGTTGTGCATCGTTAGTTTGAAATGTCAAAAGCACTTGTTTATGGATTGGCAAACAACAGTTAATGAGTAAAAAATCTCACAGTTGGTTTTATATGGACCGTAACCTTCCCGATATGATGGAAATTAAAAAACTTACTGAATAATGAAAACTTGATCTATCGTCGAGATATTGGAGTAATTGAGTAACAAAAACTCGAGTTATAGTTCAAAAAATATTGAATCGTCTGGATTTATTTCTTTGTATCGCGAAGTGTTCGTTAGTCATGGATATATTTAAGTCGTTCACTTGACAAATACATTTGATATATTCATTAAAACATATTTATTGAAATGGATTCTGGCACTACCTGATGGAGAATAGATGAATATTAAAACTTAATATAATCTTTGTATCATTCACCAGCTTATTTTGATTACTTATCAGAATTGCTATCCTGATCTTCACGCAGAATAGCCCACAACGAGATATTTACATTAACATATCTCAATTCTGCAGTCAACGCGAACGGTGTAGATAAACGATAAGGCAACCTTGGGTGATGCATTTGAGAAACGACTGGCAATACTTTCCATGACCAACAATTACTTCTTTAAGCCCTCAGGTAAAACATTCAAAAACTGTATTAATCTACAATGGAATCTGACGACTGGGTAACTACGTAAACCACGGTAGTTTTGAACAGAAATGACGCCAATGGAAATCCAGTTTGATTATGATCAAGTAATTAACCCGTTTTAGGTTAATAAAAACTAGTATGTTTTGAAAACAAAAGTATGATTCAAACGTCATGAAAAATAACAACGAAACAAAATGTAAAAACATCTATATGTAACGAAGTTTTTGTGAGAACTGCTCAAAACCTTTAGCTAAGTTAACTCATTCTAGGATTATTATCCATGGAATGTTTTTGAGAACGTTGAAGTAAATGACCGCACCAAATGGCACGATCGTTTATGACTCGAGCAATGTTTCTTCGCAATGATACGTTCAGTTGTTTGTAGAACCTTCAACGGACTCCACGGAAAATTCTGCAGTGAAGTTTGTGAAACATGTTGTTAAAAAGAGCGCTGTTGTGTGTGATTCTGTGCAATTTGATGTATTTAGGATGGACAGCAGAAGGAGAAGCTACAGCCGACATGCCAACGGTAATGGGAGCGATCGTTCGGGCTATGATCGATTTTCGGAAGGAAATATTGGACAATCTTCAACTATCGCTCGAGTACCATACGGAGCAGCTGGAGGAAATCAAAGTTCATGTGGAATATAAGATGGAAGAACAAGAAAACCGAATGAAGAATGAAATCAACGAAATTAGAAAAACACTTCGCGAGATTAGCAGCGTGTTGGTTCCTAGTTCATGTGACCGGATGAAATCTAAGTCTACAGGAATTTTCTACATTAGCCCTTATGGCAACATTGACCAGACATTCTTGGTCTTTTGTAACTTCGACAACAACTTTAACCTGGGCGGTGGCTGGACGGTATTCCAGCGACGGATTGATGGGTCCGTCGATTTTTTCCGCAACTGGACGATGTACAAGTACGGATTCGGAGATGTAAATGGAGAGCATTGGCTGGGTTTGGAGAAGCTTCATATTATGACGAGATCGGGAAGACACGAGCTGTTGGTGCTGTTGGAAGATTGCGAAGGAAACTCAGCCTATGTGCTGTATGATGAATTCAAGATTGCGAGCGAGGTGGAAAAGTACAAGCTCACCGTGGGAAATTATTCGGGAACCGCTGGTGACTCACTGGTTCTCCAAAAAGGAATGAATTTCTCTACATTTGATCAAGATAATGATGTACATGAAGGCAATAATTGTGCGAAAGCATATGGAGGGGGCTGGTGGTACAGAGATTGCTTTCGCTGGTTCGTATTGCAAGAGTTAAATTTAATCACGGTTTATGTGTCGCACCTCTTTAGCACCCTTTTTTCTATTGCAGTAATTTGAACGGAAAATATTTTAAATGTCATCAGAACCACTCGAATGCACATGGTATTGTATGGGTAGATTATCGAGGATGGAGTTACTCGTTGAAATCAACCACTATGATGTTCCGAAGCCGTACTTTTGTTTAGTTCTCGAAAGACGTTTGCATTTATTGTATGTATGGAAAAAAGATAATTGTAGGATTTATATGTACATGCGTTCGATCAAATTGCTTTCGTGCAACAATATTATTCATCGTATTGGAGTAACTGAGTAATAAAAACTCGAGCTATAGGTCAAACAATATTGAATAATTTGGATTTATTTCATTGTTTCGCAAAGTGTTGGTTAACCATGGATATATTTCAGCCGTTCACTTTACAAATACATTTGATGTATTCATCTAAAAATATTTATTGAAGTGTATTCTGCCACTACCTGGAGGAGCACAGATAAATATTAAATCTTACATAATCTTTGCATAATCAACCAGCTTATTTTTATTACTTATCAGAATGGCTATCCTGATCTTCACGCAGAATAGCTCGCAACGTGTTCGTTAATGTTACTCTCTATTCAGCAGTAAACGAGAACGGTGTAGATAAACGATAAGGCAACCTTGGGTGATGCATTTGAGAAACGACTGGCAATACTTTCCATGACCAACAATTACTTCTTTAAGCCCTCAGGTAAAACATTCAAAAACTTTATTAATCTACAATGGAATCTGACGACTGGGTAACTACGTAAACCACGGTATTTTTGAACAGAAATGACGCCAATGGAAATCCAGTTTGATTATGATCAAGTAATTAACCCATTTTAGGTTAATAAAAACTAGTATGTTTTGAAAACAAAAGTATGATTCAAACGTCATGAAAAATAACAACGAAACAAAATGTAAAAACATCTATATGTAACGAAGTTTTTGTGAGAACTGCTCAAAACCTTTAGCTAAGTTAACTCATTCTAGGATGATTATCAATGGAATGTTTTTGTGAACGTTGAAGTAAATGACCGCACCAAATGGCACGATCGTTTATGACTCGAGCAATGTTTCTTCGCAATGATACGTTCAGTTGTTTGTAGAACCTTCAACGGACTCCACGGAAAATTTTGGAGTGAAGTTTGTGAAACATGTTGTTAAAAAGAGCGCTGTTGTGTGTTATTGTGTGCAATTTAGTGCGTTTAGGATGGACAGCAGAAGGAGAAGCTACAGCCGACATGCCAACGGTAATGGGAGCGATCGTTCGGGCTATGATCGATTTTCGCAAAGAAATATTGGACAATCTTCAACTGTCGCTCGAGTATCACACGGAGCAGCTGGAGGAAATCAAAGTTCATGTTGAACACAAGATGGCAGCACAAGAAAAACGAATGAAAATCGAGAGTGAGTCAAAGTTTAAACAACTTCTAAAGGAGATAAATATCTCATTGGATCAACAAAAAAGTAGTTTATCCTTTCAAATGCAAGACCTGCAAAATCAAAGCGCCGCAAACATTAAAATGCTCCTGGAAGTGAAATATGAAAGTGAATCAAAATTCAAGGATCTCCGAGACTCGAACAAAATGTTCCGAGAGGAGATGAAACCACTGTTTGATAAAAATAACGCACAAATCCAGGAAATTAGAAAAACACTGAACGCGGTGAATAGCATGTCACATTTTGGCGGTGGCTGGACGATGTTCCAGCGACGGATTGATAGGTCCGTCGATTTTCACCGCAACTGGACGATGTACAAGCACGGATTCGGAAACATTAACGGAGAGCATTGGCTGGGTTTGGAGAAGCTTCATATCATGACGAGTTCAGGAAGACACGAGCTGTTGGTGCTGTTGGAAGATTTCGAAGGAAACTCAGCCTATGCGCTTTATGATGAATTCAAGATTGCGAGTGAGGAGGAAAAGTACAAGCTCACCGTGGGAAAGTATTCAGGAACCGCTGGAGACTCGTTGACATACCATAATGGAATGAAGTTCTCTACATTCGACAAAGATAATGATGGATATGGAAGCACTCATTGTGCGGAAGCATATGAAGGAGGCTGGTGGTACAGAAAGTGCTTTCGCTGGTTCGTATTTCATGAGTTAAATTTAGTCACGGTTTAAGTGTCACACCTCTTTAACAGCCTTTTTTCTATTGCAGTAATTTGAACGGAATATATTTTCACGATGGTATTGAGCATTCGGCCGAACAGGGACTTGTTTGGCAACAATTTCGAGGAATGAATTACTCGTTGAAATCAACCATTATGATGCTTCGAAGTCGTACTTTTGATTAGCTCCCGAAAAACGTTCGCACTTATTGTATGTATTGGTACAATATAATTGCAAGATTTATATGTACATGCGTTCGATCAAATCGCTTTCGTGCGACAATATTAATCGTCGTTAGTTTGAAATGTCAAAAACACTTGTTTAATGATTGGCAAGCAATAGTTTATGTTTAAAAAATCTAACAGTTTTTTTATATGGACCTTTCCGATATGGTGGAAGTTATAAATACGAATTGAATAATGAAAACATCATATATCGAGATATTGGAGTAATTGAGTAATAAAAACTCGAGTTATAGTTCAAAAAACATTGCATCGTTTGGATTTATTGCTTTGTATCGCGAAGTGTTGGTTAGTTATGGATATATTTAAGTCGTTCACTTGACAAATCCATTTGATATATTCATTAAAACATATTTATTGAAATGGATTCTGCCACTACCTGGTGGAGCACAGATAAATATTAAATCTCAAATAATCTTTACGTAATCAACCTTCTTATTTTTATTACTTATTAGAATTGCTATCCCGATCTTCACGCAGAATAGCTCGCAACGTGTTCGTTAATGTTAATCTCTCAATTCGGCAGTCAACGCGAACGGTGTAGATAAACGATAAGGCAACCTTGGGTGATGCATTTGAGAAACAACTGGCAATACTTTCCATGACCAAAAATTACTTCTTTAAGCCCTCAGCGCGAAGGAACGCGATGAAACATTTTTATCAATAATGAGCCCATTCCAATTGCATTCATCCAGTGGCGGGCGAAAAATTCTATCCTCTTGGGATTTACGAGCTTCCGCTTCGGGTGGGTGAGCATCGTTCTGGATTGCTCATTAACTCATCGACTGGCGCTTACGAATTTGTCAGATTAAAATAGATTTTCGTACGGCCCACGTCGAGGTTTGGTACCTACCGGCACTGCAGTCGGCGTGACGACTTGTTGACCTTCGTCACCTTCGCACCGTCCGGTCGATCCTATCGGTCAATCGTATCGTATTTTTCTCTGCCTTTTAAATGCGTTTTATAACGCAACTACAGAGATAGGAAGCACGGAAAGTCACTCTTGGTTGTCCAAATCCGGCATCCATCAATGATTTAACCAGCGGTAGGATCGACAGGCTTTGCGTAAAGGGTGGCTTCGTCTGTTGGGAGTATTCACCGCCGTTGCGCCATGGTTGCCTTATCTTAGCCGCAATGCATCTCAATACGCTAATGTAAATTGATTACAAAATGGAACTACCCGTAGAAGCTGGTCAGGGGGTTTTGCTTTCCGGACGTTTCCCTCGATGGGAGGGAACTCTCCTTACGAAGTGCGTGAGACAAACCCCATCCCGAAGCGGTCCTAAGTTCATACGTAAAGTGGCGCGCGGTGGTGACTGCCGTGGGGCGGAAAAAGAAATAGATTTCTCTATCGTGCCGCACGTTTTACGACCAAGCAAAGGGGAGAAAACTCAGTGGGATTCCTCTTCCTTCCCGGCGCGATCGCTAAACACACTCCATCTCCTTCGTCCATCTAACCCGCGGCCACGGACACGGTGGCAATCCGACGCCTATAAATCATTTGTTGATAACCATCAACTGATTATTATGTTTTACTCCACGCCACGACTCGGCGCGGTCTCGCCGCGTTGGCTCGTGGCCTTCACCCGATGGCGTTCCAGCGCAGAGGATCGAGAGAAGACAGATCGGTGGCTCCCGCCCCCGAACGAAAGCCGCCGGCATTCGGCTGGCGGGCAAGCTAGATTCAATAAAAGCGAAGTTCAGTGCCGGGTCCGTCGACCACGAGTCGGCGCGATTAGAGCCTGATTGAATTTATCAGTCACGATTTTTTCGAGTACCGCCCCAGCGCACGATCGCCGCGAAAGCACGTGTTGCTTCGTGTTGCGGCGGGAGGGTGAAAGGGCGACAGAAACCATCTCGGGGATGGTGGGGGAAGATTATCGAACCGCGAGAAATCGAAAGACGATTATCGAAGACGGGTAAAAAGAGCCGGTGATCGCGGCCCACCCCTCCGAGGGCACACATTCCTTTCGGGTGATCGAAGCGAAGCGTGGCGTGACGCAGTTGCGTGAGAAAGCACGCACGCCCTTGATTATAGATCGGTCGTCCGCGTCGGTTTCGGATGGCCAGAAAAGGCGATTCTAGGATGATCTGATCGATGGTCCTCGGGTGAGTTGAGGAGGCTTCCATTCTTTTTTATTTTTGGTGAAGATTGATTCCCATTCTGAGGAAACGCCTTCGTTATCGCTTTGCGTCGGAAAAACTATTCCCACTTGAGGCGATTAGGCGTCCGCTCGGAGGTGAGTCAAAGCAGAACCAACTATCGGGTAAGCGCATTCGAGGCGATGACGAACGGGTGAAAAAATGGTCGAAGGCGAGAGAAGTAGAAAAAGAAGTTGATTTCATTTCTGGAACTGATGACATAAGCGTTTCCCAAATAATGTATACCGTAGATGTACCATATTTGGCGCAGTTAAGGAAATTCTGCATAACAAGTTGAATAACAAAATCAATGTTCGGTCAAATCATACCATTTTCTGCACAGTGCTAGCCTAACTACCATAGAATATAAGAAAAATAAGTGAGAAACTCTTAAATTGTTATTTCTTCAAGTTTCAGAAACTCTTTGTGTGGCACTTTATGTTCCTAACTTGGCGCATGGTTTTTGCAATGTTCCTTACTTGGCGCGATGTGTTCCTAACTTGGCGCACTTAAAACAAAATGGATGTAGTTCATTGAATTCAATAGCTATATTCAAATGTCAACTTAAAACAATAGAATCACTTTTCAACAGAAATTCAAAAAACAATTTAGCTTTTTTTGCTGCGGACTTTGGCTTCTCTCGTGGAAATAAAACTATCTCATCGCGAACTTTTATAATCTCATTCATCAAAGCCTTCTATGATTCAAAAATATCTAGCAGCGAAACAGGCATATTCTCCACGGTGAATAATTAGAAACACTGTGAGCCAAACTTGGCGCAAAATTGTTCGCTTCAAAATTAGCATAAAAATCTCAAAAAACGCCGAATCTAACCATGCTTCATTGAAAATACTTACTTTTTAACAGTTTCTGATAAATAAAATCCCTAATAATTTTTCCTTTGCGTATTAATTATTGGAAACAGTTGAACCCATTCCTTAGTAGCGTTGCTAACGCGGGTAAAAAATGGCGCACTTGTGAGATGGAATTTTTCATTTAATTATATATACATTCAATAACTAAAAGCCAATAACATGTTTTGATGCGGATGTATTGTACAAACATAAACAAATATTTGACTGCATATTTTAGGCTGAAATGATTTGGAAATAGTCTAATATCGAAGAAAATATTAGAAAGTGCGCCAAGTTTGGACCCGCGCCAAGTATGGTGCTTCTACGGTATAATACGGAAGGTGATTTTACGATGCATATCCAAGTAGAAAATAGCGTTTTCGGTTGTTTTGATTTCGAGTAAGTATAGTTTGATCATTTTCAGTATCAATATGGAGGCTATTTGAATGAAATACAAAATCAATTTATGTCTCAATTCGTACTTATATTAATTTTGACTGAAACAATTTATTGAATTTACGCGTTTTGTTAGTAACGTAAGAAAAATTTAAAATTTAATTATTTAAAACCTTTTTGTGAGATTCAGCGCTAACCAAAAAGCTATCGATGAAAACTAAACGAAAATCATTTGTCGTTTTTATTAGTCTGCATTTTTGGAGGCCCCTCTTTTCCCTCTCCCGTACTTGGGTACTCCTTTGCTATGGCTTGGAGTTTGTTTTCGTACGATCGCTTGTTAGTTTATAGCAACGCCGTGTCGTGTGAATCGTTTAGCATCGTTTTGGCCAGCAACGTCCTTCGGCTAAGCAGCTGCACTTTCAGGACAAGTTTTGAGCCCTACAAGGAAGCTTGAATCGTTCAGCAACGTTTGAGAATTGGACCGGAAAATAAATGGGTCGAAAGAAATGCACCGGGAAGGAGAGAGAGAGAAAGATAAAGGGCGAAAATAAAAAGTGTCTAACCATCAACCAGTTTTAGATGCTATTAGAGACCCGAAATCATAACGGAGCATCGGATGATTTGTGACCCTATCGATGGATAATGATGACACAAATTACAACGTGGTATAATGTGAGAAAAAGCGTTATAATAAAATCAAACATAACTTTATACGGCGATGCGCATTAAAGAGAGGTTTGTTTTTGCCGCTCCTTTGGCTTGCCTATATTCTTTTTACATTTGCAGAGCAAGAGCAAAAACAATCGCTTGGAAAAGATCCTGCCTTTGATTCGATCTTCCGCAATGGCTTTGATGTGTAGGAAAAATATTTGGGAAATTAATGTCATCTCCCGAAACCTGCCGAGATGATTCGCAGCGGCGCATTCCTGTGGTTATAAATTTATGAAATTATGCCAAGCTGTAGCAATATTAGGAGAATGGGGAAAAAAAGTCGGAACCAAAGACGGAGGAAATAAGAAAGGAGGCATAATTTGTACGGAATCTTTCCAGCTTAGAAACAAGAGCAATGGGCAAATAAATTATCATAATGCAGATACAAGAAACAGCATATTTAAGCTTTTTAGAATAAATTTTAAAATGAAACATTGGAGTATAAGGTTTTGCTAACTCAAAATGTATTGCTTTGAAAAATCCCGAGTGTGTTTTCTTCAACACAAAAATATAATAAAAAAGATAATTTAAATATATCTTTACAATGATTTTCACACCACCTGCCGCATGTAGGTCATTTAAAACAAATCTACATTCAGCACCATTGCGTCCTCAATTAGCAATTAACAGGATATAAGGAAACCTTAAAGAAATATGAGTATAATTTGCATGATGTCACCTTGGTGTGGTGGTTTAATTTTTACTGCACCGTTGACATTACAATTAACAAATACGGCCCGAACCGAGGCGACCGGTTTGAGAGTCTCCAAAGCTGCAGCCCCAATGCATATTGCACCGGGGCCAGGTTCGATCCGCCCGATCCCCGAGACGGTGGCCGCCGGGCCGCATTTGGAGACGATTGGTGTTCCGCCCACGCGCGTCCGCGTCGGCCAATAAAACTTTCACTTCAACTAATTCATTAATTAACAAAACCCGGTCCCGGCGTAGCCCGCTACGGGAGGGCTACCGTACCCGGCCAGACTTCGTTTGAAGCACAATAAATATCATCGCCGGACTTCGAAGTCGCCGAAAAAGGGACAGACCGCGACGATGTCGACAACGATGGTCGGATGGATCGATCGGATCCGGGCGTGGGAGTAAAGTCTGTCTGTCGCTGCGTGCCGACGTGCGTTGGGTCGGGGAAACGCTTCAATCATTAGCGCCGGATCTGGTTCTGGTGGTCGTGTTCTACCAGACGCGGGGACGAACGGCCCGTCTGGATCCGGCCGAGGTCAAGCGGGATGGATTACTAAAGTATCCGGCTGATGGTATTTAATTGAAAATTTATTCAACGATTTGCTCGGCCCTGGATGCTTGGCCAACGGTGGCCTTCGATGCCTTTCGGGGTCGAAGGAACGCATCGCATTAATCGGTGCGCGAGTGTTTGATTTTGCTTTAAACTGTTTCTTTTAATTTAATTAGTTGAAGGATTTTAAATCGTCGGTGTTGGAAATATATTATAAGAGAAACACCATTTTCGTTAGAACTTTCGCTTGTTATTTTAAGAATATGTTAATAACATAAAGAACTGTTTATCGATAAAATTTTTCCGGTGTAAATAAACTAAACGTTCTAGAGTTAAAAATAATATAAATTTCGCGTTAGAGTAGCGATCCATCAAATCAATGATGAATTTTGAATTAAGATTTATAATCCTTAAGAAAGTGTGCGTGATATGAAAATATACTATTCGAGTTATGAAAGGATGCATTTTTAAGGAATGGTGTTTTAGTCTATTAGAAGAAGAAACAGACTTTTTGCAAAAAGGGACATTTGCAGTTGATATGTTTTATACAAAAGATAGATACAAACCATGATCATTACATCCTATCGAAGTGCGGGAAAATTTCGATTATTTGTCTCACGCGTTTCCACAAATTTTGTATCATATATTTGTGAGAAAATCTTGATCCTTCCAGGTATCTAAAGTGAGCTATTCTTTCGCAAACATTAGATGCGCCCTTTTGCCTCACCTTACTCTAAGGATATTACCTTACGACATATGCACGTGTGCTGAAACGCGTTAAGGCAAAGCATGGAGGAAGGTTTGATTAAATATCGTCGCCACCTGAACGTAGCAATAAAACCCGACCGAAAACCTCTTTATTAATCATGATTAATCGACTACAATTATGCAAATTACAGCACTCCCTTCCAAGGCCGCTAGGTGGTGTAGGGAAATTAAGCGTGCAAACCGCTCGACCTGACGTGAAAGTAGGCAAGAAAGACGAGAAAAGGTTGCGTGCAGCAACAACTCCGGTAGCCACCATTGGCACGGGTGAATCTTTGCGTCTCCGCTGATAATCAGGTACCTACGTTGCAGCCGTGTCTAGTGTTTCCTGCCGCTATCCCCGAGTTTCACGGGAGGAAGTGAAAAAAAGGATCTCTCACCGGCTGGTGAAGGAAACCGGTTGCCCTTCGGGGTCTTCTCGCGCCCCACACACGGGTTGCGCGGGTAAACAAATCGGGTGCTTAAGTAGCTGGTTTGTGTAAACAAACAAAGTATGTAAACACGGCCAACTAAACGGACGAGGCGAGTGTCTCGCGAAGAAATAATTTATGCAAAATACTTCGCGGTTCATCAATTCTTCGGTCGTTGGGCGACAGCTGGGTGGAATCCAGGGAGGACTCCGCACTCCTAGGATGCAGCTGGTGCCAATTCATTGGTGCATCTTGGGCGGAAATGACGCGGATAATATGGGTCAATTAATCACCTCGGGCCCGTTCCACCGAACCGAACCCACCAGAACGCTGACACTAATGATGTCCTCCGGCTCTCCGGGTCTAAAGCCTATGTCTTCTGGGGGTTTCCAAACCCCCTGCTTGCTATGCAAAATAATATGCAACAGCATTCCGTCCCTGGGTGATTGAATAATTTTCTTTTCTACTCGATCGAGCGCTCCGATTGAATAGTGCAATTCTTTATAAACCCCTTTTTCATACCGCCGATGGTGCTGTTACCGGTTGTGGTTGAGTTTATGTCACATCATTCACTTGTCATTTGTCACACACATCAACGAAAAGGGCTCGTGGGAAAGGGACGCGAGCACGATCCGTCTAATCATCGGCTGGCCGTTAGGGATTGATTA
Organism: Anopheles coustani; assembly: GCF_943734705.1. Taxonomy (NCBI): domain Eukaryota; kingdom Metazoa; phylum Arthropoda; class Insecta; order Diptera; family Culicidae; genus Anopheles; species Anopheles coustani. The sequence continues at coordinate 80,785,871 of NC_071289.1, forward strand.
TGTGATTCGCGCCGTTTAACCCTTTTTTAACGGTAGGTCAATGGCAAGGTTTTGCATCTGCATTCCCCGAGACGGATCGTGGTTGGTATTAGTTTGCAAAATCAATTCACCTTGATTGGTGCAAGGTGATTTTGCATAAACTTTGAAGCACGTTGATGTGCTGGTTTTTCGGGTTTAATTCGATTTTTTTGCATCAAAATTAATGGTTTTTCTGCTGTGTCGAGTTTAATTTAGAAAAGAAAGAAAATTTGGCGGAGAAATCCATCCTTTGTTCATTCAAAACCGTTACTTTCCATGCATGCTGAGTTGGGCAATGGAACCTTTTCCTTATGCGTTGTGCCTTTGAACATTGATTAGGAAATTTTGCATAAAAAATTCTGACTCATGATGCTAATGATCGAACTTCAATGCAAAATTAGGTTTGATGAAAAAACACCAAAGGGTAAAAATCTAAACATTCGAGACGAATCTGAAATTTACTTCATCGTTGTTTCCTTTCATAAATGATTATTAAAATATAGTTCTACCACATTGGCGCTTTTATAGTATTTTATCAAACTCGTTTGAAGCCAGGCGTTCTCGAATATGTTACTGATAAGAAACTGTTTTTAAAATCACCATTAATTGGTTTTTCAAGGCCAGTGTTCCATAGTTTTACGAAATAAGAAGCAAGGTTAACCAAATTGTACAGAAAAGTTATAGTTTTTTTATCCATTAAATTATCGTTTGGTAGCATTTTCAACACTTGCAAAAACATTACGATTTAATTGCTTTATTTCAGACGATTTTAACCGAATCGAACAACACCACGGACAGCTTTTTGAAACCTGGGGTTCAACTAAAGGTTATTGTTATCCTCATTAGTTCGTGGTGTTGAAAACAACAGTCCACTAATCGTAGATCTACAAATCAGTGTCCCATGTATAGTGCACTTTTTATCGCGGATTGCGTCTCTGTGAATAAATTTATTATAAAATTAATATTTCCGATCTCCGATCGATCCGCGAACACCATGTGTCGCGCACTGTCACGCCGTGAATAAGAATGTGCCAACTGGCAACAAATCATAAATTTTTACTACACGCTGATGATGTTAAGAGACCCCTCCACTCCACCCCACCGGGTTGAATGCCTATAGCCCCACTTTCCCACAAGTCGAAGCGAAAAAAAGGCGCATGCGATCGGTGCATTACGGCCATTTTCCGCTGATTGCCCACACCTCATAAAGCACGACGCCTACTCGTTCGCGCGTTCTCGAGCGTGGAGCTGCTTGCAAAATGGCCGTCGCGGCAGCCGTCCGGCCCGCCGGCGAAGAAGAAGAAGCCGAAGAAGTAATCGGCCGGCGGCTCAGCGGGGGTTTAATTAACGTGCACCGCGCGACCACGGGAGACCGCGCGACCGCCCGACGGCAAGATGCAGATGCTAGGTTGCGTCCGGGTGGCACACGGCACCCCCCGTTTCGGCCGCGAACCCGCAGCACGCAACAAGCAACCGCACAACCGGCCAACGGGATGTACACGCGCGTTGTCGGAAATTTGAAACCAAGATAAGTTCAACACAGGACGACGACGGGCGAGCGAAAGCAAAATCCCCGAACTAAACGACGACGCGGTGATGTGTTCCTCCTTTCTGCCGTGTGCCGGCGGCCGGAGTTGTGTCGTGTGACACCGGTGGGTGTCCTTCGAGTCGAAACCGCGGAACACTTAAAAAGGATGTGTGGGTAGTGAGGTGGAAGCGAAAACAACAAAAAAAGAAAAAAAAAACCGATGCATTCCTTCGACGAAGGGATTCGGTGTCCATCATTAGGGGACCCGCGTGACAGATACGGCCCGGGGGATGGGTATCGTGTTTCGTGCGGTACTGCAGAAGCTGCACATACACACACACACACACACACACACACACACACACACACACACACACACACACACACACACACATGTAAAAATTCCAACAACTCCACCGAGGTCACGAGGAAAGGATTCTGTTACGCAGATACGAAAGGACAGGCAAACAACATTGCACAGTGGACTAAAAGGATATCGAAGGAAACGATTTTGAAACTGCCCACCAAGCGACGAACCCCGATCGGATCCTTCCATGGAATGTACGCCACCGTGTTGCGTTTTTTATTATTATTATTATTATTGTGTCCATCGTTGTTAGTTTTTGAATATGTTTCCATCATCTCCTCCACGGCCACGACGAACGGGTGGTTCGGGATCGGACCACGTCGTCTTACAATGGTGCGGTAATTAATACTTTTCCATCGTTCAGCTGCATCCTGACCGCAGCGGGGGCAGACCATCGGGAGGAATTTCATAATCCTGTCGAAACAACCCCTGTCCTGCCAACCGTTCGATAATCCGCTCCCAACGACGACCACGACGCGTCCATACGATCGTGAGTCATCATCTTAGGCGCACTCGAAGGAGGTTGAGCGTAATTTTCTACGGACCCTTTTTGCTTCCGCGCATAGCATCTTTGAGACCCTGGCAAAAACCGGGTCGTTGTTGGTTTGGATTTTTCGGTCCGGTGCCGTATCGTGCAGGGATCGTCTTTCGCGTGCATCTTTATCTTACAACTAGGGTTATTTCATTTTCTTTGGGGTAATTTTCTCGTTGGCTTACTTCTAGTCCGTCCCGATCTTCGACTCTTCCCCCTTACGCCTTAGCCTCGGTTCGTTGGGCAGGAAATGGTTAGAAATTGTGTGTATTTTGGTGTGCGTTTATCTCGTGCCCGTCGCGCCCGCCATTACGATCCTTTTTTTCTCTTTCGTTTCTCACTCTTTCAACTTTCGTCATTGCGCTTCGAGGTGAGTTTTTGACTCAAACCTTCGTTTTTCGACGTCTTCGAGAGGGTTTTCGCTTCCTTTGCGGGCCGTTTTCCCCTTTGCATCCTTCGTCAAACGAGCGCCCCTTTAGAAGCCGTGTGCTGTTTTGAAAACACAAAATGACATTCGAACACGCGGCGACGTGAGGATCATTTTTCATTCATGCGTTTGACGGGCTGAGCGATACGGTGTTGGTTCTTTCCATTATTTTTTTCTCCCTTTCATTCTTTGTGGGAAAACGGTTTCCGGCGTGCGCTTCTAAGGCGTATTGCTTTCTGATGACATATTGTTACTTTTTTGTGAACTAGTTAAGTATGCTGCTCCGATTTTAACCATTTTAAAATATTGACATAAAATTTAGAATTAATTTTAGTGTTTAATATTCAAATGTTTTTCTTTGATTTTCATGTTAACCTCCACATGCTTATTAGTTAAAATTAGGATACAATGCCATCTCATTAGAAGTTGTTTGCTTAATGCAAATAATATGTCACCTATGGACAATATAAATCGATCTCTGAAGACAAACTTGGGACACCGCAGGGGGTTTATGGCAAGTCCATTTATGTCCTTGGTGTGTCTTCCTTTTTTTCTCCATAGCCGTTCGGCGCCTGGCAGCAATCGCTAGCCAAGCGGCGAACGATAAGAAATGTTTGTAACATTTCTTCTCGCCCGTCTACAAGCGATCGGTAAAAAGGTTGAAACAAAACGCGATGGAAGAAAAATAGTCTGCGCTTAGCCGTGCAGACGTATTCGTCGTGATGGTTTTGGAAATATTTAGTCCCCGCAACTCTCCCTCCCCCCGCAGCGTGCGGTCCCTAGGGGGGGCAGCCATCGATTAGTTTCCTAATCTTTGTGTATGTTTTTTAGGTCCTCCGTTCCGTTCCAGCATCCCGTCTTTTCTACGGCGCTAATGGAACCGGTTGAAGAAGGGACCATTTTCTTTGGGCCACGTGCACCGAACGGTGGAAGCTGCTGGGGAAAAAAGGAGAGCGAACATGATTCCTTTAGGACCTTCGAGAGCAGCAAGTGTAATTAGTCAATGAGCAAACGGATTTTGTTTGTTCAGCCCGAACGGAACGGCTCTTACCACGGAGGAACGTCGGAAGATCGCTGGAGGCAGATTGCGGTTCGATAAGGCTCCGGTGGCTGGCGCTGCACAGCATGCGACTGGCACACGGCTAGACAGACACGCTCGCACGCACGCTCGCCGGAGCCACTGGTCAGTACGCCGGATAATTGGCCCTTCAGGTTCAGACAGGTAAGTGGAGTACTGCGGGCCGTTTCCGGTCCGGGTTCGGACTTGTGAAGTGGTTAAGCATCGACTGGCGATGTTTCAATTTGTACGTCGCCAGCACCCCGCGTCCGGTGCGTTATCCTTTTCTCCGAGGTCTGTCGGTCTTATCTGGCGGTACCGGAGACATGCGATTACCGGGGCCGGGAACTGTTGCGTACCGAGCACGGGTCAGGACATCTTCCCAAGGCATGCTGTTTTTATTCCAACCGGTCATCGGCAAGAACTTATCTTAAAGAAAGAAATCCCGAAAGCATATGAAAAACGATCGAGATCCGGACCGAGCATCCTTTCCTCGAGGCGGCACTCCGACGCCACTCGGACGCTTTGCCGACGCAGGGGGCAAAAAAGATTGCTAATGACCGACTGGCACCAGAAACTCGGAGAAACGATGCGCGATTCCCCAAAGGCAGGTGTGCGAGCCTTGACAAATATGTGATGAACACGGAATGTGGAGCATTTAATTGAATTAAGCATAATTAAGGAGGTAGAGGCCGTGGACGGGCGACCGCGGGATACGAATTCCGGGAGCCAACGAAAATTCTCCTCCCGATGGTGGTGTTTTCCGTACGCGAACCAAGAACCCTCCGGTGAGATAATGCATGTCGCCCTGGCGCGGCTTTGCGTCCTCGGTGGTTGGTGACAATTTTGGCGAATACGTTGACAAATAGATCGGCTCGGTGAGGATGATTCCGAACGCTGTGTGGCATTTGTGGCAAAGCGAACGAGTATTTTTTAATTTAAGTTTTTATTCAACGACTCGATCGATGTTGGAGAATTTCGCTTGTACGGGATGGCGTCGAGTACAAGACTTTTGGAGGCTTGAAACAACGCGTAACAAGGTGCTTGAAACGGTGGTTGAGGCTTAAATGTTATGAAGGCTTAAAAAGGATTAAAGTAACAACAAAAACAGCGATTATCCGTCAAGAATTCAATGCGAATGTATTTCAAAACAATTAGCGGCTTAAGGGTTAAGTTTTAAAAAATTCCAAAGTATTCGTTTTTGTAAGCGGTTTCTTTAATCCGTAAATTGGACACTTCCGATCAAACGATAATTAAGAAAAATTACAATGATTGAAGATTTCACTAAATTAGCAGCAAATTTCTCTACGCATTGGGGAATTAAAAGGCTATTTGTTCATGTGTTTAAAAGTATTCCTTATTGTGTACATACCTAGCTGTATTTTTGTGGTATTTGAACTATTTTCATTGAAGTATTCAAGTTTCTCGCTTTGACGTCAATTGCTTCACATCAAAGTGCGGTTAAACGAAATGGTATTTGTTTGTCGCTCAAAATTTGTAATGTGTTTAGAAATATTCTTTATGTAAAAAATACCTAGTTGTGTTTTTGTGGTGGTTTAATTTTTTTTTTAATTATAAATGTTAATTACCTAGTTGTATTTTTGTGGTATTTTAACTACTTTCATTGAAGTATTCAAGTTTCTCGCTTTGACTTCAATTGCTTTACATCGAAGTGCGGTTAAACGAAATAGTTTTTATTTGTCGCTCAAAATTTGTAATGTGTTTAAAAATATTCCTTATGTGAAAAATACCTAGTTGTATTTTTGGTATTTTAACTATTTTTATTTTGAAGTATAAATGTGAAATACCTAGTTGTTTTTTCGTAATATTTTAACTACTTTCATTGCAGTATTCTAGTTTCTCGCTTTGACGTCAATTGCTTTACATCGAAGTGCGGTTAAACGAAATATTTTGATTTTTCGCTCAAAATTCCTACCTTCTGTGGGGTTTATTATGAGGGAGGCCTATAATTTTCGGAACATATTTATGACACGTCCATCGGACGGTGCTCGCGTGGACCTGCCGCTCCACTGGAAACCGAGGCCGGTGCCCGATGAATATTCATACCAGACTACGATGTGTTCCCTCGGTTTAGGTATACCGATCGCTTCTCGCAGCATGTGTCTCCAAAACGATCGAAAAATGGTAAATAAAAATTTGGCAAGTGCAAGGTTCGTTCCGTTCGTTACCAAAGCCTCACCTCATCATCGTCATCATCATCTTGGGCACGCTGGAAACGGAATTGATCTGTGTGACAATTTTTCGACATCTTTACGATCGCGTTCGATCGGGTTGCGGGTGTTTTCGTTCTGATCCCATCTGATGGGAAGGGAAGGTTCTGGCCACAAGGAAACGTTTTTATTGTCCCCCACAATGGGTTGAAGCGCACGCCGGGAGAGCACGCTGGGAGAGTGTCCCAGTGTCCCGGAATCCCAGCGCCGGCATGCTGAGTCCGTGAGCCGTCACGCTGGACGTGCGGTTTCATGCCGAGATTAAATCATTACTCGCCCCGGACGGACGTGCTTCCCGTGCCCCATGCGGGACACTCATTCCAAATGCGCCGCCGAGAGCCGCGTCTTCGAGGCTGCGGATGAAGATTTACGAATTGTCCCACCCTCCTCCCGCTGCTGCTCCCACCCACATCCACGTGGAACACGCCAACGGGGAATCCGGCGAATTGTAAATTACATTTTATGCGCGACCTAATAGCCGCTGAAATATGATCGTAAAACATGTCACGAGCTGTGCTGCGCGTTTTACGAGTGTTTTGATTTCTGGCGCGATGGTGTGCGCGATCGCGAAGGCGCTAAATGTGGTCCATACTGAGGCGCATTTGCTACCAGCACTCCCGCTGCTTCTGGCTTCGAAAACCGCGGCCAGAAAAATGCTAATGAGCGCACCGTGGCACCACGCGCAGTGTTTCATTTTGGCTTCTTCTTCATTTTTCGGTCAGGGGGGAGGCGATTTTATCCATCCCTGCCCGGACTTCACTCGTTAGGTGACTTTTATGGGTGAATCCTCGCCGTGGTCGGGGTTAATTTGACAGCTTCGCAGTAGGACTTGTCGCTTGCCAATCACGTGTGCACGGATCTCGCACGGTGGAAGTCAAACGTATTTCGGATAGTGCTGGCTGAAATAGATCGTCAACCACAGATTTTATTCTTTGAAAGGGTATAAAAGAATTATTTAAAATAATTTTTACTCAATAAAGAATTCATTTAATGGTGAGTAAAATTGATGCTCTACCTTGTTGTGTATTTTAAGGCAATCGTAAACGACTTGTTATTTAAATTTTTGTTAACAAATTTAAATTTTCCTATACGGTAATATTATTTCACTAAAAGTTATCATGAAATGATTTTTCTATAGCACAAAAAAGACAAAAACGAAACCTACTTTGCGAAGCTTTACTTTTCAAATTTTTAACATCCGCAATGTGTTACTTTATACGCATCTAGTAAATTCCATTCTCTGGCAGCCAAGAACGGATTAGCATTCCCACCGGAGCGTACCACAGACGTGCGAAAACTCATGCCCATGGCACGGAAAACGTGAAACCCGATCGGGCGGGACTGGCTGGCGTTCAACCGCCTCGACACGTATGATCTCGTCACGGTTCTTAATAGACAACGCTATAACGATCACCCGAGGGGCTTGGGGTGGTGGATGGACGGGCAAGAACATGGTACGGGTAACATGCCGCTCGTGACAAACCACCACCCGACTTCGCTCGGACCCAACATGGAAGCGGCGTCGTGCGTTCGCGTGCGCGCGCGCTGGCTTGTAAATTGTCACATTAAACCGGAGCGCGGTCCGGTTGGGGTTTCGCTTTCGGTCCGGCGGTGTCACCAAAAGGATGCCGCACGCCCCATCACCCCCCTCCCCACGCTGGTGGTGGCACATTCCAAAACCGACACCCGTTCGCACCCGGGGCCGATTAAATCCGGGGTGCCGTTAATAATATTATGATAATGTAAATATGTATATCATTTCCATTTTACGACGAGTTGTTATTATCGTGCGCGCATTATCATTCAAATGGCTTCGGCGCGGTGGAAAAGTGACCGACGCGCAATAGGGTTTAACACCGTGCGCCCCGAGATGCAGGTGGACAGGTTCGGGGCCCTCCGAATAAGATGGCGTTCAATTCTTCTTCTTCAAGTCCAGGCCGAATCCAGATGCGGAGGAAATTTTTTCTTACCTTTCCCTCCCGAAAGCTCTCAAATTTCCCGCTTTCCTCCTAGCCCGGACGGTTGCATCGTCGTGTTCGGTATTGGAAATTAGAATATTAATCCCACAAATGGCTCCGAAAAATAAACAAACTTTAATGTGGACGGGTTCGCACCTGGGGTGGATAATTTTCGGTCGAGCCGTTGGAATATGTTTACCATTAGAGGCCGTTCGGTAATTGGGGGACAAGAAAACGGGCTGCCATCTAATCTAACGAGGTTGTTAGGATGACGAAGATGACGTGGTTTGGAGGATAGAGCCAAAATGGTTGAATACGTGATCGGTTAGGATGGAATACAACAATTCGTATGAGCCAACTTGTCGGAACCTTAAGTTCTTTGAGAGCGCATTAAAAAGAGTAAAACGGAATCTTATTGAAAGAAAAAATACCATTGTTCAAGTGTGATAATTTGTTCTGTTATCATGCTGCCGCAATCGAGAGCAATCAAACGTGCGGCAAATTGAGGTATTTGAAGTTTCTTTTGGCCATCCCCATGTGCTCTGCCCATCCCATTTTTTCCCCCTTTTGGGGCGTGTGAAATTCCTTTCCAGTGCCTCGCGAGGCGGGGGTTTTTTCCGCGCAAACAAACGCATTCGATTTGCCAAATCGATAGTTTCCTCAGGAAAAACGGGCATCACCAAAATTTGCCGAACGTTAAAGCGGGAAGCGATAGGTTTTTACGACTGTCATATATTTGGGTGCGCGGATAAATATCTTCATGCCGGACGGACGAAAGCCGATCATGGTGTCATTGCACTCCCGTTGCTACAATTGCAACGTTTTCGTAGGTTTTTGGTTTTGTTTTAGTATTTGTTTCCTTGATCTTGGCCAACGCGTTGTGTTCGAAGTACCCGAAGGCTGAAATTTCCTCACCGTGCAGGCATCGGTGGCCTCAAATTCTGGTGGAGCATTGAAAGTAAAACAATAAAAAAAAAAACAACAACAACGATTTCGGCTCCCCACGAAATCGTCAAAAGCCGCTTGGCACGTTTGCATTCCTGATGCGTTTTTTTTTTGCTTTCCCAAAGGTTCGACTGCAGCACGCACCAAACGGGCCACGTTCGGTATTTATTGTTGCCTTAGAACCATTCCTGCCTTAACGGAATGGAGGCCCGCAGAAACTTACGATGCATCCCGCGACAGCCCCCCCCCCCCCCCCCTCCACCGTGCTCCCAAAATCGCCACTCGGGATACGCGTTTCTTTCGTGGGCCCCTCGGGTCAGTGCTTTACGGCGATTTAGGCGCTGCGTGATGTTCGCATTGGGGCTGATTTTTCTTGCTTTTCTTCACCAAATGCCACCAAATGCCCTTCTCGCCAACGCCACTCCAGCAGAGGCAAGCCGTTTATCTGACGGTTGAAATAATTCGGTGGTTTTATGCTACAATAAAATATCACCAGCCAGCTGCACATGCCTGGCTTCGGGACATTTTGACGGACAAAGACGTGCTGCGCGAGACGTTCGTGTCGTGCACTGTTTCGGTTGAGAATATGTTTGCTACAAGTTTGTTTCTGCAATGGGCTTTGGGGTGACCTGAGTTTTATCGATTGTTTTTATTTTTAAACCATGCCAAAGACATTAAGTTTTGCAAAACTTCTAATTCATTTTAACGTTGTTTAGTTCTTCTGAAGAATGTTTAATATTTACTTAGAAAAGATCTCAGCCGAATTGAAAACATTAGAACAAAAATCCTCAGGCAGTAGAACATTATCGAAAAACCACGAAACGGTTGGCAAGAAATTCCTTTAAAAAATCGACCATTCCCACCGACATCGGGGGTCGTCTAAGAACGTCGCAGAGCCGCGGTACTCGATGGCTGTGATTAATTATCTCCCGCAGGCTCAGCACGGCAGCTAACAAGCTCCCTTCACACCACACTTATTCAATTAAACATTATAGACTCTATTTCCTGTCACACGGTCATCATCCGGGACCCGCGACTAGCAGTAGCGACGGCGGTGGAAACCCGGCGGGGAGACCCATTCATCTTGTAGTGGGAAACGGTTCCAACCTGATGGACCCGCGCCCGGCACGGACGACACTGGAGACACTTATCCATCACCGCGGTTGATAGTGGGATCCGTCTTTACCGTTTGTCGTTCCGTTCCTCAAGCGGATCTGCTCGAAAGCCGGCGTCGGCAGGCGAATCGGTGATTTTTTCTCTCTGTTTTTGTGTATGTGTGTGTGTGTGTGTTTGGAAACTGTAAACCTGGGACCTTCAAGGGCTCCTCGGTGTCGCCGTCAAGACGGGGCAATTTATCCATTATTCAATTTTCGGATAATCCCGATGCGTCCATCAGGTCCGTCGGCTGTGTCGTAGGTCGTTCGAGTAATTTGATTAATGCCGTTTGATTGTACGGAACACGGACACACGAGCATCGTGGTTTTGACACTTGTCACTGGCGTTCTGGGCTTGTGGAAGATCCTCTTCAGCCCGACATACTCTAGGGGCGTGGGTTTGTGTTGATGAAGAGAAGGACTTAACTTTCGATCGAATATTAAACAAGCTACATTAAATATATCGCCATAATAATGGATATGAGTTAGAAATTTGTGAAGAGATTACACAATATAAATCATGTTGCCAAAACTCCCATTTCATTCTGTGCAGATGTTCAAAAATAGATACACGTTGAAGACAACAAAATTAAAATGAAAACCTTCCTGAAAAAGAAAAAAAAATGTATAGAATATTAAACAAGCTCCATGAAATATATCATCATAATAATGGATATGAATTAAAAATTTGTGAAGAGATTACATAAAACAAATCATGCAGCCAAAACTCCTATTAAATTCTGTAGAAATGTTCAAAAATGACGTAGAAGGAAATATAAAACTTGAAAGAAAGATGAAGTGAAAAATTGAAAAAAAAATGTCATCATAATAATGGATATGAATTAAAAATTTGTGAAGAGATTACATAAAACAAATCATGTAGCCAAAACTCCTATTAAATTCTGTAGAAATGTTCAAAAATTACGTAGAAGGAAATATGAAACTTGAAAAAAAGATGAAATGAAAAATTGAAATAAAAATATAAATGAAATAAAAGTTACAATAACGAAATGATACGAAATCAAATAACACTTTTTAAATAAATCAAACAAGCAAAAACATGTTCATGAAAGGTAATTAGCACTGACTAACAAAGATAATGTTAAGTCAAACTTTTTCGCATTTCGTGCAAACACAAATATCGCAACAAAAGCATAATTTTGCAACCATCCTTGCCGCATGCTCGATAGCACGCACTCCATGCAACATAAAACGAAAGGCGCGTAAATAGAAATTATCCACCTTTCGGCTTGCTAAGGTTATGTTTATCATGACGGAGCCTCCCAGGGGAGGCATGCGCTACAAGGTGTTCGCGCGTTGAGCGAAAGGTGCCAAGATCAACATATCCTGCCCCTCCCCCCTTCACCACCCCTCAGGTTGGAGAGTATGGTGCGTGCCGGTGCTGCTGCTGCTGGTGGTGGTTTTGTGGTGTTCTCCCCGGTAGGCTATAATGAGAGCCTATTAAGGTCGCTTTTATAACCGATTATTAAATGTGCCGCGGGTATATTTATTGTCCGGCCATTGATTCCGCGAGCCGTTGGATTGAAGTTTTTCCCTCTCTTTTTTTTCTCTTTTCTCCTGTAACGCACCAAATCAAGGGGTTCGATTAAAAACATCGCTTTGCTTATTTGTACAGGCCGCATATCGTGTCAGTGTTTATCTCCGCTTCGGAAGGTTAATGCGTGGAAGGAAACGGAACTGATTTGTAAATTAAAGATTGGTCGTGGACATTAGCCGAGGGTTCGTGTACAATGGAAATGGAATGAAACGTTGGCTGCGCGAACAGAGGAACATTTTTATTCCAGGTGTTGCTTGGGTTGTGAGTTACGTGAGTTAATAGCACGCCTTTCTTATGTTGTTCAAGAAAACATCCGCACGAAGTTAAACGAAGGTTTGCCAAATAAACAATCGAACTCGAAATGCCTAGAGTCATAAAGGTACACGCTGGAATGCTCTCATCTCGATTTAACATTCCGCAGGCGCTCGAAAGGCAGCAAAGCTCACGACTTCTGAAGTGCTGTTTTTATACAGCTACCGGTTCGGTCGCCCACTTGGCCTCAGCTAGGCTAAAGCACCATCGCCTGAGTCCGATACAGCACGTGGGCTGTCACACTTGGGCCACACGATCCTGTCGAACACATGGCACAAGAATTTTGCACCATGTGCCACGCGCAAAAACAAAAAAAGGGTTTAGCAACAACTCGCTGCAACTTGACGAACACTTCCGTGGGGCGTTTTTCGTGCGGCTCGTGTGGCGAAAGAATTCCAAAAATTTCTCCTTCCCAACCGCCGGCTGAGACAGTCGCCTTCGTTCGCCTGCTGGCGGATAATTGAACACACACTCGTGCGCACTCTTAGGCAATTGACGAGTGATTGGCGAGTCGAACGGTCATGTTCTGCCACCAGCAGGACGGTGTACGGGTTCGTTGTTGAAGTTGATGATGCTCTTCATGTCGATTTTTCTTCCCCGAAGCTCTCCTCGTGTTACCGCTTGGTTGTATACTTTTTTGCATTGTTCAACTTAAGTGTGTTCTGGTGCACGCTAGAAAAGGTCCCGGCAAAACGGTTGGAAGCAAAACGCAACGCTGACCATCGTCGTTTACGAAAATACATTCCCTCGGGGACGGTTTCTTCGCAGGGCGGGGTCCGGTGCGGTCACATTACGTGTAACGAGCATCCGTTTGGGTCCCCGTGCGTACCTGTCCATTCCCACGGATTGTCGAACGGTAGGGTGTTTTAAAAAGAGTTTCTGGTGTCGTTGAAATCGTCCTCGGACGCCGAAGCGAGTGATTGCCGGTGCGAGACGATCGTTAAATGACGACAATGGTCGATGTCTGGCTGCGTCTGTCTGGGAAGGAGAAGGGGGGGAGTAAACACCACCCACCAGCACCGGGATGGGGCCCTACGAGCCGACGGAGGTCGCTCCCAACCGGGTGTCAAGTGTACGTGACATATATGAAGTGGATAGAGGTCTCTATGGGGCAAGCACTCCGTATGGGTGCCACGCAGCGAACAATTACCCTTTTAACGCATGAAAGCTGGAAATGTTTCTTGCGGCAACGCGTTACTTTCTTGGCAGTCGAGTTGCTGAAGGTTTTACAAGTAATTGTATAATTGCTTTAGAACACCAAGTGGCCGTTTGCTCTTAGAATATGTGGCCATTGGCTTGACTCTTGAGGAATAATAATTAATATACTCAACTAAAGTGATGTGCGGATTAGTTAACGATTGAAATTAGTTTTAAAATTATGGAAATAGTTCTTTTAAAATTGAAATAAGTATAGTCTAATCGATCTTGAGGATGACTTGAAAATGAATCTATTCAATACATTCAATAAATTATACATTCAATACATAAAATACAGTGGTACAATTTTGGATTATTTGGGATCGATTTGAAAAGGTGTAAAAATAAAATATTGTTTGTTGTACTTATATGTCACACGTTGGAGTTGATAAAAAATTCGTACTAACATAAATTGAGCAAAACACAATCCAAACTTTACATTCCATTGCAAACGATGAGGTAAATTACTTTCTTTTTTTTACAACAAAAAGTTTCTACAAACATTAAATGGTTTAACCATTACCGATCCGTACCGTGTCGGACTTGTGGGACAGCTGCAGCAACGAATGTCGTGACATCGGCGCACGCACCGGCTGTGTGGACATTCCTGCAGGTTCTGTCCGGGTTCAGGTCGGGCCGCATTCTCATATACGGCTTGTGGCAGATCAAATTGCACCTCATTGCATTGATTATCGCATCACACCTGAACGGGCATGTTTTCTGTTTCTGTTTCGCATTTTTTTTCCGTTTCATTTTAGTTTGGTTTGATGATTACCATTCCAGCAACGCGAGAATGGAAAAGAAAGAAAGGAAAGTGCGAACCGTGCAAAGGGTTCGTTGTCACCACGCGCATCGAAGTCTTTCCGGGGGTTTTGTTCTGGGTGCAAAATCTGAGACTCCTGAGGTCTGCCTGGTGCCATGGTTTCGTGTCGCCAGAACCCCTCGGCCGAATCGTTACGCATCGGCAGCAAATTTCGGCATCATTACGAGGTCATTAGGGGGCTCTATAATATATATAAATTTTTCTCCTTAATTGATGTTACTTAATATAATTAACTTTAAATAATTGTTGTCGACCGTGTTTTGGGACACCGGGCAGCCCGTGGCCCTCGGTTAAGGGGCAGAACAGTTTGGTATGTTTTAGCTCTCGCAGCACAGTTTGTGTTCTGTGTTTGTGGGTCTTTTATTTTCCTTAATTTTATTAGCTTCAACTGCACGCCATCACCGGCTGCGGTTGCTGCAAGGACTATTTTATATCCACCGAGAGTTGTGATGGTTCATGCCATTGGCAAAAAGGGAACGGTTGCGCTCGGTTCTGCCCACACATGTGTTGACAAAGAGACCTTTCAAACGCACGAAAGCGTAATGAGGGCAAAGTGGCAGGTTTGGCAAGTCCGAGTGGTTGATTTTAAATTGGCTACAGTTGTTAAATGAAATTATAAACATTGATTACTGCGTGTTTAATGTAATGTGTTTGTTATATATTTGTTGAGAACAGTAGAAGGGAATTTTATTTACAAAGTGTATTGAAATTTATTTTATAATATTTTATCTATCGATATTTGGACTTTTTTTATTCAATTTGGTCCATTCTACATATTTCTAGAGAAAGAAAATCGGTTTTGTGTTTGTAACATCCATTTGTTTTTGTGCATTAAAAACAAATTTGAGAGTGTGTACTAAATCGTTTGGTATCTTCTCAGAAGAGTGGGATGCCTATTTCCGGAAATGGCGTATCCTCGTGGAACCTTCTCCCCCTTTCTAGGAGACGGCTTCTTTGCTCTTCTTGTCGTCGGATCACGCGGGTTCGAATTCGTCGCGCATCAGCTTTTCGCGCCGACGCCGAAAACAAATGAAGCGCGTCCGCCATTCTCGGGGCGCAAAAATAAAGCACATCTCCGTCGGCGCACAACCCGGGACCGGCGGTCATAACTCAGGCAACCCCTAAAACCAGACGGTTGAAACGGGACAGAAAAAAGGGCAAAAAACGGACGTTCCAAACCCCCAAATGCCTATTCCGGATACCGGCAAGACACATAAACATTTCAACGCGTCCACAGAAACGGCAAAAAAAAAGACCTAAATGTCTACCGACCGACCGGCTTTGGGTGGGAAATCTTTCGCATCCTGACGGACCGCGCATCGCATGCATCGGCATCTTTTCCGTTCGTTTGAACGTGCGCGTGGTTCGCGAAAAGTCCTAAGCCTCGCAAAAAATAACACCGACCCAAAGCCGCGGTGCGCCATCCGCGAACTAGTTTTATAGTTCATAAATAACCGTTTCACCCTGGTCGGGCGAAGCGCGAGCGATGATCGATCGCGCGGACCGTTCCTGGAAGCGGGAACCCGATGCGTGTTCAGCGGATGAGTTGAGTAGTTTGTTTCGCGTTTGAGACCACGATCTGGCCTTTTTTTTTGTTTGTTACCCTTTGCCATAATGTGACGCTGGCTGACCCGAAACCGTGGTCGGTTTTGTAGAATTCAATAGAACTATAATTTTTATCGCCAGCGATCCTAAATCATCCCTTCTTGGCTCCCATTCCTCGGACCGGGAGGTTGTTTCAACGTTTGGGAAACGAAAAAATTCGGATATTACAATACCGATGCTGGCCGCCGCAGCTACTCAAAGGATAATAACTCAGAGCCGGCGGTTTTGGTGCTGCCAGTCCGTCAGTGATCATGAAAAATGACATTCACATCACCGCGATCGACAGGTGGAAGCGACGAACGTGAAGACAAACAATGGTAGCCATTAAATTTCATTTGTAAGCTGACCATCAAATAGATATAACACATTTTCTACTAACAAAAGCTTTTGTTTTCAATCGAAGAGTTAAAATATGAACTAGAAATATTTGTAAAATGTGCATGAGTAAAATAGAGAACAAGTAAAATAAACTAGTAGCTGATAACTTGTGTGCCCGTTTGAAAGTGTTTTGTTAAGTTGAACAAGTTTTTGAAAAGAATTTTGCAAGTACAAAGGAAATGAAACATGATCAAATAGAGTGAAAAATGAAAGTTAAGACAAATTGTGAAGAAACATTTTAAAAATCAATATGGTTAACTTTGTCTGATGAGTAAAATTCTAAAGTGGGCAAAGTTGTGAGCAATAGTCAGAATTGCAATCAAAAGAATGCAGAAAAGAAACAATGAACCTTATGACTGAAATGCGTTTATTTGAACTTTTTGACCGACGTGAAACATCAACACAACGAAAACCAGGTTGGCCAAAGAGCATAAACATCGGTTCTACCATGAGTAGTTCCGCTTACAGTACAAAAATCGAAATTGTGCCCTCACTGCTCGGAGTTAAATCTCTAGAGGGTAGCTTAGGTCCAAAATTTAGCCAAAGCAAAACATGTTCACAATTGATGGCAACTCGTTGCTGTATCTATCTTCCATTAAATTCTCATAGTCCTTAGACATCCTACGCATGTTTCTGACATCCTTGCTCCGTATTGTCCATTATTAATTCGACTTTATTAACGTTAAATTGCATCGTAAAATCGATGCACCGTGGGGTTTCCATTCTTTGCCTCTATCAATCTCTTTCCCATGTTTGCGAGTGCTCGAGTGTACTCGCGTGGTGTTCATCGTTTCCACGGACGGACGGCCAATCAAGGAATCAAGGGCGCTAAGCGTACGCCCATGTGCGCATGGCCGTTCCGTTTTCGCCTTCTGAACTCCGCGACATCAACATCGGTGGTCCGATTACAATTAAAACGTTCCAGCTAACGTTCCAACAGCTCCTTCATGTTCAAGAAGGAGGAGGAAAAAAATCGACAACGTATGCCTGGTTAGCAAGGAGGGCTAGTTTAAGTTTAGCATTGACTGGTCGTTTAATTTTTTCATACCCGACGTCGGACAAGACGATTTTCGAAGTGGAGCCAGCAGCGGGCGGTTTTTTTACCAAACCACGATCTTGGAAAGCCACGATCAACCATCCTCCGGTGCACGCGCGGGCGCGCGCCCATACGTAATTGTTTGTGTGTGTGGTCCATGAAGAGATCCCGACCGCCCGTTACGGGAGATTTTGCGCGGAGTTGCACAAATGAAATGCAATTCAGAAACGAAATAATTAACTCAAATAGTCAATAAAAGATTTATGCTCCCGATAGCGGCAGGTTCTTTGCGGTTTTCCGCCGCCGAGCTCGAGCGCCAATCGATTACCAGGGATGGTAAGCCGGTGTGGTTGGTGGATCCTTCTCTCGTCTTTCCCCTCCTCCGCTCGTTCGTGAGCTGGAGTTCCTGTGGGACTCCTTATGGAAGGTCACCGCACACCGTGAGAGTGCAGCGTCGTGCAGAACATATGGAAGCTGTACAATTGGCGTGGATCAAGCATCGGACTGGAAGATCAGTTGCAAAAAGAGGGACAGAAAAAAAAGACACACATACATAAAACCCTGAACGACAACGACGATCATGATCATGATTATGATAATTTCGTAATTGTATAAGTTTTAATTCGTTTATATTTATGTTTATTTGCTTTTTATGAGATCGATCGGCCGATACGGCGAGCATGGCGGGCCCGTTTAGTGGAAGCCACGATCCGGGAGGCCTCGCGTTTCTCACACGAGAACCGACCAGAACCGGCGAGACTGCCACCGCGGATCCATTCATTTGCCTTACTGTCACCGAGATCCTGCTCGTGATCCTGGGGGAGACCGCGAAGATCTTCGCCGGTGGTACTTTGGCGTGCTCACTGCCAGGTTAAGCCGGGCAATTTTCCGCTACATCGGAGTCACACCGGTCGTCAGTAATATCAGTTAGCTGGTGATACAAATTGATAACCCGTGTTTCCTCGTTGGCGGATTGGAGATCGCACGGGGTGGTCTAGGGTGAGTTGGATTTTAGCGCTGGTGAGGATGGGGAGGATGGATTTGAATTCTGTCTCTTTAAGACATCTGTTAGCAAATCATCCAAAATATGGTGAAGGGAACGATGTAATGGGTGCTCAATCAATTAATGCTTGTATAAAAAATGTCGCACACACTGAAATGATTTATGAAATGGTGGAAAAAAACATAAATTATCTTGAATTAGAACAACCGAAATGCAAAGCTTGCTGAATTTTAAAGAATTATTGAAAACGAAAAACTGAAGACGAATCAAAAGCTCATTTCAAAAGAGACAAGACATCGATAAATTCAGAATTAGTTCAGGAAAAGAGAAAGTAGCTAAAATGTTGATTGATCAAACACATTTGGGAATCGTTGCATAAAGGTGGTGTCACACAGAGGAAAATACAGTCGTTAATAGTTAAAAAACTGCTTCCAGCTAGTGATGCTTGAAGGATAATAAAATGTAAAAAAAAGTAAAAAAATAAAAATGTTGTTTTGTAGGTTATTTGAGTTGAATAAAAATTAATAATTAAATAACTCATAAAAAAGATAGCAAAAGGCTAAGAAGCAAAAATACTTTTTAATGGTATCGTGTTTGTCGCTCCATACGTGCTATTTAAGTGAATAATACACATTTTAAAGCTACGAGATCGATGGATCATAATCTTTATTCTTTTGAAATTAAGTAAATGTAAACGAACACAATAAAATGCTAAATGTAAACTCAGGCAACAGCAAACCTGTAACCCATTTGATTGTTACGAACCGTTGACAGTCGACGCAAACAGATTGAAGTACAATCGTTCAACGATCGTTAAATCGTTTCCCTGTACTACTCAATTTACCGCGAAGGGCAACCGTCAAAATGGAAATAAAATAAGGAAATGTGACAAATTGCGACACAGACCACTGTCAGCCATTTAACAACGCCACGTTTAACCTCCCCGAAAAGGATCTTATCCAGAAAACCGCTCCGAGCGAACGTGACCTACGCAGCTGTGCCCGTTGGATTTGTTTCGATAATCCGGTCCCGGTCATTGATCATCGACGCGAAGGGCTTTCGGGTTTTCACGTCGCCAATACATCGCACTGCACTGTTCTCCCCCCGTACGGAACTACTACCGCGAACGTTAAAATAACGCGACGTTAAATCTTGTTTTCATATTAATTTTTCATGCCGTCTGTCTTGTTTCTTCGTTATTGAATTCGTGTTTCGTTCGAGCCACGTCGTGAGGCTTACCTTCCGCGTCGTTGGTGAAGCTCCTAACGCCCTGACTTATTTCCTCTAGTGAAATCCAATCAGCTTGCAACAAGAACGATGAAGGTGACGCTCGGCTCGACGGTCACTGTGAGGTGAAGGAAAATTTCTTTTTTCCCTTTCGGTGGCACGTGCGAACACGCCAAAGTTTACCACTTTCCCAGGGTCGATCGTGTTGCGGTTGCCGGTGTTATGTCCGGTTGGGAGGAAAAGCGAAAGATTGCAAGCACGCCCTTCTGTGTGGTTTGTTCACCAACAGCCAGGGTCTTGAAATGGGTCAGAAAAACTTGGTTCCAATTTTGTGTGGAAAATGATAGCTACGGATGTCGATGATTATTATGTTCTCTGTTGCAAACCTCAACGCGTTCGGGTATGGCCTTTCTTTCCATGGTTCATCTTAAACTTGCGAAGGAGACGCTCCAGGCACGTTCCGTGACCGCAGCTGAGAGAAAATCAGGAGAGTTTGATTATCCATCAATTTGTTTTTGTTCATTGATTAAAACAGTTGAAATGGATCCTAAAACATCTCACCATTCTTAATATTCATAATGGAAATCGTGAAAATACCATTGTAGTCAGAGGCGGATCTACCTATGAGCGGACTGAGCGGCCGCGGGGGGCCCCGAGCTTAAGGGGGCCCCGTGATGAAAACCCCAGATCTCAAAAGTAACTACCGATTTTATTTATTCTAGCAGTGGTATACATACTTTGATCATAGTTAGTACAGATGTATTTTGATATTGCTTAACCATTGTTAATTTTCACCTAAACCTTGCCAGAATATGTTTTCATGAATCTTCTTTCTCATCTAATAATGACCGTTTGACTTAAAATGCTCTCAATTCACGGTCCATCAGCAAAAGTCTGCATTGTTACCCTTTTAAACTGTTTTCGTCATCGCTGTCAAATTTGATAAAATGATTTGATAATTTGAGAGCGATTTAAAACACCCTATTGTGATTTAGCACACATAAAAAACATCTGTGAACAGTAATCTACATTTGCATTTACTTAAAAAAAGATAAACATGACATTTATCGCAAAAAAATAATAAAATGATTAATTTTCAATAGGTCTGTTTCATTACGGATGAAAACGAAACAGAACGAAAGGAATTGTATTAACTTGTTCAGAATGCTTAATTCAGAGTAATTATTTTCAGATAATGAAGATCTAATATCTGATTTCATAAAATAAGCAAATTTTTCGAAAGGAAATGTAAGTTACCTATCAGATTATATTGTTGAATTTGTTTATTTATTTTAGATAGTTTTAATTAATATTTACTATAAGATATGTGACGAAGTTATGCATAGTAGCGAAAAGATTTGTAGAATTATACCTATCAAAAACCATGGAGGTTATATCCTGAAAATATGTATCAAGGATTGCTAGCTGATGTAAAAAATAAGTCCAATTTTGGCCATAAGTATAGAAACACTTAGAGCAATGGAAATGTCTGGAGGGCCCCGTTTATCCAACCGCTTGGGGCCCCCGAACGGATTGATCCGCTTCTGATTGTAGTAGAAGATGAACCTGTATGTGAAATACATCTATAAAGTATGAAATCAGAAAGATACTATGTTTTATTTATGTTATCAATACTATGTTTACAAAATACGTAAAATATCAACATTGATCTATTTGCTCCAAAAAAGAATCAGTTTTTTAAACATTTTATGACGTTATTGGAAGAGTTTTGAGGGTTTTCTTGTTATTGTTCATTAGTATTTCATTTCATGTTGGTATCATTAAACTTTTATGTAAGGTTTTGACCCTCAAGTAGCCAGATTTTTTCCGCCCCGATCTATAAACCCGACTATGTATCAAAAGCTTTTAATTGCCCATAACAGAAACCGGATACTTTAGGGGTCCTTCGGACCGATATTCGGTGGTTCGTAAGCTAACTGAAATTTATGATGTTTACGATCGAGCCCGGCCTGATGGCTGGACGTAACGCTGTGTTCAATTAAATTAAGCTCCACACAAAAAGCGGAGCTACCGATATGCTGCGTGCCTGGCGAATGTCCGTCCGAATCAAAACCAATCAGTCATGCCGATCGCAACCCTCAAAGGTTGGGGGCCGGAAATCGTTTCTCGTGCACACGACACACCGGCTTTCGGCGGAGGGAGACCCCGGTTCGGGGTGATTTATGGGCCCGCGGGTTGTCGCCGACGAGCGACGGTGCGCCACCGGACGCGAGCTGCGAAATGAAAAGACATCTCCGGGAAGGCCCCCGAAGGCAGGCAAAAAGAAGATCGGTAGGTTCCAATTTCGTTGCGGGTATTGTTTGCTTAGCAAATTGGACCCCGGTACGAAGGGAAGGGCCGTATTTCAACGGGGCTTGGGGGAAAGGAAGGTAAAGGTTTCGTCGGCTGACCCACGGGTCCGTAATTTCGTCCCGCAGCGGATCATCCGTCCCATCCCATGGCTGCCATTAAAGTTTCCCATAAATCATAAAACCCGGTTAAGCATGGATCCGCCGCCTCTCATTTGGAGGTCCCCCTACCTCACCCACTTCTCCCCGCTTCCCATCGAACGGAGGGGTTCCTCCCTTTGACGCTGTTCGATGATCATAGGGTCGAGTGATTTAGCGGGCGTTGGGATGAACAACGCTGGAGATTAGCCTTTCGCCGGCTGAAGCCGAGGCTCCACTTTTGGAGCGAAAAAAGGGGAAAAGCTGTCGGGAAACAATTAGAAAACCCCCCGAGTCCGGCCGAAGGAACGGGCTGCTGGGAACAAGATGACACACCACCATCCGGCGGTTCGATCTCCAGGGTCACCCGGATCCCGTTGCCACGGACCGGAACGGCCGCGGAATGCTAATGAGTATTAAATCATACGTGGTGAAGTCTTTCGCCGTTGTGGGAGGTACCCGCCAGCGAACCGGCCGGAACCGCACGTTTGGCAAGTCTGCTCCGTGTTATTATGGCGGGAGAGATTCAGCCGGGTTCGTCCGACGACGAACTTGTGGTTTTACTGCTACTTTGTGAGCCACCAAAGGTCAACGTCAGCGGGTCAACAAATTACGAGATAGCACCAGGTATTTTGTGACGGTGCAGTCGTGCAGTTTCCAGTCGAGGGTTGTTGCTTAAAATGTAAGTAGAGTCAACCCGTCCACGACCAGTTTAAGACGTTTCGGTTTTTCAGTCGTTGATGAAAAAAACTCATTATGAAGAAGGGTCTCTTTCGTCAAAAAATAGTTGTTTCGTCATTAAAATAATGTGAATACAAAGCAAATATAATTTATTCATCAATACTTGACATTTAAAAACACTACTTCACCGTTTGGATAGGGAATTTTGTAAAATAAAGTGTTGATGATAAAGGGCTTCGAAAACTCTACAATTTTTTTTATAAATAAAGCAAACAGAACTTTGTGAAATCAAACGCAAAATTCTAATTTACAGCAGTGTTGTAGTCCCAGTCCGCTGTCTTGTTGAAAACTTACGTAGAAAGGTACTTAGTATCAGGGGGTTGAATTTAAAGCTTAACATTTTCTCGTGAAGTTAAAAACAGCAATTTTCAGCAAAGCTTTGGAAAAATGAGCAACAATTCAATTAAAAACGCGTTAAAGTTATTTATGAATTGATGTTTATTGTATGAAGCACAATCAAATACAAGTAATATAAAAACATAGCGGTTGGCAACGTGAGCGTATAACCTATAACATTCATTTTTCGTTATTTGTTAATTAAAAATAAGGTGTTTTTAAATGAAATAACCACAAAACAGCCCCACACTTCTGATTATTTTCTCAAAAACAAATAAACGTTGAACAATTTTATAAAATATCAAACAGATTCCTCATTAGCTACTAAAACTTTCCTTTCCTCTCCATTTTCTGGACATTTCCTAAGTACGTCTTCTTTTCCTGGTGGTTTGATTTAGTTAATAATATTTTATTGCCCCCAAACAACGCGCATGAATCGGCACTTTGGCCAGCTGCCGCAACGAATGCAAAATTAATGCTCAATAATTGCTCCCCTTTCGATTGCACCTTTCGGGCTCACTAAAACTACATTATGATAATCTGTACGACACGATCGTTCCAGCCCCATCGAGGCCGGGCTAATAGAGTCATTCCGTTTCGACCGAGACGCAGAAGAGCGAGGAGGGGATACAGAACGTCCGGACAGCTTGTAGGTTGGACAACGTCGTCGCTTAGTACACACTTTGTACCCCGAGCCTAAGGAGGCTGCAGGACGGAATTTAACGACATCCTTTTGAAAAGGAGTGCGTGCGCGTTCGCGAAAGGCGGCGACCATTAGAAGATGTTTGGGAAGACGCTTTTCCAACTCGCCCATCATCCGGATGGGACCCGGGGGCGGTCATTTGAAATGAAAACGATCGGAAGGAAACACCCACTCGGAGGATTGCGACGCTGGACGGACGAGCAAGAGTGAAAGAGCGAGAGTTGATTTGATAATTCTTCGCTCACGGCACGGGTCGCACTGTGTGGGTCACAGGACTTCGGTGATGTTGGTCTCAAAATAAAAAAAAAGCCAAAAGGATAGTTTCATCCCTGGCCCTTCCCCGTTCCCGGTTTCTAATCAAACTGTTCAGCAGAAACACGGTCGGATGGACAAAGTCCATTCGGGTCCCGGTCGCTTCGGTCGACTTTGGGCGTATGTAAATTTGATAATTGCATTCTGCCATCGGAGGTGGTCAGCCGCGTTCTGGCGGACCCATCTTCCAAACAATCCAGACGATGATAATGATCGGTTTTCGGTGTCGGACGATCCAGTGTGCCACCCTGGGGCGACAAACGCATCACGGTGCCGCCATACACTCGATCTCTTGGGGATTTTCGGGTTTGGTTTGATTTTATTCGGCCGATGTGGGTTTCCGTTCGCGATCTTCCGATGGCCTAGTCCCGCGGTAGGTTCGGTTTTTTTTTCTTCGTTTTCATTTGCTCTTATTTGGAAGCACCTCACAGCATGTATTTTCTTAGTTGCAAGTTGGTTTTTTTATGATGCTGCAGTTCTTTCGGATGAATCTCATTACGATCCGGGAGTTTGCATCCTTCCCCGAGAAGACCGCGATCATCCGATGGCATCTGATTACTCTGAACGTTGGTCAATCCAGGCCTCCAAAGGACCTTCAAGAAAGGGAGGTAGAAGTATAAAAAAAGTGCAAGACTAAACAGTCAAATAAAAAGTAAGTCAGAAAATCGCTCCAGGAGGGAATTTGTGTAGTAAAAAGAAAAACACCGAACCTGACCATCGACACCTGCAAATCGCTGAACGCGAATGCCAGAGGGCACAATGCCGAAGGAAGCGGACGGGTCTCAGTGTCCCTGTCGTGCGTCTGTATGTGTCTGAGTCTGTCATTTATGCACGATTCCCCGAGGACGGGGGTTCCTTTGCGGCACCGGAATGCCTCCCGGAAAAGGTATCGGCGCGCACGTTGGTGATTATTGTTATTACGAATGGCAGTTCTATGAGCGGCCGTGTGCTCCGGCGATGCACCTCGCGAACCCACGAGCCCGTTTATAACTCGATCGACATTTCCGTGATGCCTTGTCTCGCGGGCCTCGTTTTCTGGTTGTCGTTTAGAGATTACAAATCGCCACCCCTGGGAGAAGCCGGAAGGGTGGCAGGGTGTCTGCAAAACACCGACTGAACGGGCGCTTAAAAACATATTAAGCCGAAAAATGGGTTACGGGCGGGTTGGGTTCTTGGAAGCCCCACACTACTGACTCACCTCGTGTCTGGAAGAACACTTTTCAACCCGCCATTCGACAGGAGTCTGATTTTTGCGAATCCCGCGAACCTGTTTATTCCTGTTTGCTTAGAAGAGCAGCAGGCTGCGGGTTTAATTGGTTTATTTTTGGGCGGCTGGACCGGCGCGGCTGGAGTTAGAATATGCTCCAGAAACCTAATCCCGTGGGGAGGATGCATTCTTCTTGCGTTAATGTGCGGTCAAGCAGGTGCTAGCATACAAATGTGAACGTTAATTAACTCGTTTTATGGTGAGGTTTTGCGTCGATTTCAATGTGTCTCGATCTTGATTAGACGGTGCATCGGAATGCAACCGGGGCGGACATGTGCAACCGTTGCGGTCCGGGATTTTTCTTCAACTTTTAGCAAATATTGCCTCAAGGTCATGGTTTATAATCATCAACAGATATTTGGAAGATACGGGAGTTGAGGTAATGAAAATCGAAATAAGACGAATTTAAATTGATTTAATGAAGCAAACAGTGAAGTAGACGATAAATGGTTGCAATTTTGATCGATCGATAAGTTACATTCAATAGTCTGAGTGGCATTGGACTAGAAGTTTCTTAACATTGTTTTTCACAACACGAGGTAACGTAATACTTCCTTTACTTTATTTAAATACAACTCAAAAACATTTGTATATAATCAAATTTAATTAGATGACTGAATATTACCAACAAAATGAAAGAGAATACAAAAAAAATGGTTAATAGACTTACGAGTGAATTAAATCGCATGGATTGCTTTGTCGACGTTTATAAACCAAAAGTTGATAAGAAACGTAATAAACCAACCAATGAAACATTTTACTTTAACATGGAAATGGCGTGTAAAAGGCGCTGGTTTGAGGATCTGAAAATATTTGACGAATAACGATATCTGAAAGCTACAATCGTTTGACTCGGCTTTAAGAATTGAAAAATGGACAGTCAATTCTAAATTATTTCTAAGCTGTTGCAACATTCACAAGCTAAGAAGTAATCATAGCCACTTTGTTGATCATTACGGCGATATATTACTGTGCGTATTTCGCGTGTGGAGTCGACATCCTTTATCTTACCGTTCAACCCCGACGGTCAAGTGCCACGAGACTAAGTGTGGGAACATAAATTAAGACACTGATACACACCGACACACGGAGGGAGCGGGGGTGGCACACGGACTCTGCACGGAGGTTAGACGAGCTTCTCCTGCACTTTCCATAAATCAATCAAATCCCATTCCCGATCGATCGTGCGAACGTGGCGTGCGCAACTTCCTCCGCGCCGGCGTTGGCGACCCGACGGTGGGCTCCAATTACCTGCTCTAATGGTGCACTCGGTGCTCTCGATTAATGCACCGCGTGCATCAGGTAAATGCACCTGGGACTTGCGACCGTTTGCGGTGAGAAATAAAATATGGCGATTTATAGTACCCCCTTGCTGCCGGTCGCTCTGCCGTATTTATAGTCACGGTCAGTTCGTCAGTCTGAGGATTCCCAAGGGTCGGGAAGGTGGCGGGGCGGGGGATATAAATGAAATCACGTAATTTATAAATATCTCCCGGCGGGGCCCGAAAGGGGCGGGTGTCTAAATAAGCGTGCACCGGGCTGCCGTCGGCTGCCAGTTTTCCCAGGTTCCTCCCACTTGTTGCCGTGAAGTCACGAACTCTAGGACCTTCGACCAGGCACGACCAGCGATCATCCGGCGTAGGGGCGAGTGTGTCGTCGGGTAGTCTATGCCGGCTCGGTGTGGTAGGGTTGCCGCATGCCGCATGACACACACCATCACTCACCTTCTTCCCAGCGCCATGTTGGTTCGATGGAGGAGCGAAAACAAGGATGGAAGGGAAAGTGCAGCGCAACATCGCAGGGAGGACTTTTACGGACGTCGTACCTCGTGTGCCGTGTCTGAAGCACTTTCGAGAGCTATAAATAATGTTAGTAAGCAATAGGTGTACTGCAATCTGTCGGATTTCATTCCGAGCAGCGTGTTTTACAGCTGGAGCTGTCCGTGTCCTGCTGGGTGAGGGCGAGATCGTGGACAAGTTGCTACAACGCTTGGTACAACATCGTTGGAATGGTTGGCTTCCAAAGTGTTCAATGAAGTGATGCCAAGTATCAGACGATGGTTCCATGGATTTAGGAAGAAGACAGTTCTTGTTCCCTTGTACTTTTATTGAAAAATATTAGGTAACTTTAATAATAACAAATGTTGACATGGGAGGTCTAGAGATTGAAATTATTTGGCTTAGTTGGGTACAAAAGAGAGAAAAAGCAAACAAATAATCTATAACAGCACAAGACACGTCCGTTCACACCAAAAACTGCTCCCGATCACGATCCGAACATCGGTCTTCTTTCAAAAGGGAGCTTCCCGAGACTGCCTCCGAGAGCTGTCAACCGGCCGGTGGCTTCCGGTTGACATGGCGGCCATTATTCAAACGATCCATCGACTTCCATTACGCGTTCCCATAAATATCGATCGGACGGTGGCAACCACAGCCGGACTGCTACGTCATGCCCCGCACAAAAGTGGCTCGCTGAGATGGGTTCCCGATGAGCTGTTCAGCTTGAAACCGTGCATCCCAGGCGTCCATGAGATCCGTGTCGGGAACGCGTCTCGAAGCTCGGTGGCACCGGACGCCCCGGTTGGAAAAGTGGCAAAGTCGGCGGAAATGTGGCACCATTACCCGGTGCTGGGAGGAGGGCAACGTTTTCTCGTCACGCGCCATACGCCCGACACGCCCTCGGTCGAGGTCGTGATGCTCGCGAATAATGGGCCATGACTCGACGCCGACGAAAGCGCTAAGCCCAGTTTCGAGCTGTCACTTGACGCGATTATCTTTCGCCGGTGGTTTTTCCGTCCATTGATTACCCGGGCTTCCCTCCAATTGACGTGACGATTGTGCATCAGCAGCGAATAGTAACGAGCTTTGTGTTGCTTTTGCGATAAAATTAGTGTTTGTACTAAAAAATTCATTATTATTTTCATCATCATTGTTGTTGTGTGTGAAGTTATTTATAAAGGTTTCTGATTATGTTTTTACTTCTGGTTATTCTTATCACTATGTTTTAAAAAACATCAATTTCACACAGGTTTCAAAATTTCTTTTTGTGAGTATAGTTATATACTATATAAAATATTTCTGATTATGTTTCCACTTTAGATTATTTTTACCAATATGTTATTTGAAAAAAAAAAAATGAAATCCAAACAGGTCGGAAGAGTTGTTGTTAGTTTGGTAATTTATAATTTCTATTTCGTTTATTGAAACACATTTTACCGCGATCCATACATCACAGACAAGAACCGCTCGTTATGTCGAGTGCCTTAAAATTAATTTTTCAATTTATGACCTACGCTGCATGATGGGCTTGGCTGGCGTTTCGTCGCAAAGTGGCTTATCAAGCAAACGAGCCAATATCGTTTAAAAGCAATCGCGATTAAACTCAACACCTGCCGCACCCTATGATCACACGCATCCGTCAACAAGCCCATAACGAGCCCGCAAAACTATTAGGTTCGCCTGCAAACGAGCGCAACGCCGAACATGGGAATGGGGAGGCTTTTACGGTTTGCCATTTTTGCACATGCGAGATGCAGGAAACCCTTTCCGTGCCAGCGCAGTCAGCAGTATTGCACGCGGGAACAAATTTGCAGTCGATCAACAACTTCTCGCCGCCAGTTTGTGTGTGTGTGTGTTCGTATGTGCATCGATGCCTGTGTGGGCTATGGGAAACCGGTACGATGCATCCGCTCCGAGATACCGATCGAAGATTTATCGTGATACATATTGAAAATTAAATTCAATTTTCCGCTGATCCAATCCGCGTGATCTTCGTCTTTCTTCTCGTTTGGTTTGACGCGGGCCGAACATGTTTACATAGCCCACCTTCGATCTACAAACCGAGGGGGTGATGGTGGTGGTGGTGGTGGTGGTGGTGGTGGTGGTGGGATATCATAAATTTTGATCCTCGGCAGATGATCCGGCGCGGAACTGCGAACTTGTGAACAGTATAACACCCCGCGGAAGGGAGATAACGCGCACGATGAGAGCATTGCAATTTTGAACATTTTTTCGTGAAGGGAGAAGAATCTCAAGTCGAAGGAAACAGTATTTACGGATATTATGCACCACAACTTCGGACCTTAGGATCGGCTGGGAAACTTCTTCAAAAAGCAAATAAAAATAAGCAAATTAGATCCCGGGGGAAAGATTTATAGATTTTTATTCAATTTATGAAAATTGACTTAAGGCGCCCTAACATAGACACGTTTACCGCAACACCCAACGCCACCCTTTTCCCTTTCAAACACAAACCCCTCGATCCTTAAAGATCTCCCCGGAGACGTTTTCTTCGTTCGTTCGTTTCTTTTTAAATAATATAAAAATTCCGTACCAAAAACAAGAGTGGAATTTTGACGATGTTCAGAAACAAATAATACCTCTCGCAGGCGACTGTTTATTTTGGAGCATTCTTCTTGTTTTTCATCTTCGTTCAAGTTCATCTTCGAAAAAGGGCAAAATTGAATTTTCAAACCCGCGAGCTCGTGAAGGATAAATCAATTTATATGCATGAGAACGGTGGACGGTGTGGCCGGCGGAAAACATATCCGCCATGGTTGCGTTCGTGCTTTTGGGATATCCTTGAAGAGGCAAGGGAAAAAGAAAAGATGAAGCATTCGGGAAGGAGACGATCACGAGCGCTGCGAGCGGAAAGAATTTGATGATGAATTATAATATTAATTAAAATATAATCTACTTTAATAGTTGTAGTCTGGCCCAGGAGGACCACGCAAAAATTCTCCGTGAACTGGGAAAGACAGAATGATAAAGTTGGTTGTGGATAGAGCGAGAGAGGGCAAAAGGACTGGAATATGTTAAGAAATTCGCGCGACTTGCGAACTCGTGGATTCGTAGACGGATTAGCCCTCGGCACGAACAGGCCGAGCACAAATATTTTGGGTGCATGTTCACGCGCCCGGAATCTCTGCGTCCCGACGACGGTGTTCCACGGAACGGAGCACGATTCAGCTGTCCACCAAGTCAAGCCGCCTGTCGCCGCCGGTCGCCCGGCTCGTCATGCGTTTGCTGAGTTTTGTTTTCACTGGCGTGCTTCTCAGCGCGCGAACCATGTCCCATCGAAGCTCCCACCGTATGGCACGAGTGGCTCTGGCGGATGTTGGTGAGGTTTTGGGTCCATTTTAATTTTATTGCACCAAACCGAGCATCCCTTCGGGCGGTCACGAAAATTGTTTATTTTAGCTAAACATGCCACCAGCAAAGGCAGTACGGCACGGGACGGAACTGAAACCCCCGAAGCGCGTCGTGGATGAGGTTTAGATTTCAGTGAACATATTTTGCTAATTTTCATTTCGAGGAATCCCTCCCGCGAACGTCTGGAAGTGAAAATGGATTAGAATGCTTCGCTCGTCCAAACGTTATTCCGTAATCAAATGTTAAGCGTTTGGATGCTGCGCACGGAAGCTTACTGCAAGGACGCTTTTTAAGGCAATAAAGTTCACGGAAAAGAAATTTTTGTTTTTAGTTTCAAAGCAGTTACTTAAAATAAGTTTTTCTCTTAAAGGAGGAAGGAGCCTTCGCGTGGGGCCCTGAGCTCACAAGGGGCGCCGAACCTCCATGGGCCAAGTTTTTAATGCAATAGTAGATAACTTACTGTATAATAATATAATATAAAAATGAATGCTAAGAACCATAACGAACTACTGAATGGATAGTTCAGTATATAATCAGAGTTGAAGAGTAACATAAGAAAAATGTTTTATAGAAAATCAATTGGAACCAAGCATGTATTTCCGTTAAAACAACAAGATTTTGGGATATATCAAGCAAAAGACAACAATTATACAGTTTCATCCAACGCCTATCGAGCAATGCGTTTTTGACAGAAAAAAGTTTTGGCATCCTGAGAGAAAATTGATAAAATCAAACTTCGAGGAATCCCCCTGATTGTAGGATAAAAGTAATTACTAACATTTATTTTGTTGAAAAGGATATAAACAAGACGAAAATTTATCATTTTCATGGTATTTTATAGGGGTCCCGTTCATTTGACCGCTTAGGGCCCCCATGAGCGTAAATCCGCCACTGACGAAAAAGTTGCCAATACCAACAAGTATCAATGTCCTGTTACAACTTTTCCAACGATGAGTGTTTTTTAATGAATGATTGTGAATATGCTGAAATTTAATCTTATCTAATTATTTGTGGAAATAATTCCAAAGTCGGATAAAATTGATCCTTTGTTATATTTTTGTACATTATTTTCCATGTTTTTTTTATAACATTTGTAGCATTTATCATCAGTTCTATCTTTTTTTGGTACCTAAAAAATTATCTTAAATTAACACTTACCGTTTCTAAGATAGTTTGTTTTTTTTTATAACATTTGTAGCATTTATAGCATTTATATTTATTTGCAGCTCTCTCTTTTGTTGGTACATAAAAATGCTCTTATCTTGGCAGTTAACATTTCTAAGACATAATTTTTAATTTTTTTTATACAAATTTCACAGCAAAATACAGCTTTTAGCCTATTAGCTGAACTGTGTAGCTATTTATGGTTTTTGCCCTATTTTTTGGTCAATAAAAATGATCTGCTTGCTCCATGCCATGTTATCTGAGTGATTGAATAAATCAAATTTGAATTTACTACCGGCATCCAAGCCGCTCTGCGCGGTGTATGAATCAAAACAATCTAAATGGTGTTAGGATATCTTCTCTTGAGACTAGTCTTGAGAAAAACCAACCAACCAACAGCCCAATCAAACCCCCTTCGTGGTTCCAGCGACGA
Source organism: Anopheles coustani (assembly GCF_943734705.1). Taxonomy (NCBI): domain Eukaryota; kingdom Metazoa; phylum Arthropoda; class Insecta; order Diptera; family Culicidae; genus Anopheles; species Anopheles coustani. The sequence continues at coordinate 80,817,780 of NC_071289.1, forward strand.
TTTCCTCCACAAAGCACCGCAAAGGAACGTCGGCACGCAGTTGAATCACGATCGGTGACTCGCGCAGTCTGCATGCCGGCACGTTTTCCCAGCGAGCCGTCCTCGCCCGCAGGCCGCCTCCGTCATTAGCGGGCCGGGACCGCGACCGCGGGCTAATAGATTAAACGATTCGATAGCAATTTATTCGCCGGGCAGCCGGCGCGACCGTTGCACCGTTGGTCGATCGCATGCGACTTGCATGCCGCGTGCTGTGTCGGGCGTTGTGTGGTGGTTTTTCCTGGCTGGAGGACGCGACCACCCGCTGCGTGTGAGCTCGGAGCGCGGGCGGAGGTGCCGGCGGCCGACGTACGTGTCGCTTTTCCGAGACAGATTTATCTATCCGGGCCGGCCAGACACAGGAAGGCGCGACGGGTGCGATCGCAATAAATCACCTCGCTAACGACGCCTAATGATTGCAGATAGGGGAGTGCGATTTAAAATATCACTGTTGGCAGTTAGGTGAAAATTAAAAGGTTATTATGCGGCTATCGGGGCCCCCACGGCGACCCGTCGGCTGGCGCAAAAAAAACCGCACGGTGTTCGCCGGTGGCTTGGCCGATGTTACGCGCCAAGTGTGTCCCGTCGCTGTCGTCGTCCGATGGCCAGCCATCTCGCTACTTGATCACCGAAAGGCACAATCGATCGGATGCATCGTACGTGTGAGGGTCTCGATTTTTCTTCGAAGAAAGAGAGCAAAGAGGTGGCGATCGCGCACGATCGTAGGCGTCATCCGGTACCGCTGCCGGGTGTTTGCATTTATTTATTTTATTTTACTCCATTTTTTTCTCCCATTACCACTACAGGGCCTCGCGGGTCACGAAACGCGAATTTCTGTTCGCACGCTTTCCGAACGAACATCGGAACGTCCGCTATTTGCTTTGGCACGTTTGCGTTTGCAAACTAATTTCGCGATTCGAACCATGTTCGCCTCCGCTAGGCACTGACATATTTTTTTTCCTTTCTTATGCACTCTAAGCATTATGAGTGGACGCCAACGTCACGCTGGTTTTATAATTGGCGGCAAATTGTGATTAATTTGTTGGACGGAATGGAAAATTGCGCTCGATCGATCCAGTGTGCGATTATGCTCGGCGGGGTAAAGAGTGTTTCGATATGGAGCGGTCGTGTCAGAAGGGTGATTATTTTTACAAATTATGCTGTTGTGGGAATTGAGTCGAGCAAATCGATTGAGTAACATTTCTCATCTCGCGCAGGACACACGGTCTAGTCCGACATAAGCTTGACTTCATTGATCACATTTCGTTTTCTTTCTGTTTAAAAGTTATATCTCCTTTTTTTATTCATACATCATTAATATTTTTCCTCAAGAATTTGTTTACTGTTTACCGAAAAAAACGGAAAATAGGTAGAAATAATTATAGTATTTACATAATTGCAGAGTGCTACAATCGTCACCTGCACTGATTCGTAAAAACATTACAACCATACTTGTTCTACCGGTTTTGCTGGCGGAATTGATAATTAACGAACCTTTAGCCAACGGTTTCTCTTAATTTCGATCGGCATCGATTATCCTGAGCCAGCCCCAAAGGCATTGTCGATGTTTAAGCTGCATGCTGCAGGTAATTAAATTTTCAATTTAACCCCAGAGCCATCGTAAACCGTCTCTTCCGTGCAGATTTCGGTCGTTGTAAATGAATAATTGAATTTAAAATCACCTCGCCTCGCGAGCTGGTGGATCGTAAAAGAAAGCGACTTTCTCGAGAACACGCGTGAAACTGGACACGATCGGCGAGCACCTTTCGGCGGGGATATAAAAAAGAAAGAAGCGCCCAGCATGTGCCACCACGCCCAATTACGGAATTACCGTCAGCTTAAGCGGTAAATGAGGCACGAGAGGAAATTTTCTGCCAAATAAGTCTTGCAATGTGCGTGCCCGCAATAAAGCTCTGGTGAGTAATTCCGTTTACGATCTTCGGCGGTCCTGGAGGCAATGATGCTCAGGAGATAAAGTGGTCGTTTGCTTCTATCGTGGTTTATTTAACAACAACCAGCTAGAGGAAATAGTATGGAATATTTTTGTTATGGAATATAATACTATGGAATATTGTCTTTCCTTTTCAGTTTTGAATATTCCTTTTTTCAAGTCGTAGTTCTTTATTGAGTTCTAGAACCTACTAGTATTTTGAAAGTGAAAATCACGAGTTCGAAATCATTTGAGATCCTTGAATAAAACTAAACACTGCATGACAGTTGGGAGAACTTCATGTCCTTGATTCTAAAACATATTTGTATTTTAAAAGTTATAATTATGGGTTTGAAATAATTTCTGATCATTCCGGCTGGAATGGGCTAAAACACCACTTGAAAGTGACAATGAATTCTCAAGCTACTTGTATTTTGAAAGTAAAAATCACGGTTTCGACATCATACCTTGGAGAACACTCAAGATGAAAATCTGAAAAATAATTCTAGTTTGTGAAAGTTTCATGCTTTGAATTGGTTTTGACTGTTTTGAGGGAACAATCGATTATCATTTAATCGGTTCCAACTGTAGCTGTCCTAGCAAGAATTGTTTTTCTTCCGGATCGAAGGAAGCTTTTTGCTTGCGGTAGCCTTGACTACCTTGGTTTCATTGTCGCATCACATCAAAGCTACCTGCCGATACCCGAAATGCAGCTAGCCCGAAGTAGTAGCATATTCTTACAAAAACATTTTGATACATCCTTGATATGATACAGGGCAGCGTACAAGGTTGGATCATGAAAAAAATTATACACGAGAGTAGTAATCCAAACTGGTCCGAAATAATAGCAATTGAATGGTCTTCGTTCCAGAGAACGCAGGAAGGAAAGGAAATGCTGCTGTTCCAGCGTTACACAGGATAATTGATTCTTCAAACATTGCGAATCAATCGGATGTGTTTTTTGTATCTCTTTTGTTGCAAGGAAGTTTGATTGTTGTTTCCAATGCGCACTCGGATTGACTTTTGGGATCTGCGCGTTTCATTTTGATTATCAGGTTTGGTTCGAATGCGGTTCAAATACTAAAGATAACCCTTCATAGCGCAAGCGAAATTGGTTTGCATGTAGTATGGATGATTAAAAAATTTTTAGTTTTTGGTAAAAGAGTAAATGAGGCCCCGGGCTAGATTCTCCTCTTCCTACTTGTTCACATTAAGCGCCTGAAGCTATGCAAAGCGCGACGCATGCATACTTTTCAAATATTTGATCGCTAACGGTTCGCTTAAAAGAACATAACGGTTTAAACTAATCACGCAGTGGAGGGTGAATGCGGGTTAATATACTTTTACATGTTAAGTTACTGTAAGTTACTAGTAACTAAACTATACCACACATGATGGACAGCATGAAACAATGAGTTTAGCCGAAGAAATGATTTGGAAACGGCGGCGCGCCCGCAGCGAGCGAAGCGAGCGGACTGCGCTAGGTCTACTGAAAAAGAGAGTTTGTTATAGTTTTGAGAAATAAGGGGGGCCCGTGGGCCCCCCTCATACCGCACCCTTAGGTTGATTGCGTAGCCGAAATTAACGGTACACACTACGATTCAAATACTCGTAGGTTGAATTTAACAAATTAATGTATCACCAATTGCATACATTCAGTTTAAACGTCCACAAGAGGTGTAGCCACGATCGAAAACATGGCGGCCGGGGCCTCATTTACTCTTTTACCTAGTTTTTTGTTCATTTTTATTATTAAGATGATATTAAGATATTACATGCCAAAAAGTTGAGTAAAACAAACTTGCTTTTTTTAATGTCAAAATAATGGAAGGGTTAGTACGCAGTGAAAGCTCCACGTGTTTTCGCCTCCAAAGCTTCCAATCCGTTCAACAACATAAATTATGGATTCGCGCTCGGCAACTACTGCACTTCTTGAAGTACCGCCTGCATAATCCGGCTATTCGCCCCGTACCTGGTGAGCATAGAAGGACAGTCTAGAAGGACCGGCGTGTTGGCCTGCTGACCGCGGCTCACTTCAAACGGACCGCCCTGGCAATCGTTGCACTTGGCAGTTTACTTTTCGAAGCTGTCATAAATTATGAGCGACGTTCCATTCGGCGGCCGTCAGTGAACCGTTGTGCGGGTTGTGTGTGTGTGTGTGTGTATTGTTGTTTTTTTGGGGTCAATTCGTAAGTAAAGGAAATAATAAAGAAAAAACGATCATTCAACCCTCGATTACGGTTCGTGCGGGTTTAAATTGAACCATCGCTCATAACATCGAAACCTCAGCACTTCAGGTTTGGTTGCAGGTTTACTCGTGCCACCAGTCGGCAACCGTTTATCCGACCCTAGATCTGTTTTTTTTTCTTTCCACTAATCTGGCCCGAGTTACAGGAAGCTGAAAGGAGGTTTGAAAGCGAAAATCGGGTTTATTGATACCGTAAAATAAAGCTCATGTTTGCGGGAAAGTAGCAAAATCATGAAAACAAAGGTTTATTCTAGTGCTGTGCTTAATGAATCTTTTGGCAAGATTCATTCATTTGAATCTTTCACCTAGGATTAATTCCGATGGATTCATGAATCTTTGCGGATTCGAATCTTCAAAGCTTAATGAATCTTTCGAAACCTTAATGAATCTTAATGAATCTTTGTCATGTTAATACGACAAAAAAAAGAGGGCCCCTCAACCCATTTTTGGCTGGTGACTTTTCGTCAGTCGGTGTGTCTTTAGGATTCATGAATCTCTGGACGAAAGATTCATGAATCCCTTATAAGACAGAGATTCATTCATAACCATGAATCTGAATCATATTTACACAACTCTAGTTTATTCCCTTATCATTCCGAGAAGCTTCTCGTTTCGTTGCTGGGCTGTTCAAGTTGTCTAATTAGTTTAGAATAAATTTATTTAAAAAAAAGAGTAATATGCCATCTGCCCCGAGTGAGAATCGAACTCACGACCTTAAGATTATGAGACTTACGCGTTAACCGACTGCGCCATCGAGGCTTGTGTGAGTGCACTGCATTTTTATGCAGCAGCGCATGTTTTGTAAATTAAATCAAATAAAAATAAAAATAACCCTCTAATTTTGTAATAGTTAGTCTGATTCGCATATCTAATGATGAAATATGTCCAAGACTAGTTTTTAGGTAGACGATAAGGTAGATGATAAACCACATAAACAAACATGATGATAATTATTCCTTCTTCTTACTTATTATACCGCAGTGTGTAGATTTTAGGTAAAAGATGAATATTGAAATCAAAATTATCTTCTACAATTGATTAAAATGATGATAATTATTCCTTCTTCTTATTATTATTATACCGCAGTGTGTAGATTTTAGATAAAAGATGAATATTGAAATCAAAATTATCCTTCTACTCACACCGTCGTTAGAGGCTAGTGAGTAGTTTTCCTATAGCAGAACGTAGTTTCGATCTACGGACCTCTGGGTTATGGGCCCAGCACGCTTCCACTGCGCCACTCTGCTTGTTGTCAAGCCTTGCCTTACCGGGCGAAATGATGATTTATTTATAGTTTGTCGAAACATACATTCCTCAGCACATCGGTCGTGCCGTGCAGGCGCACATGCGCAAATTATCTCTTGTCCGGTGCGATAGCTAGACGGTTGAAAAATAGAACATCATGAGTCACTTTGGGGCTGTAGTTTTCTTTTGTTTCTTTCCGGCCCGATGGCTACCACGCTCCCACCGACCGCTTCCAGCTTTATCAGTGCCGAGCGCGAGCAGGCGAAACGTCATGTCAAGTAAAAGTGCCAAAAAGAGCATTAATTTACAAGCGAGCTATCTGATTGAGATAGCCTCAAATGTGCGGAGACGTCTCGCCGAAAGTGTGCCGAAAAGGGTACCTTCTGGAAGAAATGCTGTTACGCTCGCTGCTGTCGGCTGTCGACCGGTCGGAGGGCTATATTTTCTGCCGGAATGCTTTCGACGCATCTGACAACTCGGGCCGGCCTCCGAAATTCTTACGCGACGTCCATCGTGGTCGGAGGCTGGCGGGGTTGCTCTCCCAAGAACATGTCAGTTTCGCGAAAGAAAACGCCCACTCGCGGTGGCTGTGAAAGCCAACCGCGCCGGAAACCTTCTGGTTGCCGAATTTCGCCCCGAACCACGAAACAGTGTTTGTCCATTACGGGGTCCGTCCATTCGACGGGGTCCGTTATCGTAATCTGACTTGCGAAAACCCGTCGGGTAGTTCTGTCCGCCCGGTCGGAGATAAGAAACACTCCCGCCCGTTCCCGTCGCGCGGAAGCGTGACCACGTCGTGTGCCACGGCACTGTGGCTTAGATCACGATGCAAACGTCCTCGGTATCCGCGCGGCAGGGGAAGCTATTTTTCGGCTTCGCTGCATTTATCGGCTGACAAAATCGCCATCGTCGTGCCATGTTTTCTAAGCCTCGCGTAAACTCTCAAGCGGTCGCAGTTTACTGTCCGCGCAAAAAGAAAAGGGAAGAAACCCGCCAGCATCGCGATTCTCGGGCTGCCACCCCGATGACCCGCCTTATTTTTTCGGGGCCAGATCATGACAACGATCGAGCGCGCGATCAGTGGTGCGCACCGATGAAAATGAGTCACGAAATAGAGGTCGAGAATGGGGTTAGGTTTGCGATCCGCTAGTTGAACCGACCGCTTGAGTGCCGGATGAGTGATGTTGTTTGTCCCACGCCCCGAGAAAAAAATGGTGCTGCGGGTTGCCCTCATGATGGACATAAGCAATTGTTAACTCGTCGTCGTTGTTCGTGATGGTCGAAAGGGTTGGAAAAATAGAAACAATCAGGAAAGTTTAGTCGAGTCTAAGCAAAATCATCTTCGGTATAACTATAAAAATAAATTTGTTGCCTAACATAATCTCATAAATAAGAAAAGGACACGGGAACTAGGGTTAACTATTTCTAATAGCTTGACCTTGTAATGTCAAATTGAACAGGTAAACCTTCTCTTTTAAAAACATTATCTACCTTGATCTGTCTTTCCTAAAGATGATTGAATCATGCTGCAATGAAGGTTGAAAAAAATCACTTCCTGCCCCGAGTGAGGATCGAACTCACGACCTTAAGATTATGAGACTTACGCGCTACCGACTGCGCTATCGAGGCATGTGTCTGGGAATGTTGGTTCTCGGAACCGGGTCATGTTTTACTACCGTTCAGAAATGCCGCCAGTTCGATCGATTGCATATTTTCCACCGTTTTGTGTGCGAGTGTGCGACGAGGGCGTGCGGGGGCAGCCTCCAGCATAAACATGCTGCTACCGCCGCCTCAGCTCGTTCCGCTGCCGTTGCTTATAAATTAGATAATAATACGAATAACTTTATAAGCGGGCCCCTAATGGGAATGGGAAGAGGCGAAAGGGAAAAAAAGAAGAATAGAAATAGCGCCACCCTAGAGGTGGTGGTTTGCCTTCTCTATGGTGCGCGCGGTCAATTCCGCGGTTGAACTCGCGCACGCGGCATAGTTCGCGAACGCACGCGTGCCTTCGTGCCCTCATCACCGCCATCAACCGTGACGGAGGGAGAGAGGCGGCCGGGTGGAGGGAGGCAGAGGTCGCGCGCGCGCGCGCCATTCCACGCCATGCCGTCTTACAAGTGGCCGATTGAGGTTGGGGCGCGCGAGTCTGGGAACGCCAAGATTGATCAAGTGAATTGCGCTCCGGTGTGTACCGCTCGACCGCGCGCGTGCCTCTATTTTCGCCTCCAGACATGAGCAGCTACCCACAAACACAACCACACATAGACAACAACATTTGATCCTAGATGTTTCTTGATTGGACGCCAAGGGGGTAGTTTGTAGAGGCATGGTTGACGACCCGACCCTGGGTCAGGGTTGCTGTAATTTCAACTTGCCTTTCGCACGTCTGTTGGAGGCGGCTGAGGTTCCCTGACCCGCACATGTTTGACGCGTTGGATTATCCACCTATGCTGGAACGTTGATCGGTGAGTTCGTAGTCCCAGAGCGTTATCATCTTGGGAGCGGCAAGGACTACAGTATCCGACACAGTTGAGCACAATTTTGTTGTGTTATTTTTCCACGCACTTCTCGAAAATCATAGTAGTTGTTAGTAAATGGTTATAAAGGTTACTCATGTTGTAAGTTTATCATTTATTTTTCGTTTGTTTTCAATTCTAATGAAAATATTTTGTTTTCCAGTATTATGATCTTAGGTATTTATAAAAATGTGTTCAAAATAATAAATTAATATGCGCATAGAAGAACATTTTAGGCTGTCCCCAAGGACAGAGGAGGCGTGGTAGGCCTAAATTGAGGTGGAAGGATGGCGTAGACGAAGCCGCCAATAAAGCCGGGATACGGAATTGGACCAGCGTGGCGAGCGACCGTGAGCGGTTTCGGATGGAGCTTCGTCAGGCCAAGACCGCTCAGCGGTTGTAGCGCCACATAAGTAAGTAAGTAAGAAGAACATTTTATTTATTCGTTAGACTATATTTTGTTAACATGCATAGTTTTTTCTTACTCGGTTTAAGAATGCTACCTAACAAAATCATGTTACTTAATCATTTTAACCCTTTCAGGACCATAAGCTATTGAAGACTAAAATTGCCAATAAAACACAATATTTTGGTTATTTGGGGTGTAAAATAAAAGAATATCATCAGAAAAACCTAGCAGTATGTGTAGTTTTTTTTTATAATTTCATGGGAAATATTTTAACTTATAAACCATAAAAGTAAATAAATGACCAGTATAATTATGATATCGGAGTTTCTTTTAGTTACTTTCCACTAAAAATTACATAGAAAAATTCTAAAAAAAAATCTTAGCCATTTCTTTAAAAAAAAAAATCATCAATTTGCAAATACTAAGTTTTTGTTGTTTGTTGAACGCACGAATGGTTTGGTTTTAAGGCAATGAATTTTAATAGTTCTTTTTTATTTATTCCTTCAGAAAGACATTTGAAGCCTTTGACATATTATTTTCTTAGATGTTTCATTTCAAAAGTATCGTTGTGATAATAGTTGAACAAACAGTAACGAGTTTTGTAGATGGGAAAAATATTTCCTTTGGTCGTGAAAGGGTTAACCGGGTTTTGTTGTTTAAATACAAGGTTACGATGATTACAGTTTCGTCTTCTTAAGTTACCAGGATTTTCGGAAACAATGGTTGTGTTTCGTGTTATAAATGCAACTTAAAGTAAAAGGTGTCGAGTCAATTTTGTTAGATTAACACCCGTCCGTGTTTCGAATTGCACATTGATTTCAGTTAACAAACGATGTGAAGATTTATTTGCGTCCAGCACTGTCAGTGTCTAGTTATCATTTCCACCGAAGCTTCCCTGATTGTTGTGTTCATGACCGCTTCTGACTCATTCCCCGAGCGCTGGATCGCGAGTACTCCACCACGAACTTGCGCATGTTTTCTCAACCGTACGCGGTGGCTTGTGCCTGGATCGTGCCTCGACATTATGCTTGCTGCCGTTATTTTCTTTTTATCACGCGACGGATGAGACGACGGGAGTGGGGTGGAGTTGGCCACTTTTGCGGGGTCCTGCATTCGATATGAAAGCGTGCCTGCGTTCCGTCGCTGCAGCAGGAGCGGTTCGTTGGCAGCAGAACGATCGTCCTTTCCCATTCAATTTGCGTCCGAGTGACGTCGGGAGGGTGGACTCGGGCTGGCAGGGTTGGAACGGCCGGTGGGAGACGAAGGAAATTGTGACCGTAGACACACGTCGTGCCGAGGTTGACCACACCAATGCCACCCTTCGCCCGATTGCACTCTGCCGGCTGCCATTTGCCGCCATCGAAAAGAAAGCAACAAAACCACAGACGACCGTTGGAAGCGTGCGCGTTCGAGCGATCGGCCGGCGGAATTCATTTCGCGCAACGTACAGCAGCAACATAAGACGGTGGGTGTTGCAGGGGGTTGGGGAAGGGAACACTCTCGTCGATCATCGCCTCCCGCAGCCACCGATCAGTCGCTTTTGCGCGTGCACCCACCGCACCCATCGCCCTCTGTCTCGCTTTCGTCGAAGGGCTTCAAATCGTTTCGATCAAAGTTCGAACGGACAAACCCAATGATCCCAAGATGGAGAGTCGGAGGAGGTGGAGGAGGTTGGAAGGGAGAAGAAAAAAAAACGAAGACGCGGGAGCAATTTACGCAAAGGAGCACGAGTCTGGGAACTCGCAAACGCCAAACGTTCTCACGGCCTTTTTCAATAGTTCGCGCGCCGTTCCGCTTCGCTCCGGGCCCCCTGGCCCTTCCGCCATTCCTCCCTTGCAGAAGCGCGCCGATATCTTGCGGATAAAAAGATGAACCCGCGCGGACCCCGGCGTGTGTTTCGCCGGTGCTGCCGTCGACGTCTACTGTCTTCTTTTACCCGGCGTGTCCGCGTGGCTGATGGTTTAGTCGCTACTTTTCGAACTCCCCTTCGGTTAGTTTTTGCTTTTCCTGTCGCCTGCTTGTCCTTTGCTCTCCTTCCGCGGTTTGCGGTGACGCGCTGGAGTGTGCTTTGGATCTTCGTTCCGGCGACTCTTTTTCTCGCGGGTCTGAACGGGATGTGGGGGTTTGCTCTTTCAAGACGTCGTCCGCCCGACGTGTCTTTTGTTGGTTTCTTCCTCTTTCTCCGCGTCCGCCGCTTTGGCACACACACACACGCTCACCGTTGGCGTCGTCTTCGCTGCATGCGCGCTTTTGTCCGCAGCGTCTCGTGTAGGTAGCTGAAAATTCTTTTATTTTCTTCAAACCCCCCCCCTTGCCCCGCCTCGCCACGTCCAGCGTTCAATGCAGTGCGGTGTTGTTGTGCGCTTTCAATTTGCCTTCTGTGATTGTTGTCTTTCGGTGCGCGGTTTCCCCTTTTCGCAGTTCCGACATCATCCTCGCGCGGAGGGCTACCCTTTTTTATTGGCCTCTTCCTTAGGTGCCGCTTCGGTGGACGAATGCTTTCGCATCGTTTCCTGGCACGGGGATAAAATTCGCTCCTTGAAAAGTGTTTAAACTTTTTATTTTTTGACGGTTGTGAACAATTGTGCAAATTTTTGCACAAGACTGCAGTAGCAAACTACCTGTATTTTATCTTTACTTCAACTGTTTAAAATACATCTTTACTTTACTGTTTAAAATAATTTGCATATACTTCATAACTCAACTAATGCAAGTAAAAAATCACCATCCAAAATCAACTTCTCAGTCAAACAGATAAAATTTTTCAACAATTTCCTATTTCATATATTACGCCTGGGAGTATGCAATCCATCATGCCATCGAAATTGCAGTCGGACAAACAAAGAGGTGATAAGGAAGGCAAGCATTGTATTGTTAGAATTGCAAGAGGTTTAAACTGCCAAGGGTCTCTTTAAAAAAAGATGTATCCGAAGGACTCTTCTGTATAGCAGAACGTAGTTTCGATCTACGGACCTCTGGGTTATGGGCCCAGCACGCTTCCACTGCGCCACTCTGCTTCTTGAATCCGTGACTGGCAAGGTCAAACACTAGAAAACACAGGTCCAGCGGATGTTAATCTTTTCAATCGATAAGATATGTTGTTTTGGTTGGAGGTTGAATAAAAGTTTGAAGGCAAGTTACGTTAACTAATTCACTGACTCGACGTTTGGAGAATCTGGTTTAAAAATTTAGTCACAGTATTTCATTTCATATTTTTGCAGTTCATAGCTTAAAAAAAGGAAATAGCCAAAGATTCCCCAAAATACTTTCTAATTTATGTTGGTAACGAGGAACAAATTGTCCGGGCCTTAAACTTGCTATATTGAGTGAGCTGTGGAGTGTTGAAATCAAGCGGTATAGTATAGAACATAGCAACCATCGACGGTTATTTTATTCGTGTAGTTCTAGCGTTCATCTCGAGCCGTTTAGTTCCAGCAAATTGCCTTTCCACGATGAGCACCATCAACGTTCTCGGAACCAAGGGAAGAAAGGTATTTGTAGAGCACGGTGGTCGCGTTTACTCTGCCCCACAGAAGGACATCCAGGAGATGGCGCTGTTGAATGTGAGGCTACCATCCAGTACTTTTGCGGATCAAATATCATATCTATTTTGTTTATTTAACAGGACCAGAATCGCAGATCGTACTACGCTCGCGATGGAGATCGTCAGGAAGAAGAAATGGAGCAGAAATCGAAAAACCATCTACCGAACGGGGACAATATGAGCGTAAAGTCCCGGGAGATCTACAGCTTGTCGAGCGACTCGGATGTGGAAAGCCACAATGGTGCCGAGAACCGTTTCGTGCCGACGATAGTTCCATCGTGCAGTGCCTCCAAAGTGATGACAAAACTGAAGGACGAGGTGATGCGTTTGATTGACGAATCGATCGAGAAAATCGAGCAAGACTGGGCCGAACAGATGGCGAGTACGAAGTGCGAAGAGCAGCCACCTTCAAAGGCGCCGCCTAATACGCCGGCGGAGGAGAAAATAGACCACAGCTTGCCCGGTGAAAATACACTGGCGCTGCATCCGGACGGGGATCAGGGCGAGCTAAATCACAGGGAGCAAAATTTGCTAGTAATGAAGTCGCAACAGTTTGTCGATTCCAAGCGGCGCACACGCATGATGCTGCTGGACGAAATTCACGCTCGAATCGAACGGCTGAAGGATATGGAAACGCTGGAGTAATTTGTGTCAGGTTTTTTTTTTGTTCACTGAGATGATTTTGAGGTGCATTGAAATTTTTTATAGTTTATTTTGTAATAACCGTTTGTACCTTTGAACTATTGGTGATGGTTCAGTTTTGGAATTCCATGATGTCCAAGTGATTGTCAGTTTAGAAACATTCATAAACCCACAACTTGTTTTTTTCTGATCAATAGATAAAAAGGCTTCGGTTTTCTTTGGCTACAAAAAACAAACTGCATTCCTTTCAGATGTTTCAATACAAATCAATTCTCCGTTGATCCACCCAACATTCGGACGCATCTCGCCAGGACGTAACAAAAAAACGTTCTTGTCATCCATTGACAGCCATCGGAGACACGCGGAAGATTATGAGTGGGATTGTGTTTGCTCGGTGACGAAATCGACGGGTTTGTAAACGGATTGCCGGATGAAGTGGTTACAGTCGATGGCGATGGTGATGATGATGATGATGATATGCAGTTTGGACTGAGGACGAGCAATGTTTGGAAGTCTCCGTATCGAAGGCTGGTCCTCCGCAGACGGCAATTGGGTCGCGTTACTGCAGACGACTGCACTTTGTTGTCTCGACTGCCCTCGCGCCAACCGGGTTTACCTATTTGGAGAAGGAGTGATCCGTTCGCTCCCGCGTGGGGATTTGCTTTCGATTCTTGTGTCCACACATCGTTGACATGGCGATTCGAGTACCAGCGGCCTTGGGCGTAGCTGTCGTCTGGCGTAAAACGGGGACGCTTCGGAGGTTACATTTGGTCTGACAGATTATTTGTTTGGTTCGTTTTTTTCGTTCCAATCGCGAAATGCTTGCAGACGGCGTTGTGAAACATTGGTTCATCGTTGAAAAATAGGATGAGTTGATCATCGCTTTGATTGAAGATCAAAGATGATGATCAATATGAGACTACATATCCATTTAATGTTGATTTAAGTAAAAGTATGATATAACGTTCGATAAAGAACGATAAAGAAGACACATTCATGGAGTGTTTCAAAGGTATATCTTCTCCATTCTAAATTTGTTTCTGTTTATTCTTTCGTGTTATAGAGTGTTTTGGAAAGGTCTTTAATTAATTTGATATTTCGTTTCTACTTTCCTCTACTTCCTTTTATTTTCTTCCTTTCACGCATTCTTGTGAAGTCAACATAAATCATTTCCACATTTAACACTGTTTTGGGGTCATAAAATAGCTACTTTCCATTCATGCCGCTATCGTGAACCGAGAGTCAGAGAAAAAAAGGCCCTATCATCCATTAACGACATAAGAAAGCGACCGGCTGGAAACATGCTCTTGGACTTCCCTCCCCCCGCCTTTCTTTATGGAACACCCGAAAGTCACCGAAAACGATGTAATAAAAAGCGCCGCGATATAGTGACCCGTCCTCCCGTTGCCCTTGCGGTCCGGGCTTAAAGCTTTATTGATGATAACGCTAATGCGTAAATTTAAGGCAAGTAAAATTACACCCCAGCGCAAGTGAAACGTGATGAGATGTGGGGCTACGCAGGCCATGAAATTCGCGTGGTGAGTGGCGTAAATGGTTGGCTGGCGTCGTTGGATTAAGCCCAAGCGCGGGTAAAAGGTAATACCTGTCAGAAACGCCGAGGAAAGTCAAAAGCGCGAAAGTCAGGTTGCAAACGAACCTAATCCGGGGTTGGTTTTTTGTTTTGTTGCAGTGGCCAAATCAAAGGGCCCTCGAAACGGCAGCTGGAACCAGCGGTCTGCGATAGCGGACGAGCGAAACCGTTGGCAGATTAGCGGCAATAATCGACCACTCGCAAACGGCGGGCGCGCAACCTGCCCCCGGTCTGGACGAGGCCGCGGCGTTAAAAGCTACCGCCTCGGGGGGGTTATGTTGACATGCATTAAAAGCTCCCAATGCTCACCGTTTGCCACACCGTTCGGTCGCCAAATTGCGCGCTGAAAGGCATGGGAAATCGACCGAGTGGAACGATTACCATGTGTCGGGTTGGACGCGTTGGTAACGAGTCCCCGAGCTGGACAGTCCCGCCAGCCGGGGCGGATTTGTGTCATCGCGTTCCGTTTGGCGGTGTGTCCCGCTCTTATCCGGTTTCCTCCGCATTGAAATGATATCGTCCGGGATGGGGTGAAGATCAAAGTGTACTCCACCCCGGAGTGCGGATTACGAACACCGACCGCGACGCTGTTACGACAGGCGCTCACGATCAAACATGATCGCAAGGTGGCCAATGGCGTACCTGGTTTCGTTCGTTTCAATCGGAGAAACATGTCCCCCGAAAAGCAAACAGACGGAAGCATACATCAAGCCGCTGCAACCGGCCACGAATTTAGCGACATCGGTGTGGCAGGATGTTGCCAAACCTTTTTTCTTCTTCCTCACCCCACACCACCACCCTGGTTCCCTGATTGGGTTCGCAATGCATTTCGAAACCGATCTCGGGTGGGACCTTCTTTTTCTAATTAAAATTTAACTGTCATCTGCCCGCCCCGTGTCCGATGGCTTCTGGTGGTCCTAATTTAGTAATTTGCTAAATTGGTTGAAGGGAGGCCATTTTTTCACAAGCGAAACCCGAACAAAAAATAAAAATTGGCACATTTTCGCGTGTTGGCGTGTATAATATCTTCGTTTTTTTTTATTTTGGGTACAGAATTGGTGCAACTTGAATTTGCTGCAACGCACGCAACGTATGATAAAATTGCTCCCCGGACACGATGAACCTATCAGTCTCTAATGGTTCTCATGGGACGAAAATAATGAATCCAGTTTCGTTCGGCCGTGGAGAGCACCGAATTACGAGATAAATTGGTATGTTTCATTCGGCTCGTTAATTTGTCGCCTGTCATTAACTTGCATTCTGTTCGCTTTGGGAACGTCGTTGAACGATGTTGGAAACAGATTGTTCCCGATAGAAGTAGATAGAGACCGAATTGAAATGTTCTTTGGATGCGTGATTAAATGAAACTGCTCGCATTTCAAAATAATTTTGGTAAATTAAAATGTGTATAGAAACCCCCGTTTTAATGGTTACCAAATGTTGTCTCTCAGTATTTCTAAAGTAATAAAAATTAACACCAAATAGAAACACCTGGCAACCGTCCACCGTTAAGCCTTCGTTAACGTGATATGACACCAATCAGTTTGCCTCAAAACACATATCTTTCAAACGTACCAAAACGCATCAGTGCAACTCCTCAAACGGTTCGGCCCGAAGTCGCCGAGCTCTCGCCAAGCAGCAAATCCTCTTAAGAGAATTATATTTTATCAATTACTTATCTAAATATTTTTCCTCTTTATAGCGCCCGCCAGATCAGCGTTCCCTCCCTTCCTTTCCACCAACCCCCGCGGTGGCAGGTGTGGGATGGAATGGAAATCGTGGCACTTTGCCACCGTCATTCCGGGCCAGAATATGGACGATTTTGATAAGTTTCGACCGGTTTCCCAGCCGACGACGACGCCGCCGCCTGGCAGGCAGTGGATTGTCATATCTACTTGTTGGGCCTGTGTGCGGCAGCTTCTAACGCCGGTCCGCACGGCGAGTGTGGGAAAATCGGAGTTACGACGGACCTGTCCTGGGGCTGCGATGGAATGGAATTCTACAAATTATTGGCAGAGAGGTGGGCGATAAGAACCCAACCGGTAACCGGTAATGGGAAAAACCTGCTGTCCCGATCGAGAGAAACTGATGACGATGGTGATGGTGATGGCGATGGTGATGGTGATGGTGATGATGATGTGTTTAGAGGTTAGGCTTGGGGCTTATGTTTTCGGGAGGATTATCCGACGGGCCGTGTGATACGAGGGTGAGACAGAAGGCACCCTATCGGTGAATGGGAGTGGGGAAGAACTGTTCCTTCTGCTAGATAGGCGGGGTGGAACGAATATTCCCATTCTTTTCCCGCGCCAAGAGAACACATCGAGTGACGGAGTAATTGAAGAGATGGCATTTAAGATTGGTTTCAGTAGGTTGCGTTAATGAGGTGATAGTGGAGGTGCTTGAACTTATCTAACGTTTTCTTTTCTCACTTCGATCATTCGTAAGCGCTGGCTATCTTTATCTCACCGAAAACTGACTGAAGTATTGGAGGAACTTCTTTCGAAAAGCAAGAGACTTTAATTTGGCCAAATTTATATTCTCGTCATATTAGAATGTGTTCTTTAAAAAATTCAAGTTATACAAGTTCTTCCAAAGTAATAACAATTTGCCCGAAGTGATCGATACGTCTTATACCCTTGACATTACGCTGACAAATCGTCCCGGCAAACGGCCCCTTTGGGACGTGAAAATATTGGCCAAACCTTTCGATCGCCGACGTGTTCCGCTCTTCGGTAGAGTTCCGTCACGTTTTCACGCTCATTGGCAGTGCGCAAATAAAATAAAAAGCTCATTTTTCCGCTTCACTCGTTGCTACTTTCTTTCGATCTGGTGATGCCGCATCGGCGGTGTAATTACGTCAGTAGCCTTTATTGCAGCACAATTACCAGGGGGGTTGGAAAAACCGCGACCAAATCGGCAGTGGTTTCGGCCGGCGATGATGTGCCAGGCCCAACGTTATTGACGTGATAGGAGGGCTCGCCCCGTCACTCAGGTGTCGATTACTGGCCCCGTCGCATCTGTCCAAGTTGACGAGAAAGGCTTTCCCACCGTTCGACTCTGTGGTGATGTTTTTGATGTTTTTCGTTTGTTTCTCGTAGGTTGTTGGCAGCAATCGTACTTCTTACCTTTTCCTTAGTTTTTACTGTGCTCTGCAGTTTGCAGTTAACGGGGAAAGGTGGACTTGCGATAATGACTCCAAAACGAACTCCCCAAACGGGGATTAACTCTCGGTGTTTTCGTGGAGCTCTCAAGCTGCATTGGACAAAGAAAAACGGTTTTTGGCACTGTTTTACGAAAGAAATAAAATTTTACCATCAAGTTTAAACTCAAATTAGCTTCGCTTAACCTTTGGGGTCAATGGTCCTGAAGAGGGAAAGGTGTTTGTTGGATGAGATGATTAATTTCTGCAAACACCACCAACGAGTAATTGGCGCTTTTTTCAGGACAAAGCAGGAAAACTGGGCGCCATATGAGTAATTAAAAGATGTTTAAGCAATATTTTAAGATGCGATATGATTTGAGCTTGGAATTTTCTTTTGAAAGCCACCAAAGCATATACGAAAGCATAAATAATTTTAAATTTTGTCATAAAGAAAAACTGTATTTGTGTGTGTATAACAATATACAATTCAGTCCACTAATTAATTACACAAATTAGTTTAATCAATACTACCACCACCGCCGGGCCGGTAAACAATTTCATCGTATTTAACAACAACCTCATTTGATTTGATTTAAACAATAATGTTCACTACATTCTTTTAGCGATCTTTTAAATTCAGGTGGTTCATTTTAGTTGCTGATAATTCTTTAAAATTGTTAACAGCTTTCTTATGTCTCTTTAGTAAGTAAAACGTGTTTCTCGAAATTTCGTTTATTTTAATGAAAATTCGTATATCATCGTTTATTGGAACTGATAAAACTTAAAAATTGGGTAAAAATTGCAATTACCATTTAGAACAAGGTGTATTACCTTTTCATAGAAATGATCCTGTATAAAAAAGGTGATTTTATGTCCACCAAAAACGGCATATGTAACAGTTAAAAGCTGATAAGATATGGCCGCACTTTGTGAACAATTTATAGCCTGCGCAAAACTTTAACTTAATGAGTTTTATTAGGCCTTTTTTATCCCTTGACTAGGTGTTTAAAAATACATGAACAGTTAGTAATTTAAGAACAGTTAACAGCGCTTGCTTTTCCACCTCTTTTTTAATTAAAAATCATTTTTCAATAAGGGGAAAAATCAACTGATTTTTCGAGTATGAAGCATGAAGTAAAGAACACTCTTTTGGCTTAAATTAATCTACCGTTTTCCTTTTACCCGCCGCAAAACAACCGGCTCGGTCGTAATTGCGCTTAAATTATCTGTCATCGATTCAATTACGCGCTCCAACCCCATGATCAACCTCCAACCTGGTGAAGGTCCCGCAATCACACCGGACGAGGCGCCTCATAATTAGCCCGAGCGGCTTCGCATGCGGTGCCGGCGCGAAATTCGATCACGATCGAACCCGCGGCTCATAACTTTCCCGGCTAAAGTCAAGATCAACGGTCAGGTGCCGTCGAGGGAGCGAGTGAAAGAAAGATAAAACGGGGTGGAAAAGGAACTATTTCTTTGCCGGGGGCCGACGAGGGTTGAAAGCGATCCGTGCCGGGGGACCGTTGGGGAGGAACGGTGCTTTATCGGTAGTCTCCACCTTGTCGGCCTTATCGCGGAAACACTCATTTACGCCACACGTCACGTCGGGCGGGCAAAGGCGCACGACAAAGCCCGCCGGTCCCGGTCGGTTAGCGCGTACGTCAGACGATTTTATTAACTCGTCGAGATTATTATTCAAATTGCCTTCCCCGGGTCACCGTCACCGGTTTGGTCTTGCGGTTCGGCCCGGGGGAAGGATCAGGAAGATAAAAGACAAAAATGTCATCCCCAATAGAGAGGGGAGGAAAGCCTACTAAAACAAATCAAACGGAACCCAAAACAGAACCTACCGGTTAAAGATGGCGTGACCACATCGGCGGGTGGTGTCCTGCGAAAGATGCCGCCGAAAAGCGCCGCCACGATCCGAGTCGACATTATTTTTCCCATGCTTAACCGATATCACCGACCGGCGCTTTTGGGGAACGGATTCAAAATGGAACTACTATTCTACTATCTCTCTCTCTCTCTCTCGCTTTAGGCTGTTTCAGGGAAAGCCGAAGCCCATGCGGGGGTGGAAAAACGTGGATCTCCAAATGTTGCGGAAGGCACTTTCCTCAGCGCACGGTTTTCGGGCGATAATAGGCTCCATAATTTACGGGTCGATAATTTGTTTCTTCGCCCGACCCAAGGCGACATTTTACGGTGCGGTCTGTTTTTGTTTCGTTTCTGTTTTTCTTGTCACCCCTTTGGTGCTGGTTGCGGTTTTTCAAAAATGTAAACTTTTAAGGTCGCTCGAGCTTGGCCAAACCTTGGCCCGACTGTTAGATGGCATTTCTATCCTGTTGCTCGAATCTCGAATCGTGAATTATTGTAATGCGCGGCCGGGTTCGGACCGGCTGATGGAAGGCCCATCCGTTATGGCAGTTTATTGGGCGGGAGGACCCGAACGGGAGAATTTCGGGGTGCAACCTCGCGCCGGAGGATCGTTAAGATAGGTGCGGCAAACTAGACCGCACTCGGTCGGGCGGTGAATTTTAAGGTGTAAACCCCAACGGCCACGGTACTGTTTTGGGTTGAGTTTTTGGGAGACAAACAATCTCCTCTTGTCTTTCCCCGATGGCGACGACGCTGGAACACAAGCACACACACACCTAACATAAATCGGGCTGCTTTTCGGCGGCAATGTCACCCGATTACTTTACGCTCGGTTGAGGCACATTAATAGCAAACACGGTGAACCTAAGCATTCGCGTCCGGCAATCCGAGGATCGAAACGCAGCACCGCCTCATTCCGGCAAATGAGATGCGATTTTAAGGCTCGCTGGTAGTTTATGTCCGACGACGACGAGGGGCACACGCGGGTGTAATAAATCGTCGCACACCACTTCGGCCACCAACTGCTCCGGTCAGGCACTGACCAAAGCGGGGGGGTTGCGTTGATCGTTTATGCTGAAGATTTATGTTTGCGATAGTTAAGACGGTGGCGATGGATTTCGTTCAACACTGCTTGCTACATGGGCAGCCGTTTTAGCATTGTTGTCGTTTAGGGGCGGGTGGTTGAGTTTTTGTTGTTGTGGAAGCGATTATGCGCTATGTTTTCGGGTGCCATTATTTATGCCACAGCTATGGTAGCGTGTTAATGTTTTGTAACGGTCCGATAACGATGGTCAGTTAAGTTTGTTTTGTTGTCATTCAAACTGGATTTTTCCTCGAAAGCTCAGTCGATTTGTATAGTTGCGAGTTTTTGCTTAATTTAAATGGATTTAAATGGTTCATGAACTGATTTTGACAAAACAAAGTTCTCTTTTCTAATTTTTACTGATATTTTTATATTTTACTGACAACTAAATTTCTTATCCTAACAATCGTCTATGAAAAAAACAAAATTATAAACATTTTTAAAATATGTAACAAGTCAACGTGTTACATTCAAAGTCATTGCTCAACTTAAATATTATAAAGCAGCTTTAAATGACTCCTTTCTTAGAACTTCACCTCGCAGAAACACTTTCAAGGACTTTGGTTTCACAAATTTTGGCTTTTCGGTTTCTATCATGTTCAAGACCACCATTCTACAGCAATAAAATGAAGGCAATGAAGAATAAAAGACATAGTTGTTATGTTCAAAAAATCTTAAAATTGATGAAATGACATTTATTAAATTTAGTAAATACAGTTGCGTACTCCCTAAAGTATTTAAAAATATCAACCCTTCTCTAATATTTCTCTTGTTTGACTTTGACCTGAGCAGATAAAAAAACAAAAAAAAAAACCGACAAACAAAGTGTTTGATCATTACCGCCCTTACATTTTATAACATAAAGATTGCTACAAATTCTCTCCATCGCCAATAAAAGAGGCTAACTTGAGAAACCTCATCAAGCATCCTCATTGGTTCTCGATGTCCGATGCATGATGATTTTACAGCTGCACCGCCCATACGGAGTCCCACGGATGCGCTTTTCGATGTCAATACGCATGCAAATGATGATCTCATCCTCGTGCACGAAGATCCGCCATGCGGTCGGCTGGAGCGTGGAAACTAGCGAGCGCGTGTTTTTATTTCTCGCGGGTGCAATGAAACTCGTATACAGGTGTTAAGTCGCTAATGACCACTATTGCACCGATGCAGTCAATGCACTTCCCACTTCGCACTCCAGCTCCGGCCAATCCATCAGCGCCGCTCCGATCGAACCGAAGATATACTTCATTCTACACACACACACTCGACCGTTGTTCAACCCGATTTTGTTGGTTCCTTATCGTTCGTCTTCCTCGGAGACCGACGGCACACACCATAAATGCACCGCGGGTCCGTCCCCTAGCGATCGGACCGATAAAACAGGGCTTCCCACCGAACCACACCTTCGACATGCGATGCAATGATAAATTATGTAATTGATTAATGATCGACCGACCCCGCCCGGCCCTACCACTTCTCACTGCTTGCCCACGGTGGATGCAGTTTTCCGTCGTTCTGGTTCTTTTTTTTCAATTTTTGAAACCCTTCACTCACACACACACTTCTTTTCGTTTGGGAAGCGATTTCATTTCGGAAGGTTGTTTTCCAATAATTTCCCAGCCGTGCATGGGCTTTTTTCGGGTCGGCGTGGTTGAAACTATGCTTTCATAAAAGTACCATAAAATCGAGAGTGATGGTACAATTAGCATAAACATGTAAAATGCGGCCGATGAGTTTTTCGTTATCACCGGGCAACGGGTTTCTCGGGCTGTGGAAACACGAACAGGGCACTAAAAATGCAGCAACGCAGCATTCCATAAGGGTGGGCAATGAAAAGTAGCAACTTGGGATCAGGAATCCGGAATAACCGGTGGATAGCCTTGAGAAGGGTAGTTACACTTTTTTTTCGAAAGTTTGTATGTTTTCGAAAGGTATTTCGATTAAAATTTATTACAACTAGATTGTTTGTTCTTTGGTTGAAAAAAGAAAGAGAAACGTATGCCTTACGTGTACTTAACGTGCCTGAAGTGTAAAAACAAAGTTGCGAATGTGGAATGCATCTAGTTTATGGGAAGTCCTCTTTTCCGTAAAGTATCCATACATAATAATGAAAGTTAAAATCGTGGTTCAAAAAATAAGAAATCCGATACAATTGTCGCTTGAAAGTGAGCCACCATTTTAAAAAAAGCGCAACCAGCTCCAACGACATCTTTAGTATTTTAATTTCCATTCAATCACACCGCCACTTATGGTTATTGTCGGGGAAAAAAACATCCAAACAAACACACACACTCACCCCAAATATCCATCGACTTTCCTTCATCGCGCCGCCATTAACGACGCCATTAATGTTGGCAATTTTCGGCGAGCGAATGGTGCATCCCGTGCCACGGAAGGCGTGAAATGAAAAACGCATTACCATTATTTTATGATTCCTTCCCCCGCTGACGACCAGCTTCCCTCACTTCCTTCGGATCGGTCCGCACCACGGAACCGCCGTTAACATTGAGTCGCGCCGAAAATCAATGCCATTTCGCATTTTGCAAACAAAGCCCAGCACCGCCTGCTTGATTCCTGTTTCATTCGCGAAACCTCGCATTCCCGAAAGGTGTTGCGACGCTTATTAACGTGAAATTATTTTGCCATTCAAATGCAACCACCTGCCCCCGACGTGGGCAAATGTCCCAGAGGCTGTCAAATACATTGTTGGATGCACTTTACATTTTAAACTTTCACATGCAACGCACTTCACCGGCACGGAAACAGGCTTTTCGGTGGTCATCGTCACCACGGGAATGGTTCGCTTCTAATGGATGGGGAAATGATGATGCCTTTTTAACCGTTCTGTTCTTCTGTTTTAAGCCCCCATTGGGCGGCCATTGGCTTGAACGTGAAAAATCAATTTCCAGCCCGTTCCGTCCCGGTGATCGGTGCACTCGTTCGCTCGTTAATGAAAATGAAGGTGATAAATTGAATTAGCATGCCCACACCACCGGTTTCACAGCGGCGCGTCAAAGCCAAGCCTGGGTCACTTTCGAGATGTACTCGTGTGATGAAAGTGTCCCGAGCCCTTGGTGAGCGCCGTAGGAAAGCGTAGAGCTCAAACAGCTCGAAAGCTGCTAATTAATTATCATACAAATTGATAAGGCAAACGTGAGAAGCGTCGGTTGCGGGATGAAGCAACAATTTACGAGTGCTGGAAAGTGGTGGAGTTCGTCCTAATGGCGTGTGTTTTGAGCCGCTTGCAATTAATTCGATGTGGCGCGAGAGTGTTTTTTTGTCCACGAGATGGAGGGCAGGGAGAACTAATTATGTGAAACTTTGGCTTGTTAAAATGTTGAGAATCGATCTGGTCACATAAACATGAGAGAATTATGTTCTGCTGTCCGCGTTTAGATGATCGTTTAAGTAAGAAATATTTAGGTTAGAGAAATTTCATATTTTTCATGTTTTTCTAGCTTATTAACTCTAATTTATTTTTGTACATTATTTTTATTTAACGTCTATAAAATATTACAAAAATAGAAAGGAAGAATTGTGCTGGAAAACAAATCTCAATGATTATTCTTTTAGGTATGTTAGGGTCAATAAAAATAATAGAAAAACAAACTAGCAACTGTCTGGAAACTTCGAAGTAACAAACATTCAGCCTCGTGGCACATCTGAACAAACGCGAATCGACCCTTGAGCCTCTCGTGCCGTCTCGCCGCACACTATCGGACATCTCGAGAGCATCGTGTGCCAATAACCGTTTTATCTAGTCGTCAACCCGTTCGCGTCAATGTTGACATACACATTGTCCAACCGGGAAGGGGGCAGGAGTCCATGACATTGTTGATGCCGCCAAACGCGGGAGGGTCCCAGAGGAGGGAAAACGGGATCCGTCGGTAACAACACTTACCAGCAGACGGAGGGTGGCATTAGAACATTTGACGACCCCACAGCTATCGCCCTGCACTTGAGTGGCGGCGCGCGAGTCCAATAAACTTTGCACAAGTGGCTCATCCAGGGTTCCCCGCTTCCTTGCGCTTCATGGAAACCCCATTCACACACGCACACCTACGTTGGGGTAGTAGAAAAAAGGGCTGCGCGTGCACAGCACTTCCTCAAGTGTAATCATCACCTCCGCAAGGTGATACTACACTTCAGTGTTTTCTTCCCTCCTCACCCCCCGAGGAGGTAGCCCGCGAGCCTCTGGAAACATCCGGTCAGCCAACCCCGTCGGATCCGGGTCTCGAAGTACTCGAAGGTGACGCTCTGTCGGATCGAAGGCCGATAATAGGATCACGATTGAAGTGTACCGGGTCCCCCTCGACTCCACCGGTCCCTTCGATTGGCAATTAATGCATCATCAAACAAATGAGCCCAGGGCAGGTTGGATGGCGGCGTGAGGGGGGCAGGTATTGGAGGGCTTCAAGTCGGCGGCGCCACACCGGGATTTTCTACCTTCGTGAGGATGTTTTTCACCCCATGCCATTTTGTTGTTGATCTACGGCAGCTTACTTTGTTGCCTTTGGCGTTGATTGACGATCGGTTTGAGACGTGAAGGGGACGTTTTCTAGCGATGCTAATATGGGTGTGGCAGTTGTTAATGGTTCGCAAATTGGCAGATGACTTTTTTCTGTGAAAGGGTACATATAGATAAATTTTTCTAAGTTTAAAGAGCACCACTGATGCTATAGAGTGTTGTAGTTAAAATAGCTACGATCAATTTGCGTTAATGTTTTTGTTATTTTTGCGATAGGCTTAGGAAACTTTCTGTTTAGCTCATGTTTGAATTGAATTTTGGGGCCCCAAGAAGAGGAACAAGCTGGTCTTCGAATCTTGCAATTGACTAATATTTCTATTGACCATTATAATATTGACCAATATTCTAAAAGAAATCGGAAAGAATCAAACTTCCGGAAAGAATGAAATTTCCGGTCGAAGGATTGTTGCAGCGCTGTGTAGACCTGCAGTCAAGCAAAAAAGTCGAGGAAAAGAAATAAAAGTTATAAACTAAACCAAACTCAAAATTATTTTGCAGTTCCTTTATTACAATGAAATTGTTTACGGGTAACAAAAACATCTTCTGTGCAGCGATTTAAATGTTTATTTAATTTGAATATTTTTAAACACATCAACTCATTTACATTTACATTTACATTTACATTGTTTACATTTACATGGTTACATTACAAAATGATTACATTTTTATCAAACAATTGATCAATACAATAATAAATCTAACTACATCTAACTACAAAAAAATAAAATAAGTAATCCTGCCAAACACCGATCCATGGCAGGCGGCGTCACCCTTCTTCGATTGTTTTTCCTTTGGAGCGTCGATTTCGGAATCCTTTTTGTCCTCCAGGTAATCGTCATTTTCGTAAAACATTTCTGCCTCTTCTTCTTCGATGTCCCCTAGCGAAGGTTGCCAGCCCTGGAAATGAGTGAAAACATCTTTTAATACATGTAAGATTTTATTTTTTCTCTTACTTACCAATACATCTTTTTTTACCCTCGGGTAGCAAACGCCCACATCTGTAACGTTGTCGTCCAGATCGTCGACGTCCAGAACTTCGACGTCCACAACGTCGTCGTCCGGAACGTCGTCGTCATCCAGAACGTCGTCGTCCGGGACATCGGCGTCCGGGACATCGGCGTCCGGGACATCGGCGTCCGGGACATCGGCGTCCGGGACATCGGCGTTCGGGACATCTTCGTTCGGGACATCCTCATCCCGCATTTCGTCAACTGAATCGAATTCTTCATTTACTTCTATTGAGCTCCACAAAACGAATTCTTCCTCTTCCGGCTCCTTTTTGGACCTAAAACAACAAAAGAAATCGATCATACCCATTGTGTTAGTTTTGAGCATCCGTACTCAATCGTTACAAATGCTCAAATAATGAAATGTGTATGCTGCGATTGATTTATAGGCTGTTCGAAGGTAGTAAATTGCATTTCATAGTCTACTAGATGCAATCGGTTTTATTTAAAATTTTAGCAATTTCTTTTTAGATCTCAGTTGGCTGAGATTTAAAATTTTAGATCTTAGTACACACTTATCTGATGTGTATATTTACTACGTGTAAGGTTTTATGTTTTATCCTACTTACCAAAATTTGTTCTTTTTTTCTTGTCCTGTGGCTATTGAATTTGTTGCCTTTGACTCGGCTTGTTGGTGAATTGTTGCCGGTAAGTAAATATTCACCTAGAACAGAATTTACGAAGACCTCGTTGGGAAAATACCAAAAACTGTCAACAACAATGCAATAGGCATCGAGTCTAGAAGCAGCAGTGAAAACATTTGAATGAATTTGGGCTAAGTATACCCAAACACGATGGACGGCATTTCATGAATTTGACAGAATTGGTGAAAAAAAGCATAAATGTTTCTCCATCGGGTAAAAGAGTAAATGAGAGTAAAGAAAGCCACACAAATTATCATTCAAGAATCTATTCGGATATTCAACAAGACGCTACTCTAGCGATGTTCATTTAATGTTCCGATCAGTTGAATATATTTAAATCATGAATTCATGTTTTCTCTGATTTCGGCCATGAACATTTTGAAACAAATCTCCATCGAGGAAGATTTATTGACTAATTTTTTTGTTAACTTAATTATTATATACTGTGGTTACAACAGAAGTTTAGAAATTACGGATAAGTTGTACTTATCGCCTTTTATTGTCTGTTGAATGAATTTAAAAATAGTCTTCTAGCTTTTGTCATTGTTAGTTCAAGAATGAATCTGTTAGTATTTAAGTTACTTATTTAAGTTACTTATTTAAGTTAATAGAACGTGGGTTTTGTTCTATTTTAGTTAATTAAATTCTTTTTATTTCGTCATTGAACAAGTTGTCGTTCATACTTCGCTTATTTACCCTTTTTTACTTAATAAACACAACGAATGATTTGTTTTATAAATGGTTTTAACGTCTTTCGTCTCTTATTGTATGATCTATCATGTGAAAAAAAACAAAGAACACATAAACTAATAAAACGATTCTATTTTCGTGCAAGTTGTGCACTTATCCTACAACATATTAGACACAAAGCAATTATTCAATCAGGAAAACAAAACGATTATCCAAAAGGTTCTTTTTTCTCTTTGTGAAAACAAAACTGAAATGAATTATGAGAAAACTTACAGTCAGCGTACACATAATTGTTGCAACTTTGGAAGTAATTACTATCATCAAACAGATAATGATCAACATAAATTGAACGCTTCACTTACACTTAGGCTTACTGAATTATGATTGGTGGCGTCGCTTAAACCGTTGGCTGGTTCTACTAAGTTCCGACACTTTCCTCGCGCGAGCACACACTCGCTCCTCCAAGACGTACGTGCGCGGTTTACGTTCTACCGGTTTTCCTCATCAACGCGCCGATCGGCGTAATCCTCACTGTCGCTCATTAAGCGCATTAATAAAAGAAAATTTATCTCTTTCACTTGTCTCTAGCATGGGGCTGAGCGGTGTGCTAGTAAATAAAAAAAATACAACCCCCACGTTATGATTGCTCCTCCTCATCATCCTCCTTCTCCTCCGAGGACGGATGCGGCAAAGTGTCTTTTGACGTCCGCGGACCGCGACGCTCGATGATTGATCAGACCGCGCCCCGTGTCTTCCGTCCTTCCTTCCTTCCTTCACCATCGCGTCCGGCGGCATCCCGGGCACGGTAATAAATGGCCGCGCGTTTATAAATCAAATCATCTATTAAATGGACTAACAGGCCATCATTTTTCCTCCACTCGATCGTTTACTGAGCGCCCGCCGGTTTTGACAATCGTTGAATCAACGCTTGGTGGAGTGTAATTTCCGCGTAATGGGAGCAACGCCGAGCATATTGCCGGCAACGGTTTGTTGTGATTGTGGGCCCGCTGTCTTTGCCTGGCGTTTTCTTAGCGATCGAGAATTGTTCTGTTTTTTCGTTTGTGTGCCATGCAATCATAATTATCGTTACTAAATGGGGAATTTTTATGCTGCAACTGAGTAGAGATAGTATACGCGTTTCACTCAATGTACCAATCGAAGGACCTATCAATCAAAGTTTTCTAAAATTAAACTTGTTGCTTACAAACATATAAGGAGTATAAGGGATATAAATATCTATTAGAAGCCTTCACATAAATATTTTCCCGTTAATATTTCACTGCATTTGTTAACTCCGAGTTTGGTGTTTTGCTTTCGTTATATGTTTTTATAAATTTAAAAAATAATTGTTATCTGCTGCTTACAAATATAGGCCGTCTAATAAAAATGAAGAACTTACATGCTAAAACGAAGTTCGGAATATGATTTCTGAGCTGTTACGGTTTGGATGTTAAATAACATTGGTCGACTGTTAATCTTATCTTTTTCTAAAAATACACTTCATGATCCAGCATACACCGATTGGAAGATAGTAAACTTTCTTACCATATACCTGGACGTTAGCACCGACGTAGCAATTATGACAAAAATCTCACCACCATCTGCAGCACCGTGGCCTGAAGCCAAAATCAGTCACTCATGTGCACCGAGTTGCGGCACTATTTAGCCGTAAAATATGAGCTCAACTAAGGGCCCACCAACCACCGGAGGGGTCATATCGCAAATGGACGGAAGCTCGTTCCATCACCACCAACCTGGGGCGGGGTGGGACCTGAACCTCGTGGTAACGGCCCTTGTCCAGCCCTTGGGCAAAACGCATTAAAGGAGGTTAGGGCCGACGCGAAAGGGCTTCCGAAACAACGAGCCATCGCCGTCCGCTTGCAGTGCGCAATTTGTGGCGATCAATCATGTCATTATTCACACCGAGGAGTCTATTTCGTGTCGATTTCTCAGGGGCCCCATCGCATAGATCCCCCTGCTGATGTAGGATAATCCGTGTCGTTACGCAGGAATGGATGTCGTCTCTTGCAAAAGGAATCATAGCTCGCAACGGGTTGGAAAGCTAAGGGACCTCAGGGATCCCGGTTGAGATCGTCATATGGTAAGCTAATTTTATTTCCCCCTTGCCCTAGGTAAAGAAGAATCCATTTCCATGCGCTTCTGAACTGCCGAGGGATGTGTTCCCGAAAGTGTTGAGCACCGGTCAGCTTTTTCTTTAAGTTTCGCTAAATGTGCGCTTTAAGCCATCATTGTCCGTCGACAGTGACATCGTTAGCGCTCGGCATAAAACGGGACTTGTGAAGAAACGCTGCACACTAACTAACCACAAAGTCGTACCTACAACACCTCCGCCCCTGCAGCCAGCGAAGGCCTAAGGACTTAATTGCAACCGAGGGCAGCATCGTTCGTTAAACTTTACGTCGGCGGGAAAGTGTAGCCGATTTTTACAGGTTGCAATTAAAATGGAATAAATTATGCGCTTTTTCCAGCCTTTTTCTTATCGCTTAATATCCCTCGCTATCTCATTCCTTCACGATTTTTCCAATGTTCCCGTGAGGCATTTCTTGGTTTGGAGGAAGTGCTGCATGTTCATGAATTCGTTTCCGGCCGATCGCAGATTACATCTGCACGGATGCTCCCGGATAAATGCGCCGCAATGAGAACATTGTGTTTTTTTTTGAGGGAGTTGAAAAACGGAAAGAACCATTCCTTGGGCAAGCTTTGATAAATGACTCCCTTTCGGAATGGGTTGAAGCCAGCGGTACCGAAACCTCACACAACTAACCGTGTCCGCTTCAGGCAAACTTCAAATCGTCCTCGGTTGGCTTCCGAACGCATTTGGGTGAACTTTTGTGGCGTAAAGGATATTTGTGTCTGCGTGTGTAATGCTTCTAATCGCAACCGATTAAAACACCGCGCATGGATGCCCTCCTCCACTCCCCGAGCCGTTCAGGTTACCCCTCCGGAAGCTGTGTGAAGTGTGAAGATCGGAAATATTTTCTCAAACGAAATCGATTTTTTCGCAGCTTCTGCACCACGCCCCGATTGGGTTTGGTGATTATCCGACGGTGGTGGTGCAAGGATGAAACAGCCCTTAATCGTCCGCCAATTCCTGGAACTCGAACTCTTGGAGTCGTACCTGGCTTAGTCATGATCGAGTTAGCGCGAACGAATTGAGTGCAGGTGCGATTTGATTGGATTAAAGGAGAATTTGAAGTACTCGTGTTCCAAATCCTGCCACAATGAGCCTTATAATCCGATGTTCATATTTTTCATCAAATCAAATGCTGCGTTATCTCAGATGAAGGACGAACACAGTGATTATGGACCCTTCAAATGAAATGCTTTTTGAGGAGGTCCGTAATAATGTTTATGAACATTGCAAGATAAAAATTATCATTAACATGGACCTTTAATGTTGACCAATTCTAATTGCTTCATTTATAAGGCTTCCTCCAATAATAAAAATTATTTAATTTATTATTTCGCTTCAATTGAGTGAAATTAACGCGTAGTGATAATTTGATAAACATCCACCGATCGAAGCGGATAAGTAAAACATTCTCTGTAATCAAGCCAAGCATCTGGAATGTACCATACCCGATCGCCAGGGTCGACCTCATTCCACGCTGTCCCAACGTTGGTGTGACAAACAATGAAGAACAATTGCAAATTCCTACTACTTTCGAAGGAATGAAACCTCGCATGCACCCCGTCCAGGTGTCCTTTCCTGACGGTTGGCGAGACGATTGAACCGGTGCCGGTACAGGTTTTGCGTAAAACAGGAGCTGCAAGCGTGTCGATTAAACGGAAAATCGCTGCTCGTTTGTGAAATATTTCGATCATATGAAAAGTAGATCAAAACCAAAAAAAATCTAGATCACATTCCTTTCGTGTGAACGGACGGAAGTTGGTGCTCGGGTGGTTTTACTATCTTATACAACGTCTGGGGTGCTCGATTACCGGCTCCGGTCGAAGCGCCGGTCCACCACTGTCTGACCGAGTCCCGGCTGACCTTAACGTAACTAACTTTCCCTTCTGTCTGTGCCTGCAATGACCCTTCGACGGAGCGCGAAAAGTGTCCTCGACGCTGCGGAATTTGGGCTTCTCGCCGGCCGAAGGAAATACATATTCAACAGGAAACGCTGGTCCGCAAACAGGAAGCGCGAGACTTGGCGGGCGGATAAGTGGCGTAGTGGTGTGTTTGTGTGTGTGTGTGTGTGTGTTCCGTCCCGTATCGCATGCATTCCTGGTGCGCCAAATTGAGTCGTTCGCCTTCGAATCATCGTCGCGCGATCGCAGGTCCTTCCACTCTCCCGGAGCGCCATCCGTCATATCAGCAGCATTGCGTTGGCGCAGCTTCACGTGAATAATGATCGTCTCAGGAGTTGAGGAGGAATTTTGCCATCTGAGACGGTACAAAAAAATGGGAAGGCAGGAAACCGGCAGCAAACAGACTCATTACTCACAATCACCAAACGTAACGCAACTCCGCTCCTTCGGCTCCATTGTCGAGGGTGGCCCGGCAAGTGCATCGGGTGCATTGTCATGTGTTTGATCGAATGCACGAGCGTGCACTTTCTCGGGTCCCGGGTTCGCAGTCAATCCGCACACGGGGTTGTTTCCACGTCTGCCCTTTTTCGGGCAAGACGGTAACAAGTAAATCTTAATCCCGAAATCGATTTATGGTCCCGATCGTTCGCTCGTTTCGACCCTCCTTCCCGACAGCTCGATATCGATCACTGACATATCGATTGACAGATCGGGCGTGATTCATTACCACTTCGCGGCCGGCAGATCGCGATCGTGCAGCAATGCAGCAGCGGGACGGACGAGTTCAAGCAACGGTCCCAGCTGCCCAACAGTGAGCCGTGATAAATGAAGTACGCGAGTGAGTGAAGGCATGAAGTCGGTTGAATGAAGGGATGAACAAAACCAAAAAGAAAATCATCCACTACCCAAGAACGTTTCACGGGCATCGGGGGGCCTCGTCCTTTTGATAACAATGCATTTTTTCACCCACCAATCAATGGAACAATGAAGGTGTTTTCTTTATAGCTTTTTTTCCTGCGAGTGAACGGAATGCTGGCGATCGGTCGTTGTCATTGAAATTAATAAATCGCAATGAAAGTTTCGAATTCAACCTGTTTTCCTTCGATATGGCACGATTCGCGCGAGGCGAACCAAGCACGCGCTGTAAATTGAGGAATCCTTTTATGTTGGTTCCCCCTGGGGTTGGTTGTTTTTTTGTCCCGTTGGCTTTTGTTTA
Source organism: Anopheles coustani (assembly GCF_943734705.1). NCBI lineage: Eukaryota > Metazoa > Arthropoda > Insecta > Diptera > Culicidae > Anopheles > Anopheles coustani. Next base: position 80,850,183 of record NC_071289.1, read on the forward strand.
GCATTCCTTTTTTCCCTTCATTCACTAGAATAGGTGATTTGCATGCAGATACGGCAAGCGGGTGAGCTCGTTTTCCTTGGGCGCGGAATTCTTGGTAATTTTGAGGAAAACTGTCTGTCATTATCCATGGCATTCTTTGCCACCGAAGGAAGATAAATTGTGAATTAATTGTTGAATTCATTTTTACCGATAAGAATCGCGTAGTTTATGACTTAAGAGGAGGAACTGAACACCTTCTTAATTTGTGACACGTTTTGTTGAATCTAAGTTTGATTTTATAATTATTTTAGTCTTTTTAAGAGCATAGGTCAACTAATTGAATTCATATAATTTAAAAAAACCAAACGGAATATTATCAATATTGCATGTTTTACAGTCGTTATTCACGCTTCATATTTTTGCTCTTCGCTTGTTTTGTAGCACGTGACTTCATGTAAATCAGATTACACATTTTTTTCAAATGTTTTAGACATTCTTTTCTAAAATATTTTTTTCTTAAACAATTTGTAATCATTTCATAATTGAAATTGGTTCATGAAGATATCAGGGAAACCATTACCATTTTCATTTTTTAAGGTAGCTTTTTTGAATGAAAAAATACACCAACTAAAGAAGCAAGAATCTACTATATTCACTTATTAAATCGTTGTTGTACTATGGTTAAGATGTTTCTTAATTTTGTTCAAACAAAGTGAGGTTTATCAATCTGTTATTCTTCCATTCCATTCAGGTGATCTAGCACTTTAATTTTTTTATTTTTTCGGCATGGATTCTTTTATATTACAAGTATTTGTTGAGAAATGTGTCGAAAAATCAGAGAATTTACCAGTAAATTCTCAATACTCTGCTTCAAAAAAATTGTATTTTGTTTACTGTATGTTTTATGCCAACTATACATTGGGACCGGTTCATTTTTCCTTCATTCTTGTAGATGTAAATATCGTTTCGCTTATGCCAACAGAAACTGGACGGAAATTTGCATACAGTGAGTTCGTTTATTCACCGTACACCGATAAACATGCGCACTCCCATACTCCCCCTTACGTCCATGCTTCCTAATAATAACTCTTGTTTCAATCTGATTAATGATCAACAAATTTGTTTCCTACCAACCAATGCCGTTTGTTGCGGTTTAGTGAATTTTCAAAAAAATGCACCCCGGACTCGTGGTGAATCTTTTAGTTCGAACGGAAGCCACCGTGCGCCATGGCCATATCGTTGGAGGACAAGAAGAAGGAATAGCAGAAGGAAGGCTACGTTTTAGGTTCCGCCGTGAACTGTGAAACACCGGTGGGCATGATTGAGCGCATTTGTGACCGATAAAGGTAAAGTGCTGGCCAAAACGAGGGGACGAAGAGGGCACGGCAACGGCCCGGGTAGAAATAACTCAGACAATATCTTTCGCGCTTGCCGTGGCTCGATCTCCGATCTGCCTTTGATATCGCTCCCGGCTCCAGGAGCCAACATCTCGACAAACGGTCCGACGGGCAGGACAAAATGAAACATTGAATCGCGCTCCCGGGATTTCCATTCTTCCACCGTCTGCTTTCGCTGCCAACCCGAAACAAACACGCTCCGTTCATGGGAAACAAAGTGTCCGAACCGAGGAAGCCACACGTGCAGCGGACAAGGCATGCCCAATCGGACGCCGATTGGGTGAGTTGAAGGGAAGGGCAGCAAAAACAACCCTTCACCAAAGGGCAGCAGCAGCATCGCGAGTAGCAGCTGCCGTTATTTATTTGTAATTGTAATCATTAAATTACGCGCAACAATCGGCATCGGACGCATCGCGAGCGAGAGATATCAGGGAGCGGCAAATTTTCATTCCAATCGACATATTTCCTGCACGCCCTCGGGGTGGGGAAGACGGGTGGAACGGGAAGGGAACTGGACCGGCACAAACCACACAAACAAAAAACCAAAAAAAAAACCCTAAAAGCAGCAGCGCAGATTGCAGCGACGAGGATTCACTGAAATCGCGGTGTCGTGGTTAAGTGTGTGCTTAAGAGTGTGTGGCTTGTCCTTGTTGTCCCGGGGACAGGACTTTTGCTTCCTGCTGGAGCTCTGCGGGGAGTGACCGCGAGTGAGCTGGCTCGGGAGGAAGAGCGTTGGGTACAGAGCTTTAACATGGCTTTTTATTTCCATTTTCGTATGTCACTTGGGGGCTTCTTTTTTTTATCGACGGTTTGAATATTTCTGCCTGTTTTGGTACGTACAGTGAGCCGTACGATAAGTTAGACACTGAAAAATATATTGGTGATTGATTAATTGTGTATTTAGCAACATGTTTATTTGGAGTAATATGATTTTATAAGAGTACTTCGGAAACACAAAGAAAAGGAAGTAAACCCGTTGATTTTTTTTGCGACGAAATATTCGGAAGACTTAGCACAATTCAAATTAGTATTACTTTGACACAAAAACAACAATTATCTTCGCTAAGATAACAATATGTATTACTGAATAAAATCCTCAATTTATTTATTTTTCAGAAGGAACGGCCTGGCCGTATTGCTAGATCCTCAATTGATTTGCAATTAAATTATGTAAAATGTGTTCATAAATTGCAGTTAAGAAGAAGTAAGCAGCATAAAGGGACAGAAATGTACATATATTTTTCCATTATTCTATTTTATTTATGTGGTACTGTCGCACATGCATAAAAAAACTCTAAAATAAAGCAGTATTTGCCTTAATTTTACCTCAGTTTTACGTAACTATTATGTAAAAATTTGCTTTGGTGACTTACTAACAAAACATGCTTTCTATTGAGCAAATGACCGTTACAATATTTTTTTGTTTATTTCACTATAATATTTCGTTCTACTATTTCTTTCTGATTCAGATTATGAAGGAAGTAATAAAATGAGTTTAGTTTCAATTGCACTGAAAGCACACATATTCAGCACTTCTGTCTGATGTTTCGAGTAACTAACTGTGTTTATCTTATTGTCTTTTTTATTTCCTGACTTACGAAATTTATTTTGTACTTATGACCAACGAGCGATCCCTTTGGGATATCATTTTGTTCTGCATTCGATAAAATTCCTTCATTGGCTCGTTTTACGAGTCGTCGCGGGGAAAAGAAGCAAGGTTTCGGCGGAGTTGGTCGAAAGCGTCAGTTGACCAACAGGTTGACGAGTTCGATTTCCGGAGCATCCCGCAAAGGAATTCAGCGTCTCAGAGGCAAGGTGTTGGTAGGGCTCACGCGGCCCGGTTATGGTCCGCCCTCGAAGTCTGAAGTCGCGCCCGGTAGAGCAGTTCGGCAACGTGTCGCGATTGCTGCGGATTGGCCAGGTGCACGTCCACGGTGCGGTACCGTTCGGCGCTCGCGGCCGACTCCGCGCGCTCCTCGTCCAGCAGCACCTGGCGGACCTCCTCGAGCAGGGCCGGATCCAGCCGGAGACCTTCGGATGTCCGCAGCCCGAGCAGAACCCGTTCGTACCGCCCGTAGCGATCCGCGTCCGACTCGAGGTTGTACGTGCGCGTTCCCTTGAACGGGTTGGCGTGGCACGCGCCCAACAGCCAGCTCGCCGTCATCAGCGTCAGCTGGAAGGACAGAAGAAGGTATGCGCGAGTGTGGAGATGGGTTCCATGTGGGAGACCGGGCGAAGGTCGCGCCGTTGGACTTACGGTCACTATCACTTTCATGCTGCGCTGTTGCGGAGATCACTCGATCGGAACGGCACCGGGACCCGATTGGTCGGGCCCGGCCGCCACTGGCATGCTTTTATAGTGGCCTCCCCCTTCTTGGTACCTTGCGAGGGGGATTTATGTCGCATACGGCGAACAATACACGAGGCCATCGTTACCGTGTGAGTGCATCTCGCCAAATCCGATAATGACTCCCGAACGGAGTGATTGCTTCGAAACAATCTGTCTGCGGTGGCTATTTTGAGGAGGCCTTCCCTGAGACATATTTTTTCCTCTAAACTCCCCCCCCTGAAGAGAAGCCTTTGTCTAACCTAACGAGCATCGTGAGTTCGAGACCCTCGCTGACCCCCGCCCGGTCGTGTTGTTGCGAGACGACTGTAAAACTGTCCACCTTTGGCTGCGACAAAAAGTCTTCAACCGATGATGGAAGATGTTTCTCCAAACCGGTCTCGGCGTGTTCGCGTGTGCCCCCGACACCCCCTCCCTAAGTTGTTCGTCCGTGACCCGCGACCCGCGAGGTCTTCTCCCTCCCTTCTCGACGCGTGTCTAGTTTGGCCATCCCCGATCGATACCGCTCCGGTATCGGGGCTCTCGTTTGGGGCGGCTGCCATTACGAAAACCTATAATTTCCATCTTCCCCTTGCGATCCGATCGGTTTTGGAACGATTTCTGGCAGGCAGCCCCGACGTGCGTGCGACTTCACACTCCGGTGCAGCGCTGAAAATCGTGCCGAAAAAGGGTGAGCGGAATTGTCAGCAGCATTTAACGGCGGGCGCAGACTCGCACGTGAGCCCACGTGACAGTGGGTCGCGCGTCTTCCCGCCGGCGTTTTTTGAACCAAGAGGTAGTAATTTTCGGTTTGAACCTTTTTTTTCCTTTGGCGTCTCTTGGGCTTTGTTCGCTCACTGAGCATCGAACAGGTTTCGTCGATATGTACTATAACCGAGATTCGAAAGCAATCCCACCGCCGCCGTTGTTTCACCTTCCCCTTCGGGCCGTTATGTAGACGCACCGTGATTGAAACCACTCTTCCCCTAGTTGACTGGTCAACTGTCAACGAACGGCTTGTTGATGTTTTCGCCCGCTTTTAAGCTCGCTCAAGGCATGCTTTATTTCACCAGATGTTGTGAAGTGTGTTCCATCTCGTAAGAGAAGCGGAGGGGGGGGGGGGGGGGGGGTTATTTGACACTCGGTTAACTAGACCTCGAAACGACGCGGAGCTCGAGGATCCACCTTTCTTGCGCTGACATGTGAACCCGCGAAAATGAGACGCACCATAAAAGTCGAAAATAAAGCCTGTCGAAAGTTCGATTGTCACCGGGCGCGCGAGGTGCGATCCGCTTGTGCAATGCGTTGCAGTGGTTTTTTGGGAACCTCCCCCTCGCCCCCCCTCTCCACGACAAACGCGATGAAAAGTTGGGGATGGACAGGATCGCGGGTTGAATCAGGATGGAGACAGATCGAAAGCAAAACCCCGAACGGAAAAAGCAAACCCACTCCGTTCAGCGAACCTTATTCACCGGCGTTGATTGTTGTGGCATTGATTGGCAGATGATAGTGTCGTCGAAGCCGGTTGGATGGTTTGATTATTTCGAAATGCGCACCGAGGACAACGGTTTTCGGGGAAGTGATGCACTTGAAAGTTTGGGGGAAAAAACCGGGTATTGAGCTGCAGCTGGCCTTCGACAGCTTGATTGCTTGTGAGAAGTATTAAGGGAAAATCATTTTGTACAATTCAGTCAGTTGACAGTACAGAGATATTTATTTGAATGATGCAAGAAAGATAAAAAATATGTTGTTGAGATTGATTTAAAATTGTGGTGTTGATTTGAAGGAGTAAATGTTTGATAAATAATGGAATAGGTGAAATTTCATTTCATTTAGTTAATTTTTTTAAATAATTTTGAAATCAAGAATTGTTTGCAATGATTTTAAAGAAAAGACTAACTGTTGTATTTTTGTATTTTAGTCATAGAATGAATCCTTCCTTGTTAACATATTAACGATTAATTAAATGGAAATGGAATTAAAATGTTTATAATTTTATTGATTCAATGCTGCTTTGTTTTAGAGTAAAATATAGCTTGTTTGGTTTATAGCCCTAACATTGTAGCCTAATTCACCAGCTTACCGGATTCGTCCCAATTTATCGCTGTTTTTATTCTCCCGACTCTGCCGTATCATTACGCACGCATCGATATCATTGTCGTTGGCTCGTGGTAATTTAGTTAATTTACTCAATAACAGTACCGCCAGTAATGATGGCTCCGGCCGAAAAAGGGCCCCATTTCCCAATACACCCGATAACAAGACACCGGGGTGCGGGTTCGTCGCCGTATCGCTGATTGAATTCTTTTGTTTTTCACTCGGAGGCTCTTTTTCCAGCATTTGCGGTTAATGCTGATGAGTTCGCCGAAATGGGCCCTCCCTTTCGGTAGGGATGTAATAAAAATTTGTGTCACAGAAAAATGTCCCTCCCCTCCCTCACTCCCTGCTTCATTCCAGGTTTCCTCCCTGTAACAAATGGGAAGGTATTAAGGGAGGACATACTTTACCCATTTACTGGCTGTTTTATTTTTTACAATAAACGGTCAGGATTTTCGGGACTACGTTCAGCTTGATGCTGCTGCCCACTTTGCGGTGGCTTCCGTGCAGACATTTTCCGCCGAAGCGCAGCTGAAAGCACGTCGCGGCCGAGGATTCCACGAAATTCGACCTCGAAACTAGGGTGAGAAACCTTCAGGACAACCGCATTACGTGCCGCCGCGGCTTAAATGGCAACCGCCGGTAATGAGTACGATTTATTACTCCACCCACCTGCTGCCGCACATTCCGCACGTGGGCCGCCAACCCACCCCCCTGCTCCCCTGCCTGGTGTCCGAGGCCGGGCGGCGTAACTTTCTACATCAATTAAATCCGGGCACCGCCGGCCGCTTCTGGGCAGCATCCGGACAGATTAACGATCCGGCGTGGATTCTCCGTCAGGACGGTGATGATGATGATGATGGGTGGTGTAATCAGCCTCCAACCCACCCGTTTCCCCACCCTCGTGCGACTGGGTGACCATCCTTTCACTGGCTCCCTGAAAGTCCCTACCCCGACCTTGCTTAGCCGTTCCCTTTCCCCCATTTCCCATTGCTTTGATCGCAAGCGATAAGCGCGGTCCGGTGGCGATCCGGTGGCGGATAATTTATTGCCGCCGAAAATCGAACGGACAGCGGCCGATGGCACGGTGCGATGTTTTCGCACGCCGCACCGATTGGATTGGGTGTTCGGAATTGCGTGCAGCATCGCCGGGCAGATAAGTGGATTATGGTGTAGTACGTAAATTTCGTGCGGCAAACTGTTATTTTTAATGTGAAATTGGCATTTCTTAAAGTTCTTTGGAGGTGGAAAAAATTTAACGATGACTCTGGTTTGGTTACAAATTTAATTTAATTAGCTTTAAAAAAACAATTCTTGTTTTAAAAATACTTGATCTTCGAACTTCATTTGTAGAAAGGAATCGATTCATTTAAAAATAAAACTTCTAATTTAAGAGTAACTCTTGCGGAGATAAAATCAAATGTTTACCAACCAGCCAAAATGAGCTGACCTTCTTCGACCTGTGTTCGACACTGCGACAGCTCGGATCAATCACGTCACCAAACTCCATCCTTTGCCCCGGCGTGTCGTGGATCAGTTTCTATCTTCGATCTTCCAACCGCCAAAAAACGTGACGGTCGTACATTTTTTGGCACATCGCCGCCTGCTTGGGTTTGGCCGCAAAGTTTCGGGCACGTCTGAGGTATCACCACCTGATCTCGCTCCACCGCCAAGGATCATCCGACACTCCTTTTTCCCTGGCCGTGGTCGTGATCATGCAATTGTGATTTATCGTTTCGCCCGCTGAAAGGTGTTCCGGCGAGTCTCGTCTGAGTCTCGGCTGCATTTGCGTGTGCGTGCTGCCGATGACATTCGACGCTCCCGCTAAACAACGGGCCGGCCGATCCGATATCGGCCAAATTCACACGATCGTGATGTCACGTACGGCTCGGATCGTGCGGTGCGTTTATTTTATGTTTCATCCATCGCTTCCTCCACACCCGCCCGGATTTATTGTACGTCGACGTTTTCGCTCGTCCTGATTTCTTTTTTCCACCATCCATGGATCACAGATAAGCCGAAGCGATGTCCTGCTGAGCCTGGTTCACTGGCTGGATGTAGCTGTAATGAAGCTACTGATGTGTGATGGGCGATAAGGTAGGGAAGGTGAATGAAAAAAAAAAGCTATAGGAAACGATGAGCTAAGCTGAAGCCGGTCTTTAACGCGCGAAAGGATAACGCTCCCAGTCGCATGCAAAAAGCTGCTCGTGAACTGATTTATCACGCTCGCGTCGTTTTTTCCCCCCAGCTTTCCAAGTTAGGTGTAAGAGGCAGATCGGATCGGTCGCTCCTTCGGTCAGGACTTTCAGCGACAGGAGCGATAGGATCTTCGCAAACGCGAACCTTTCCCTTCCCGTGGCTTCCGTGGTGTGGCAAGAAAATGAAAATCTTCGTGCCGTAATATCTTAAGCCCTATCAGATAATGATTGGTGCAGCGGCGGCCGTCGGGTCCTTCGGGGTAAATACAAAAAAGAAGGGGAAAATAAAAGGATTGAAGTTTAAGGGACGTCTCAAGTGCGTGCGTAAGTGTGTGCAAGATGGGGAGATTAACATGCACTGGAGTTTGGAGTGTTGAAGCTGCTACTACCTGTGGGAGCTTTAGGCAGTCGATGCCTCCCTAGTGTTAGTGTTCTCAGGCGCATTGAAGGAGAACCATCTAATGAGGAAAATCTCGGAAGTACTCTGGTGCTCCAGTTTACGCCACATTTTCCCCGCTTGGCAGGATTTATGTCCCTCTGCGCCTTGAGTTCTAGATCCATGCAAAGATAGTTTGTGACAGACAATCTTGGCGTGACGTGTACAGATGTTAGGTGTTTCGCATATTAAATTACACGCTCCGGAACGTTATGCGATCGGTGATAAGAACGGCGAAAACTTTGAACGCCGTTGAAGGATGTGTGGAAAGGACAACGGTTTGGTTTGGGGGGTTTGCAACTGGATAAAATTGGTAATAATACCAAATCACCTTCCCATCATCATGCTGCAGCCTTCCAATAACGATAACCGCGTTTGGCAAGGGGTTAGGGTAAACATTATTGCCTTTTTGGTTAAATTTCTTTCTCATTAAACGTAATTCCATCCGAATTATTCGTTTATTAAAACACAACGCATCCAGATTGCAGCGATTATTGTGCAAACAAACAGCTACGGTGCAGCCTTTTTTGCCCAAATTATTACCCGCCTTATCCTGTCTCATCAGTAGCCGCTTGTTTTAATGGCACTGTCCTGATGGCAGCTTGTGCAAACAATTTATTGATATTAATTTCGATTAATAACATCCTTCAGAGCGGTGGCTTTTCCCCCGGTTTTCCTGTGAAAGCAAACAGCGAACTGATCGAGGCCTCGACCAGGTGAAGTCGAAATCTCAACGGATGAAAGTGATTTGAGATTATTGGTATTGATCGGGTTCGAGAAAGAGAATGCAGGGTGAAGTAAAAAAAAAAGCGAACAAGCACAAGCCGGGAACCGTACCGATCGGATTGAAACTCTCCCGAAATTCCCGTGCAGCCGCAGAACCGAAGACAAATTATGAAAAACCCAATTTGGCTCCGGTAGGCCGGCAAAAGTCGAGCCCGTGCCCGTTCGTTCACGAAAATCATAACCATCTTCAATTCGGCCGCTATCGCAGCGCCGGTAAGCGTTATTGGTCCACGAGTGGCCAGCGGATAATCAGCCAGCGGAGCCAAATGGTATCAATTAAGTGTCATTAATTTATGACGTCTTAATGTTTGCCCAACCGGGTGGGGCGTACGGGCGATTCCTTTTCCACCGGGGAGGACGAACCGCAATCAAAAGGGCTTATGCTCATTCCAGAGCTGCCAAATGATGGCGAACGAGATCTCGCTCGTTGCTTGAAGAAAACCCGATCGCAGCCGTTTTTGCGGAGGACGAACGCACGGTAATCTTTTTATTGATCATTACGGGGGAAATTATTTGATGTTTTATTGAACCAGTATCGAGGGAAGGGAGGGGGCTGGCAAGTGGTACGTAGTTTTTCGGTGGAAGAAGATTATTTTTATTGCATCGAGCGTTAAGAACGAGATTTCCCATCAAGAGGGTTCAGCTTCGAAATGGAGTTTTACCTCGTTATGTTGAGCAGGTTTTTTTTCCGTGCTTTATATGCAGTATACATTCACGGCTAATTACAATGATAAAACCAGATTTATGTTGACTAAATCGACCATACAAATTGTGCTAAACGTTGATGATTGTCATATGTTGGTATTAATTTTTGAATACTTTCCCAGCTAAATTGATCCAGAAAAAGATTGTTCAAAGCTATCAAAATGGTTTCATTTAAATGTGAGATGATAAATTTCTAATTATGGTAAGTGTGTATTGTGTCGTTTTGCTCATAATTTTCGAAACGTGTAGCACTTTGAGCCCGCGTAAATTATACGCAAATTAACTGGTCGAATGTGATCGCGTCAGTGGGTTGCAGCATGCAATTTGAGCTGCTGAATTGTAAATGAAACATGTCGATCCCTGCCTCCTGCAACATGCACCGTCGGAACCGGCCTCCCGTTTCATTTCTACCTCCTTTCATCACATGAACACCAGCGACTGCAGCACTTAAATGCAACAGCAACATGTGCCGTCAAAGCGCGGTTTTATGCAGATAAGAAGAAATCTTGTGATATGTAAATTATCTCTTTCTCCTTCAGCTGGTTGGCTTTTTCACGCACACCTTTTCATTCGCGGTCCCCCCCCCGCTTCGTACCGTGTGTGATAATTGCGAGTCGCACCCGCGCGGAATGAAGTGTTGAAAATGGTTTACTTCCATTATCCCCAAGCCAAATTCACTCGCATGCCCATGTCACCCCGATTTCGCCCCCGGTCCGTTGTCGTGTGGGCGCACTCGTTTTTGCGGAAGTTATAAGGGCGACTGGCGCTGGGGAACGGAAGGGAAAAAAGCCGCAACAAGAGAATGCCGCCCCGTTGATAATAAATAAACAAAGGTGAATCCGTTCCCGCGGTGGCGTGGGGCAAAATATGCAAATTTGGGATAAACCAATTTCACCGCGTTGAAGTAGTAATTATGTGTGTCAAGATTTACGAGCCACCGGATGCACTACGCCGTCGTTCGACCCGAGCCGGGGGTGGGTCATCGGGGGTGTGCGAGGTGGAAACGGAAAGTACGCTGCGTGAGTTTCAATAATTAATTTTTACACATTCGACCGGGCAAGCTTCTTGTTCGCTTCGACAGCGGAATGTTTAACGTTCGCACTGTGATTTGTTCGCATGGTATTGGCTCGGGCGTCGAGGGTGACGATTGACGTGCAATTATAGAACGTAAAGGTTACATTCGACATATTGTGTCGGCTGTCTGACAAAAGCTAGTTTTAACTTCAGTCGGAAACGTTACCTATTTTTGGTAAATCGAACATTAACAGTTTACTTCGGAAAGTTACGTTACCTGATGGATACATGGAATGAATTATTTGTTTTTAACCATTGGGTTGACAAAGTGAGTTAGCATTTAAAAATACTTTGCAAGCTACAGCTGATAATATTTTTTTCTTTTGGATCTAGTTTCTTGATTGTGTTTTTGGATAAATAATCACAAAAGTTGAACATTGCACCTTGGTGGTACTGGCACATGCTTTTTGTAGCAAATATATTCAAACAAAACGCAGAATACTTACCTCAGGTTCAACTTAAACCTTAAAGGTCCCCAAACATCAGCATGAAGGCCAAAATTTTTTTTTTTTAATGCATTCATCATTTTAAAATCGTAGAATTCCAACCTAAAATCCTAGTAAATGCGTAGCAAGATTACAGGTTTGTGAAACAAATGTTAATGTTAAAATGAGTTTTTAAAAACTTAAGTAAATATTGTAACATTTTAAGTCAATAGCATCAATGCATCATATCATGGATCATCAACATATTTTGTAATCAAACGGATTGTAATAACCATTCCAAGTGCGATCAACAGTTGATGAAACAGAAATGAACAACAGATAAGAGTGCAGGCTGAAATCGATGCAAAATTGATTAAAAATTGCATTCCCATTCCCAAGCTCTTCACACTCAAGACGGCAGGCGAAGGGCAACATTGTCGTTGATTGTTAATTAGGTTGTCCGTTTAAAGTGGAAAGCGCTTTCCCTTGCGCTTCCCACCGCTTGAATCGTACCAAAAACAGAAACGCGAAAGGAAGAAGGTCACATCTGCCAGGGTTTAATGTGACAAGAACATCCCATCGGCGGGGATAAGAACCGCTGTCCTGGCAATCACACCGACACAAAATCGCCCACTTTCCTTCCCGCTTGGGGTTGAAAGTTTATGCAGTTTAATTAAAAATTAATTACAACAACCATTTTTCTCGTTACCGGCCGCGCAGAAGCTCAACCTGGAACGGGTTCCACGGGATCGGCGATGGGTTTCGCATTTCGCGCGCAAGGCAGCGCGCATTGCTAATTACCATAAGCCATCGCCATCATGGTCCACTTTGTGTGGATTCAAACGCCCACTTTAACGCCCCTCGTGAGGCGGCGATGGAAGGAGACAAAAAAACGAAGACGGTCCACCACATTGCGCTGGGCAAACAACGCGATGACTTTCCTGCAGCTCATCCGCGCATTCCGTGATCCGCATTCTTCGCTCTTCCGCGGGGGTTTGCAGCAACATTTTACCGACCGCGCGGATTTTCGGCGGAAGATCAGAAAAGAATGCCGACCGAGGGAAATGGCCACAAAAAACCGTCATGAAAACACGTGAAACTGCATTGATCCACCTGCGCATCGCGCGCCGGCCTTTGATTTCGGTGCGACGATCGGCGATTATTTTACATCGTTCTTATCACATTCTGCGGCCGGTAATGACGATAATTAGGCCGCCGGTAGCCCTGTACTTGTCGTTTACCGTTTTCGTGGGTAGGGGAAGGGGGTAGGTAGTAGCCAACTGGGGGAGGGAGGGAGAGAGAAAACGTTATAAAAATAAAATCAAAGGACCCGGTGATCAGCGATCGGGAGAGGTACTTTAGGAATGTCAGTTTTTCTTCCCACCCCACCCCGCCCGTTGTCCAGGGTGTCGTCCGAGATGAAGATGTTTTTGTTTTCCCTTTTTTCCCTTTCCCCACTTGAGAGTGCAACTGCATGCGATGATCGGAAAACGAATTCAAAACATTCAAAGCCCCATCGCGTAATAAAGCAAAGCTTTGGACAAAGTCGAGCAGGAAAACGGAGGCGCGAATGAAGGCCGGAAGGTAACGACCGGGCAGGACACGTTTGACAAGGGTTACTGCGTGTGCATGTGTGCGTGTGTGTGTGTGCGATTGCCGTGGTGATGGAAAAAGTGAGATTAAATTAGTATTTAATAGGGGGTCTCATAAATTTAGTTCTTTATTGCATAACACTTTCGCCCGGGTTTCGCACCCGGAAAGCTCTCGGGAAACGCCGAAGGTGTGTGAGTGGGGTAGAATCGAGAATCGTTAGCGCACTTCGAGGATGGTGGGATGGGGCGGGTGGTAACGGGGTGGTAGTACAACATAACCGGACCGATTCGGTCGGTCCGGTAGGTCCATAATTTATCCGTCCGTTTGCAAAAGTGCGTATAATTAGGGCCTGCTCCGGGTTCCTTCAGGTGTGTGTGCGTGTGTGTGTGCAGGCTAATGCATGTCGCAGAAGTTGCTACCGAATGGGAAAGTACTCACGATACTTGTATGCTACCCCGCAACCAACCTCCCTGTCCCTTTGAAATGATCTACCAAACACGATACCGAGGGGAAGGTAGTTGTTGTTTCGTCGTGCCCTTTCCGTTGCCTTACTTTTTCTCGAAGGCTCCCTGTCATGTGGCGTAAAATATTATTTATCACGTTGCCGCTTGATTATCGAGATAATTTACCGTCCCACGGGAGCCTACCGTCGGCGATCTCGCACCGACCAGGGCTCGTTTTCAAACTCACCGAAGGCAAGATTAAAAAGGTGACGATTTGAAGGTCCCATCCCGCTATCGGTTCGACCGTCGTCCCCGTTTCTTCCCGCGGTCACTTCCTAATTCAGCATTCCCCCCATCCCATCCCCGGGGCTCAGCTAACTCCGGCTCCGAAAAAGGGTGCCCTCACCCAATTTGGGGAGCTTTGAGGTGGCGTGAGACTATGTTGCAAATTAGGCTTTCAAGTTTCGGTTGATAGTGCCATAAAAAGCACAATTTAATTACCCTCTACGCAACCAAATTGGGCTGAGGGGGAAGGGGGGAGAGAAAAGGAAGCCTGCATTCTGGTTTTTGCTCGAGATATATGTATATTTCGGCGTCGCCGCACAAACCGACATGCTCTTTGGGTGCTCTTGTGTGTTATCCTTCAGCTCAGCCAGATTGCGGACAAGAGATAATCAGCAGCAGCAGCTCGAAGTAGATGCATGCATGTCATACGAATGGAGCGTGTTTTCGGCCTGTCTTAATGCCGTGTTTGTGGTGTCCCTCGTTGTGGTTGAAACTGTCGCAACGATCTTAACGAAATGGTTTATAAGATAAGTGGCCGGTACTACTGTTTGTACACGGATGTTAATCATGGGTTGGCTTAAAATTGAATTGTAACCGACGTGCCAGTGCGTGTTTGTTTTGCAAATATGAGGTACATTTTAATTGCCCGAACGAGTAATTAAGTCCTTATACTAAGTACGCCAGTTATCGCATCCTATCTTACAAATCTTTTTTAATTAATTTATACATGTTCAGCCACTTCTTTACTCCTAGACCAACTTATTCTATATCAGACAAAACAACAGAACATGCTCAACGCAAGACCAGAAAGCTGTTATGCCCATAAGATAACTATTACATTTTTTAGTTTTTTTTGTATGGAGATTTGTGTACTAAAATCTTGACCAATACTGAACCGACGATTTTCAAACTTTCCACCCATTAGGTTTAAAGATTTGTTTAGAATTTGATTTGATCACAATTTTTCGATAAAATCATACAAACATTACAGTTGAAGTTCGGTATTGCTAACTCAAACAAAATATACCTGTCAAGGTATGTACACCATAGTTATACAACAAGGTTTGTATAGCACGGGGACATCGATGAAATATCGACGATTTTAAATAAATAACGACTTATTTAAAATCAACCATGTATGTAATGCAATGTAACTCAATTAAAATACTACTCTCAAGTAAAGACTTGAACCAATTATTCTTTTCTCAATCCCTTCTTCATGGATCTTCTTATTTTCGACTGCACAGGCAATGGTTTCCTGTTGCATTACCTCTTCCAAGGGTTTACATCTGTGGAGGTGGTAATTGAAAGGCAACATAGGAACATCTGAAAATAAGCTCGCAATGACGCACAATCACGCTGGATTGATGGTTGATGGTGCACGCTTCGTTGGCGTCTTCGAAGAAAAAGATCATTCTTAATCGATCTCGCACGAGCTCGCGCTGGAACAGCTGGTGTCAGTCTGGGTGAAGGTGCGCAAAACGTTTGGCTCAAATGGACGACGGTCGCGGGATCGATCATGTAACTAAGGGGGGAAGGAAATTATCTCAATTTGTCCGCTGTTGGTCGCAAATGGAAACGGCGCACGGTGGCTTTCGTCTTCCGCTAAATGGGCTGTTGCGCCAATAGGTTGTGCAAATTCGGCGGTTTGCGTGTGGCGTTTCTGGACGGATCCGTCCGCCGTTCGTTGTCTGGGATGATCCGTCCGACGAGGGCGCGTGCGTGTGACCCGCGACCCTCCCCCATCCATGGGACCCAAGCATGGACCGTCCTCTCGGTTCGGTCGCCCGCGGTGTGAGTTGTTTTCGATTGAGTAGCAAATGTGTGCGAGGTGTAAATATAATTACCGACTGGATGTCGATCCATCGAGACGACGCCTCGTCCGCGCCTTGGGCTGGGTCGTGTGGATGGAAAATTTCCACTCGACCGTCCCGAATGCGACGCCGCCGGGGATCACCAATCACTGTGTGAGTGTGTATGTTTGGGGTCGATTACAAATATGATCGAACCCGGCGGGCACAAAAGCGGACGTGCGTCCCAGCGTACGTGCCAGTTTACGGGACGCAGCAGACCGTCGGTCAAATATTGACCGTGTCAATTTGCGTCGGTCCACCGATAGGCGGCGCTGCCGTGCGGCCGGCCGATTGACGTCAATCGCGCCCAGATGCGAGGTTTACCGACCGAGTTCGAGCGAGAACCGTCCCCCGGCCGTCCGGCGTGAATCCGGGGTGGGACAATTTTTGTTTTTCTAATCTCGATCGAGTGCGCTCGAAAATATTGACAGGGTGGATGCTTTTTTGCCTTGCGGTGGGAATATTATCACATCTGGTGCGGAGCGCATCCTATCACATAAAAAAAGTGCAAAGCGGATAAAAAGGAAGTTTGATATTCGGTTGTTATCACCTGTTCGAGCACAATATTCGTAGGTTCGAATCTCTTTGTTGACTTGAAATTTTATCTCTGTTTCGCTGATTCAAACCCATTAACGTCAGTGAAATCAATTTGAAACGTAGATCACCAGTTCGCGGATTGATGGATTGAACTAAACTTATGGAGAACTAAACTTTACAAAAGAACTCAAAATTGTATAGGGATAAAAACTCAATTACAGCATCGGTTTAACTTGAGGTTTATCCTTTGGGTGGTTCTTAAAAGTTTGTAAACTATTATTTCGACTATGTTTGTGCCAGCAAAGTTAGTAGCACAACCACTTGCACACTTGCTTTTTTACTAAGGGAAAAATTTTGTAAAATGTGTATAACACATTTTCAAACCAATCAGATCCAATCTTTTTCTCTGTATGTTTTGATTTTTAATTTTACAAACAAGTATGGTTTTTATTTTTTTTATGTTAAGTAATCAAAGAAGCGATTTGTATATTTCTCTAATTTGAAGTTTTCTATTTGGTCGTTGCCATTTGTTTTGTTTTGTATTTATTGTTTTTTTTATATGATTTTAGTTTTTTCTGTGTACATAATATTAAAAACTATTAACTGTAGTTAGTAGTAGAACGCGTTTGTTAAGGATGCTTCTTGTACTTGGAATCTTACATCTTAAAGTGTTTTTGATTTTCTAATATGTACTTAATCTTCGTTTTACAGTGCTTTTTAGTGTTTTGGTCGTGTTTATTGTGGTTTTCGATGTTTTTAATAAATAAAAACAAAACAAATAACAAATATTCTTGTCTTTCCATGTCTTTAGTTTCGACTTCCAAATTATTGAAGGTCCGTTTTATGGATCTTAGAATAAACTTTATTTCTTTTGTTCTAATATTTTCTCTAATGGAACGTATTAAAATTCATATTAAAAGTACGTAAATCTAGTACTATTTCAATGAAATTCTTGGAAGTTAAGCTCCATCACTAAGAATACATTCTTACGCTATCCCAACATTACTCCTCACGTTTCATGTTACTTATGCCTACTTCACTGCCCTGTTCAGCCATGCGGAAAATCGAAAACTCTCCAACTGGCGTGAAAGTAGAAAGAACATAACGCCAGCAAACGAGACGCACCTTTAAGCAATGGCTTAAGTACTACGGACAGCACATTGAGCGGAAAGTTAACGGAACGCTATCGCACGAAACCTCGCTTGACGGCGACAAATGATGGCACGTGAGCCGTACCGTAAAGCCGTTCATTAAAGCGCACCGAAATCCGCGACAGGCCTTGTTTCCCGAGCTTGCACCTGCCCGTTTCGATTGGAACGTTGCATTGGAGTGCGATCAGTTGTGGGTTTTTTACTGCCCTTTACTGCCGTTGCTTTTCCTCCCGGTGCGCCTGAGAGTGTCCTGTCCTCAGCCGGGGTTTGTGGGGGCGGTGCTCTCGAGGGCGAGGGGTCCGGTTTTATTGGCTTGTTTGTTTACTTGTTTACTGGCAGCTTAACGGTTCGGAATTGCTTTTGAATATCGGGACCCCGACGGTTGCGATTTGATGCGCTCAAAATTGTCCTTTGGCCAGCTGGCCTTCGATTGGAGTTTTTATGTCGCCCCCTTCCCCTTCGCCCTTCTCCTCCGTTTCTGGAGTTTCCTTGTGCGAACCGTTTTTAATTAAAGCGCACAAGGTTTGTGTGCAAGAGTTTAATTAATTTCCGTTCATCGACTCGATCCAAACATGGATCGACAAGCTTCTTCCGCCAAGCATCTCGCTTCGTCGGGTTTGGCCTAGTTTTTCCCTGATCTCACCCGGAGGGTACATTGTTTTCGTATCCTTTCAGGCAACGATCATTACGTCTTTCGACCGAAAAAAAACATCGCCCGCTTGCAAAATGCTATAATATCTTCCTCATTTGGACCCTACCGTGGGGTTCACTTGAGCAAAGAGATTTATTGCGCCCAGGATTGTCGCTCCAGACACACTGCCTCGCTGTCATCGTAAATATGATGCTAATGAGGGAGATTTATTGGACCCCGCTTTTCGTGACAGATCGTCCTGGGCTGAAGGACGATGAAGCCGGCAAAGATTTATCGTTGATGGATGGAACGATAAGCGCGGGGGCAAGGGTGTTTCAAGGATTACCGGATAGGATTAATAATGGGCCGATACTCACACGACACTAGAGAGTACTAGGTTGTAAGAATATGGGCCCGAAATAAGTGATCTAAAAAGTAGCTTTATACGTTCTGAAATCCTATCCATAAATGGTATTCATATAGATAAACATTTAATGCTACCTGAATTTGTTTGTAAAAAGCAACCCGTCATTAATTGAAAACCAGATTAAGAATGAGACAGAAAGCTGATTTCCCACCACCGAGTACGATCGCTCATGAAACAATCATCACGTGCAAAAGAAATTTTGAATAAGTTTTTCAAACTCATTCCAGTTCTATCCAAGGCGGTGAGTTTTGGTATTTTGTAACTATCCGAATAAAAGTACTAAACGTACCGTCCCTATTCTTAAGGGAAATGCCATCCAAAACTCGATCGCAAGTTTTTATTACCCATTTTTATGGAAATGTTTTCATTAATGAAGCTCTTGTTTGCGCAAATAAGCCGATCAACGGGACCGACAAAATTCGTGAGTTTGATTAAATCCGGGGTGAGATTATCAGACGGGTATTTTTATTGCCATTTGTCAGTAAGGTCTTCTCGGTGCGCTCACTTTGGTGCTTCGGGTTTTGTAACTTGTTTTGCAGCCCATCACGATCACGACAAAGCGCAGCGTAGGTCCATGCTTGCACCTGGTCCCAGGTTCCCCACACACACACACAGGAAAAAAATTCCGTGCCAAATTGGCAAACCCGAAAGTACGGCAGGCTGGCTGCAAAAAAAAAAAAAGAAAGAACCCTTGGCCGAGGCGGTTGCGCACCGAAATTGGCCGGATCCGTGTCCTGCTTTCCCGCACTCCGGAGTCGCAGTTTTATTTCACTTCCAATCAAGAGTTCGTGAGTTTAAATTGATTGCGTAGGTGTGTGCCGTGCAGGGGTTCCGTAAAACTGGACCAGTGTCCGTCTCCGAAAGGCTCGGATTTCGAACCCAACGTCCGTGGCGACGGTGGCGTGCCGTATACCGATTCCGGCCCGCTTTTTGAATTGATTGTTTTTAAGTCGTTTTTAATGTTTGCACCCCGTGCGGCAGAAAGGGAGGGATCCTTGGGGATGCTGGCCGGTTTGCGGATTCGCAGTTTCTGTCCCGCGGGGTCTTGCGTTCTGATCGCTTTCGCGTGCGCGCCCCGTCCATTCGTATGTGTGCTCGGTGTGTGGGAGCTTACCGAGAATTGGAAAAGGAAAACACGTAGATTCCAGGCGTCGGTCACGAAACGGAACGCGCCCGAGTGATGGTGAGGACCTTAACCGTGAAAGACGGCCAACTGAAAGGTGGTGGTGGAGGTGGTGGTGGGCATCCATACCGGCGTGTCCCGGCGAGCCCTGCCAAAGCCGATTGAGATGCAATCCGCTCAGCCGCTCAAGTGCAGCGCGAAAGTCCAGCAAGTGGGAGCCCAAGGAGGGAAAAGGCCGAACGCCATCTCCGAAAGGAACATAAAAAATGAATTATGAGATTAAACAAAGGAACACTCGACGCGGGATGACCAGCCGGGGGGTGTTGGGTGTCGAATTAAAGCGCGAAGGGGAGCGACGAAGGTAAAATACACACACACACACGCAACCCCCAAAACGGCACTGCACCTGCCTGCATCTGCATTTTTCAGGCTTATGCTCCATCGGGATTGGGTTCGCGTTGGCGTTTTTGGGATGCGAATGCTGCATGCGTATGCAAGCGCGTTCGCGTGTGGGTGGTTGCTGCACTTCAAACTGCTGTGCGCCTGCCGAGATGCAGCCTGCAGAATGGCGAGTCTCCGGAATGTGGCGATGGCGATCACGACCGCAGCCCGAACAACGAGCAGCTGAACCGAGGCCCCCGAGGATAAAGGAATTCAATTTAGGCTATCACGAAGCTGAGATGCCGTTTGTTAACTTCCCTTTTCATTAGCCATTCGGTCGCTCGCAGAGATGTTGATGGTGTTTTTTATTACATTTGCTTGGCGGACTTCAACGAGTAAAACTAATAAAACTTGCATGTTCTAGGTTTTGTAGGTTCTTTTTAATTTTAAAATTTTTAGTTATAGATAAGACAGTAATAGATTAACGAATTTTAAGATATGTTAAGGCTCTATTAAAGGTTCTGGTACTTTACTTGATAACATAGGTACTTAAGTTTATTTGAATTATGTCGAAAATTAAAGTAGAATTCAGTAGACTTTAGCTTATCTGCGCCTTTTATATATTTTCTTCTTCTTTAACTTTCGTATGGTTTTTGTATGGTAGTTTCTTCTAAAACAAATTATTTCAAAGCTTGAAATTGTTCAATAAAATTGTTAGTCTGTTTTCTTTTATGACTATTGATTTTGAATATTGGATTTTGGATTGCTGATATATTTTATACTGATGAAATTATTGATGTGTTTCATACTAAACCATTAATCTAATATCTATGCAACTGCAAACTGTGTAATATAAAATTAAAATTAAGTTGCTTTTAAATATAATCATTTTCTACTTTATAATTTAATTTTTTGGTTGATATTTTATGTCTTTTACCTGTTTTTTTAATCCATTTTAAACAGTTTGCGACTGTGCTGCTTCCTTCAGCGTGTTGTTTGTTTGTTTCTGTTGCAAAAAGCAAACAGGAACAAATATGCTCTTAACATGAATCATTTCAACAAACTCGCCAACACTGGTGTACATTAGTGAGGGATTTGAAAACAAAATCATCACAATCTAAAGCGTTCGACGTCGCAGAGACAGCACGCGGTGTGATGCGTGTGATTGAAGCCGAAATTAATTATGCAAATCGCATCGATTTCCTTCGCTTTTCACACGCTCGGAGAAAATTAACATTAACGGGAACCTCCCCCTCCTCGTCGGGTCGCTCGGGGTAGGAATGGAGCCTTCAGCTAGCGCAGGAGCTTCATTTAAATAAATAAACGATATATTTAGCTCGCTCGCTCGTCGGACGCATGGGTTTGGTCGGTTGGTTGTGCAGTGCTTGACAGAACGAAGCACGTGTTTCGTTTAAATTATTCCAACACAAGCATTTAAATTTCGCGCGTCCCCGCAACTAGCCACGGCACGCGGGCCAGATTGACGGGTTGATCGACGATTTCGATGGTTTTTGCCGTTGTCGTCTTTCGCGTCTTTGTTTTCCCTGGCTACAGGGAACGCAAGAAAGTGCGTGCCACAAGACGGGGCTCGAGGTTCAGCCAGGCTCGGGCGTCTTCGGTGTCTAATTGATAAAGCAAACCTGATCGAGCCCCGGTCCGGGGCCTGTGCATCCTTTCCGCCTCGCGATCGAGATGGAAACGGTCCGATAGCGCTCCTGTTGCTGCAAGGGTGCCTTGGCGTCCGTCGTTCGAAGATTAACGTTCGGGCGATAGTGACGGATAAAGGTGGTTTGTATAAATGACTCGCCACACGTTGTCACACACATCGCCGGGAGACTTCAACTCAAGCCCGAGCGCGACGAAATCCCTCGGCGTGGCTGATGGATCGAGGGTGATATTTTACAGTCCCTACTCGAGGGAGGTAAAACAGGGAACCTTGGGAGAGAGAGTGTGGGGAGGGGACTCCACCAGCCTCCGTGTCAATGGTTGCACATTAGCTGGAAAATAGACGACTCACTACCGTTGACCGCGGACGGTGCGCGGGACGATTGAGTTGAATAAATCAAGCCGCTAATGAAGGCACTAACGGGGCGCGTAATTTTGAAGCCCGGAGCAAGGGATGAGCGAAACGAATCGGCCCCGGCATGCCACTGGCCGTGCTTTCGATGACAACGAACTTGTTTGCAAGCGTCTTGTTCGTAGAAATATTCGAAGCATTCGTCTCGATGGAGGAACACGAATTCCGCGTTGGATGCTTTAAGGAATCTTAGTTTGCTTTCTTTTACTTTGTGTTTGTTGTCAAAATGAGCTTGTTTTTTCCAACATTTCGTGGCAAAACAATCAAAACAGATTTCCTAGAAACCAGCAACTAACGCAGGGGAAAAAAAGCCGTGACAAAGTAGCCTCCATCGAGTCTTGTTTTCCGGTAAACCAAGACACCAGGCAACTGGACCAAACGTGGACCGTGAAAAACAATCACTGCTCCAATTATACGCCTTCAAAACGCAATCGATTTTCGATTGACCTTCGTGGTTCCGCCCGTCCGTACGGAAATTGACCCGCCGTGTGACCGTGGCAAAATGTATGTCAACCCCGCGAGCCACCAAAAGCCATTCCGTTTCCTTCCGCATTGCTCCGCCAGCGCAGGAAGAACGCATTTTTCGAGCAAACACCAACGTATCCGCTGGGGAGCGAAAAGGGGGTGGCATAAAACGGGGAAGACCGGAGTAGGCGTGATGGGCGATGGCCAGTGATGCGACAAACGACGGTCGAAACGATGGCGAACGGATGCGTGGAGATTGCTTGAAGTGCGAATTTATCAATTACGGAAAACGTCCCCGAGGTTAGGTCGATGAAGAGCAAGGTAAAGCATTCGATGTTGACGATATTTGTTATACCATTCACGTATCAAGACGATTTAGTTAAGCAGGAATCTCAGAATGATTGAAAATTAGTGGAATAAGTTAGCCATCTATCAGGAGTAGAGTTGTACAATTCAGATTTAGATTCATGAATCGGAATGTTTCTTGACCTTTTAAGAGATTCATGAATATTTCAATGAGAGATTCATGAAACCCATTAGATTCATCAACTGATGAAAAGTGATCAGCCAAAAATGAGTAGAAGGATAACTTTTTTTTTGTCGCATGAATCACGCCAATGTAAGAATCGTGAAGATTCGTAAAACTTCCATGAAAGATTCATGACGATTCATCAAGGTTTCGAGAGATTCATAAACGTTTCAAGATTCGAATCCCGAAGATTCATGAATCCATCTGAATGAATCCTAGGTGAAAGATTCTTATGAATGAATCTCGCCAAAAGATTCATAAGGCACAACACTAATCAGGAAGCATCGGATTTCGGGAGGGTGAAATTAAATTATTCCATCAAATATCAAAACTAATTGCAGTTCGAATAAATTCTACTGCAACCATTGAAATTGCAAGATGTTGTTAATAATTCATCGATTGATTTAGATTGTGTTCTGTTTTGGATTAGTTTAAAATTCAGTTTAGGAGCTTAAACGTTTGAGTGACTTTTAAAAACTGAAGCAGGTACCACAGATTTGTAATTTTTTTACATTTATATAAATAATTAATGTGGGTAAATACGACTTACCGAAACCCATTCTTGTTAACAGCACACAGCAAAACTTCATTCCTATGTAATATGCAACAGATTAATAGAACATTCCGATTTGTTATTGTTTGTGTACACTGTACGAATCAAAGCTTTGTAAAACTCATTTGTCCCAACGCCAACGCATTCAACCGGAAGCGGGCCGTCATGATTCACCCCGTGCTGTATCTGCACCGTTTTCGTGCTCACGTCGGGGACATCTTGCGCGTCGGTTGGCCGCGCTCTGCCAATCGCGCGCCCGGACGACAGGTGAACAATACAAACGGCTGCCTACTGAGTCGGAACGGGCTGGCGTGAGCCGGCCCGGCGGTCGTGGCCCACCGCCGTCTGCCCCGAAACGCACCCGACGATGACGGTCATGGTCGGTGCCGGATCAAGCGCGCGCCACTCGCCGCGATTTTAATTGCCATCCTGTCGGCTCGCGCGAGATTTGCGCGGGTTCGTGGGGCCGATACTTCGCGTGCTGCGCTTGATTTTTGTTAGATTTGTTTGTTTATTTTGCTAGCTTTTTACTTGGCTGCTAAGCCAAGCCAGACGGAACATTTTGCGCGCCGAGGCACCGACCATGGGCAAAGCGCAAACGTGTTGACCCCGGCTTTGGCACGCCGGTCCAGTGGGCTTCGGTGCGTTGGCGGTTCGCAAGAGCGAAACCGGACCCGCCGGACAGTGACAGGTGACTGATTTGGGTTGCAGTTGAATGAGCTAACGGCAGGTTAGTGCCGAACAGTCGGTCAGTAGACCTGCCGGCTCGAGCGGGAGGCTGACCGGAGGTCAGTTGCTGCACTAACTAGACAGACATGCGCACAAAGTACGAAACAGCACCACGAAGCGCACGAAGCATATCGATGACGCTCAAGGATGCCGTCGGCCACTACCGGTGAACGGCTTCAATGTATTTTTCCGCAGGAAATTGGTTTGCGATTGAGCTCCGAATGTTGATTGCGATCGGGTGTAACATTAGGAATCATTAGAAATACACACTGTCGTTAATAGTTGTTCACATTTGATTGGAAATGGACATTTGATTGGCGCTGCACCGTTGGATTTTTTTTAGCAAAATTAAACGAAATCTGTTATCTCGGAAAATAACGGAATAGTTGTTTTTAGTAGATGTTCAAATGGCAGCTATATTTAACACAATTTCAATCAAACTACATCGATAAACCTCCATCAAGCCTTCGTCAAACCTTTATCAAGCCTTCATCAAACCTTCACTAAGCCTTGATCAAAACTTTACCAACTAAAAAAAATACTATTATTACAACCTCCTCTCTCGAAGTCTTTCTGCAACTAACGTATTTCTTGGCTAAGGTTCTATCTTATTTTACTCAGCCTTCTTTGACAATATGTTTAAACTCTTCTGGCAGCGCTAACAAAATCAAAAGGCCTTAATAGTCACCATTTTATAGCAATGCGCGTTATTGAACAAAATAGCAAACACCGTGGAAAATTACAGAACTCTCAGAACCAGAAATCGCTTGGCGATATTTCAAAACATACGAACGAACATAAGAAACGAATTGGTATCTTTATTATAAAATTTAGCTTTGGTCGTTTTGTAATCGATTGCTGGTTCTTTTTGTGAAAAGAGTGTAATGAGCCTACGTAAAATTAAATGGTTAGCGTAACGGAGGCCGCTGAAGGTTCTTTGTATCGCAAACTTCTTTGAGACGAAAACTCATTCAACTCATTTGCTCCGTTACCGTCCAAGTAAACATTGCGGGAAACCTTCTCAAAAATAAATTAAGGCGATCGAACTGAGATGTCTAGAAATGCTGTGTAGCGTAGTCTAATTTTAGTACATCAAGACGGGTTAAATTATATTAAACTGGCAATCAAAGATAAGAAATCTACATAAGTAGAACTAAGCTTTATTCATGTGACAAAGATATCGTCATTTATGTGACATCGATTCCTTATTTTAGCCTTTTTTATGTATTAAACTTCATACATACACACTAAAAACTCGAAACATCTGAAACTGTCCACAAATTAAGTTTAGGCACTGCAGATGTTGTTGATGATTTGTTTGATCACTAGTATTTATTTGTTTTGACAGTGTACGTCGCAGCTTTAGAATGAGACCTTTTAGAATAAAATAACATTTCTCATGCAATTCTGTAATGTAAAACGTTTCACTTTCAATGAGGTTGTTGAAATCATTCTAAAAATGTTATGAAGCTTCTTGACGTTATTTTAAGCACGTTTAGAAACACAGGAATATTAGTTGATTTGCAGAATTCACTCTAGAAAGAAAATTAGTTGAAGCAAGAAAATTAAATAGCCTTTATTAATATCAACAAAAAAGTGAAGGATATTTCACACTCTTTTAGGTTCAGCTTGCACTACAAAACGAAATGCAGTGAATAATTCACCGTCGATCACCTACCCACCTGATTTCCTGATTTAAAAAGTTCAACTTTCTTTAACGGCATACGATGGCGTTGTCGGCGTGACCGATCGGTTCGGAGCCGTTCCGTTCGGCGTGCGTTGCGGAGAAAACATCTGCGCCACCACTCCTAATACGGACGCGTTACATGCATTCATGCACACCCCCATCGGGCTGATTGTTCGTCGAAACATACCGAAACGAAACCCGTCCGTCCGGGATGCGCGAGCGAGGCGATAACTGCATTCGCTGGCACTGAATGGAAGCGAAAGTCCTACCCGAAAAGCACTCCGCCCGCGATCCCGAGGCCCATGTTTGTGCCCATTCTTCGCCCGCTCGCGATCATCAGCATGGAATACACAATTTTTCCGGCCACCAAGGGTCGCTGGGCGAGCCACGGCCAACCCGTCCGGGCGTGCTGTTTTCGGGTATAATGGGCTCCTTTCTGCCCGTAGAAGGATATATCGGTGTATCGGATGCCGTATCGGAGCCGAACGGGAGGGCGATTCGGCCGATGTCGGTCGTAAACCGCAACGCAAGGGAGAGGTCGATCCGTAAACGGAAATTGCACCTGCGGCTCGCTGGGAAGCCGAGACCGGACCGAAAACTCGGTGCCCTTTTGGGTGACGTCGACGGGATTCGGTTTCATTTGTCGGTACGCATTTGGCATTACGTGGTTGGCCTTTCCCCATTCTTTTTCCTCCTAGCCAGGGCACTCTCCAACCTGAAGTGGACTTTTATTCGCCACATTCGGTGCAACGTGGAGGTCCAACCGTATGCCTTCCTCGACCGCAGGTCCTTCATGCTGACCGAATTAAATTATCCTCTCTCTGTGTGTCTCCTCCACTCCAGAAAACGGACGAACAGGAATGTGGAGCCGATCGAAATGTCCTGGGGCGAGGCAAAACGAATACACAACACGAACGCAACGAGCCGATGCTGATCGCCGGTTCCCAACGGGAACGTAACCCATTAAGGCCACAGTTCGCCTTCGAGAAGGGACGCGATTCGATTTCGGATGGCAATAAAGTTTAGATTCCCCCGCTCCCTTTTGGTCCGTAAATTGGACCATTTATCAGCAGGAACGAGGGGAAGGGTGGGAAGGAGATCAAGGAGCTGAAGCCCAAAGAAAAAGATCTCATCCGGGGCTAATGTTGGTAAATTAGTTACCACATCCTGTCCGCCGGGTTCGTGCGCTTCAATGAAACCGTCCATCCTTTTTCACACTCCTGTTGGCGATCGTTGGAAATAATTTAACTTTTTGGCAGAGTTACCAAAAAAAGAAAAAATTAGAGCGACGAACGAATCGGCACAAGTTTGTGATTCTAAAAATCGATGGTGCAGAAAATTCGGCACAGAAATTCCAACTGACCGAAACGGGTGAAACCGAAGCTCAGCTTCCCCCGAGCGATCGGCAATCGATCATGTCCAGCAGCTTCTTCTGGTCGCACGCCCCGAGGCGCACTTCCATCGTCTGTCGACAACTCCTTCCGACCGTTTGCTACCGGTTAGTCACCACGGTTTCCACCTCGCTTCCGTCGCGATGACCATAAACTGTCTAGCGTCTACCGAAAATCATCACTTTCGAAGCGCAAAGATCCGTCTTCTGTGCCTTAGAAACCTTTTACAAAGCGCAAAGGATCATCACCGAGCCATCGAGCTCGGCCGGAGGGCGAAAAATACGAAATTCTTTTGATGCCGAACAAGGGACGGGCAGAACGGTTGGCGACTCGAGACAAATTGCTTCCGAAACGGCGGCATTAGATGTTCTGCTTCTTTGGCTTTTTTCGTTTCGTCCGCCCTTATCGTCAAATTTACGTCCATAGACAATGCGACGATCGGGACGATCGTAAAACTGGCGATAATATTAGAAAATTATGCCACAGCATCACAGCATCGTTTTATTCCCCCCCTCCTGCCATCCTCCTTCCGCTTGCTTGCTTTAAACGGGAGCATTTCGTCGCACGATCGGTGAAGAAAAGGTGCGGACGGAAAAAGTGATCGTGGAAATTACATTTTAAGTGGCCGAAGTCGAAGAAGCACCTGCGTATGTAAATTGGCATGGAAAGATATGGCACCGAGGGGTTTTACGAGCATTTCTAGCACGTTTTGCAGCCTTCCGGCCAACGAGATGGCCGTCGTTCGGTCGATCGGCAACACATGAATCGCGCACGTATGCTCAAATTCGACGGTTTATTGCATTTTAATGTATGCCGAAATCAACCAAACGACATCAAAGTGTGGCCCGTTTAATGTCCATTTTTTTTTTGTTTTGCATTTATAAACTTTAGTTTTACTGCGTCCATTGATTGGCGATAAAGGCGGTTGAAAACGAGCCTCAACGAAGCTATTTGTTTTTTTTTCTGGCTTCCAAATCCACCGCAAAATGATGCCATAACAGCTCAACATCAAACTATTTTGTAAACACGGGTCCGCAAAATGGTGCGCGCTTCCATTTTACGGCTTCCCGCGGGGGCACGAAAACCTATGTCGTGCTTGAAAGTTACTTGTGCACAGGAAGGATAAATTAATTGCACGATAATCAATAATAATCTCGTGCTTATCTGCAGCCCGGCTTCGAGCTGACGAAACACGGTTTCCCACTCAATGCGTTGTTCCCAAAATTTCAGGGACCTACAAAACAAAATTAAATGAAATTCCTTACCACTTCCCCCCCTTCTCAGCGATGCTTTGTCTCACTGAACTCTTTCGGATGCCGCAGGGTCAACGCGGATGAACGCTAATGATCGATACGCTTCCTTGGATTTTCTGAAGGCTTAAGCCAAACAGGCCGGTACGGTGAAGATTGCTCCCGAATTGGGCTTTTGAGGAGCGGTTTAAGCTGCACCGGGTAATAACTTGGCTGCCGAAAAGTACATCGGTGAAAGGACGGGAGCGTAAAAGTAGAGAAATAAAGCGTAATCAGCTTATAATCAATCATAATATTATTAACGATCGAGCATGAAAAGCTACGCATGTCGATCGCTCGAAATGAATCATTCTTTTGCAACTCGATGACATTTGGAAATTATCTCCTTCGGTTTGAAGGGTGAAAAAGATCCTTAACTGTTGTTAAATTTAAAAATATTTTTGTATTTGGTGAGGCAATTAACTTGAATGAATCATGCGGAACGTGCGTTTCAATTTCGAGCTAAAATTTAACATCGGAAATTCCAAACACAAATTCTCTGCTCCACATATGAGTCAGAGAGGACATGGAGTGGATTCTTTTCACGCATGGTTGATTCTTAAATCCCATGCCAAGACAATGGTCAGAAATGTTGTGCTGGAAAGAACATCATCCTGCAGGTCAACAAGCATCACCATGTTCAATTACGAGGAGGTCCACGACACGAACACGAACCGTAATGAGGGATAACGATGTTACAAAAAAAAAAAAACTCAATCGAAATCCCCAGAAGTCACTGCGTTCAATCGAAACATTAATCATAATCTTTAAATGAGCGAATCCATCGAGAGAACAAAGATCGATAATCACGTTCGGTAGCTACCGCGCTGGGGTGGGAAAAAAAAGCAGAAACAACGCCGCTTCCTTAAACCACAACCACGATCACCGTGATCAGGATAATCTGCTTTTGCCACCGTATTTATCAATCTCTCATCCGAGTGCCAGCTTCCAGTTGGTTCGGGCTTGGAGTTGGAGGACGAATGTTTTTCCGCTTTCATGTCACCATGAAGCTCTGGATGTTGTGGAAGGAGCGCGGGTACGGGAAACGAGTTCGAATACACAAGTTTATGTTGATGCGTAATCAGGCAGGGTCAGATCGATCGATC
The DNA here is from genome assembly GCF_943734705.1 of Anopheles coustani. NCBI lineage: Eukaryota > Metazoa > Arthropoda > Insecta > Diptera > Culicidae > Anopheles > Anopheles coustani. The sequence goes on from NC_071289.1 coordinate 80,879,856, forward strand.
GACGGTAGCCCGGTGCATCCGTGGTGCACTGTGGTGGACAAAGCAAGGCAAAAGAAAAACACCAAAACCGATCATCGAATCCGCTACCGGCGGCTTATCCACTCGTTATCCCGGATCGGATCGAACCATCCGGCTACCGAAATGGGCTCTTTTCCATGTTATGATGTGTGGTTGATTCGTGAAAAGAGATTGTCCGGAAAGCGGGAGCGGTGGTACGGGGGAGTGGGATGAAGCCCGGAGTCCGCAGGACGATCGGCTTTCTTCTCCGATCCTAAAGATGAATGATGTCGTAAAGATGTTCGATTGACTGATAAATGGCGGCGATTCGTTGATTGGAAGCGAAATTGCGTTGTTTTACCGAAGCGAAGGGATTCAACGGAGGGCTTAAGGTAGGGAAAATTTAAGGAGAGTGGAAAGTTACCTCTCTCAACCAACGGCGTCATCGTCGAATCCGTTCCAACGACGGCAACTGATCGCAAATCGCAACCGGTTTCGGGTTTTATTACGTTTATGAATTGCAAAGCCAAAAACGCATCATAAAATGTAATGAATCCGTAGTTGATTGGGAAATGTCCGTCGGTCAGGACGGAGTCGCAATGATAACTCTATCGTTGTGTGGCAAGCGATTGGTCGAACGATTTCATGAAGATCAAACATTTGATTGGATTTTCTGATTAGTTTAGAGCTAATTGTAGCTGATTAAATCTTTTGAATTACCAATTATTTACATTAAGGGCATGAAGTTACGATATAAGTACAACCTCTGTAGGTCTTTAGTTTTTTTTTGAGCGTGATAAAATTTGCGGGAATTATTAAAAATATGTTACACACACTATTGTTATTTACAAATATTCTGAATCAAATTGTCAGCATAAAAGTAAAATGACTGTATCGTACCTTACTTCTTTTCTTTTTACTTGCAGTGACTCACGCTTTCCCTCTCGTTCAGCTCACCGAAACGCGATGAAACCAAAAGTTAATAAGCCATTTTCCGGTCCACAAAAACCCCCAACGAGCTCGGTCAAATTGCATCCGCAAGAACGGGCTGAAGCGAAATGGGTTTCCTGGGGGAAGATACAATGAAAGCGAAAATGGATGAGTTATTGCAGTGAAATGTGGCGGTTTTACGGTGGGTTAGCAAAAGGCGCATTCTGCATTCCTGTGCAGCATCCAACCCGCTTCGGCCGACCGTGACGGTGGGAACGTAAATGATCGCTTTGCGTAAAACAAGTTTCAGCTGGCGTTTAGTCTAAAACGTAACCCATCACTTTCCCTTCGCAGCGATCGTGTTTCGGTTCGGCCCATCTTTTTTGTGTGGGGGAAAAATAAGGAATTGAGTGCTCCCCTTTATTTACGGTGTGTGCGTGTGTGTGCCTATTCGTTTGATGCGGCCCCAAATCTTGTGACGGTGACCGGTGACGATAAACGATCCCAGACGCAGCAGCTCCTCCCGCCGTTTCCATCATCGGGCGCACATCGATCTTATCGTTATGTTTGGATAACAACAAACAGACACCGCCGGGCGTTCGATTTTGTGCGTTTTCTGGATGATGTACAAAGCCCTCGTGAACCCGAAGCGTTTTGTTTCCAAGACGAGGGTAGATTAAGCCATGCAGCTCGAAATAAAAGCGAAACGAAACAAATGACTTCAACGAGCGTATCGGCGAGGAACGCGTCTTAGTTCTCCCGAAAAGGATATTACTTTTTCTCCCGCTGATGAGCTGAAGAGTGTTGCTAGTGGCAGCTGATAGTCTGTTGAGGTGAAAGAATGAGGTATTCCCTTCCGGTCATTAGGCGAAATCGAAAACCGTCGGTCCGTTTTGGGAGTTAGGTTTCAAGTGAATAATTGGCTTATAGCGAACATTTTTTTATTGTTGTTGATGTCGAAAAGAGTTTTAAAAAATGGGAAGGAATGTTATGATTGTAAATTCTAACGATGATTTTAATGCTAACACTTTCCAGTCAGGTTTGAATGAAAAAATAAATAAACCGCTGAAGGTTAGATTGATGACCACTCATTTCTGACATTGTTTTTAGCCAGCGCTAATAGATTGCCCGTTCCCTCTGGAAAATACAACAACCACCGATGGCAACTAATAACTAACATCAGATATGCATTAAAGAAATTCCTCAGCAACCGGAGAACCGGGGGAAACCTGGGAATGTAAGCCCCGTTTCATTCTTGGGGAACTAAACGAAACCACCAAGCAGCGTGCCACAAAGCGCGCCAACGAGCTGGCAAACAAATCAAACGCCGCCCCGTTATCGTGTCGTTTCGATCAATTATTTTGATTTAATTTTCAGCTTCCTTTCTCGCGCAGGATTATCACCATCGGAGTCGCTGATCAACACCCGGGTGCAACACACACACGCCACGAGCGCGCGATCTTCGTCAGCCGTTCCACCAGCGGCCATCGTTTTCATCGACGGCTTTTCATCTTCTTGAGGGTAGAGATTGTCCAGTTTTTGTTTCGGGGTTTTCTTTTTGTGTTAACGATGTACCGGAAAGTGCACACGGCCTGGGCAGGTCGAGATCGGATCTGTTAGCTGCCGCTTTGGGGACGATCCCGACCCAGCCCGACAGACGCGCACAGTTTCAGCCGAGTGCCGGTGGAGGTAGCATCGATTTTCGAATAATTAACCATTTTTATAGACATCGGCTCTGGTGTCCCACCCCCCTCCCACCCATGTTTGGCTTCCTTTCGGCGTTGCGATGGACCTCGCGATCGCTGGCTGACGATAAGAAATGCGCCTTCCGTCGCGGCCGCCGGGTCAGCCGGTTGCGATTTTGTCCGAATCCAAAAGGTAAACAAGCCGAACATCCCCTTTTCTGGTGGGAGTCGTTGTGCCCGTCCGGGTCGAATCCCGAACCTCCCCCCCCCCACGAACGATCGAATCGGGCCGCGGCAAAGATGATCAAGATGAATCATTTAGGGGACGTGACAGTGACAGAAGATTGATACGTCCGCACCGCGCATAATCAACGCTGGCGGAAAGGGTTTGAGTAGAGAATGTCGCAGGGGTTGGGGGGAGGGCTTTTTATGTCCTTTTTTCTCAAAGCCCTTAAATTCTTCCGATGCTGATGCTGGCTGGGATGAAAAACGGGCAGCTGCCAGACGAGTGCGCTTGCTTGCTTCTACCAAATTTTGCGATAAGATAAATGATCTTCCCGCCACGGGATTAGACATCAATGGTTCAATGTTTTTTGGTTAGGTTGTTTTCATCGGGGGAATGAAGAGAATATCAAAAACTTGGAACAATCAACAACGGGAGGGTTTGGGATTAAAGTTTATCTTTCTTATTTTAGAACATGTTTACAAACAACAAATTCAAAGAATCAAAGCTTCACAACCAATTGTGTATTGAATATCAGCATGAGATTGAAAATCCAAACATGGATTATGGTCTGAAAAAAGAATTCAAATCACAACAATGATTGAAGCAAACACGTTGAACGTTGAAAAAATTTGAAATCTCAGGTGGATTAACCTGTTTTTTTGGAGTTTGAGTTTTGATTATAACAGTTTGTGTGTTAAACTGCAAAAGAGTTAATAAAAGACTTGAATCACCATAATGCTGTGTCTATAGTCCTATCATTCATATTATGCATACTTGAGATTTTAATGTCTTATATCATGCATTGTGCATGAGTTCATTAAGGGTTGCAAAGTGGGTCAACTTTGACATGGTTTCGAAAGGCACCGCGCTCTGCCCACCACTTGTGAAGGACATCTTCGATCGGTCCAGCTGTCAGTCGTGAGATATGGGTGTACCGTTCGACAAAATATCTAATCGGCCTCGAAATGCCGTTGTCAAACGCCAGAGCGCATCAAAGACGCGGCCACCTCAGCAACACCGGTGACTTTATTTGGCGGAAATAGATGAAGTCATTTATAAATCTTCCGGTAAGATTGCCTCTAAGGTTGTGGCTTTTGAGGGTGTGTTGGTCGACAGTCAGCCATCGAAAACTTTGGGCAGAAACAAACAACCGGCTGAAAAGCAAATTCCTCTCTTCGATCGCATCAGTTCGATCGTCACGATTTTCATGGTGGGCTTCAAAGTTTGAACGCACGTAACGTGAAATGATTTATGGTGACCCGCATGATAGGTTTATGTTTCATGCGCTACGACGAGGGGCGAAGTTGAAGGATAAAGCAGGAATTGCCAAATTGGTTATAACTCTGAAAATAAAAATACGCCATCGATTGGAGCGCCGACTCCGATCGGCAATAAGGCGTGCGTTATGTTGCTACCCTCGGCCCAATGGTACGATGTCCGAAAGTAGGTGTATTAAAATGCATATTTCGATCATAAATTCCCACCCAAAACGTCTCCAGCTCGACAGCAAATCAACCAAATAAAGACCTCGACGACGATCGGTGGGCCACTCACTCACGCGGCAGAACCGATCGCGCGTGAGCATTCGCTCGAGCGGAAAGAATGATTTCCATTTCCGACGTCAATTAGCACGCATTAGTCGGCGAGGTTTTTCCGCGCCGACTCCGGCGTCGACCTAGACACTATCATCGTCATCAGCACCGTCATCATCCTGTCGCCTTTCGGAGCACGGGCAGGCAGGCGGACGAGGCGCGCAGGCGGAACGCCAGCAGTGACGTGTCTAATTCGGGGTCTATCTTTCCTCTACGATCGATCACTTCCCGCCGGTGCGATTTGGATGACTGAGCGCCGCGGCGCACATTTAATCGTTCCACATGTTTCAACACGCTTCGAAAATATTATCGACCCGGTTGAAATCAGTTTCGATCTTTAACCTGCTTTTTATATACCACTTTCAAGTTCAAACAATGCCCAGGAATTGAGAATTTAACCTCGCCGAGCGAAATGTTCTCGTTCTTGGTTTGAATTTATTACCATCGGTGTTGCGGGGTTCCGCGGTCGGTAGTGCTTGTTCGCCAGTTATTTATGTCATGTTATGCACATTTCACAAGCCATAAATTTTCGTTTCATTTCAACCGCGTTGCCGAAAACTACATCCTGTACTTTCTTCCTTGTGTTGTACCTTTTCCGCGATTTTTTGTCCATTCTCAACGTTGCGGTAAATAATTTAATGTTTTGTGTCGTGTTTGTTACTCTTTTGAAAAATATGTTTTCCTTTAGATCGTAGTTTTTTTAAAAGAAACATAAAATGCTCGAAAACATAAAGCAGTAAAGTAAAAGGATGGCAAAAGGAAACGCAATACCGAAAATCTAAACACAAAACAATGGATCCAATCAATATTTTCCAACATCGTTCTAATGTCGCCAAAGTCCACCTAATTTCCCTATTAGACCGAACGTGCTCTTGTTCTCGTTTTTGGAACGTATTGGCAAAGTTTCTTATCGTTATGTCCGTCGAACAACACCGTCCTTCGGCTGTCACCCATCTTAAGCGCCGCAAAATAACCGCTAACGAGGCCTCATTTGCGATCGCGCGCCGGTTTTCCACCGAAAGCCGCACCAGCTGCCCACCAACTTCCCAACACAACGGTCGGCGTCTAACGTCTCCTTGGTTACGGCTCGGGATCGAACGGAAATCCACCCCGGCCCGCAAAAGAAGCGTTCGGGGAAGCGGCAATTTACCTATTTAAAACTCGTTTAGAATTCCGCATCTCGCGCAGACAACGCGCGCGCACAGGGCAGTGCAGAGCGCTCATTAGCATAATATAAATTACCGAAAATATTTTGATCTCGGCCACTCGGCGTTTTTTGGCTAGCGAACGGAGTACGTGTGTGACATGGGAGCTCTTGCTGCCTCACCTTCCCTTCATCGATTGGGAAGCGGATGGTTTGTTGGTGCTTTGCTGCCCTCTTCGGTGTGCCGTTTCGCCCGACCCGATCGGTGTGATCAGATGCCCGCTCGCCACGGTCTTGACGGGCTGCATCAGCACCGCGTTGTTCGTGACCGAATTTGCATTAAAACGCAACCATCTATCGCGTGTGGCGGTGTGATCTACCGTTGGCCAGACGTTGTTGGCCACTGGCGGGGTTGGGGAGGGAAGCAGGAGGAGGAGGAGGAGGGCCAAATTTATGTGTCTGCCGCACGACCAAAACGCGACCGATAATGAAGACGATATTGTCCCACCACCGGACCGTGTTTGGTTTTGTTTGCCTCTGTCGAATAAATTAACCAACGAAAGGTTCGGCGATCGTTCGTTCGGAGGAAATCCGCGCGCACACGCGCCCCGAAAAAAGTGTGCGAATGCGCCGGAAATTCGTGACGATCGATGCGCTGCTGGCATTCTCGTGTGCAGCTGTGTGCTTTTGGCCGGGGAGGACTTTGGGCAGGGGTGTGCAAATTGTTCGCTCGCGAGTCCAAATGAGGCCATGTTTTGGCAGCTGTCATCGTGGGATGGTGTACATAAAATGGAGAGAATTCCCATTTCCAGCGCCGCACCGTGTCTACCTTCCGAAGGTGTTCTTGTTCTAACGATCAGCAAGCTTGAGTTGGGGGAACTGGTTCAAGAAGGAATAGCATCCGAAAATAATCCTCGCTCCACGAGAATCGATAGCGAAAGCTCCCATACCGATTTCCACTTTGTCGGTCATCTAGTTGAGAATAAAGAAACTACCACGATCGAAGAAAGAAGAGACACCTAAACCCCTCTTCAGCAAGTATCATCCATTGACACACGAGCCCCGAATCTTCCCTCGATGCGAGTGTTAATTAATCTGACCTTTCGCGCCGATGGCGTCTGGCCCCGTACGCTGTCGGAGATTTTGATGTTTCGTTACCATTTTATTCGACCCGAAAACCCTTCCATTTACCACACCGCGTCGGGTGCGAGAGAGGTTTGTTCGCTTCTGCCTCTACTGCTGCCAACGAATAAAACCCAATGACATGCCCCCGATCGCTAGTTTGGTCGCTCGGTTTGGTTTTTATTTCATTTTCAAATGATCGAGCGGATCGTTACGAACGCGATCACGAAACGGTTTTGGGGCATTTTTTGGCCGCGTGAATTCCAACACTTGTCACGCGACATGATGGATCGTACACCGATCGTCTAATCCGGGCCGCACAACGGAAGAGGAACTACTTGGAGGGTGGTGTGGGGAGGTGGTGGGAAGGGGAACGCAGCGAACACGACACGACGCGATGGATCAAAAATAAATGAAACGAAAAACCGTGTCACTTCGAATTTAATGAAATCATTTCAATCGTGCCGCGGTTGTCACGATTAACCACGGCTGGTAATTACTGCGCCGATCCGTATCGGGTTTCGTGGCGCAGGGCGGTGGAGTGGGTGGATACACTCGCGGCGATGTTCGACTCGGGACAACTTCACTTCCGTTTCGATGCCGACTGTCCGCTGATTAATGGCCGTTCTGCGATCATCATTGAGGGCTCGATCTGTTTCGATGGCACGTTGTTTTAATTGTGCAGATCTCAACACGTAGGCTGTCTAGCGTTACTGTTAGTTACGCAAAGCAATGCTACCGACATTTTGTTGCTTCCTTTTTGTTCACCCCAAAACGTCGAGATGGACAGCATAAGTAAGGTAAGTGAAGGAACTATATTTATGGCAGTACAAAACCAACCACTCAGCCTTTAGTGTTTGTTAGACTTTGATTGATTTTGTCCACAACGACAAAAGACGGCAAGATGTAATCATTTTCTTATAGTCCTAAACCGATTCCAAACAGCGTCAAAACCACCAGGCGCCTCCATCGTATTAGAATAATATCTAGATAACATTAAACTGCTCCTTATTTTGCATGGGAACCAAATTTCTTTCTTTTATTTGACCATAGAATGTTGTAAAATCAGACAAAACATTAATTTCATAAATTTGAATTTAATTTTAACAGTCTATTTTATTTTATTTTAACGTCTTTGTTACACAGTAACTTGTTTTTGTGTATATAACATCGCTATGGCAAAGCAGTTCTCCATTTGTGTCAAAATAACACTTTACCCGTTATGTACAAAATATTCTACGTAGCTACAACTCTTTTCTTTTAAAGATATTTTGAAATTGGAAAATGGGTTAATTTGCTAAACACATTGTTAATTTTGAAAAACACATTGATACGCCTTATCGATGCAAAATGCAGAATAAATGTTGTCATTACTGCTATGACCATCACACATTTAACATAAGTTAGTAGTTGAGCTTGTTAAATTTACAAAATCTTCTTTAGACCCAGCCTTGACCACTCTTTTCAATTAGTACTAACTCTATCTGGCTTGTTAGTGCAGAACAACATTAAATTTTTAACTATGAAATAATAAAGAAAATTTCAAAAAGATAACCTCGACGGAAAACATAAGATTTAGTAAAATGATTGCAAAATTTAGAAAGAAAGAACAATTAGATTTATTCTTGCACTGAAAATGTGTTTGTGAACTTATCTATATGTAGAAGAATTATTAATATATGTAGAAGAATTTGATGTTGTACTGCACAACTAAATAAGGTTGTTTAGACATTTTCGCAAACAATTCAAACCTGCAGTTCAGAAACAGCAAGTGTATGATTCAGCGCAGTTGTTCTTGAAATTCCAGCCCCTTCGGTTCAATAAAACTTTCAGTAAATAAAAAAAAACGATGCGACCAACTTACTGAACAATCGTTTGTTTTCATTGGCAACTTTCGGCACCGCAAACACCATTTATGGATTTACGACTCTTCCGCTATCGTGCGAGTGTGTCTCTAACGCACCCCCTTGCAATCGACCTCTCGGTGTCGGGGACCATCGGTAAAGCCGTTCCGTGTGGTGTCTTCAATGCCGCCCATTTGCCGCCGATGGATTGTCATTGGCTTTGCGTGACGACGCACTTTTTTTCGTGTTGGGACCGCGCCCGTCTTTACCCATTTCTGTCTTCGACGGCGTTTTTCGGCAATTGTGCGGCAAACGCCGGCGGGATCGGGATTGACATGGTGGCCTCGCGAATATTGGACGATTGCGCAAGTGTGCGGCACGCTTCAAACCGAACCGATCCTCCTCGAGTAAGCTTCGTACCCGAGACTTTTCGAATGGGGGGAGAAGCCAACTAAGTCACCGCCCGATCACCCGTTTGCTCCCACGCGTGAGGTGGTTTTTTTTCTGCTTTCGGTTTCGGGTTTTGGTTTTGCGCTACGGACCCCTATGGAAACACGATCAAGTGTTTGCGTCCAGCCCGGCGGCTGCGGTGGCGTTTGATTTCTTTCCGGTGGACCACTTTTCTCACGCCACGCTCTCGGTTCGGACGCGCTTGGGTGCGTTCCGCTTGGCGCTCGGCTGTTTTTTTTTCTCCCAAAGATCGGAAACTTTATAGTGCGCCGAGGTGCGTCTCGTCAAACCCTTGGGGCGTACCGGCGTTAACCGCTGCGCTCGGATGGAACGGAATGAAGCTCGGTTCCGTTAAAGGAAACAAATGGAGACTCCTGGGAGTTTCCGTCGCGGGGTTCCACGATGCTCACGTTTCCATTGAACAATTCCTGCAGAGCTGGAGAGTACAATCTACATTCGGTACAGCTCGGTGAATGCATTATTCATTGCGTGAACTGTCGAACCGAAGTAGATACATCAACAATTTTCAAGAAACATAAAGAGTGTTGCATTTACAGGGACACAGAGTATTCAATTTCGCACCAACAATTTCTCAAATCTTTAAATACCTAGGTGTGTGGTTTGATAGAAAGAATATGTGGAGCAGCCACATAGACTTTTTTTTTTAATGTGGCACGACATCCCCTAGTGGGACAAGGCCTCTCTCCGAAGAGAGTTTGTGTGACCGAAAGACGGTATATTATAGATCGGTGGTCAGCCGTTCGTAATACCGGAGGGTGCCAGACTCGAGATTCGATCCCACACCTGTGGTGTGGTGTTTCTTCGCGCTACCGCTGCGCCATGGGCACCCCCTACATAGCCACATAGACTACCTCGCTCAAAAATGCGCTAAAAGGATCAACTTCCTTCGAACGATCTCGGGGTTCTGGTGGGGGGCACACCCACAAGATCTCCTGAGATTATATAAGACAACTGTACTGTCCGTCTTGGAATATGGGAGCATATGCTTCCACTGGGCGGCCAAGACGCATTTGATCAGACTAGAAAGGATCCAGTACAGATGTCTTAGACTTGCACTAGGGGCTATGAAATCCACTCATACCATGTCCCTAGAAGTGATGTCAGGAGTGATGCCGCTTAAACTTCGCTTCGAGCAACTTTCGCTTCGCCTTCTCATCCGTGCTTCAGTATCGAATCCGTTAGTGATTGACAACTTTAGCCGGCTGCTAGAGATGCGCTCAAAATGTAGGATAACAAAAACTTTTCATGACTACTTATCCCTACAGGTAACCCCTAGTCAATTGTACCAATATCGTGCCAGTCTCCCGGAGTCCTTCAGTTCCTCTTTTATAACTGATTCCTCAATGAAGGAGGAAATGAAGGCTATTCCAGAAAGCCTTCGCTGGACGCAGATTCCCAGCATTTTTATGGAAAAGTATGGCCACCTAGACAACCAGTTCTACACCGATGGCTCCTCATCAGAGGAAGGCACGGGTTTCGGGGTGTACAGTAGTTCCACCGAAATATTCTTTAAGCTAAGGCAACCTTGTACAGTGTACATATCAGAGTTGGCCGCAATATTTTACGCTCTGTTGATTATCAGCGCGAGCCCTGCTGATCACTACCATGTTTTTATGGACAGCCTCGGCGCAGTGGAGGCCCTCAGGTCAGCGAAGGCTGCTAAGAGCCCCGATTATTTCATTAAACAAATATTGGAATTGCTGGGCTCATTGTTTGATAAATCATACAGAGTATCTCTGATTTGGATCCCATCTCATTGCGGCATCACCGGCAACGAGAAAGCGGATGAGTTGGCCAAACGGGGGGCCTTATTCGACCTGTTTTTCGAGAGACCAATTCCCCCTCACGAGTTGCTCCGTGTCCCTCTACAGCTCTGTCTCTCACGATGGCACGGCTTGTGGGATGCGGATGAGCTCGGCAGGTTCTTATATTCGATATCACCGCGGGTTTCCCTGCGACCCTGGTTCAAAGGCTTTTCTGTGGGTCGCTCGTTCATTCGCATGATGTCGAGGCTAATGTCAAACCATTATGCGTTGAATGCGCACCTACAGCGCATAGGAATAACTGATAGTAAAGCATGCAGCTGTGGCAACGGATTCCACGACATAGACCATCTCCTCTGGTCGTACGTGGAGTTTGAAGCCGCCAGACCCGAACTATTTGCCGCAGTCCGAGCGGCAGGAAGAGTCCCTGTGACCCCCATCCGTGACATCTTGGGACAGAGAGATTACAAGTATGCATGGATCATATTCGCTTTCGCCAGGGAGTTTGGAATCACTCTCTGACCTTCTCCTCTTCCTCCCCATATATCCCTTAGCCTCCCACGTCCTATCCATTCCTACTAGTATATGTTAATCCTTGCTCGTAGTCTCGTGTAATTAGTATATCTATGTAGTAAATGTTATACGTCTTGTTCGGCAGGGCGGTTGCCAGGCCAAGTATCGGGCACTGAGCAACCGAGCAAGACAAGCAAGAATGCTGAAGAAGCATTAATACGGCCTGGCCGTTCAAACTAAAATTTAATAATAATAATAATAATTTCTTAAATCTTCTTAAGATGCTTTTAACTAATCTTATACTGAATAATTTCAAAATTAAAATACATGTTTCAAGTATAATCGTTTTTTGTTAAAATTTGTTTACAAAATTTATTAACACGTTGACTGATTATTTAAAGCCCGCTGTTAGTAGTTCTAAAAAGCTTTAACCCCATAAATAGATAAAAAGGCACAGTAAAAGTAACTACAAAACCATACTCATTTGAATACTTTGTTTCTGCTTGGTTTTCAAAAAGCCAATCAGTTCAATAAATGTTGTAAAACAATTTTACTTATTTTTTTATAATTTTATTATTTTAATTTTATTTTTCATCTAAAAAGTTCGAACTAAAACTGGGTGCTAAAAACGCTCGGCAGTTAAACTGTTAACCCCACAGTTTTCTTAAACCAAGCAAAAACAAGGCTTTTTAAAAAATATTTTTTTAAATAATTCTATAGCCTACTTCGATATATGGGGTTGATGAGGAGAAAGGGTTGATGAGGATTGCTGCTGTCTCTCACAATGTGAGTCAACGTGTTTGCCGCAACTAATCCGAAGTTGTCCTATAAAATATTATATAATTTTAGTGTAAAATAGCTTAACCACAATGGCCCAAAATAAAAATCTTTCGCACGAGAATAAATTCAATTGCTTCTGCTGTTCTTGAGAAGTCATTTCCGCCTCTACCAATCAGTTCGTCAGCTGGGTTTTACGACTCTCGGTCTAGTGTTTGGCCCAGTTTTACCCCGAGGGCTGTTTTTACACGCACCCGCCCCAGGCTCGGAGGTCTTTGACAGGGTTGCGGTCGGGCGAACAGGTTGTCAACGTCCTCCCCGGCAGCCCCAGGTGGACCGGCCCAGATCGGACTGGACGGGCACATATTTCACAACGTCGAAAACCCATCGGGGACCCCGGTGGCGATGCGTGGTCGAAGCCTGCACCGTTGGCATTTGGCGATTATTTATCATCGGCGGAGGATTATTCAAATGAAACTTAATCGATGAGTTGGTTCGACGGGCGGAGCGAAGGCGACGGAGCGAGGTGCGGGTTGCCTTCTCCAACGCTCGAGATTTCGAGATTCAGTTTCAGCGCCTCGTGGCCGCTGGTGGACAAACTGGAAAACAACACAAACCCGCCCTCCCCGCCCTCCGTCCCCACCAACCTCTGCACAAACGTAATTCAATCCTTCTCCATTTCCAACCGTTCCCTTTGGCGAGCGAACGAATCGATCCGGAAGGCTGCCACCGCGTTGTCGGTGGGGTGCGAGCGTGAGAAAACTTCTCCGACCCACCCGGCCGGTATTCCGTGTGTTCCGACAAGCCGCTTACCGGCTCCCTAATTGATGTAACCTGTGCGACAAACGACGTTCTACGCCACGAGGTCAGCTGTCGCGTTGGTCGCTGCTCTTTTTCCGTTTGATTATTTTCGTTTCGGTGGACTATTTTTAACGAAGCGTGGGCTTAATGAAAACTGTAAACTCGCACAAAGTTCGGTGCCACCTTCGCCAATGGGGCCCTCAACGCACCTCAAGGTGACACATTTAAGTCAACTCGAGCCTGCTTGAAAGCCGTGATGCGGGGAGGAGGGGGAAGGAAAAAACCAGTTCATTAGAATCTCATTTACGTCGATCGGGGTGAGTTTTGGCCAGTTTTAGGATCGCTTTTGTTTTTCCCTCGCTTTTTCCTCTCGGTAGACACTATAGAGCTTTAAGGAGCTCCAATTAATTTCACAATAGGGGTGTCTTCCTATGAGTTGCCAGTGTGTGTGAGTGTGTGTGTGTAACATATCCCTTTCGATCGAAATTAGTTCTTCATTTTTTTTGTAATTAATTTTCGAGTAGTCGAACCGGACCCCGGTCGTGGCCGAGGCGCTCATTTTCGATTCGTCCCTCGTTCGTTGATTGGATATCACTTTGGAGATGCCAGGTGTGTTTCGGACGAGGGGTGTTATCGGGACGAACTGGCACGGCTTTCGGAAAGTGTGTCCGTTTATCATATTGCGATCCAAAACGATCGGTTACGTATTTTGAAACACACACCACACACACACACGCGTGGTCGGGAGGATGTTTATTGGGTGATTTAATAAATGGCTTATTAGGTGCTAGATGGGATGGGTTCGTTACGTTGCTCGGAGTCGATAATTGACTTGTATTTTTCTCGTCTTCCCAGCCGCCGAGCGGGTGAACATTAGGATGATTTATTCGGTCCACCAGCGTAGGCGAATCGAAGCGTCGATTAAAGCGATCCCCTCGGAGTCGTGGGATTTTGAATTCAATCGGATGACTCCAGTTTCCCGCGGATGGCGCTGCGAGCCATTGGTGAGCCGGCGCACGGAAATGATAATGGACTATTTATCTGGCTAATGAATCATTTGCGACAAATGATGGTGTTTTATTTCGCTCGCAGCGAACTGGTTTGAGTGTGGAAAATAAATATTGGAAGAGTTTGTTTTTAAGTTTGTAGTTCTTTGTTTCTAATAATAGCCTACGCACGAAAATCTAAGGAGAACTTTCTTTATAGAACAGAACGTTTTCAGTTAATAAATGGTTTACCCAAAGTCGTAAAACTAACGTTAGTAATCTTTAGGTCTATAGAAAAGTTTGAAAATGTCTTTACCACATCATTTTAAAATAGTAAAAAAGTGCATTGAATGAGTTTCTTATTTTTAAGATTTGTTCAAAAGTGGTAGAGAATATTTAAAATTCAGTTTGAAATAATAAATCATTACATTTAACGAGCTTCTAGATTTCAAAAATTCTACCCGATATGTTTATAACCCCAAAAATATATACACATTGAACAAAACAAAATGATCAATCACAAACTAAGTGGACACAATTTATGACCTTCGAATTAATCTCGTGAACCTCGAACACATTGCAAAACAAATCACTTTTATGGTTCAAAATAACCCGTCCCAAAACATATGCTTATAATAACTCTCCCCATCCTGATGCATCTAATTTAGCTCCATAAAATCCAGTCAGATTTAGCAGCGTTTGATAACAAAATCGTAACTCCTTGGCAGCTGCAAGAAAAAGCACGATGGTGTCCCGAGATATCATCTCTAATATCTTCTCATCGAGAACGCCTTTTCAACGCAGTCTTACCCGATGATTTGAGGGAAGCAAGCTCGAGTACAAGTTTTATAATGTCCAGCGAAGGATTGAAAACATTTACCGACGCGGGTCCGGTCGATAACGATCGTCATCATTGCCGGAGGTCGTGTTTTTTCAACCGATCAGATTTTTATGATCGACACGGGAGCACCAAACAACCAAGTTCTATAAAATATCGAGTGATCTAAGCATAAGAATCTTTTTTCTTCGCTTAATGTTGCTTTACGTCACACCACGTCATCGTTGCTGAAGCGGACGCTAATGACTTTTATCGAATGCAATTTATTACCTACCGCACGTGCCGGGAGCAGTTTCGGAGGTTTCGATGCTGAAATGATAAAACCTGCAAAGAGAATGATCTTCTGGATCGTTTGTATTGAAATGATCTTCTTCTTCCACAAAGAAACGAACCAAAACAAACGTCCTCATGAAGCTCGATACAATGGTAAAGAAAAATCAAGTTCCTGTTATTTGAACGAATTTATTCTTCCCGTAAACATACACACTCTAATGATTGCGTAAGCTGATCAAACTCAATCAGTGACCACCGGCGACGGAACTGCAGGGACAAGTTTTTCCCCCTTGACGAAGCACAGGGCTGGTAAACCGGAATGGTCCTTCGTTCTTTTTTGCATCTCCAACGGTGGTCCAGCTCGACGGAAAGCCTGGGAATCATACACTTCGCGACGGAATAATTTAAAGTCCCTCCGTTGGGGACCCCCATCGAAGGAGCATGACGTTTCTGCCCGAGACATCTTCGTTGATCGTGACACTTCGAAGTCAACAGCTGTCACGCATGGCTGGAGGTCTTTTTTCGGCCGTGATACCAAACAAAAAAGGAAGAAAATAACCATCGGGGAGGAATTTGAGGATCGGGAAAAATATACAAAAGGGTAAATAAAGCACGTACGCTGGAATTAAAAAGTGAAACACATAAAAAGCTGGAATTAAAGAAACCTCCAAGTAAAAGCGAAAAAAACCCGTGCCGGCCACGAAACATTCTGGGAGGACTAATTCGGTTGTTCTGCCTTCGCTGAGCACCGTAATTATGTATGTAAATTTGTCAAGTACTGGCGTGACGCTGGCAGCGTTATCCTTAGGTTGCATAATTGAATTAAGTTGTTGCTACCGGGAAGGTTCACTTTTTGTGTTGGTTTTTCCACATTTTTTTTTCTGCGAATCTTTGTTTTGTCCTCCGTTTGTGTCTTTCCTGTACGTTCGGAAGCGTTGCAATGGAATTGTTTGCACTCGCTGGTGATTACTTTCTCTTCGGCAGCAAAGGAATCGGTTTCCCTTCGGCAGTACCTCGGGATACCTTTTTAGGGAAGCACGGAAGCAGCTCCCCGAAGATGATAATTTTGTACCTGGAACACCGGGAACTCGTTCGCCACAAGGACATACACTAAAACAAAAACCACGAACTATTCCATCCCACACGAAAAAATAAATAAACAAGAAATCAACCATTTTGGAGCAGAAATCCCAACTCTCAACCGCAATCCGCACGATGGCCTTCGCAAGCTACTCGTCCATTCTACTGACACGACCGGCCTAGCCAATAATGATATGCTTTCCTGGAGTAGCAACATCAGATAATGTCGAAAATGGACAATTTACTTCACTTATCGTGACATGATTTTATTGACTCCGTCCGCCTGAGGACATTATTTTTCGCCTGCGGACAGCGAACGCTGTACGTTTCAATTTTAAATACCGTTCTGCTGCATTACACCAATTGTATCAGTTCATTATGAACTGATCGCCTGTAGAATGGATATTGTGACACGCCGCGTAAAAATACCTACAAATATGGGACGAATGATTTACTTTCCCATTTTCTGCCAAGGAGTTTGGCCAGTTTTTGCCGAAAGATGATCGTCGACCAGATCCATGTGCGATAAGTTTAAGAAAAACGGTTACATCAATCAAGGGAAAAAGCATGATTGCATGTTGTTTTTAATAGCCTATATAATTAAAATAAGAATTTCAGTTGTTTATTTTGGTTTCTTATCATCGATTCCATTACTTTTGCGTTGCATAAGCTGACAAATCCGATGTAAGCTGAAACAAGTAAGAGGTTCAATATAAAACAAGAAATAAAAGTAAAAGTAATTTTTTGATACACGATGTCAGATGTGTTTAAATTTATGTTTTTCTCATACATACATATCTATGTTTAACTTGAACTTTAAATCGTCTACATTTTCTAATACTCTTTCTTTTCTTTGGAGTAGTGTTTCCCATTAAATCATTTATCTTCATATGTTTCTAAGTAGTTATTATTTCCATGATCCGTGCAAAATTATGCATAATAATTCATTCCATAAGCTTAATTATGTTTGAAGACGAACAAGAACACAGTCGGGCTACTTCTTAATTATAGCCTTCCGCTACCGAAACAACCTGGAGCTCGGTAGAAAAGTAAAGAAATTATTCCTGACGATTCTTCTGGTATGGAGCCCAATCCTTAAACACATACACACACGCTATCACGAGCTCTGATTTTGTGGCTCCGATCGGGGCCGGATGAAAATGCAATCAATTTCGCGACTGCACACACTGAGCACGGTAAGTGCATCATTATAATCATTAGTCCCCGATGAACGGTGGGCCGGGCCGCACCGGGTGGCACACGCGGTTCCGCCAGGACGATGGCAGGACACCGGCGATGCATTGATTAGGAATGCAGGGGACAAATTGTTTCAAATGGCGCGGCCACCGGCGGATCGCGGAAGGAACATTCGCTGGCTGGGACTTTCGGTGAATTTACGGTCGTCATTGCTGGAGGGCTGGTTGCAACGTCCGATGTCCGTTTCCGAGCGTCCCTCGAGGGGGGAGAATGGTGCCCGTTCACCCGATGTTCGATGTCGCATAATTACTTAATAAATAAAGCGATCCTGCGGTTGGCATGTTTTGGGATGGGCAAAAAACGAAACGATCGAATAAACGATCGCCAAACTTCGTCGGTGGTGAGACAAGATGGCGGCCGGAAGGGAGAGCGAATCGGTCGTCCTTCGTGACCGCCAAAGATGGACCGCCGGCCAGTCCTCTGCCGCCACTCGTTGCCAGCCATGTTTCGGGAGGGGAATAATGATCGATCGGGAAGATGCGGCGCGCCATGGTGATGCGAATGCGCACATGGCTGCGCGTGGTAGGTAGGAAAGGTAGTAATTGAAAGAAATCATAATTAATGCACGACCGCTATCATTAGATTCTGAAATATGGAGCGAGTCGCTCGCCTGGGGGGTAGTTGGTTTTGGGCCGGCCGCGGAATGCAGGCGGGAACCAGGGCGCCCGAACGTCCCGAAACTATGGTTAAATATTTTATTTGATCAAACTCTAACGGGTGGTGGCCTCTGAAGAGACAGGCACCGAATGCAGCATGGCGCATGCGATCATGCTCGCGTGTGTGGCTCTAATATCCGCCGTAATGGACGCGCAAACTTGTAACTGCGCTAGCGAACATGCATCAATCACCGGTGCGATAATGTGAGATGAAAATGTTCGGAAATTAATACATCGCCATCGACGTAATGCATTGCTGAAGCTAACGGTATTTTACTTTTTTGACATTGACGTATGTATAAAAATCTTTTTCAAACCCCTTGTTTATAAAACCTTTTGTGTTGACCAACATCAACAACAAAACAGACCTTTATGATTAACACTCAAGTGAACTGAAATGTTATTCCTTTATTTCATAGGGCAAGCCTAAGTAAAATCCATGGTTACAGTAAATTCTGCAAATATTATCAAGCATATTAGCTAGACTTTAGCATAGGTCAGGACTTAAGCAATACCAATCAACTTATACCGGTGAAGTGTCAAACCGGATAGAAGCATCTATTTTAAATACGAAACGAAAATACCTGAAGGTTTTGTCTTTTCTAAAGCAAGGTAAATAACAAATAACAAATCAAACATTGGTAGTCGAATTTTTTACCATGTGTAAATACAGCATATTCCTCGTGGGAGTTGAAGCTTACGAAACTGTACTAAATTTAAATCTTTCGTTAATTGATTAAATTGAAATACTGCATCTGTTGTAAGAACTCCTTCAGTTCAATTTAAACATAACATAATTCAAGTAAATAAAATGTACCCGCAAGTGGGTTCTCAGATTTATTTTATAGTAATGTGAGAAACATGGATCCGTAAATCAAACGCTTCAATAAACTACTGAAAAGATATAACCTAACACCTGAAACCGTAAAGCTATTACATTTGAGCATTAAAAAAAAAACAGGCTGCAAATGAATTGAGATACCAAGTACATTAAACTCGATTCGGTTGGAGTAAATCCCCTCACCGCGCATGAGGAACATTTTTCAATGTCCAACATATAGCCGTGAGCCTGCGAGACTCGCAGTGCATGTCGTTGCGCGCGTGCCATAAGAAGATTATGCAAATATTGACCCCGTTGTTGGTGCGCAGTGCAATAAATAAAACTGCGCAATCATTAATATCCATTTGTGCACCGGACTTGCCAGAGGCCGGACTTCGCGCCGTTGGTTTGTTTGTCCACCCTGAGGGGTAGATGGTCGCATAGATCTGTTTTCGGATCTATCCGGACAGATTGGTTTTACGCGCCAATTGGCCGACGCGGCTTGGAGTTTTTGCGAAACGATCCGGCGGTTTCGCGTGGGATGGGTGACAAGTGCAAACACGTCGGCTTTGGGCGGCCAACCGGCGTGATCGACGATTGTACGGCCTGGCTTAATGAGCCTCAAGCCACCCGGCGGGAGTTGTCCCGGTTTGAGACGGCGGGTAGCAATTGATATTTGTCACGAATTTAGCCCGAAAGCCAGCGCGCATCGTTCACGGATCAGTTGGCGCGCGACAGTCATGAACATCGGCCCCTTGGCCTTTGGGGGGGTGAGCGAGGGTAGTTCCGTTCCGTGGTGCGATTTTCACGCGAGCTCACATTTGCGTATCGGTCGCGCACGGCCGCGTCGTGCGTCGTATGGCGTGTGTCACGCTCGCGCGAATGACTGAGCGGACGTAAATACGCTGACCTCAGCTCGGACAACTTCGACTGTGAACCGACTGTTGGCGGCCCCAACGGGCATGGGTGGCGTGATTGGCAACCAGATGCACGATAAACTCCAGCAAGCAGACAAACAAACAAAATCAAAACAGAGACAGCGGCATTTGCATAACGAATCGGAACAGGGAAAAAATAAAAATCCCCAACGCGTGCCAGCGAAATGCAGAAATAATTTCGAACCAATTCGAATCATCTCGGGAAGCTTGTTGTCACGCACTGTTGGCGTTGGGTTAAACGAGTTCCGCAAGTTCCGTGGACTATTGCGACGCACGAAATGCACTAATATTAAACTGAAAATGCGAAAATCAAGAACTGCGAATAATTTCATTGATTGTTTGAAACTAGATGTTTGGTTTCCAAATTAACCAAACTTAATTTTTTGAAATTGTTCTTGAGAATTTCTTGAGGTTGAGAGATTATAAATAAAAAATAAATAAATGAATAAATTTTATTTCTTGAGATTTTTCTCAACCATCTTCATCTTTATGAGGTACGTAAATTACTGTAAATCCATCGATGAATGCTAAAAATTAGGTTGTTTTCAGTTTAAACAAACTATTCAAAATCTAAAGAACTTTGTTGCGCCTAATGTTTTCTTTATTGCACCCAAACGAATCGGACAAAATTCCGTTGACATGCGTTTCGGGCGGCGAAAGTATAATCATTAACGACCGCCCAATAATTATCAGTCATAATGCGTGACGCATCACTCCACGTTCCCCTGCGCCTCGTGATTGATGGTCGCTTTCCAGCGCCTGGATCGCATCATGACAGGAAGATCCGCTCAAAAAATCCCGTGAAAATTGCGGCGGCATCAATCGGACCGTGCGGTGTTCGCACGTAATTGGATTATCGGTAGCTTTCATCGGCCACCGCTGACGGATCAGGCCGGACCGGAAGCGGGCCTCGAGGCCGGCAAAGCAGGGGAGAACATCATGTTGACTTTTTCGAGGGTCAGCTCAAGTCGCCCATAAAGCGGGAAGCGGTGATCGCACCGGTACAAACATGCCGCAAACTTATTAAAAACGGATGAAGCTAGGATCGTAAAACGTGGGGTGTTCTTTACCGGTGTGCCTGTATCGGATGTACCGAACAAATGGAGATTGGCGTGTTTTTGCCGTCGCTTAAGCGATCATTAAATGCGTGTGTAAAAGTCACATAGATCGTGCTTTGATTTGGACCGCTCACGGATTGTTACTATCTCAATCCATTTTTCCCCCGCCGTCTTGTTTACCGACTTTATCATGAGCAGCAGCAGCAAGGTCTTTAGCGGCATTAACGCACAAAAGCTGCTCATTTAAAATCGAAATTATTCAAAATTTACTCGTTAATCCACCGCACAGGCATTTAATTACCCTTATCTGCGCCAGGGTAATCAACCAAACAGGACACGACCGGGCGACACAAACGCACGATCGACACAGATCAAGCTGCCTCCGCCGCTGGCCGAAGCCTAGGGACCACATAAAAGGCGCCACCGTTAAAACCGGGCCGGGGATTTCTACGGAAAGGGTTCCCAGGGGTAATAAAATGATACTCATACTCGCCAAATGGATGTTGAATACGCACGACCAGCAATCAATCCATCCATCCATCTGCCACCTAGAATGTCGTTCGCCACAGGGAAAAGGTGAGCAACATTCGCCACCATTTCGTGCCCACTCCGATAGCGCTGGTCGCCTCTAGGTCGCGCGCCATTACCAATGAAAGGGTCATTACTCAGTAACGAGGCGTGATTTGTTTCCCACTGGGTTTTTGGCAGAGGAAGGGAGTAAAGCGGAGGGGGATAAACATGTCCATGCTACAGGGTTCCACATTTCATATTCATTGGGTGAAGCCTTTTTTATTGCACGCTTCAATCAGAGTAGCTTTTGTTGCCGAGTTGGTTCCAGGCTCGACGTTATGATCAATCTGTATTCACCTGATAAATGTCCAGAAAAGAGATCAAAGAAACGGTCTCTACCGAAAAAAAGCGGACCGTAAAAAGTAGCTGCCGAGTAAAAGCGACGTATAAAATAATTCAATACCGATACCATCCCGATCTCTTAGGTGGTCGCTAACCCACGTGCCAAGATGGGACCTGCCGGTTTCGGGGTGGCATCCCAGGCTCCCACTAATTATTACCATGACGAATCGGCGGATCGTTTGATGCCGGCGTTATTTTCCAACCATTTTCTATCCATTACGGTAGACAAAAAGAATCCACAAAACACATCGGTCATTTCGGAGGGTCACTTTTTCGATAGGATTTTGGGTTCTAACCCACGAGCGACTCTAAATAGTGACCATTGGGTGGTCGAGAGGGGCGGGGCACGGGAACGATCTCCAAACCGTCACAAAAGGATAAGGTTCTTGTCGGGTCGGTAGGATGTAAGGCAGGGAGATTTGCGAAAATCTGGAAAAAGGAGACTAAGAATAAAGATTGATTTCTTAATTACGCCAGGCGTCGGATATCGAATTTACCTGGTTTTAAAACTTTGTTTTAGATCCTTGACGCATTACCACCTTTTCTAGGAATTAGCCTGACGGGTAGGTGGCAAATTGGAAACCACAACCGATCCTTTTTATGGATTCGTTTTCGACGAACGACGCGTGAGGTCAGTCGAATGTTTATTACATCTAAACTGATACGTTTTATTTTTCGATAGGATAAAGAAAAGGAAACATTTTAAGTTCGTCTCTTCAGTCTCTTCAGGATCTAAGACCGGTCCAAAGTTGATGATCAATCACGGAACCTCCGAAACGTGTCCTCCGATAGCCGTGGCACGATTTACATATCGCTCTCTCGCATGCGGTGTAGATTTCGCTAATCGTTACGGTTGTCCGCTTCCTTAATCTGAATAATCTAACCACTCCACGTTAATCTCGCTCCACGGGGCTTTGCTGCGTTTGGTCCTACAAATCGTACTACGGACCCGTCTATTGCTTAATTAGCCGGGAGCGTGATTTATTCGGGTCCGGCTGGAGATGGATTGCCCGAAATGGCGATTTTAATCGACAATCGGCGCAAGATGGGGGATTTTTTTAGGGGTCTTAGCCTTTTCTATTCCTCGAAGCGGGAAACGCCATTTTCAACTTCTACGATCAAGATAGTGTGCCCTTTGACAAACGGGGTGTAAGGTTGAGGCATGGGTTCACCTGCTTGATCGATAGGGGACCAAACCGCCTTTCTGATAGGCGAACAAAATAGGTGACATATTTTGCACCTGATTAAAAGCCGTACGATGGGAAGATAAGAAATGGAAATCTCAGCTAAAGGTGCATGCATAAGTCATGAGAAAGGAGCAGATATTTGTTGAGAATTAATATGTTTTGATAGTAAAACGATATCTGATCTTCAAGACATAAAAGCACGAAAACTAATTTAACCCATGAACGAAATGATGTTCAGAATAAACAATAAAATATAACAAAAATGAAAACATAAGAACTCAACGCTCTCACATAGTTTTGGAAAACGTGACATTTAAATGACAAATCACTGTTTAAACGAGATGAGAACCGATCAGTTTCAAGAAAGCGTAGCAAATAAGGTGTTAATGAGCAACAAACATAGCTATATTTCGATCACGTTCTGAGCATGTAATAAACCCGTTTTACCTAAATCCGGATCTCCCATCGGTCACGCACTCGAGCAGACGTGATCGAACTGTCGAACAATATGTGTCAACAATCCAATCATCACCGCGCGACGTGCCGGCAAGTTGATCGAGAATGGCTAAAAAGGGCTGCTTTATTTACGCAACAAAATGATTCCCGGAAACGCAAACACACGCGCACATTGGAGAAGTGCGGGCATCGCTGAGGAAAAAGATGAAAATCTTCTGCAACCAAAACGGTCGATCGTTGGAAGATAAGTCGCCGACAACCTTAACGCCTCCTTTCGCTGGCGGGATACATCAAAAGAGCCGGATCCTTTCCGCCGCCGCTAACACCATATGGTGTTGCTTCGATTCGGTTGATTGGTAGGACCTTTTACAGGTTCCGTAGGACCGTTAGAACCATTGCCAACGGTTTTGGCAGCATAGCTCTTGGTGTGTGGTTACTTTCTACACCGAGACGCCCGAAAGTTCCGAAGTCGGCGACGCCTCCGCGAACAGCAATAATTATGCCATTTAGCGTTGATTAGCAGCCATAACCTTCCTTTCGGATCCTTTCGGGATTTGGCGGGTCCGCTTTTCAGTAGTTTGCCGCCTTCGGAACAACTGCGGCCTCTGCGAGCTCCGTGTGTGGCGCTTGTAGGCTGCGAGTCGTCAGGAAGTCGCCGGTGTCCTGTTTCCTTTCGCAGCGAAACCGGAGAAGGTTTCGTTCGCAAGGCCAGACCATTCTGCTTTGTGTCGCTTCAAACGATAGTCGATGTAGTACTCCGTTGAAGTCCGCTACCTGCGTTGCGATGCTGTTTGACGTGCCGGACGTGCCGGACACCCCAGACATACGCAATGCTTTACCCAGAAGCCCGATCGGCTCTAACCAGTCCCCTGGAACCCCGTGGACACTTGCAGCGAACCGAACATTCGGACTACCTGTTGTGCGGTGATTGTTTTATTATTGTAATTTAGTCTTCAAACGTATGGTCCCGAGCCGGAGGTGCTCCGGATCTTCGATTCTTGGCAGCCAGCTTTCGCTTCGTCGGCCTTTCCCGAACTCCCGATTCGTTACGCACACGCCCGGCCTGGCCCGGGAGGGAGTCTCTCCCTTTTCTATAGTCCAGGAATGGTCGTAGACCCCTCCCGATCACGGGAAAGAACTAGACATGCGAAGGATTTCGGTTTCTTTTTTTGGCCGACTTACATGTATTTCTTTTCCTTGCATGTGTTTCTTTTTACCGACTCTGATTGTTTCTTCTCCAGCCGGACCCGTTTTCGCATGTCCATTAATAACATCAACTGACCACCGTGACAGTCGAACTCAGGGTTCGCAGTACGTGCGCCTGCTGTCTCGGCTTCCTACAGCGCCACCCGGATCGAATGGCACGCAGCGCTCAGTTCCTTGGGACTGGGACAATCGGGACGGATCTCCTACAGGATGCTCGCTTTGACTCATATGGTACAACTTGCAACATAACGTGTATTCCTTTGACAGCGATTGCGCCATCATTATCCTGCAGCTTGGCTCAACTTCCATATGCCGCACGTCCTACGGACTTCCTGGTGTGTACGGACGCCTTTAGCAAGATCGTTGCTGATTTCATGGTGGCCAAATGGGAAACTAAGACAAAAAAAAAGCTAAAGCATTTCTCAGAAGCACCCAGAAGGAGGTGAAGAGTTTCACCAAACTGAATGGTGGCCACGTGGTCCTGATTGGTGTCTCATTTGCATAAGTACTCCCGTTGGGTCGTTGGGCGTATTACCAATGCAGCCCACACAGCGTCCCGAAGGATGCAGCTCTCTCCGGAAGACTCCCTCCCTATCTCTCTCTATCTGAGGAACCAAAACCCAAAAAAAACAAATCCGAAACTCAACCGGACAGCGCGATTCCACAGTGACGCGATCAACTTGCCCGGACCAACCGCGACGCTCGTTGTGGGCTGATGAATATTTATTTACAATATAAATCCCTCGCCCGAGGGAGTGCGATTCCTTTCCGTTCGCTCGTCGACTTGCATCGCCATGAGACTAGCTTATCAGCGATACGATCAGCAACAAATTGGCATCGGCAGCATCCGCCCGACAATCCGTGCTATGGCCGGCTATCGCGCCACCCTGGACCCTGGAGTTGGACAGGAAGTTCGCCGTACTTGGGTTTGTCGACGGGCGACCAGTTGGGTTTGTTTTTGCTTTATCGGCCACTGGACGTTGCTCGACGCGTGTTGGGAGGTTAGTTATGCACTTCCGATGCAGCCTGATGGCAATCGATCGTACGAGACACTCGAAACACTGTTGAGACGTGGGCCCACCCTTATCGAGCAACGGCCGTTTACGGGTTTCCATGGGAATCGCACGAGCGATAGAGGGAACTCATGAAGTAGAAAAAAAAGTGAAGGCTCACTTCATCGATTGTGACGAAAAATTATGCGACTTTATCGAAAGGATAGCAACTCCTGTTATGCCACCAACGATGCAGCTTTTTTGTCTCCCTCCGAATTTACTTTAGTCCATTAAATGGTCGTAAAACTAGACATTCTACAAAGTGGTATTTACTCTTTTTTATGTAGTTATTTTAATCAACTTAGTACCCTCTCACGATTCTTCAATTGAGCTAGTTTTTTTTATAACCTTGTCAGTAAACTTTGGATTAGACAAACAAGATAAACTAAACTCATGATCTTACTCCAGTTTACCTACGAGTGGATAAATATTAATCTTGTTACACTTTTTCCTGCTTTAAACGACTTTGGTTTCAAGACTTTTGCGTTAAATGCCACCTATTTTTAGCCAGCCCGTTAAACAAATGTACCGAAAAAAAAATTGGTGCTCTTAAGATGGTCACGGTACAAGCACTCCTAGGCTTGACTGGAGCGGGTTGAATACGCCACGCTTTGAAGTCCTTGAACAGCTTAATCTTTTATCGCGTCTTGGGGCGTGTAGATTTTATTTCTGGACACATGTCGTTTAAATTGGAACACGCTCTGGTAGTTGCTCTTGTTTTATGAATCTCATTTGAATCGTGGCAGATAAATTACGCCGGCCTTGGTGTTCAAAAGGAGTAGGTGCTTTTTAACAATCCGATGGTTTGTTGTCAGATAGTGAGAGGCTAGAGTTAATACGCTTGTATATGGAAATGGTTGAAAGCGTGTCAAATATAATCGATGAAGCGGAATACACAACAGGTTATTTTGATTACGGAAGAATCATGATACGGGAGATACGAGAGATTTTATAAAGGAGTCATCACCAAATGATTTATGACTGAATTATAACTCTCGAAGTTGCCAACGGATAGGCCCGGGTCTGAACACTCACATTCATTCATAGAAATTCCCGGAGGTTACTCAAGCCTCAACCGAAGCAGTACTTCCCCGTTCACTTGCCGAGTGGATGCAGTGAATCGCGTTAAATGCGACACGCGCGTGTTCCAAAGACATGTTTTATGATACCCTTAACGAGAGCACGCGCCCGTTCTCGCTGGCGATAAGACACCCGAAGCAACGGACATAGTTTACATCATCACCAAGGTCACTTGTGTAATCGGATCCCGGGAAAGCAGTGACCAGAGCATCGACCCTCGAAAACGGGCTTTGTTCCAAGTGAGCGCGATGGGTGCGACCTACAAACTTTTTTTTTGTGAAGATGAACATGGGCCGATCAAAAGCTATATGCAATAGCGCGCGCGTATTGATGAGATGTAGATTGATTCGCATCGCATGCATAGGAAATAAGACTGGAAGGTTCACAGAATTCTTTCAGAGTCGTATGCCTTGCCATTCTCTTATCCATAAAGTTAAACTCCACAAAAAGTTCTGAGTCTGATCTTTTGGACCTATTTCAGCCTGATGTTTTGGACAGAAGAAGGCGATTCGTGATGATTATTATCTTCCAGGAGTCGATAAGTCTTCGATTGTGCCATATTACCTCCAGTCCAAACAAGTACTCGCCACGGTTTGTCCTTCAACTATATGTCCACAGAAAGTTCCTTGAGGAGTGCGCCACATATACCATCAATTACTCACAAGGCAAAACAATGTATGACCAACCGTAGGCTCCGCGCTTATCTGCTCCATCGAAGGTGCAGGTAAGTCACGCGTCGATGCGGCTCCAGGCGAGGGAATAAAGTCACCTGAATGGCGCTCACCTTCAGATCCGCTGTGTGTGTTGATGTGCTCGCAAAACAACCTCGCACGGCAGAGATAAGATTAAAGCGCACGGAAGGAAGCGGGCGACCATTTGGGGGAAACGGTGAAACAAGAGCGTATTTATAGGCATCCCCTATAGGGTGTGTTTGATGACTGGCAGAAAACCGCTAGGTTCAACTGCAGCAGGGCCGTTATCGGGCCGGATCGGGTTGGCCCGGACGCCCCGGTTAGCCGTCTCGTGATCGTCACGTTCCTCGCGTGTGAACAGCCTGCTGGAGGTGTGAACACACCGCGGCCAGCAATGGAGAATCGCTTCGGTTCCATTGGGGCGACATTCGTACGCCCTTCCGGCTCAGCTAGATTGCGGTTGAGCAGCTTGGAGGTGGGTGCCCTTTTTCATTTTACACCGCTTCGGTATGCGGAGAGCAAAATTTTCCTGAATCAGGATGAGGCGGCACGATTAACGGGTGTTTTTCGGAGTAGCAAGATAACGCGCGCGAGTGCTATAGGCACCTTTGGGGGGAAAAACACGATTCGTACGACATGATAAAACAAACTTGTACCTACGCTTACTATCATAACAAAAACTAAAATCATTAATTTTTCGATACAAACTTTGGATCTTCTTCGTTCTTCAAACATTCGTATCCAAAACTTTGAACTGATGGATTGCAAACTTCAACTTCAAGGTTATGTTTATGTCTGCATTCCTCACAAAATGTATAATTGGACTCATCCTTCATCTAGATAACCTCCCAAGATGAGTAATAAATTATCGATCCGACAAAAGAAAAGAAGTATATTTTTTCTATCCTCTAAAATAAGATCAAATAAAACGTGTTTGGGTTAAAACTGGCCCAAACCGCGAGAAGAAAAACGAATCCATCTCCACCCAGTCGTACCTCATTGCCCTCCACCTTTGCCGCCTTGGAACGCCCATGGTATCTTTCCTGCATCCTTTCCGGTCCAGGACCAAGAGCTCCCGAAGAATAAAACAAGAGCGAAAAGCAAGCCCTAAGAGACGAAGGAAATTATTCAAGGAAGAGGATCAGGTAGGAGGTTTGGTCTAATTGCTCAATTTTGGCGAACCGCCGCCGACTGGACTCCATCGGTGTGGTTCTAGTTTCTTATGTTTTCCTTTTTTGTGGTTGTTTCGTTCTGGCCTAAAATTGGTTCACTTGAAGTCCGCTGCGTTTTGGCGAGGATCGGCCACCCAGCTAGGCCAGCTCCAGCTCCAACGGAGATGGTTCGGTAGGGACGACCCATTCTTCAGCGAACCGACAAACTGCCACCGGCCACGTCGGAGCGCGCACCCCAGAATTAAGACACTTGCCAAAGCAAACCGTGCCCCCCACGGGGATGCAGTTTCACGTGCGCGCGTGTGTTTGTGTGTGATGCCCCAGGACCGGCAGCGAAATGCAACGAAGCATTCGGAAATGAAATCGAGAGTACTCTTGGATGGACAGACGGACCGTTCGGCTTCCCTTCTCGGAGTCTGGTCGGATGCTTTGGCGCAACACACGCGAACTGCTTATGCGCGTGAGCATATTTTCCACCCTCCCACAGCTTCCATCTGCCCTTTCCTGGGGCAAATATCGCCCTCTAGAAGCAAATGGTGGCGCACGTCGGTCCACCTTTGCTCTCGCCAGTACTACATACCTCATTGTTATTATCTAAATTGCACCGTGCGTGCTCGTGACCTGCTCGGGCTTAGGGGTTCTGCCATTTGCATACGTTCCTGTTCGAGTTTCTGCATGTTTATAGTTTTAAATGAATTCGCGTGCTTTGACCAATACCGAAGAAAAGAATACCAAAACACACCGGAACAACTGTCGTCGCCGTCTTGATTGCACCAGACAAAGCACCATCTTTGAGTCTTTCTAAGCACCAGCAACGTTTAAGGGATGCACGTGTTATTTGTTTTAAGGACGCCGGTTTGTTTGAACAAAACTTCACAGCCTACTCACGAAGCAGGAAACCAACCAAAAAATAAAAAAAAACCTACTCCTCCGAGCTCCACCATTATTAGAAAATGTGATTATTCAAATCGACGGAGACGTTTGGAACTCCTTTGGGATTTTACGAAGAGATTCTTTTCGTTACTTTTTGCCCACGCTTGTGAGTGTAATCAAGTTAATTAGGCTGTTGCGGAGTGGAAGAATCAACCCAAACCGTCGGTCCGATTATGCGTAGCTTAGTTCTAACGAAACGAGCCATTTCCAGGCTGGTTCTTAATTTTGGTTAATCAGGCAGCTCGTACATCATAGCTTAAATAAACAAACACCACGCTAATCATAACGATGTGCGACGCTATGGCGGACACAAAAACAACGAGGAGTCGTGCCAAATTATTGCACTTAACAACATTATTTATTTCGCCCAGCGAGCGAGGCTGATCGAGAAATTGCTTTATTCGCTTCACTTACCCGGTTTGACCTTAGCCACAAACCTATCAACTCCAGCTTCAACATCGACTCGGAACCGGGGTGCTTTAGATTGTATCTCGCGTGACACTCGATACAGAACTGGGAGGGCAGTTTCGCTGAATTGCTCTATTTGTATAATTTAATTTTCCCAATCTCCCTTCGGTGATTCGAACTGTCAACGCCGGTTTTTCGATGTTTATCAACCACCGTTACGGGGATTATTTAATTTACTCCCCTTTACCAACTGGTAGCGCCACTTTATGAAAGTCAACGTTTAATTGTGCTTCAATTAAATAGATTGTGCATGGGGGTTGACATACTGCTCCACTCTAATTGGAAGTGCACTGACATTCTCCCGTACTGACCCGTTAAAACCCCTCCCCATGGGGCCGCCACGGGATTCGCAATTCATTTTCCTCCACAGATTGGAGTTTCGAGCGTAATAATTTCCCTTTTAAGGCAACCCGACCCCAAGGGTAGTGCTTCGTTTCATCCGTGTTTCAGGTTGCCGGTAGCACGGAACAAGTGTTTTCCCCCCACTTCCCCGGTAGTGCGCACAATCTAGGCACAATCTCGGTGCGTTCTGGACGGTTTTCGGTTCGGTGATTGAGAGAGAGAGAGAGAGAGGGGCGGAAAAACACCAGAAAGCAGGGCCACGGTAAGAGACGTCAATCAAAAAGTGATAATGTAAACCGTGTGATTCGTATCAGGCAACACGAAATGAATTTCGCATATCGCCCTCCACTCCTCTCCCTCCCACACGGTTTGTGGTGGATCGGGTCGAACATCAACATATTTCATTTCGATTTTCAATTCCAATGCAAACCTTCCTTCCCCGGCCGATAGTGATCGCGCTCGCGCGGGTAAAAACATAACGAAAAATAAGCTCAAGCAAGTTAGTAAATACTACAAGTAGTTCAAGTACGGCACAGTCCCGGTAGTGGTTGTGCCGGACCCTCCCGGGGGTTCACTTTTTGTTTCACCAACGAACCGGCTCAAGGACGGGCGGGTCGTAGCGGGTGTGCTGGGAAATGCTTCTTTTGGGGGTGAAAACAAACAACCAACCCCGCATTGCACGTTCACCGGTAGACAGGTGTTTTCTTCAAGTTTTTTCCCCCTCCCGCTCTTCCTGCTGTTGAAGAAGGGTGATAGAGCGTGTTGCTGCTGCTGAAGGTCGCGCTGGGAGGATCACTTTATGGTGCGAGCATAAAATAATCAAATAAAAGTGCCCCGTGCCGACGCGTTGCGGGTGGATGGCGCACGGACCTCCCCCGCCCCCTCAGATCCGTCGCCGAAAGTTATCGTACCGGGGCCTTGCACTTGATAATAAAAGTAAACACTTCCCTGCCCACCCCCCTGGCCGACACTTAAACGCGATAGATGGAGCGCTTTGCTTAAGCGCTGAAAACCGCGTAAAAACGCACGTACGCAAAGCGGACTCGAGCGTTGTGGGGCGCGAGCACCCTGAAAGCACCACCCTCGCCCAGCACCCTTGGGTGAGGTGCTGTCAACGCCGTTTTCGCACAATTTCACGGTCACCGGAGGTGACACGAACAACTCATTGTTTTCTTTTTCGCTTGGGCAGAGAACAAACACACAATGTTGCACCCACGGCGCAGATTTCGACCGACACACACACACAAGCCATCGTGGACCGGGAAATCTGGAACGTCCGGTGGGAGCTAGGTGGGAGGCAATCACGCCAAAGCTAACACGTCAACGCCGTTCGAACGTCGCAACAGCGGAATTGACGTGCGTCCGAGTCACGCTCCCTTCGATGGCGAGAGGGTAATTTGGAATTCATGGTACTCGTTTTTTTATCTCTCGGCTTCATCCAATAAAAGGATGGGAGTGGACGAGGGGAGGGGTAGAAAAATGCAACCTTCTCCCATCCGCGCGGTACCATCGCTATCAGTTGGCGCGTGCCACGCTCTAAGCCACCATCGTTACATGCTCCAGATTCAAGGGTTAGACGGTGGCGCACACGACCCAAACCGAGGCTGTCCACGAGCCGCACGGGATGCTGATAACGTGGCAAAGGTGGGGAGAGGAGAGAGACGAAGGTTTGATTATGCCTACCACCAGTCGTTACGGTAATTAGACAAGTACGTCCAACACTCAGAATCCAAACACATGTTTTTAAATCATTAACTAAAATAACGCACGTCAATATAATGTAGGTTCATGTTAAAGAAAAAAAACGTGGGCAACAACGTCGCAGTACCCCCATGACATCACCCCAATTTATGCAAGAGCCAAGCTAGCCAATTATTTTGGCATTTCTTGATCTCTTGATCGTTTGACCGCCGTTGGGTGGCGTGAAATCAAAAGCAGCTAGCGATCTCGAAGCTCTAAGTGTTGGATCCTGTTCGTTAGGAGAAGGATCGTTTTACGCATTCGTTTGTTTTTTTTTTTCTTCTGGTGGTGGTTTGGGTGTCGAGTGGTGATAGCGGCAAAATCATTAGGGGCGTTGTTGTCGGTCGTCCCTGATACGGTGGAATACACTGCCTGATACGGTGGTGCATCGAAACGAGCGGAAAGAAAGCACCCAATTACAGCACAGGAAATTTTAATTGAATGACGTGCAGGCAGACGATTGTTTAGAATATTCGAACAGTGTTGATGGTCGGTGTCCACAGCCTCCTCCCCAAAGATGGCATCCTTCAAAAGCAGCGTATTTACATTGAGCACCCGGCAGCCCGCGATCTATCGTTTGCTTTGTTAATCCCTGCGAGTTGGACTTTAAAAAACACTCATTAAAAATGTTTGTTTGCCTCCATTTATCATTTACCTTTAATGAGCCGAAATCGAACAGACCTATCATTTTTTTAGCCTGGAGTTTTAGTGAACGTTCCCTTTGATTTGATTCACTTACATTGTGTTGTTCTTCTGCTGAAAAGTGGCACAAAGTATGGTTACAGTACTCTGCAAAACGAACAACTAAAACGTGCTGATATCAACCTGAAACCACAGCGTTGCCTTGAAACATACTGGAACCTTGAGCACCTTTGACCCCATTAAACGATCCACGTACACACCAACTTCTCCAAAGGTAGCTTCGGTGGAAGAAAAGCGAAAGCAAACCCATAAATCCTTCCTAGAAGAAATGGGTCCCTTTCGGAGTGGAGAAGTGCGCGGGGCCGAAACAATGCCAATCACGAGACAGGCACGAGCCATCCTCGTGCCGTCGAGGGTGTCAGCAGACTTAAGCGCTTATCCGTGTCGGGGGAGCAGGGGAACCGCCTTGTGATAACGCGCCTGTACTACTTAAGCTCACTCCGCCCACTTCGGAGGTACGCTCGTACGCCAGTGCGGAGATTAAGTCGCGCCAACGCAAGACGGTGTGTTAGATTTGGGTGGAACGTGCGTGTTACTTCGCTTTCGTGCCGGTATCACATGCCTGCCGGCAATCGGCTGATAAAACCGGCAAACGTTGTCACGTTTGAATCGTTTCGAAACGTCGAGCGATTGGTGCGAAGATTTGTTCCGTTGAGATAGCATTTATTTTTGGAGCATGAAAGGTAATTTTTGTTTTGGTTCAGTTTGGATTATGAAGGATTGGAGTCCAAGGATAAATTTTAAACTACTTTAAAGGATGACGTAAATCTGTTCTTTGAAAAAAGAAGACCAAATTTGTTTAAAAGATACAGAATCCGAGGGCGTGACAACAAATTATATTTTAATTTTCTTGATGTTGAAGATTTCAATTGTCTTTGTCTGAAAGTCATATACAAAAGTAATATAATAGATGCACACATTTGTTAATAGGAGTATTTCTTCTTTATACTTATCTTCTTATTGCTCTGATACCATAAATTGTAATTCAAATACATTTCGTTTATGATACATCATCTCCACATGTTTGTTCTCCAGAAAATGAACAAAAATCGTTGGCAAAAAATTTTCCTTCGTATGAAACATTTTTTTGTTCTGAGTAGAAACTGTTAGTTTGTCATTCCAAAATTGTATAAAAATTCCTGAATTGTTTAGTCAAAGATTTCTTGCGCAAATAATCAAGAAAATCTTCATAGATGGTTGAAAACATGTGAAACCGAACAGTACGTAGCAGACCCGAACGAGGCGAATCTTCGTTATTACATTTGATACTTTGAGAACGAGAAAAGAACATGGAAAGAAAATCCACCCCGGTCACGCACTGTGTGTCGGAATTTTCATCCATAGCTCACGCCTGGTGCACCGAAACCCTAAACCCGGTCGCGATCCGAACCGTCAATTGTCGTCCTGATTGCGAGTGTCGCATTTCCCGGTTCGAAGCCACTCCCAGGCAAAGGGGGGAACGTCGTGTTGGGTTGGTAATCCGAGCCGGAAGATTGGAGGCAGCCAGCGTAACGTCGTCTCGAAGCCCGAAGCCAGACGACACACACGCAAGTGATCCCAGTGGTGGCCGCTAACAGGACAATTATCTTAGCCATTAGCATTGACGATGGCGGTGATGGTTGGCGCAAGCTTGTCCGGCGCATTCCAGCACCGGAAGTCAGGATTCGGGAAGTTTTCGAAAGGATTTTTCCCGAAACAGAAAAACGAGTAGGGGGCGTGCGGGAAGGAATAAAATATGACACCGGCCAACGTCCACTTCGATGACATTTTCTGAACATGCAGCCCCTTGAGGGTAGGGCAGGTTCCCAAGGGCAAAACCCTTGTGTGCAGGGCGTAATTAATTCCCGACCGTGTATCCTCACCGATTCAAGCTTCCCCTGGGACGATCGGGACGGGAAAAGCTTCCCATAAAGTAACGACCCACCCGAGGGCCCGAAAATCGATCCCAAACGGCCGCCCGGGAAGACTTATCTGATCGCGCTGAAGCGAACACGAACGGAACCGGGACTCGTAAAGCCTTTCGACCATTCTTGCATTGGGAAGGCGTTTGCGCGATCGTACCCTTCGAGGTCTAGCGTGGGTCTCCGCTTGCTCTACGAACACCTGCCCTTTGGGATTGTCCAGGGAGACTTCGAGGCGGTCCCGGGTTGTCCCATGTGTGTCCACCCGGTTTGCGTCAGATCCCAGGAACTGACCAACGAACGGCTTGTCGAAGGGTCAAACATGGCTGCAGGTTTATCGGGTTTAGATACGGCGCGGGAAGGATGGAAGGATTTATTTGGCAGGTTTTTCCTAGGTTCCTAGCTATAAAGTAGATAACGGAGGGGTTTTGGACAAGTTTCCCGGACGATAATCAACGAATGAAACCGGTGTTTGTTAAATAAAATTTTAGCTGCTGATTTTATTTGTTTCGGTTGATACGCTGATGGTTCGGTTGATAGGCCATTAAGGATTTTATTCCTGGAATATCTCGAAGTACCCTCGGTTAGTTGTTGCATTGTGGCATTTAACATTTAATGCTTATATTTTCACAAGAAGGGTTCATTTAATTTTTTGTGTTTAAAGATGAATAATTTTTCTGAATGTCTAAAGTAATATCACATTATCATCATCCGTCTGTCGTGGGACACATTTTCATTCCAAAAAGCTGAAACTACACAGTATTTTTTTTATTTTTGATATCAAAGCAAACTAGAAAGCTGTCTATAAAAGAAGCATACCTCTGAACATATCAGTTAGTCTTTGAGCAACCAGTCAATCTGAAGGATATATGTAATAAACCAGTTTCACTATTTACAAGAATTTTGTTCAAAAATAATGCAACACGGTTGTGGAAACGTTGAAAAAACATAAATTAACACAGACAAATATTTATCGTCGGGACGCCCTCGACAGGCCCTTCGTTTTGTTCGGTGCGCCCGCGGGTCAACCCGATACGACGTAATCGAACTTTTGGCGCTGCCTTGGTCCAACTTTGGCGTGCTGTCGCATTTCGCTCGAGCGGGCCAATAAAAACCGCGCGGGCCATCCAAACCCAAAAATGCCTCCCGGCGGCGACAAGCCTCCCTATTTGGGGTCTGAGACGCGTCCTGCCAGCCGACGACGGCGAGAAACTTCGCACACACCGTCCGGCCAGATGTCGAAACTAACGTGACGCGACAGGCGCTCGCGCGCGATGAGGCTGCGGGACGGCGAGTACCAATAATAATGGAAGCGAACCTTATTTATGAAGGTAATAAAGAAAAAGATCAATACATTCGCGAGTGGCACGGTTTCGTGGGCGAAATTGGTCACCAGCGGTTTCGGGTCATGCCCGGCATCGCCCCGTTACCCCGAGGGTATCCTTCCCTGGACGGCAGGATCTGGACACGCGGCTCCCTGGAATATGTCACGACTTGGTTGGTGCGTGTACTGGTGTGTGCGGGCACACGCTGGCGGGTATTATGGAGTGCGAAATAAATCCAATAAGAACGAACATAATTTACACGGCACTTCAAGAGAAACAAATCGAAAAAATAAACGGTTTTCAGGTGTGTGAAAGAAAAAGAAATTGAATGGTTTTTCTTGTCGGATGATTTACTCTCAAGCATCAATTTTAGGTAAATTAAAGGTAAGGTAAAATTAATTCAACTTCAAATGTGTCATTTCTGACATTATTCAAAAATATTTAATTTGAAGTTTTAAAATAATAACTGATGATGTTTTTGTCAACAAATGACCAAAACTGAATTTGCTTTCAAATGTCCGGTTTTTTGGTTATAAAATAGTTTGTTCCCTTACGGATATCGATGTCTTGCAGCTTTAAATAGTATAAATTGTTTTCCGGTTTTCTCTCCAGAGTTCTGTAACGCGCATCGAATTGAATCCTTTTAAACTTTTCCCTTCGTCTTGCACGTAAAGGGTCTTCTTCAGTGATTTGCTTTCTTCTCTTCCCATAGAGATCCTATTTGCCAATCTTCCTATATGTCGAATTCCTTATTCCGTTGTTCCTTTCAGACGGGTTTTCTTCTAGCCTCCATTTCTTCTCTCCTAGCGTTTTACGAACTGCAGTCACCCGCTGGTGCAACGGAAAAGAAATAACTTACCGGTGCAACACTCGTGTTTCCCTCGGTTTTTGTTCTTCCGTCATGCACCGTCATGACGATGAGTCAGTGCGGCACCGGAAATGACCGCTCGATTAGAGACAATGCGATGCACCCTCTTGACGTGACCTGACCCCATATAGGGCACTCGAAAACAAGACTGTGGGCTCGCTTTCGTTGGAAATCACTGGCAAGGGAAGCTCCACCGTGTGAGAATAAAGAATGGCGAGGATGTTTTCCCTGCAAACAGCACTCCATTGAGCGGGGGATTCCTGGCGGTCGGCCCGCCATGGGAGTAATAAGGCACATCCGGTGCATTGTAGTGTGGACCACGCGCATCGAGGTATCCTGCAGTGGACGCTGGGTGCTCTCGTGCTGCGCTTCTTGAGGTACTTTTAAAAGACGGTCATGTTTAGGAATAATGGCAAACGGTGCGAGCTTGGGAAATGGATACATCGTGAAGCTAATTCACGAGATGATAAAAGCTACGGCTCAAGGTCGGTAATGTTAAGTGGTCTTTATGAATGTGGGGTTACTTGAATGCCCAGCAGATGTTTTTGCAAAGCAGCATAATCTTCGACACAGGTGCTTTGCAAAAGGAGTCACAAGAAAGCATGAATTATAATCTAAACATTTCTAAAGAAACATACATAAAATGAGATCTTCGAAGATCATTACAAAAAACGCTAATTAACTTAAAAGTTTACTAATTCAAAAATTTTCTCGAATGTTGTTTAAACTTATCCGAAGAGGTAAACGATAGTTTAACTAAAAGTAATTAATATTTCTTATAGGGGCAAAATAATAATTAAAATTCAAAACAAGATTTCTTTCTTTTCGATCAACAATTCAATTGCTTTGGAAACAATGTCAAGAAAATGTTAGTAATTTGAATAAAACCAGGAACCAGCCATATAAAATATCAAAAATGCATGCTGCATTTCCGTAACTTTTTTAGAAACTTTGCTTCAACATGCAATTGAGAATACTTTGCCAAAAGTCGGTAATGGTCTTCTGCTTCTGGTATGAAAAATAAAACAAAAAATCAATACGTCCAAGAACATTCGTTTGTAAAGCTCGCGGATCGCTCGATTCCCGGAACGATCGTGACGAGACTATTTTCCCACCCGGTGTGAAGTGACGTTTTTGCTTTCATGACTAATCTGCGATCGCTCGAGCAGTCCGCAACGGCCGGGTTCGTCATGATCCCGTTCGTCTGTAAGTGACCAAAAACGGGAAACGCGCTGCATTCGCTGGAAGCAGGTCTTTGAAATTCTTACCGTTGCCCATTATTATGTGACATCGCGACTGCGTTTTCGTGACCGATAGGATCGCTTACCCGGATCGCATCCTCACCGAGCACCTCTCCCCGGAATTGATGGTTTTTTGCAAAAATTTCGCGAAACGGTGCGCGAAGAAACCGAAGCAAACGTGTGAGTAAGTCGCCGGTTTTCCCCCAGCCGAGTGTGTTCCGGCAACATTGTATGAAAACATCGCGCACATGTCTTCTGCTTCCCATGAGCACCGCACGTCCTAAGCCTTGGGCAGAACTGGATGACAAATGACCTCATCCCCTTTCCACCATCCCGTCGAGTCGTTCCGATACCCACGCACCCAACCGTCGACCGCGCTAATGATTTTCCACCGGCGTAACTTGATGCACCGTTTCCGGGCCTCGACAAACCGAAAACCCCGTGTGTCCGTCGCAATCATCGTTCGGGGTCGAATATTTCACCAGCAATTAGTGTTGAGATTGGTTCGATTTTCCACTCCCGTGCTTCCGTCGCTCCCGGTGTCAACATTGTGTCGAACGGTGCCGAACACACGCGCGCACCCGTTTCGGCTTGTCATTTCCGAAAAATGCATTTGTCAGCTCGTCCGGTAACCCACATTTTCACCGGGCGCGAGATATTTACTTTTCCCCTCCCCCACCGCCACCGCTTCCTGCAAAACATCCCGTTGGCTTGCACTTTCGATGCACTTTCGCGTGCAAATGACAAATGACGTTTCGTGTTTGTGTGCGGTCAGCGTGCATTAACCTCGCGTCTTGTGTGGATGTTTATTTGTCCGATGCCGGCGAGCAAACACTCGCCCCGGATCAGCTCCGGAACGCGAAGAATCGAGCGCTGTGTGCGACCAACGTTTAGAACGACCGGAAAGAATGTTCGAAAAGAAGCAGCATAATTTCGCTCCCCAAGAGCAGCATTACCATAGGCAAACAAAACAACGCGGTGTGGACGGCAAAAACTGACGCACATCCCGATCGGCATAAGTAAATATCGTCCGGCGATCGTCCGCAACGTGATTTGCTTTTCGGCTTCGCGCGTTAACTGTTTTTTTCCGCAATATGCCACCAACGCCGCCGAAGCCGCCGAAGGGAACGTGCGATTTGGAAAGGGCGTTGCTGAATTTTCTCCAAACAATCCATATCCTACCGGGGGGAGAAAAAAAAAACAGGAACGAGCCCACCGTCATGGATTTCCTTGCCGTCCACCTTGAAATCCCTGGACCTCTCCAACTCGCACCCCCCGGGGAGGAGGTTGTGTTGAAATTATTATTTATTTAATATAGCTGCCGCCCTGCAACAAAAAGCAGAACGTTTACATTTAGCAGCATATTTTGGTAATGTCCGGGAGCCTTTTGGTCGGTTTTATGTTTGGTGCTTTACTTTCGATGGTGGCGAGAAGTATTGTACATTCCCCCAAAGAAAAATGCGTACATAAAGAAACGTTACAGTTGTGAGAAGTCAAATTGGGAGACAATGTACTCTTTATGTTTTCTACACAATTAGCTATCACTAGTTTAAATAAATAAATACTCTTCAACTAAAAATTCTTTAGCTCCTGATAGTTTTGGGTTTCTGTACCGAATTTTTATCAATATTTTATCTTTTCTTTTATTGTATTAAATTTTCTTTGAACTGTTATATAAATTGAATACCATCCAGATATTGAATCTAAGCCATCCCACAAAAAAATGGTTTGGGAAAATAATTTCAGTTTGCATGATTATCAATTTATTGAAATTCACGAACCTTCCAAAACGGCCCAAATATTAACAAACTATCGTACAGCATCGATTTCCATCAAAATGAGATACAAACAACACCCGAGCCTTTTGGAGCTGGGAAGATCATCTGGCACAAAGCGTTAAACCGAAAATATACACCCTCGGGATCACGAATCTCGGTTCACGAGTTCAGCCCGCCCGGCCGGTGAGGAGAACACCCATAGCCGGTCGGGATCCTCCACCGGTACCCAAAAAGGGGAACATAAAATATCCTGTCGGAAAACCAAAGCAAAACACCAACAGCCCCCAAAAACCACACACGCGGTCAGCAAATTCGCTCGATTTGGAAATGCTGGCCAGCCTGAGGAGGAGCAGGAGGTTAAAAGGAGTCGGTTCCATCGGTTCCAAGGGAAGAAGTTTGGCCCCGGCCACCGTTGTCGGCCGTTGTAGGTGGTCCAACATAACCCCGGGAGCATAAGGAACAGTGCAAACAAAAGGTACTCCCCGCGCAGCACCCAACCGTGCGCCACCGGATGCCGTCCGCGAACGTGGAGGAGGTTTTCGTTTAAACTGCCCCAAGAGATGGTTTATGCAGGTGGAGGAAAAGGTCGGTTTTACATTTTGTAGGTTTTTTTTAGTTTTTTAATGCCCACAAACCATAATTCACCGCTTCGTTTAGTAGAGAAAGGGAGCCAGGTTGAAGAAGTAGGCGTCGGTTACACTTTCATGCATATCCATGTAGTCGTGTCGAATTTGTTACGAGTTTGTTTCCCCTGGAATGGTTCGTTTTGAACGTTTTTTTAGGAATGCTGGAAGGATTAAATTCCTTTAAGTACTCCTGTCTCCTTGGCCTCGCCTTTTACGAGCGTGTTAAAATTTTATAAGAGTTGATCTTTGGTCTTAAACCTAATGTTGCTTTGGGACTCGTTCAAATAAAAACCGGTAAAAATTTATTACTTTCAAAAACACTTGCTCACCAATATTTGTAGCCTACATTGGCAGTTTTCGCTTTCAACAACATCCCCGGAAAGATGAGCGGAAAACGGTTGGTTTTTTTTTCGCTCAATTTTCGGTTACGGTTTATCAAACCATTGCACCGGTTTCTGCACCTGAACCGTTTGCCGAAGTCCCGGTCCCGATTGATGCGACGAGATGCGCAAACAGGAAACGCATTCAATTTCTATCCTTCCATTGTTCCCCTCAACAACAACAACTCAAAAATCCAAACCCCTCCACGGGAGACGCGCAGAATCCGTAACGACCGTAACGGACGGAAAGCACAGTCCCGAAATGTTCGATATGTTTACCACGTTCCTTATGCTGTCCGTCGGACTACTTCCCCGACTTTCCCACACTTTAAATCCAACCTTGTTCGAGTGTGTGCTTTTCTTTCGGCCTCCTTTTCATCCACAAAGTTCACCTGCATGAAATAGGAAACATCTATCGGCCTTTTATTTTCGTTAGGGACGCATTTTGGGTAATGTTCCGAGCACCGGCGCATTTCCTGTTCGATTTTCTGGACAACCCGGTCCGGTTGCGGGATGTCCCACATGTGTAATCCACCGGCATATCCTTGCGTGTGCGTGTGTGTGTGTGTGTGTCTATGCCCGGTGGATTTATTTATTCCCGGGGCCATTTACCTGTTTCGTTCGATTCGTATTATTCTTTTGTTTTGTTCTTCACCCTTGAATCCATCCTTATCCCGTTCGTCACATTTCATCCTTTATCTATCACTCACCCTTCCCGTTCGATCGATCGTCCGGGTTTCCCTCTCAGCATCCGTTTTCGTCTATTCGATCACAATAATCACAGCAGAAGCGAAACCGTCCCGAGGAAGATTAGAAAATATGTGTAACACACATCAACGTCCAACGGTGGAAGGTGGAATGAAATGAAAGATCCATCATCCAATATTATTCGAAAAGAAAGATCAGTCACCGCACGAGGACTTGGAGGAGGGGAGAAAAGAAAACGGAGAAAAGGAACCCATATACCCGCCCGATTCGTTCCAGTTTTTCCAAACGGCAGGTCGGACGGAATGCGCCTTATGCCTCCGTTTTTGTTCG
The DNA here is from genome assembly GCF_943734705.1 of Anopheles coustani. NCBI lineage: Eukaryota > Metazoa > Arthropoda > Insecta > Diptera > Culicidae > Anopheles > Anopheles coustani. Next base: position 80,921,726 of record NC_071289.1, read on the forward strand.
GAAAACCGGTTCGCATATGTATGCAACCGCGCCGGACGAAGTTTCGGTTTCGTCCCAGGCGCGGACGAGCATAAATCATAAGCGTCCTCATCCGCGCTTGGGCCATACCGTGGGGTCGTATGGAGCGCAGGAGCAGGGCGCAACCCGAGCGGCAGGTGCAATCGTGCCGTTCGGAGCGTTATTAAGTTTCGTTCGATGGAAAAGCGAAGGAAAAAGGATGGAAGGATGGGAACGTTTGGAAGAAAATCCTTCCACTTTACTTGCGCTGCGTGAAACCGATCAAGATCTTTTTCTTTCGCTCTTTTTGAAATATTTTTTTCTTTTTTGTGGCCCATCATTCGTCATCATCCGTACGGTTCCGATCGCGTTTCGTGCACCGATTTTTCGGGGTCCGGTACGTTTCGATGCCACCCTTCCACTTCCAACATTTTTGTTTCTTCTCTCCACCAAAGGGATTAACGCCAACCGTGGAAGGATAATAATAATGGGACTAAAAAAAATTCCTCCAAAAAATAAGCGGGTGCCCGTTGGCTTGGGACACGCGCTTCCCGCTTTCGTGCTCGCGTCACGCCTGTCAAACGGGCTCCGGAATCGATATAATTACCAGCCCATTGTGCGCCGAAGCGTACGTCCCGTGAAGCTTCCTTCCTCTTCGGCTCGTGATTACGGCCGCCCTTGGCCGGTGAAGCGCTACTACCGAGCTTGAGTTCTTGATGGCATCCGAAAGCTCGCTCACTCTCTTCCTGGCACTCGCGGGTAAGAAACACCACTGACCACCTTCGGGGCGCGATTGTCACGCGCGGAAACCGCAAATGGCGACGCGGAAACCGGAACCAATCGAAAAACAATCGGCAGGATAATTGATTTCTGTAATCAAGGACGGAAATAGGCGGCCGCCTCCAATTAAATCCTCTATCCGCCGCGGGTTGATTGATTGAGTCCGTAGGTGGTATTTTCAATGCATCCTGAAACGGATTAGTTCGTTTTTTTCTCGCTACCACGAAGAAGCCGAAAAATGTTAACCTTGATTCATCAAAGTTTAAGATAATTAAAATACATGCTACTTATGGTACATGTTAGTCACAATATAAAATTAGTCACAAATATAAAATGACTATGATTTATGGATAGGAATTTGGAAACAAAAGGTGTTGTTGTTACTCATTTTAATAAAAACATTATGTTGGTTAAATGTAAAACAAAATATTAAAAAATATATTTATTACTTTAAAAACTTACATAAAACTTTCTGTTTTAGTGATTCGAGTAAATAAAAATGAAAAAAAATGTTTGAAAAATCTACAAGCTTCCCCGATTGGCACAGCCTATGATTGTTTCCCTCCAATAAATTTTAATTCTAATTCTAACTAATTCTCTATTGATTGTCACTTTTATTCAAATAAACAAAGTGCTACATTTTACTAATCTTCTATTTATTAGTATTTCTCATCAATTTCTTAGAGTTTTAAGTTATTTTGATTTCCCAATCATAAAGGCTGCACTTTCACTTCATCTTACGTAGTACAATCTACTATATAGTTTTTTTGTATGAAACTTTGTGTACACAAAAAACTCGACCAATACTAAACCATCGAATCTGAAAAATTCCACACATAAAGTTGATGGTGATTTTTTTGGTCACTAATTTTCAGTAAAACGCAACTTTTTCTCAGTTTTACTAACATAAATAATGTACACATTCTATACTACTTGACAAGAAAACAACTCATCATTAAAATACACAACATCTTTTTTTGTGTTGTACGATTGTCTACAACTTTAATTAATATAAACCTAAAACAAATTTCAAATAATAAATAAATATATTGTAGAGGAACTAAAAAAAACATTAAAGTAAATTGAATGTACATAGATTGTTTGAAAAAAGGCTGATGAAGTTATGTTTTTGGTTTCCTACTTCATACCACGCTGCACGATCAGCAAACACGTGGTGAACGATTCCGGACACGATATCGCCCGGGAAACACGTCCACACATAGAAATGTTCCTTTCCCCCGGGAGAGAGAGGGGTGCCCGGGGATTGGCGGTGCCGTTGATTGGTGCGGCTAGAACACGCACCGCAAACCGCAACGCCTTATCGGCAACCGAATGGTGCGCAAAGTGTGTCGGACCCGTCACCGGAACATGCCGCCGTACGAGGCGGCATGTACGAGCAGCGCGTCAACCTGACAGCGAACAGCGTTCCTAATCGAAATCGGCCGGTGCGGCGAGATAAAATGCACACCGCGAGCGCTCTTATCGCTCCCGGCCGTTGCGCAACGGTCCCTGCTTTCGGGGGCACAGGAAGTTTGCCCTCGCCGCCGCCGGTGGGGAGGGCTGGAGGGAGAAGGTTTGGCTTTGGGTCGGCAGAAGGAGTGGCCCAGTCAGGTGAACGCAATGAAGTGGTGCTCGGGTTTGGGTTGGTTTGTTAGCGTTTGGATCGGTGGAATTTATAGCCCGATTACACGTAACCGAGATCAAAGTAGGTGCGTTTGCCAGGGAACATTTCCATAAAAAAGTCTTAACAAAAATAATGCGCAAATCAGTGCACATTAGAAAAATAAAAATAAGAAATATCTTAGAAAAGAAAGTAAAATGAAGTAGCGTAGTTCCTTAAAATTCTTTTTAAAATGGATCACAAAAAAACTCCATTGGTTCCCAAAATGTCGTTAGAAAATAATATTAGTTTTTCAAATCGGAAAGAAAATGTTCCTCTTTATTGTTTTCCCCCAAACGCTCGGTGGATGAAAACACCGTGGTGTGTTTACTTCTTGAAAGATGTCTTATCTAAAACCTACATCCCGTTTCGGAAACCTCCCAACGAGCCGTCACACTTGGTCGTGACCCGATAAACATGCCTCCGCAAACACATCCTTCCTCTTGAGGGCACAACAAAACACACGTCAAGTGTCACAATTCGTACGCTGCCGTAACAACGAACAAAGCAAACAGAATCCTTCGTACGATAAAATACGATCCCAGCGCATGAGTTTTTACGATTGAGTCCTCGAATCGCTGGTCCCCGAAATCCGCCATCTCCGGAGACGTGCATTTCCTCCGGAGATGCTGGAAGCGTACCGGTGCGTGACGCGAAACCATAATTCATCGGCGTGACATACAGACCCGAGGGCCGCGCGGGGCCGGGGGAGCGGTGGAAAACAATAATAAAATGGTTCGATAAAACATCCGTCAAACGTCGGCGGATGATGCCGGGTGGATCGTTAAAAGTTGTTACAGTAAATTAAACCATAATACTCCACGGCCACAGATAGTGTGCCCGCACACAAATACGTCCCGTTGGTGGGCAGGCTCGGCGCGTTTCGAGAGTGGTCGTATCGTTTTTCCTTTTAAATCGTAAAATAAAAACTATTTAAATGCGCATCTCAACCGTCCGCTCTCAAGCTTACAGCCTTTTACGATGGATAGCATAAGTTGAAACGCGTTGAACGCCTTTGTAAACTCCGTTATCGCGTCTGGAAACCGGAATATGACATCTTGCAATCCTTCATCGCGTTTGTCACCTTCATTAATGATTCTTTAAACTCGAATATGATATTTGTAAACTTCATTATCGCCCTGTCAGATTGGAGGCCGGTTTGTTTTGGGTTTCATAGATGCAAATTGTGTACACATACATATATAGTCAACCATTCGAAAAAGACGTTACTGTTCACAAATTGTATCCACGCTGTGAATCAATTATTTTAAACGATTGAACGGTTCTATTGAATATCTGTTATGGAAATGGTATATTGTGGTATACACAAATCATAGGAGGGCCCATAGAAACGGAAATGTAAGATTTATATTTACCAATCTAGTAAGCTTAGATGTGCTGCGGTGAAGGTAATTGCAAGTGAGAATTTCAGATTCCGTGATAAACAAGCTCAGCGAAGGAGAAACAGGATTAATTTGCCCACTGAGGAGTAGTGAATTGGCCTTTTATTCACCATTGAAACTGGAAAAGAATGACACGTTGGAGGCACTGGTCCTGCTGGGTGCATATGTGAAAACAAGCATGGTGTCAGCTCAAGACGATGAACAGCAACTTTCACTGCAACGACGGCATTTGATGAAATCAACAAGCAACGAACAAACCTACCGCTTTCTGAATGAGCCCTCATTGTTCGAAGACGAGTCTAAGAAAGCTTTCGTCCGCTAGAGATACCGGATGATCCTGGATGTAGAGCGGTGGATGGCCCGGAAACACGGACGGGTAAACTTCTACCTGTCCCAGATGCTGACGGGGCACGGCTTTTTCCGCCAGTATCTCGCAGCCAAAAAGTTTACCCAATCCCCGGGCAGTCCGGCCTGCCCTGACGCCGAGGAGTTGCCGGAACACGTGCTGTTCCAGTGCTCCCGTTTCGCCGGGGTGCGCGAGCGGCTCCTGTCTGGACATGGGCTGGCAACCGTTACCGCCGACAACATGCACGAACACCTGCTCTATAGCACGGAGGCCTGGGTTCGACTGGAGGAGGCAGCAAGAATCATCTGTTCCGAGCTCCAGCGGCTCTGGACCACCGAGAGGGAAGCCATCGCTGAGCGGCAGACGGCAGCGGCCAGGCGGCGAGCAACGGAACAAGCAGCGGTACGGGCAGCGGCCCAAGATCGAGCGAGAACGAGCAGGTTCGGTCGTGACCCCACTAGGCTAGGATCCAGGCCATGGACCCGGACACGCGGTTGGCCTTCCGGCGTAGAGCAAGGCAGCTTTTGGACAGCAGGCTACTCCGACGACGCCAACAGCGGATGCCAACCGGGGTTTACGCCAGCACCATGCAACGCAACCTGGCGCGTCTGCGGCTTCATGACGCAACCCCATAGCACCAGGACGCGGCGCAAGTGGCTCTAGACGACGCCGAGGGAAGCCTGCGAGAGGCAAGACACCTCCACAGAAATGCACGCCAGCGCCAGGCATCCCGAGCGAGAGAACGATCCCAGCGCGAGAATGCTTAAACAAAAAAACGGAAACGAGGCCCAATAGGGGCTAGATAAGTAGAACCACGGCTCGATAGCCAGACGCCCGCCCCCATGTAGCACTACGTGTAGGTGTATGCTGTGTGGGGACACCAAAGGGCAAGAGCAGGGACTAGGGCGTTTATTTTGAGAAATCTGTGATACCCCATCTAGTCTAAGAAAGCTATTTATATTTTATTCATTTTTGTGGTGATCTATGTATAAATTCCTACAACCCACGCTAAAATGTTGCATACCATGCAAATAATCATGCAGGGCCTAGATTTAAAACATTTTCATACACAGTTCAAAACATTTTCAGAGGATCAGTTTATTTCAAGCCACTGAAAACCATTGTTGTTTGCTATTTCGACCAAACTATAGTTTTTATTATATTCTGCAAGGATTCAAAGGATGATTTGATAAATCACTGGTCATTTACAGGAACTAGTTGCATATCACATTTACATTTAAATTTAAAGGCTACATAGGATCATCTCGATATTGTAAAAGTTTCGATATGCGAGTTTGGCATAAACGTGAGCCAACACTTCTTTTCCAGTTTCAATGGGGAATAAAAGGCCAATTCACTACTCCTCAGTGGGCAAATTAATCCTGTTTCTCCTTCGCTGAGCTTGTTTATCACGGAATCTGAAATTCTCACTTGCAATTACCTTCACCGCAGCACATCTAAGCTTACTAGATTGGTAAGAATAAATCTTACATTTCCGTTTCTATGGGCCCTCCTATGATTTGTGTATACCACAATATACCATTTCCATAACAGATATTCAATAGAACCGTTCAATCGTTTAAAATAATTGATTCACAGCGTGGATACAATTTGTGAACAGTAACGTCTTTTTCGAATGGTTGACTATATATGTATGTGTACACAATTTGCATCTATGAAACCCAAAACAAGCCGGCCTCCAATCTGACAGGGCGATAATGAAGTTTACAAATATCATATTCGAGTTTAAAGAATCATTAATGAAGGTGACAAACGCGATGAAGGATTGCAAGATGTCATATTCCGGTTTCCAGACGCGATAACGGAGTTTACAAAGGCGTTCAACGCGTTTCAACTTATGCTATCCATCGTAAAAGGCTGTATCGTTCCACGGAGGCTCTCGCGAGACGTCCCGAAAACGGTGCATCCTTTCCGTCACGTCATCGCAAGGGGCATCATTCCGGGAATACCGTTCGCGAACGGGCCCCGTCTAGCGCTGGCGGGCGGGTGGGTATGTCGAGTGGCACGAAAAATAAATAAAGCAAGAGGGAAAAACAAATCCCCGCTCGAGTGGCATCCCTCGATCCGGCGCGTCGTCAAGCTCGACGGTCCTAAGAAAATAACACGTCCCAGCGTCACCGTCACGAGTGTGTGTGTGTGTAATCCTCCTTCGAGCCTACGAGATAGGGTGAAGGCAGGCCCGTGGGTGATCGTCCTTTTTGCTTCCTTCTCAAGACACACTTGTCATCGTCATCGTGGTGGGTTTCGTTTCTGAAGCGTTCCGGGAAGCGGACGCAAGGTGCAGCTCGGGGTTCTTCTCGGTCTCCTTCTTTGTAAGGGTTCGTCCCGGATGCCGAGTGCAATATGGTCAACTGCAACTTCACGGTTGGTTATTCAGAAATAATTTAAAGTTACCAAGAGATCTTGTATAGGATTTTCTTTACCTAATTTTGATGCCATTAGCAGTAAACAGGTTAAAAAACATTGAATCTTAGGTTTTCTCTTCATAAAAAAGAAACATTTGGTCGACTTCCTCAATCTCCAAACAACGGTAATTTTTTGGCATAATTTATGTTAAATTTCAGACTTTTGTTATTAATTTTTCATTGAGACATGTGACTCCAAACATAACCTTCAAAATGGGTGATTCCTTTGTGCCGCATTTCAAAAGCACACGTCACACTCGATCCCATTATGATCACGTCGCGGACGCGGGTTGGCAGGCCAGGTTTGGCTCCCCCTGGGGAGAAGGCAAGGCCAGACAAAACATTGCCATTTCCACGCGGCCACGCGGCGCTTCGCTTTTCTTTGCGCGCCATTTCCGTGCACGAGCTTGTCGTCCGTGCGTCGTCTTCGCTTTACGACGACGTCGTCGGCACGCAAAAGATAACACCATCGTCGAGCATTTCCCCCTCCACATCACCCCCTACCTTCAGTCCGTTTCTTGGTATAACCGCACGCCTAACTTCCCACATCCGCCGTCGATTCCGGACGGTGAATGCGCGGCCATGTTTGTTGTTTTATTTGCGTGACCCATTGACGAGCCAACTCTCTCGGGGACCAGTGGAAGACAAGAGTCTGCGGACGCGAGCACGCGCGCTTGTGTGTGTATGGTGCTTCGATGCAACCTCGCGAGGCCTCTGATAAGGCGCCCGGAATCCCGGTCCGGGCGTCACGTTCGGTTTCGTCTGCGGCAGAAGGCAGGGAGGCCGGACGACGAAGCATGCCGGATGTGCAGGATGCGGTTTGTGGGCTGCAGTTGATAAATTGTCTACCGGACGGGGCCGAGCGACGGTATCTGGCCGCACAACAGTGCATACCATTTACGAGCACTGATTGTGGCGAAAATGTCAGCGATTCACCAACCGAGCGGCTGGAAGCGGCGTTTATGAGTCCAATTTGTTATCATTCTTTGTTTTCAGTCGGTAGTTGTTTTAATGTTTTTTTTTAACATTCATAACATTTTTTAGTCACTGCAGCTGTTGAAAAACCGCTTATATTTTACTTTTTTACATTAAAATGCCTTTTACCGATTTCAAATAAGTTTTATAAAATACTTTAACGACCTAAATTTTAAGTAGAATAATACTCAATTCTTCATAAAATACATGGTTTTTTACCAAAACACTGAACATTACAACATTTTAGGACAAGTTTTTAATGTGTTCGATGAGATAGAATATTGATTGGAATAAAATCGCTCATTTATTTATTTATTAAACATAATTGTATTTTTAATGACATAATAAAACAACGAATTAACGACATAACAAACAACAAATTATAGAAACCGTTTTCAACTTCTAATTAGAAAATTAGTTGTTAATTAAATGCTATTTCACAAACGTCTTTAGAAATGACTTTTCAATAAACAAAAAGAAGGTTCACAAGAAACAAAGAACACCTTAGCCTTACAACATAAGAAACAAATACAGTCCAAATAAAAGGCATCTTTGAACCAATTACTAAACGTATTTATTCTGCGTCAGGTAAACTATCCTTTTAATTTGATGAGGACGAAAGCAGGCAAACAAACAGTTTAAAAATTACGCAATCAATGTGTGTCATCTGGGGATCAGAACTTATTTATTGCTTTTAACCAGCCCAACCTGATCTTTGTCATCAGCTTTATTCTTCGGAGCGAGCCCCGAAAATCACACCGACCGAGTTGGCAAAGTCCGCACCAGCCCTCGATTTTCCTCTCGGTAGATATGCTTCGTCCGATAATCATCCGCTCGATTTTATGTGTTCTGTTCCTTAATTTCGTGCTGCCCTCGGTCGATCGTGACCGATCGATCAACGATCCCTTTTGTCGAGGGCACTAATCAACGATCTAATTTGAAGCCGAACGTCGTTAGTGTGGGTTTCTCGATAGAAAGGTACCAACACGAGAGCGTGATGCAAACGCAGGTAATTTCAACACCCTTGTCAGCCGGTGACACGTTGGAGTGTCCTCGAAATAGGAGGTGATCCTACCCCGACGATCCTAGACCGTCCTCCCAGCGCCGGCCGGACGCTTCGAACAATGGACATTCGGGTGGAAAAGCGCCAGACGCGCACGCCAGTCGAGGGCCGTGGCGAATTCTCGGACCGTTAAACCCAGCAGGACATCGAAAGGAAATCCCACGAGCTCACCGTTCCCATGGTTCCCCTTAACCCGCCGGCCACATTTCGGGACACATTTGACACGCAGCTTTGTCACTCTTGGGCTGTTTTTCCCCCTGACCAGCCCTTCGTCGTTGCTACGTGGGCGTGGAAATTCCCGGTAAAACCAACCGCTGTGCGACCATTGCAACCTGTCAACCTTGCGCCACACCGTTTACGCATCGGATCGATCGATCGAGATCGCTTATCGTACGCCCGGTTTTGATTTCCCAAAAACTCGAAATCGCCGATTGCGTCGGCAGGTGATCGGAAGGTCCGAGGCATCTGAAGTGGCAAACAAAAGGACATAAAACACACGCACACGGGATACGGAGGGTCACCCGCATATGTCCATGGCTTCTTCGGATGCGATCGAACCCGATTAAGGACCTCCCCGGTGAGAATTGAGCTTCTCGAGGCCAAAGTTTCGAAGGGCTTCTGTCGTGAAAGGGACAATCTTTTACTTCTCGTAAACCAGGGTGCAGGTCGAAGGAATCCATCGATAGCTGTTACACGGGTCATGTTACGCCATAAGGCATTAGTGTGATCGACTGCATTTAATTTCCCTTTTTACGATCGTTTTCCGGCGTGTTTATCCTAAACCAAGCGAGTTTGGTTGCGTCTGATTTGTGCAGCGATAATCAATTCCACGCCAATGCGCAAATGCCTTTAAACGCGTCAAGGACTGATCTTCAGAGATGAAGGGAAGTAAAAACCTCGTACCGTTTCCAAGTCGAACAAGCGAGAAAAAAGAGGAAAAACACATCTCAATAGTAACGGAAGGTTCGTGGTTTCGAGGCGGTGCCCTTCTTTGTTGGCGTTTCCGTTACCGTTTTTACTGGGAATTTGTTTCCCTCCTTCCACTCCGGGTCTCTGGCCACACGTGAGATCTATGGCACATGCAGTGTGTGCAGTTTTACGAGCGCTCGTCACCAGCGAACGGGCTCATCATGAGCTCATCAGCATCTGCAGCATCTCCTAATGTGCGCATAATGTTCGCCGTTCAGTGACTCGTTGGCTCATTAAAAGCGACACGCCAACCGCGTCACCGTGCGTCTTGTACGGGTCTTGATGGCACCGGAAAGTCACCACCAAGGATCGACCAGCGTCAGACACTTCAAGGCCACGACCGGCAGCTGCACGTTTCGTTCCAAGCGAATCTTACCACCAGAGAGAGGCTCAGCTCAAGAGGATGTCCAACCCCTCGCTGCCGAGGAAAATCTGCCTTCTTTTCCCAGTTTTTTTTTCCTCGGGACGATGTGTGTGTCTGCGATAGGGAGGCGTTCGAGGTGCACCCAAGCATGACAGGCAAATTTTCACATAGTCTTCTCTTGCAGCCTCGCATTGTCCCTACGTGTGATGTTGGGTTGACTTTCTGTTTTCAACGACCATTTTGTAGATAAAGACTTCTTAAATAAAAAATAAGACACAAGGGTTTTTTTGTAGTTTACCGTTTTTTCCACAAGTTTTTCTTGGAAAAAACTAACCCTATATTACAGAGGAAACATGGTTTTCTCAAATGAGGGTTTTCAACCAGCCCATTGGCAAGTGGATTTGACTTTTTGAAAACACAAGATTTTATTCTCATGATCAATTATTTTAGACACATATTTACTTTATTTCTGTATGCCCGAAATAATAATTTATGAAAGAACATCGTCCAGAAATCCTCCTTCATGTGGTGTCGAGATAATCCTGGATCCGGCTCATAATTTATCTAGACACTGGTTCCATTTTGACAAATCTTCGAAACAAAAGTACAAGAATTTTTTAGAGTCCAGTTTTTGTTGTTTACTTTTTGAACGGCCGCTTGTGTTGTGATCTTGTAAATAATACAGAAGGTGGGATTAAAAGTAAATCCAAATAAATAATACAACAGCTAGTAATTAGAAAATGGAACAGTCTCAATAACTAACTAACACTATTATTTTGAAGCTCTGGCTCTGGCTGTACTTAGCTGATCCACTTTGTTTGTAAACAGTAGTTGACAGTTGCATAGACGAGATGTGCCTTGGCAATCAAAATGGTGGACAGCAAATACCGATTTTAAACAACCATGTTCAATCAACTGTGATACGGCTCTTGAACACTCTTGAACGGCCGAATTGGTGATCAAAACCGATTCGATAGAAAATCAGAGATCGCACCTCATATCTCCCAGAAGCTTCACCAAAAAACAATATATAAAGCAGAGAACGGCAAAAAAAGCTAAATAGTATTCCTAAAACTATTCTTCTAGTTTCTGACTAAAGCAATTTCTTGGCAGACTCCTACCTGAAGTTGAAAACAAGTTTTATCATCCATGCTTATGTTCGCATCTCAGCACTTCTCCTTCTTACTTCTCTACATGTTTTCCCTCGACCTATTTCGTGAACGATGGACAATTTGTCATCTACTACCAACGCCACGTCGTGTTTCCTGATCCAAATCGTTCGACAAACAAACTTTATCCGAACCGATAACGACCAGACACCTAATGGAGCCGGTGTTGCACCAGCAAACCTGCAACCTGATGAGGCAATATCGATCGTTTTGGGAGTTCAATCTGTCCATCTTTCCATGGCTCCCCGGGGGACCATGCCCGTTCCGATGTCCAGCGCTCCAGGTGTGATCCTCCGTTTGTCCACCGCACGCACAAACCTTATGCCACACCTTCCGCGACACATTGGCCCTTCCGCACGGGGTGGTCCCCAGCGTGCCGAGCTTTGGGCATTCGAATATCATGTGAAAAGTAAACATCGTCGCCAGCGAGGCTCGCGTTTGCGCACCGCAAACACCGGACTGCCGGTTTACCGCCCGACCGACTGGCGGAGAAAGCCACGGACACTGGGCTGGTGGGTCATACCCCACGACTCACACGCTGTCATCTCGAGGGGGACGGTGGAAAACCGTGCCAACACACATTCAGGCATCTGGAAGAGACCAGCCGCGTGGTGCGGGATCACACCCAGCACTACAAATCTATGTTATCTGTAGCGATGATAAAGTCAACAAAACAGCCGGCCACAACCATCGGCAGCATGGTCCAGCTAATGGCGTGAATAAATACGCGTGAGCGCACCGAACGCGCCCCAAAGTGGACCGACTTGCGTGGACCGGCGACCGGCTGACCCGCGCCGGACCACAACCTACTCGATGTGATTTGCCCGCACTAAGGACCAAGAGGAAGGCCTTCACTCTTTTTCCCGGGGAATTCCAAACGAAACCTATGGTTGCTGTGCATTTTCTCAGTTGTTTTTCCAAAACATCAGAAGTAAAAAATATATAAATTGTTGTAACTCTATGCTTAGTTACGACAAAATCGAAGCATTAGTAAAAATTATTTTAAATTAAAGTCTAACCTAGAAAACCTAGAAAAATAGGTGGAAATGGAAAACGAAGAAGTTAAACCGATGCAAAAGACCGTAGAATTGTTTTTCGAAAAACAGAAAAATCATTGCGTTGTCCATCGTGTCCACCCGCCCCTGTTCCCACTGTGCGGCGGTGCCACGGAAAAGCACCTCGCCCTCGGAGTTCATCGTCGTCGGTAAGCGCTGTTCAAACATTGGACCGACCGTGCCGGGCGTCGTCCTACCCGACATTCCAGCGTCGGAAGCACGCCACCGGTGGGTTGTCAAGTTGCTGTTGTTTTCCCACCTGCACCCTTTCCCGTGCCCAAACTTTCCGCTGGGAACGGAAGCACGCGGGGTCAGTGGCAACAAGATACGCCAACGGACGGGCCATTCCTTCCGTGGCGGCCCAGTTGGTTGGTTATCGGTGGGAAAATAAAACAAGTACCCAACCTGTTTGCGTGTGTGTGTGTATCGGTCACACGCACGCGGTGACTAGGGATGGATTACGGAACAACCCGGACAGGAGTAAAGTCGCGTTGGTCGAGCATGGGGAACACCTTATCATAACATTTACTTCGATGTCTGCTTGAGCTGCAGAATTTATGGAAAAAAAGAAAATTTTACTCAAAAGTTAAAAAAAATGCAACAAGTTGAGTTTGGGAAATTTGTAATACGAAAAATATGTTGAGTATAAAGCAGTAACACAATCAATCAGGAAACCCAGACATTTTGTTTTGTTCTATTAATTAAATTGCATGGCTCTTGTAAATCATGCCTTTCCCATTACGAGACAGAAATTAATTATTTTACTAACGTAACCGAAAAAACAGTACAATTATTTTTGAATCCAGCCTGAATAGCTTGTTAAAAAAGAGAATGATTTAATTCAAATCAATAAATAATTTGATTAATCATTTCAATCATGCATCAAAAGTATGTCAGCGTTATGGTATGGTTCTATAAAAACAGTTGCATCAACTGAATTAAATGTATGGTGTTTTTTTTTGTTTTTTTTAATTCAATCATTTTCTTGAAATTATGTTTACAAATAATGCCGCACCGCTTACCACGAGATTGGAGCTTATCAAACGGACGCCAGAATAACCGCTCCAATATCAACCTGCAGCACATTACTTCCGCTCAAGGGTTATTTAGAACTGCTTGTAGTAAGCCTCAAGCGTGCAATGGGATGTTAGCTTCTCGTTGTTTCCGTCGTTTTTAATTTAACTTTACGCGAACCGCGATTTGTTATACTCATGCCATGTGCGTTGATTTTTTTTTAACGTCCCATTTAAACCGTACACGTGCCGCACAAATCCTCGAGCTGCCCTTCAGAAAATAACGCGCTCCGAAAATAAAACGAGTAAAACCGGCGGGCGTTTAAAAATAGCGACTCATTGTCGACAGCGTGAAGCCATCATTAGCGTGAAGCCCATGCGTAAGGCTAATACGGCGGATTAGTAACGATCGAGCGAATTCCGTTAGCGTGGCTGCAAAACTGGTCCCCAGGGTGGTTACTTCTTCTGCGCGCATTCCGTCCCGCGTCGGCCGTTGGCCAGGGATCGTTGTCCACGTGGAGCGCGAGATATTCAATCGATCATCCATTACGCGACATTGGAACACTCTCGGCGAGGCCACCCGGCAACTATCCTTTACGTGAAAATTAATGATAGGACAGCCCAAACACGGCGTCGCTGCGTCAGGAGCAAGGCGTCCATTGATACATGCAACGGGAGCCACGCACGTGGCGCGAACGGCATGTGCGTGTGTGTGTGTGACTCGGACCGGCGACATTGGGCCGTGATTAGGATCGTGCAGCCATCGTGACTGCGTGGACTGATCGATTGGATTGGTTCATTGTCTAATTTTGGCTTCCAGTAGTGGGCCACGCGCGCCCGAAAAGCAAAGGACTACCGCAAGAGGCTAATGCACTCCCGTGTTGGATCGCCTTTAATCTCGTTCGCGATCTTCTAAGGACTGGAATTTGGGCAGAGAGATAGACAAAGAGACGAGAGAGAGGGTGAGAGAACAGCAAGACAAATCCGAAGGGAGATAAATTACAAACCATTGCGATGTGACGGGGCCGACGTTTTGGAAGCCCATGATGGTCTACGACCCAAAGCATGAAGTAAACAGGCAAAACCTGATTTTCCACGGCTTTCAGGTGGCTTAGCAGGCAGGAATGTCTGTTTGTCCAGTTGCAAACTATTGTGAAATTCGTCACTAGTAGTAAATAATTACGCAATGAGTGGAAATGCAGCTGTTGATCGTCAATTCGTTGCCTAATTGCTCAATACTTGAACAAGCTTTAAAACACATCAATACATATGTAGCGGCAGCTCATTACGCCGCCTGAACTTACATTAATTACAATAAGCCACAGTCATTATCTCGGAAAAATAATAGTGAAGGTTAGTGATGCTACTGTTTGTTTCTTTTTACGGATGAATTAAAAAGTGGCAGTTTCGGGAGTGTCTGATTACGCGGCAATTTCTAGCAAAAAACTGGCACAACTGAGGACACTACAGCTCCATACTGCTCTGTCAGTATACTGAACCCTTTAAACAACTTCGTTTTTTTAGGTATGTCCTGTTTAGCCTTTTTCTATTTGTATCGTACAAGGAATAAGTTGGCTTTAGCACAATCATCGTTACTCACGTATCATAATGTATTTCTTTCAGGATAACATTCTTTTTTTGCGTGACTGGATTCCCAATGTGATAACCCCTCTTTGTGGAAATCATGTTAGTATGCTAATATGTTAACTTCTAACTATAGTAGACTTCTAGAGAAGAAAATGTTACAAACATCAACAAAGTAATTTAAATCAAAATTTGTTAAAGTTTATTCTAAAAAACAAATAGTGGCATAGTTTTAAGTTTATTTTGAACTTTTAATCAGCAATCAGGTTGTGATTTTCAGATAGTAAAGTAATTTTTTCACAGATAGCATTCGATGATAAATCAAACTACATTGCGGTACATGATCCTCATAACTGAGTGAATATATTAGAAGGAGATAATACAAAACATATGATAAAACACCTAGTGCGATAGTAGATAATCCGCAAAGCAGATAATCCAACCTTACATTTCAGCAATTTTATAGTGTAACGATGACTATGCAACTTTTCAAGGGGTTAAATGTTAGAAAAAACGCATCGAACGATTGCTTCAGGTTTTTGTTATTTCGTTATATTATCGTAAAGACTGGAGTTGCACAACTACCGTAATTCCTTATTGGCTTAACTGATTTAAAAATGTCCTTCAACCGAACAACAACCTGAACACTCACATCGACATGCAATACCATTTGAATCCTCTCAAACTGCTCGAAAAACTACCCGAAAATCGGTCGCCGCGGGTTTGGCGCGAGGCCGCCCGGAACACTGCCGGAACAGCGTTCTGAAGATTAATCAATGCCTTCCGCTCTCTGCGTTCCCCCCAGTTCCGTCGTTCCTAGCATTTCCTAAGGCGGGACGGGGCTTGTAATTCGAATTCGGTGCCCGAACGCGGTGTGACGGTGGCCATATGATCTTTATTTTGATCGCGCTCCGTCCGCACCGGCTACAATCGACTGTCCCAAGTCCAGCTCGGTTGCCGGGGGTTTCGGCATCGTCATTAAATATGCCAATTAGACAAAAATATGAACCACCACCGAACCCTCGGTACCGCTCCCCTTTTCCGGGTGGATTTCCCTCGAGCCGCCACACGCGCACAATCGCCTCGGCCGGCCTTATCGCGACGAAACCGACGCGAAACAATCAGCCGGGATGCTGAGAGTGGCCAACAGAAGGGGGAAAAAACACCAAACAAAACAAAGTAAAACAACCCCCGCCAGCAACGGAAGGCCGAGCGTCGAGCTGGATTGTTTCTTCTTCTTCTCGAGTCCTTCGAAACATCGACTAACGATCGGGTTTATGGGCAAGATTGTAGCAGAAATGGTAAACGAGCGCGCGCGCCCGCTCTCGGAATCGAAGACGGCAGAAGAAGAATGCCAAAGCGGCACAATAGAAGAGGCGAACTGACAAAAGCCGAAACCCACCTCACCGAAAAAACAAACCGCCCGACTCGATTATTAACGCTGATATGGAAGGTTTAGACTTTCAACAAAAACCCACTTAGGTAGGTCAGTTCTGCGATCCGCGCCACGGTTCACTGGCTGCTCGAATTGGGAATGTTGTTTGTGCCTCGAGCTCGGTGGTTTTAGATGTTTGGCTTAGGTTGTTTTCTTGTGGGTCTTGTCTTGTCCTGTCTTATTTGCAGCCTACGTTTCTCGCTCGTTGTCTAGTATTATTCAGCTGCTCCCTTGCGATCATTCTTCCTTGCGTCAAAATCGCGAGCACGCGTTTGCTGCACGCGGACATTGGACAATGCGCAAAAACAGGAGTAGCCTCCCAAAAAAAAAAAAAAATCCCCCGCAGCAAATTCCACCCCACGGGCTTTTGTGTTTCGGGTGGCGGAAAGTAGTGCTTCGACTTCGACGGCGGTCAGGCAGCAGCACTTTAGCACACAGGTGCTACCCGAGTAGCAAAGGCAGGTATTTGCAATTTGCAACGAATTAATTTGTTTGCCGTTGGACTTTTAATTTCGAATGTTGTTGTTGTTGTTATTGGTTGGGGCTTGCTACGGTTGGGCTGCCGAGGCGGTTTGTTAGTTTTTGCTGACTCCAATCATAACCTAACCTTTCGAACGTTTCAAAATGTGCCAATGTTTTCGAGCAGGTCGATCAATTTTAGTCATGACTTTTTTGTTCCGTTTTCCCGTTTGTCGTTGCCACGTTTCTCGGAACGCCGCACGCAAAACGGACCTTACTCACTACCGTCGAACCGTCGCAACGGAACCTGCTTGCCAAAAGAACAAGCAACCACCACCAGGCAGCAAAAAATAAACTAGCTCCGAAACCCGTGTTGTTGCCCTTCTCCCTGTTGGCAAGGAAGTGGCCAGTCTCCGGCTCACAGCGAATACGCTTGGCGCAGGTCAGGCGTTTGCGATGGCCGTCCTGGTCGGACAGGTTCAACCAATTAAGTGTTGGCAGGTCGCTTCCCTTCCCCAACCGGCGTAACGTCGTGGCAGCACACGCGCGCAAAAAAAACCGCCACAACCAAAATGACAACTAGGCGAACATTAGACCGTAAAGGAAAAGGAAAAGGAACGGTGGCACGTGGCGACTGGCCTATAGAGAGTGAACACGAGTGAGGGGGGGGGGGGGGGGGGGGGGGGGGGGGGGGGGGGGGTTTCCAAGGACGTGCCAATCGACTCGGATACAATAAAATGGAGTGAATTTATCTAATGGGTCACTTGAGTTTATGATGGGGAACATTAATCAAACAGCCAAATGCTAAGCGGAGACAGAAGCTACTAAAGTAATGTCCTTATAAATCAAAATAACAAATTGCTTTAATAGGGCTCGTTTCTGAAGGATCTTTAACTAACACTCTATTCGAATAAATTGATTTTGCCTAGTAGTAATAAAAGAGAGGTGTTTAAAGTCATATCAAATTCAACCATACATTAAACTTCTGTCAACCAAACAGTACGTTTCACTCACTTAAAAAGCAAAGATTTACTTTCAAAAACAATGTAAGGCTATGGCACATCTGAGCTTGATAAAATTTACCTAATTTAAATGTAACCCAGTTTTAATCTACTTTAAAGGAATAAATTCAAAATTTTAACTCATTGTCACTTCATTCAAACAACGATCGAATAATAATAATAGCAAAGTAGTATTTATTTCCAGTTCTGTTCCTTTTCTTTCAACGCTTATTACTAATAGAATTCGTAAGTTAACTAATTGTAACGCAAGGATGTTTAAAATAGGTACTTCTATCGATAGGCTAGGTATAGACAATAAATCCAAAAAGTGTTCATTTCAACGGCTTAGATAAATGAAATAGTGACAAAAAAACAGAGGGGTTTCATATTTACTTAAAGAATAACTCGACTTGAGGGTAGCAAGAATGTTTGATGCGTGTTTGAAATACGAATTAAATAGAAAAGGAAGAACTGGTTGATAGTTTTCAAAAGTATAACAATAAATTCTATTACCGGTTTTATTGCTAATTGAGCAATTGAGCAGCAGTTTTACTCTTTCGAATTAATTTATTATAAGCGCATTGTATCATTTTCTAGTTTTCAAAATAGAAGCTGGTTTGTCCTTCCGTCAGCGGGAGTTTGCAGAATTGGAAATTATGAAACCCAACACGCATCACGCAATGACGGAACCCGGCTTGACGTGACTATTTGTCGAGTGACAGAAAGCTTTAAAGGGAACATGATTCCCTTTGCGGTCGGATTGTTTGATCAGCGGGCGTCGAATTTCTCGCACCTAATCAACGTGCCCAAAGCGGCTGCTGGCGGTTTTCGTGG